>NC_054740.1:12649139-13311639 GCF_018143015.1 Lytechinus variegatus | reverse complement strand
ATCACCACCCCCTTCATGATATTCTTTTTTTCTGCCCCCCCCCCGTTCATTTCTCTGATCTCCTTTTATACAGTGCGTCCCACAAAAAACGAAACCGAGATTTATCGATTTATCATAACTTGATCACAAATACAATAGACAAGCGACCTACCATTTAAAAGCTTAAAATCTCTTCTTTCATCTGAAAATAATTATATTATTTCTCATTCACGCATGACTGAGCAAATTTGAAAAAAAGGATACCACAAACTCATTTTGCAGGGGGTATCTGGATTTCAAAAATAAAATCACATGCCTAAAAAGTCTTTATTTGATACCTTAATCACATAAAATTGTCAAGAAATAAAAAAAGTTATGCTCCCTCGAAACAATTCTTGTATTTCAATAATTTCATTAAATAGACGTGTTTTCACTGGTTTCCCACAGAAGCTATCGCCCGGTTAACATAAGACTTAATGCTTGGTTGATCGTCAACAAAACGGAGTGTAAAGCTAGCCTGTAAAACCTCTTCATTTTATCAATTTTTTTAGATTCAATCTTTATTTCAAATTACCAGAACTTGGTTGTTTATTGATCATTTTCTGTAATTGAGGTATCAAATCAAAGAGCAGATATTGTACTTTGTAAAAATGTGGTTTTCTTATTGAAACCCAGATACAGCCCGCCAAGTGACTTTTTGGTATCCCCTCTTCATTTTGATTTTGTTCAATCATTCCTGAATGATAAATAGTCTAAGTACTTTTGGATGAAAGAGTAGATTCTAAGCTTTACAATGATAGGTCACTTGTCTATTGTATTTGTGATAAAGTTATGATAAATCATCGATAAATCTCGGTTTCTTTTTTTTTTCTGGGACGCACTGTATGTATTAAAAAATACCCTCCATGGTTTCCATGACATTTGTGCCGGCGACAAATCTGCACGTTAAGCCAAACCTAAAGCTAACCCCCTAAAACTATAATCCCGATCTTTACATTATTCTGAGCAAAAAACTCCATTACACAATCCTACCTTATCACATGCCTTTTGAGATATTAAGACCGGAGGCAAATGTCGCAGGAGTATATGTCGTGTCACCCCCTCCACGAACATCTTCCTTCTTTCTCTCACTCACCCCCCATCTCTCCCTCTCTCTCTCTCTCTCTCTGGCGTCCATGGAAATAAATGAATCTAATAGCTGATAGTCAAGTACAAATGACAAAATTTGCCTCTCAACCCATCTCCACGTATCTCATTCTAACAGACGTGGTAACAAGTATTTCACTGGATTAAGCTCATCACGTATTGAAAATATCAGAAGTTAATTAATCAAACATCCGTGATCATTAATTATCAGCAGTGACGGAGATTTCTCCTAACTCTGTAAGCAATGTCGTGTTATTCGGAAATGAAAAGAGCGTATTTCGATGGATAACATGTATGCATTAATAGTGCCTCCTGCCGTTCGACACTTGGAATATAATGATTACATCAATCAACCAGAAATAAATTATTCGCATGATGACATTTTAAGAAAGATAAATGACTACATGAGATAATGGGACGAATACAATAGATAGTAAACTAAAGTTTTAGAGACGGATTTGTGCTTATACGTTCCAAGAATAATGAATGATGATCTTTAGAAACAAGATCTAGTGTTTACAAAAAATAACTATATTGATAACGTAACAAACGCCATTGTGAGGAGGTATTGCATAAAACTCAATTTCCAGCAATGGAAAATCAAGCACTTTGCCCCTTTCCTTTCTGACCCACTTACGTTTACACAACATCCCTAAGTTTTCTTCTTTTTGTTGTTAATTCCTACTCCACTTATAAGATATTGCATTCATCATTAAATCGGCTTTCATGCAAGGTTTCTTAATGCACACAATATTATTTTTGATCTAAGAAAGTAAATGCGTGTTATTTTGTGATTCATGAGAAATAACGTTATTTTTAAACCGAACGGAAGGGTAGGCCTATATGAATTTGAGAATTTATCGGATTCATGCACCAATGAATTTCAATGAAAAATTGATTTATCCTCTCGGCTCCAACACTTCCAAAGTGACACTATCTTGATGCATTGCTATAACACCATCTTTACGCGAGGTAAGTAAGAGTATACCCATAATTCGTGTGTTTGTCTTTTTTTTAAGGAGCGAGATTTCATATACGTCGAATACAGTCCAAGTAAAAGACCGGAGCTCTTCCAGTACACGGTACAATAAAAAAAAAACGACGGAAATGAATTGTTTAACTGAATTAGTCCAATAGGACAGTAAACACGCGTTTTATCACGGTTACCAACACGTTAACCGTAAAGTTCATATCTTCGGATGATGTGATCGATTCGGGCTACGGTTTACCGGACCGGTCGGAGTCGGTGTGATCAACAAGGTCTTAATTGATGATCTCTTTTGAGAATGTAAACAAATGCATTACTTTTGGGTTGTAAAGGTATAACAAATGCATTATGGGTCCCAAACTTTTCGTCATATACACAGTAAAAAACTGTTCAAAATTTTTACATAATTCTGTTTACTATAATTATGAATCACACAGTAGCTGATTAATAGTTTAAACATGCCTAATTTATTGAGGATTAAATATTAGAAATTAAATGTTGTTGTTTAAGATTCTAAACACCTGCTAAAAATATTTAAACAACGATTCACGAACAGCGTTGTTTAACAATTTTGAACAGGATGGCAATATCGTGGTTAATGTAACGCAGAATAACTTTAAACTCTGCTCCTCATCCCCGAGTCTGCAGTTTTCAGCAAAACAATAATTGATTATTAACGATCTTGTTTGGTGCCCCATACCCCCCTCTCTCTCCTTCTCTCTTTCTTCCTCCCCCTCACTCCCTAAAAATGATAACCGTGCTATATCATATCTTTACGCCATAAATCCATGTAGTTAATTTCCGCTGCACTCTTAATACCCGTATACATACCCTCCATATATTTCCGTTAGTCAAGAAGGACTGACATGAGATCAAAATCCTTCAAAAAACAGGTGAATTTATCACCGAATAAGACATATACATCCTCGTAAATATTGTCTTCGTGACAAAACTTGTTAGTGAGCATATAGCTGTAGAGATGGTGTAACCTTTGATTTAAAGATTTATGAGGGGACGGGAAGGGGGCAATATTTTCTCGTTTAATACGAAAAGATTTTTTTGTAATAGTTCCCCCTCCACCCCCCGTTTGACTACTTTTCATGTACCCAATCGCCTTGACTTAATGCTTATTCTTACATTATTGAGTACTCTGTGTCATTCTGTAAGAAAATTTAATCACGAGCACCACTATTGCCGTTTTGCAACGGTTAATATGAAGTTATAGACATTCAGAGGGCGGTCTGCATGTGCGCTTCGACGATACTAAAACGATAACCGATAACTATACTGCCGATTTATCAGCAAGATGGGAAGTGGTGTATACCGGCCGTATACATTCGTAATTTCGAAGCTTCGTTATTCCTAAGGTTCGGATATTTCGAAGGTTCGTTAATCCGAAAGCGAAAGAAGGTTCGTTGTTCCGAAGAGTAGACGATCCAAAAACGAAATGAGGTTCGTTAATCCGAAAACGAAAAGAGGTTCGTTGTTCCGAAAATTCGTTTATCCGAAAACGAAATGAGGTTCGTTGTTCCTATCGTTTTCGGACTAACGAACCTTAGGAATTACGAACCTCATTTCCTTTTCGGATTAACAAACCTTCGGAATTACGCCACAAATGTTCGGATTAACGAACATCGAGGTATAGGCAATTTACGTGTTTCAGAATTACGAACCTTAATAATTACGAAGTGTATCCATACCGGCTGCCAAATATGATTCGATTTTGTGTTTACGAGACATTGTTCGCATCCGAGACCGTCCTAATTAAGATGGTACAAGCAAGCAAAACAAGCGAGCGAGCGAGGAAAAAATGTTTCTCCTATAGCCATTTTGAAGTTCTACAATCTACATGCATGATCGTCAATTCGTTTAAAATGGAAGTAGATAAGCTAGTTTTCGGTTTTCATGCGATTATTATTATAAATAACATTATAAACAATAATCCGTTCTCTATTCAACATTATCAATGAAAATAACAATATTCTAGTCTGTATAAATTTTGAAAATTGAACTCTCTTTCTGTTTGGTTATTCTTGTCCCATATTCTCCAGAAGCATCATGACACTAACACAAAAATAGACCATTCACCCTGAAAAAAGGTAAGAATAGCAGATTTTTTTCCGGAGCGCCGAGTACGTACGTGGTCACAACAAATAGAAATCTCGTCGACCATGAGAACCGTTTACCTATCCAATAGCCGAACAAAGACCAATTGCGAGTTGATTTGTTTGTCCGTGTTGTTACAGACCCCTCGTATTGCTTGGCGGGTGGCGGGCCCTGTGAGTTGGGGAGGTGACCCCCTGTATCGGCCCATCGGGTGACGAGGTATTGCCATTCTATTTGGGTAGGCCCGAAAGGTGAGAACAGTTCTCACATTGCAAAGACGAATGAAAACAATCCATCACCATCAGTTTCAATGTCAATATCAAAGTCAATATCCATTGGATGGCTCGCACGGAAACGTGCGCTGTGATGGAGTCAACTTCGTCAAAGCAATGATTGATTGAAAAAAAAAGAGTTTGGGTATATTGGGATGATGAGAGCTAACATTGCGTTTAACATGGAATAGACGCGGAGTGGGGGTTATCTGGTTTTGTCATTATTAGACAGTTGACTAATTCTGTTTATAGTAGTGACATGTTAAAAGCGCATTTCTTTCTTGCTTGGAATTACTGCAACTTGCTTACAATACAATTTGCCACAAAGAATGATTCGTAGTAAGCCTGAACTCAAGACGAGAATATCATAACCATTTTACCAATTTCAAGTTTATTTCAATTCTACAAAACATTATACATGTCATCAATGAAGAAACATTGAATTAACAATAATTAGAATGTAGAACTGAGGTGATCTATTGAAAAGCACAGCTTGTAAGACATAGATCGCCTGTGAAACATAATATATACAGTGCAGCAGGGGCGTCGATCCATTTTTCAGATGGGGGGGGGGGCAAAATCATGAATCAACTTTCCAAGGGCGCTCGATCACACAAAACAAACAAACTCTCTCTCTCTCTCTCACACACACACACACACACCCACACACATATATATATTTATACACACACACATTTTACCAACAAATTAAATGCGAGCGCGAAGAGCGAGTTGAAATTTCTTTTAATTCTGACCTGAAAGCTTGATATTCTAATCATTTTCGGTACCAATGATTAAGATGGGTATGTAGAAAAAAATAGATGCGAGCGCAAAGCGCGAGCTGAAAATCTTGATACTTCGATCTGAAAAAAATGAGTTTAATGGACGTTTTTAATAAAGAACAAGATATATATCCAACAAAAGATTATTGCAAATCGAAGTGGGAGTTCTTTTGGGGTTTAGAACTGAAAACGGGACATTCTATTCACCTATTTAATCATGAAAAATATGGGTTTTTGCTATGGAAATTATGCGAGCGCGAAGCGCGAGCTGAATTTTTTTATTTTTTTTCAATCTGAAAAGCGGACATTTTGAGCACGATTTTAGATGAAGAACGAGTTGTGTATTTCAATCTCGCTTGCTGATTTCTGTGTAACATTACAATCTTATTTTATTTTTTGCATATGCGGAATTATTGGGAGGGGGCAAAACGATATGTTTGCCCCCCCCAAATATTTTCATTGGTGGGGCGATCGCCCCCCCCCCTGCCCCCCAGGATCGACGCCTCTGCAGTGCAAAGATACATAAGAATACATACACATCATGTAAGTGAACAGAATAGGCGAAGAAACTGTAGAGGGCAGATGTTTACAAAATGAAATTAAGAAAAACGACATAGCAGGGACGGATCCAGGAATTTTCAAAAGAGCGAGGGTGCACATTTTCCCGAGGAAAAAATTGACAAGCAAACAAAAAGGTATTCACTTTTGTTTCAACAAAATTTTATTTTAATTGTGCCTCTCAAAGGGGGAGGGCACGGGCCGCCATCTCCCCCCCCCCGATCCGCCAGTGCGGCAGAGCTTGGCGGTATATCAAAAAGATGAACGTGGAGATAAGAAAGAAGAGCCTAAAGAAGAAAGAGTGAAGAGTGAGAAAGGGGAGAATGGAATATCTTACAAAATGTACGGCATGTACCTACATCTAAATATGCAAAATCGAGAACTTTTACATTTTAAGATATAGATCAGAGAACAGTTATAATATTGGATAAAAACAAACTAACAAACAATTTAATAATACTTAAATAATCATGAAAATAGTGACATACTATGTTGTGGCTCAGTGGATATAGTTTCCGGACTTTGAACCATAAAGTCGAGGTTCAAATCTCGACGCAGCCCTCGCCTCCATTGGCAAGGCGTTTATCTACATTTGCCACTCTCCATCCTGGGGCCTGTTGCATAAAACTTTTTACCTGAGAAAACTCAGGTTATTTTTACCAGAGTTTTTGCCCTGTGTTAAAGTCAATGGCAGAAATCAGACTAACCTTAGTTTTCAGTTTTTACCGGAGTTTTCTCGGGTAAATTTTTTTATGCAACAGGCCCCTGGTGTAGTAAATGGGTAACGGGTAGAAATGCTCGAATGCCCGATGAGGGTAGTCTTACTAAAACCGGTGAAATGGTATGCAGCGCTTATAAATATTGTGTTAAATAAATGTTTATTAAGAGAGAAATAGTATTAACGGCATTTGAGAGAAAATTGGTAGTTCGTTATGACGTTCGCGTCTGATAATTCTGACAATTTCGGTTTTATAAAGATGAAGGATATTAATTTCTTCCAATTTAATTATGATAATGCTTATTTTTAACATGACTTTCAAGGAAACCGAACTACTGGAAAGAAAGCTGATGAAATAATGACTTCCCTTGGTATATATAATGTAGAGAATAATAATCGAATATATTATGTACCTAGTTTTTTTGCGTAATAATTACGATGCGTCTTAAGAAAATAATGCCAGTGCGTTGGGGAGATATCACATATTGAGATTTTCTATTGTGAAAAACATTTCGATCAATCTCGCTCCCTCAAAATTAGAGAGATAAAATTTCCATGAGATTACTCGGGCTGCACAATGCCCTTGATGTTACCTGCCATATATATATATTTTTATTTGTTTTTGTTTTATAAGAGAGTCTCAACTAGGTTGTCAGTGTTGTGACACCCTATAAATAGCATATCAAAACTGGAACAAACAAGATTGCGCTTTTATTAAAATTCCCGAAACCAAATCCGTATGACAGAGAGATGGAATTAGATCGCTGTCAGGGGATGAATAAATATTTCAAGTGTCCTTTTCTGGAGAATACTACGTTAAATTGCCAATTCGTCTACTGCAAACTCACTCACGACATGGTCTACTTTCATTTAGTCTAAATGCAATCCCGTCCATCAGCATTTCGTCTAACAACCATTTCGTCCAATCATCACTTCGTCTTATCATCGTTTCGTCTGTAACCATTTCGTCTCATAACCAGTTGGTCTAATATCCATTTCATTTTCATTCATTGGACGAAATGGTACATGGCCTGGATGATCATTGGACAAACTGGTCAGAAGGGATTGGATTAGACTATATGAAAGTAGCCCTTCTGGTGAGTGGACGAACCGATGGTAGACCAAATGGCAGAAGATGAGTCGGCAATTGGACGAATTGGCATTAGACAAATTGGAAATAAACCAATATAATAGTTATGTTAACATTTATGCTAAAGGTCAATTTCAACCAAGATAAATGTTGATTTGAATCAATATAGAACAATCTAACAAGCATAACGTTGGAAATTTCATCAAAATCATCAGTTGTTTGGGTGGACTTGTCTTTTAAAGTTGTGCAAATAATTATCATCGAAAAGAAAATGGAAATCATATAAGCGTAGGCCTAATTTCAGATAATATGTATGAGGTGATTAGTTTGAAGGATTTTCTTCTCTATTATCAGCGCTATGAAGGATCTCTATCATAATAATTATCATAACATTGATTTCATAATCATCATAGTTATGAAATAACCCAGCAGGCATGTACCCCCGGCCCCTTTACTCAAAACTGGCATCTTGCTAATAGCCCCCTTTATGAACTGATAATCGAGGCAACTTCTTCCTTTAAAATTTGTACTTTCAACTTGTTTCGGGGATATATGAATTGACATCGATGTTAAAATATCTGTTTTTAATTTGTCTGTAAACGGAATTTTCTGCAAGATCTTTATTTTAATATTTCAGCCATTATTTTCATGATCATAATGCTAAAAAATAATACATAAGTTTAAACACTGGCGGATCCAGGAGATTTTTGTAATGTTAAAATGCAATTAAAACAGAAGTGCCCCCCCTTTGATTTTTGTTTGCTTGTCAAGTTTTACTTCGTGGACGAAATCCCCTTAATTTTTGGTTGAAACCCTTTTTTGAATCCTGGATCTGCCCCTGGTTTTAAAAATATTTTGTTTTCGGTAATTTGAACTCTAGTGATAAAAAGAAAACAAGATAAAATTCACAGAGAGATTTTGCATCATTGTCGATGGTGTGACGTAAATGTATGTAGGCGGAGATTATGTATCAAGATGTATGGAACAAAACATATTGTAAATGTTGGAGATGTAAATCGAAATGTTAATATCAATTTTAATGAAAAGTAAATAGGCTGAGATGATTTAAATAACACCCCAAAACAATATCTTTCACCATGCATACATTCCAAAATACCATCAACTACCAGACAAAGAATTATACAATATCCGAAAACTGGTAAAGCCCTCAACTAAGAAGCTGAAATTCTTATCTTTGATTAGATGTTGACTATATATTGTTTATATATCTTATTTATTGGTAATAGTAAATTCTGATTTTTTCTTAATTTTTTAACATGTAAATAGTATAATTTTACCATTTTATTATCTTCATTCTGTATGTCGAGGACTTCACTGGAAATAAGCTTTCGAGCTTTCGTGGGTCATCCTGTGCAAGCCTATTGTTTTAATGCTACTATATGTTACGGTGACTTGCCAAATAAAATCAATCAATCAATCAACGACTATTACAAAAGCGGCAGTTGCGCGTTTCGGGAGAGTAACCTGTTTCGTGGAATTTGTGGTTCTTCTAACATTGTCTATGGGGGGGGGGGGGGGTGGAAGGGATGTGAAGGCTTCCATGAGAACCCATAAGCTACAGTGCAAAATTTGAATATCGAAGAGGTAACCCCCGTCTCCCCCCATCGCCCTAAAATCCATTGGTACAATTACGGCAAGTGATATTAAACAAAGAAGAAACAAAAAATAAAATGTGTGTTGATGATGGGGCCGGTTGCCATGGTTGCAGAAAGAGTTGCAATCCACATTTTAAACGCTGTTTGAATATGCGAGTATGCGATGCGACGTCGTGGTCTAGTGGTTATTACCCTTGTCTTTCAATTTGAAGGATGGGGTTCGATCGCTAGCTGTGGAGTGTTTTCCTTCAGCATTTCCTTTAGATAGTTACCCACGTGCTGCACTCAACCCAGGTAAGCCGAGCTAAAGCTGGGGTAATAATAACGGCATGCCCCACTGGGAGAAAAGTTTTGTAATTGAAGTGGCGACCCTGGATAAATTTACCGCTACTATTATTATTATTTTACCATTATTATTATCATTATCATTATTTTCATTATTATTATTTATTATTATTATTATTAGTAGTAGTAGTAGCATATAGTAGTAGTAGTAGTATATAGTAGTAGTAGTAGTAGTAGTAGTAGTAGTAATAGTAGTAGTATATAGTAGTAGTAGTAGTAGTAGTAGTAGTAGTAGTAGTAGTAGTAGTAGTAGTAGTAGTAGTAGTAGTAGTAGTAGTAGTAGTTGTAGTAGTAGTAGTAGTAGTAGTAGTAGTAGAAGTAGTAGAGGTAGTTGCGATTGTACTAACTCTTTCTGCCACGAGCCTCAAATCACTTAAGCTTGAATATATGCAATAGGCCTATATAATGTATGTATGTATATCTAAAGTCGAACTCGTCCAAATCAAATCAAAATGCCTCCCAGTGGTATCTCTGACCTTAGAAGCTAAGATGATACAATTCCAGTCCATATGTGCAAGTGGTAACGTTAAAATGCTGATGCACGTGATGTCTTTTAATTCGGCTCTGTTTGATTAAATCACAATTCATAATTGCACAGCTCCCTAATTATCGAAACCGTGAGGATAATCAATACGTCGCTGAACATTCATTAGTTCGGTGATAAATAAAAGCTACGCGACGTTTCATATCCGCGATTTCCACTTCCAAATTTGATATCAGCCATACAAGTGCGCGGGATTTCATAACTTATAACACGAAACGGTGACAAGTTGCTTCATGAAAGTCTCTTTTTGTTTTATGAATCGATCCTTCAAATAATTTGTCTCTTTAGAACATTTAGTACTTTTGTTTGATATTAAGACTTGTAATGTGTGTATGTACATTTATCCAGAATGTACTTCAAATGTGTTAGCATTTAATCATAATCGTTTTCTTCATTTTTTTTTACTTTATGCTCATTTTTTCATCATCTTCATCTTTATGCTCGTCTTTTCAGTGTTTATTATCTTCGATATTTTTGTTTTGCTAAAAAGTGTCCAGATATCATTGATTGATTTTTGTTTCTTTCGCTTTTGAATAAAACAAAACTTTTTATTAATTCGACAATTTAATTATGTATATATTATTCATTCATTTACTAATTACCATATTTATGAATCTATTCTTTATTCATCCATATACTCATTTTTTCCATTAATTCTATTTCAATTTCATTCAAAATCTGTTACAATCATTAACAAAAAATAATCTGGTCATGAATTACATAATTGTGTAGAGCGCCTAAATTCAATAATAAATTCCACGTGTTATTGAATATATCAATTCCGTTAAAAGAACAATAAGAAACATAGCCCCATAGTAAATGATACGCATCCTTTGTTCTGTATAAAGATATTGCACGTATTGTTTGTCATTTGTGCATTACAATATTGGGTTACAAAACCATACACTCTAAAAACTGCGGTGTTAAATCTGACACCAATTGGTGTTAATAGAGGGCCACGCCCTGAGGTGTTAAAATTACACCCTAGAGATTAAACGTAACACCAAAGAGTGTAAATGTAACAACAAAAGGTGTTGTAATAACACCTATAGGTGTAAAACTAACACCACCAATTTAACACCGGTTTAAAATGACTGGTGTGGTCCTCTATGTATACCGGATAACACCACAGTTTTTGCTGTGTAAGAATCCAAATGTGTCACCACAATCTTCTTTCTGTCGCATCAATCCCGTCCTTCGATGTATAATGCGATATGTATATCATATACAAAATGATATAAGACCATTCAGAACAAATAATGACCCGTACAGCTGTAATGTTATGGGTGTTATACGATATTACACAAAAATGCAAAAAAAAAACAAGAGAGAGAATTTAGTTCGATTATTTTCCCCTTTTCATACTTGAGCACAAAGAACTATATAAAAATAGTAAATTATCTTACATATCTTGAAGAGTCATTTCTGGTAATCCAAAAATATATAATCCTATATTAATTCTAAATAATATCCAAATTGACTGGCACAGATTGCTTAGATTAAAGTCCACAATGCTAGTGATGACGAACGTGATGTTGAAGGGCGATGTATGGTTACAGTCATACTCTAATGAGTCAAAATGTCCGTGAAGACAAAGTTGATGATGATAAACAGACGATTTCAACAATCCATGGGTTGAAAATCCTTAGAACAGGTTGACTATCTTGATAAGAACTGAGAAGTTATCTCGCTAAAAATGTTGCAAACAGTTCATTGATGGTGCGCCGATTTCTGAATAAAAATGATCTCCCAAATTTGTTTGATTTTCTTTACGCTTAAGGTATTGTTTTAGATAAGGTACTGTTTTAAATTTTTCTTACTCTTCATCACTTTAATTGTTTTTATGATGGCAGTTTCATCATATTCATAGTCACATCAAGCAAACGCGAGAAAGGAGATGATGTTTGTTTTACTTATTTGCATTAAACACGCAAATATACACGCCATCAGGAGATGCCAATCAACCCAGTTGGGTTCGAGATCTCATGAATAACAGGGAAAAGACAGAGCACTGTACCCCCCCCCCCCCCCCCTCTTCCACAATTATGTACAAAAAGGTGCATACAGTGACCCCCCTCTCCCTTTAACCTCACGCACTAGTTTCCCCCGAAGTGTAAGTGTGGATGAAATAAGTAAAGAGCGCAAGCGCACAGTTTTACCAACACATAGCAAGCAGCATTGTACGTTCATGACTGCTTAACCAGAGAGAGCGCGCGTTTGAAATGGCTTGATTGCACAAATTTCGGCGCCTCACTTCAGCAGACGATTGCTTAGCTGGTGGACGTACGAGAATGGTTCATTCAAGTCTTTTCACTAACAGTTTATCGTTTTCATCAATAATTCTTCATAAGCAAAGTACTTTCCTTCCCGTTCTACTCTTACATTGTTTTTCATCCCGAATCAGGTAGATGGAAAGCGTGTTACTTCAAGATCCTTCGATTGCTGCTTTTTAATGAGTTTGCGAAGATGTGGCTGGTCCTCCCCACGCTGTGGTGTTTGCTGAGTGTCGTCGTCCCCAGAGCTCCGGCGGTGAGTCCCACAACCGTCTCGGTGGACACGTACCTTAAAAGCTGCTGTGGCACCGAAACCCTGTCGGTGGATTGCGTGGAATTACTCAAGAAGGATTTTTCTGACGAAGTTGGAGCTATGGGGAACTCTTCTAACTTGAGGAATATTTTCATCGGTGGTCTCTTTCCCCTGACGGGATCTGGGGTTTCAGCAAATGGAAAACTGGATTTGGAGGCAGCCTGCATGGCCTTGAACCACGTCAATGAACAGCATGTTCTTGAGGGATATCGATTGGTGATGTACTTCAATGATACACAGGTAGGATTATTCTTTCTTTATTTCTTGGAGAGTGAATGTGAACTTTGCAGTATATTGATGGGTACTTGTTTTTTGCTAATGAATGTGCATTTATTTTGACATGCGGAGGGAGAGAAACAGAAAGAAAGAGAAAGACAGAGAGACAGACAGAAGGGGGGAGGGGGCGATTAAAAAATGGAGAAGGAAATTAATAGAATGATGCCGATGAAATGTTGCAAAGTGAATAGGGCTTTAAGATGAGTGAAATGTGTGAAATAGAGATATATTGAAGATAATAGGCAATTAGAAATAAACGAAAGTTGAGCATAAACCTATTGTGTGATATAATTATCTTTAGATCGGACTTTTTATACACGGGGGGGGGGGGGGGAGCCCGTCTCCTTATTATGCTTAACATTACTTGATCAGGTGACAATACGTGATGGTTTTAGACAATGTCATTACCAAGTTTTCATAGGTCATCTTTTTCAGAAAATTGTATAAAAATTCGAAAAGTTTGCAAACTCGACGTGATGATAGAGAAACAATAGAAACTGAATACGGATGGACCGAAATAAGGCGAAATACATTTTCTCTCACTTTATTTCATGTTTGATCGACCGTGTGATTTTGGAATACTCTAACCGTTGCAATTACCATACTGGCTGGTTACCATCATGTAAAGCTTTTACCTTACTTAATAAATCCAGTAACTTGGTAGTTTTGAAAAATTACCGTAAATCTATTTTGTGTATTTTACAAACTGGTCACATACTCTCCCTATAGTACAGTCACCACCATATGTCAATCTGGTCTAGACTGTCCCGTATCAAAAGTGATGGATTGAATGTATGGGGGCAGGAGAGACGTTAAAATAGATGCAAGCATTATGGAGGAATGAAGATAGGGTGAGATATATAGCTACAGAAGAGATAAGGATGCTTGCTTTAAGGGGATAGAAATCCATGGATAAAGGTTAGCTTCTATGAAAACAGAAAAAAATTAAAGAATGGGATCAATGAAAGTTTGATAGCACTTATACGAATTTAACCATGAATTTAACCATTTAACACTGACTAAGAAAATTTTGAGAGGTAAAAAAATCCTGAGTAGTTTTAAACCAGTAATGTGTGCTTTGGGTGAAAACTACACAGAGGTGGATATTTTTCAACCAATTGTTGTGTAGACAGTATGCTGCTCAACAATTTAAGGCTGCAGAGGTGGAATATGAGTGCGAGACACGCATATAAAGATAAATAGGGGCGGGAAAGATATATGGAAACGGTGGAGGGGAGGGTGGTGTAGGAGGAGACGGAAGGGAAGAGGGAGATGAGGGGGAACTCTACAACTAGTGATAGATGCAAAAGGGTGTCGGTATGTCGAAGAGGAGGAAGAGAAAATAATTTTTCCAGTCTTGTAGTTAATTCGATGCGACAGTTTTATCCAAGCTTCACATAATCTGACATTTTCCAGGCAAAAATAGAAAAGGTTCTCTTCTCGAACAGGCTAGACTACAAACATGTGTATGCATTTTCATGTACCACACTTTAATATACATGAAATGTTAATTTGTTTACAGGTATCTGAATAATGGATATTTCTGTTTTAAAATCATAGACTAAATCTAATAAAAGCTTGTCCTAAACACAAAAAGTTTTGTGTCTTTATTCTAAATAGCAGATTACAATGACAAATAGAGGTTAACGATCAGCCACCCACTCGTACAGTATCCGTACTGGATCCAATGGGGGGGGGGGTGTGGTACACTTACGTTCCCCTTTAAAACTTTAACCTTATTTCATTATAAATTTGCTCGTTATGTAGTTGAAATAACACACACAAAAAAAGCTTCTTAACAAAATTTGTTTAAAGGCAGGTTGTAAAACGTGAATCGTCAGTCTCTTCCAAGAAATATTTATGAATTACCAAATATCTGAGTACTTGGGTGTATCCAGCCCCCCCCCCCGAAAAAGGGCGAATTTCCTTACCCCCTAAAATAGTACAAATCTGACCGAAATGTGAATCAAATTGTCCGTTGAAACATCTTGTGACATGCAAAAGAAAAGAAATCCCCCCAAAAAGGAAAATGGTGCTTACTAAAAGGATCCCCGCCTTCCTTTCTCTCACATCTGCGCATTGCTGAGTGTCCTAATCTTTTGTCTCTGTAAATAGGCCCAGTTGCTTTTAAAATCTTTAAAAATTTTAGACCATTTCTGTGCTTGTAACTGAAAAACGAAGAATTTCATGTTATCATACCTATAAAAACAATGACTGACCAAATAAACTCATTTTACTATAAACTTCACTTTAGATGTTGCTACTTATGGTAAACCTCGGACAAACTTCAGTAAGACTATCAACTATTTGTTTCATTTTTATATGGGACTATTGTTTCAAATTATTCAGCAGTTGTTTGTTTAACTAACGATAAAATCGTGTTCGACACAGTTTGAAAATATGTTAATATCTTCAGAAGATCGTTACATCGAATGAAATTACCTTGTCTTTTAACTCAAGGCAGCGTGTACCAAAATTGAATATTTTTTTTAATATTAATTTCTTTGTATTTGATTCTAGGCATGTTACCTCATTCTCTGTCTAAACATGATAAATGACAGGTTTTCCAAACTAGAATCAATGTATGAATATATGCGTGATAAACGCGTCTTTGATAAGTTTCTGAAATTCATTGCCAACATACGGACACGAAAGACTTCCCATTTTGAATAATATGCCCTTACTTACATGGATTTTATTCCCATCATTTTTACTGTTTTTTTACAAGCTATGATATAAATATACTCATTATTCTTGACAGCCGAAATATATGCGAAGAAAGACCAATGATTTTGTCATGGGTTTAAATACGGTAGGAATAAAATGTGAGGTAATTAACCAAGCATCCAGGCCATTCCGACGTTGATAGGGAGATACCAACTTGAAATATGCCCATCGCTCGACTGTACTAGTTAATTGACGATGATATAGGTGTTCATAATTATTAGGTCTTGTATGTAGAATGGACGTGACAGCTAACATCTGAAGTAAAAGAAGATAGTACCGCTATTAGAAGTCTTAGTGTTCTTGGTTGTAATGGTGGAGACGATGGTAGTAGTATAAGGAGTAGTATAGAAGTAGTAGTGATGGTAGTAGTAGTAGTAGTAGTAGTAATATTATTAGTATTAGTAGTAGTAGTAGTAGTACACTGTAAAAACTGTAGTGCTAAAACTGACACCAATTGGTGTTAATAGAGGACCACACCCTGAGGTGTTAGAATTAGACCCTATAGAGATTGAACATAACACCAAAGAGTGTAAATATAACAACCAAAGGTGTTGTAATAACACCTTTAGGTGTAAAACTAACACCACCAATTTAACACCGGTGTAAAAGAACTGGTGTGGTCCTCTATGTACACCGGTTAACACCACAGTTTTTGCTGTGTAGTAGTAATTACTGTATAGTAGAAGTAGTAAGTACATAACGTATGCGAAAGTGCAGCGAGTAAGTGTCTAGAGGGAGGGGAGTTACAGATAAATCTATATAAATGAACAGAAGAGAAATAGAGGGCGAGGTACAGGGTATAGTAATAGAAAAACGTATCAGAGAGCGAAGTCCATTATTTTGAACAAAAGAGAAGACAAACGACTGTTTTTGTATAATAATCAAAATTAATTATTTCATTAAAACAAAATTAACCCATGGAATAACTGGTTTTGATGATGGGCCAGCTGACATTTTGGAATAGTGATACATACAGGGTACAATCATCTTAATAAATGCATTGAGATAAAAATCATATATGACCGGTCTGGCTGTTTGAAAACCTTGACCCTAATGCATTTATTAAACAATGACAATCTTTCAAGAGATTCAGATCACTGACTTGACCATTTGCTAAAATTCCTCGACTATTGATCGAGAATCTTTTTGTCTGAATATCATATTCATAATTGCATAAAAAGACCCATTTACTGCTGTGTAATGATATAAATATAGGTGTCTGTATGCTTCAGACGCATTTCCCGCTAGAACGCCCTCCCGTGCACATTCTGGGTTTTTGTTTTTTGTCAAAGGATTGAAAAATTGAAAAACATTATCCCTGTGAGCGATGGTAACCAGCATTTTTTTAATTGCTTGTCTCTTATTTTTAAGTGCCCCTCAAATTTTTAATTCCAAGGCCCAGTCTTACAAAAATTTGCGATTGATCCAATCAATTGTAACTCTATGGAAATCCATCAGTGTCATATTTTTTCTACAGAAAATTTGCACAATGTCCTTTGTAAACAAAGAGAACCCGGGGAATTTTTCAAGAAAACAATGAATATAGGAATATACATCATAGCTAGAAAATATTTTGAACAAAATAAACATGCGTAATAGATGTTGACGTCGATGGTCGATGACTGATCGGATCAATCGCAACTTTTTGTAAGACGGGGTCCTGATGACGTCTGGTCTCATTATCTACTGAACATCACCTTTCAGTATTACTCCATAAACGTCACCCATAGCATATTTTCTTCAACATTATGATATGTTTTTGCCTTTAAATGTTTCATTTTTTTACTTGGACATATTTTGACGGTTCACGTTGAGTTATCCAGTGATCAAAGGATATATATATATATATATATTGCTTTTGTGTTTGGTTTCTTCTTTTTGAACTAGACCTCTATTGCATTCATGAATTACGGTAATTGATAGTAAAAAAAAATAACCCCCACAGTCTGGAAGAGTCTCATAATTGTATCAAGTCACTGTGAGGGAGGGTACAGAGAAACATGAATCATATTTTTTTCCTTTAATGCTTTGGTATTCAGGCTACACATTATTGAGAGTCATCAGAGTGGATCTAATTGATCCGAAGTGCCCTTTGTTTTTATTCTATTCCTCGGGGTTAAGTGCACTTTTCCCTCCACCTGTCAGTATCATCTTCAGCCATTTTTCATTTTGCTTCATTATGGAGACCCCCCCCCACATTTCAATATCGTTTTGAGGTTTCCTCGTGCCATTCCTTGATAACCTCAATTGCTACTAGCTCTTTAAATGCAAAGGAGCTAACCTGAGAAGACAGAGATTAGCAATAAATGGAATGACCAATCAAGATCAACCTTACGCTCCAATTTAATTCAAAATACTGACCAGGAACCAATCAGAAGTTTTCTTTCCTAATTATTTGATATTCATCGCTGAGCGTCCCTAGTCACACTCCTCTATACAGTGAGCTGTGGGACCAGTCCCGATAAAATGAGATTTCAGTCTTTCAAGATTTTTGTTATACCTTTTTTGAGTGAAAGTGTAAACAGATGCACACTTTCACTCTAAAAAGGTAAAACAAAATCACTCATGAAAGATTGAAATCTCATTCCATCAGGACTGGTCCCTCATTTCACTCTGATAGCAGTGTGATTAGGATTAGACTAGCTTCTTTGCATTTTTGTATGTTTGTTTGAAAGTATAGAAATCCATGTGCAGAAGTGAGCTAAACCATTGTATTCTCGGCGTTTTTTAAATAGTTTAATTCAATTTAAAACAAGGTAGGCCCTATTGCTTGATTTTGCCCTATATCCCCGTGCTTTCAGAAATGATGGTATGGGTATTACACTCCAGTAGTGAGAAGATCTGTTTTGAAGTATATGGTTATCATTTTCTATAAAAGTCACGTGTTACCTAACCTGTCAAGTTCCATCTTTTTAAAAATGGCATTCATTTTAATTTCTCTTATCCGAACTTTCCTCTATTTCGTACTCAGATTCTCAACAAAAATAAATTGTCATTGTTTTGTTGTTTTCACCAAATTTTACAAAATTCATTGTTATTTTACTTCATTTTGGAATAATTTGATTGATTGATTTCCAGGTCCTGTTTCTCGTTTGTATTAGACAATGTTAGAATCTTTAGAAATGTGAACATATAATGAGTTTGAATTTGAAATTTGAATTGGAACTCTCGTGACGCGATCAATTCCTTAACATAAAATCAACGGTTTATTTTCAATCGGTCTAATGCCAATTCGTCCATTTACCAACTCGCCTACTATCATTTGGTCTACCATCATTTCGTCCACTATCCACATGGTCTAATTTCCATTTCGTCCACCACTCATCATTTCGCCTAATAAGCAGTTGGTCCATTAGCCATTTAGTCCATATACCATTTGGTCTAATTTGACTTGGTGTTTTGGGGGCGAAATGAATTCAAATAAAATGGATATTAGACCAACTGGTTATGAGACAAAATGGTCGTAGACGAAATGGTGATTAGACGAAGTGATGATTGGACCAAATGGCATTAGACTAAATGAATATAGACCTTGGGGTGAGTGGACGAGTTGGCAGGATACGAATTTGCAATTTACCAAATAAACTATCCTAACATACTATACTTCCCACTTGTGCCCTTTACAGTCGCTTTAGTGTATTCACGTTTTCCGTGAATATTATGATTGTTCCACAAATATACAGAACAAACAAAAATCTGCACTTTCAAAAGACGGATATAGAGACCTGGGGCGCGATATGATTTCACGGGGTTGTGCATCGTTGCAAAAATATGATTTTGTTTTTTTCTCGAAACGTTTGCATTTATAACATTTGAATATGATCCGGACCTGCTTTTTAATACTGGTAAGTAAAAATAGAACAAGACAGGGTGTGAATGATTTGTAAGGAACGCTTAGATTCTCAGTTGATTTTTTTAATATTTATGAAGGATTTTGAAATATTTTGCTGATCGGAAAGCGTTATGTCTCTATATAATATCTTCTCCTGGTTCGAAGGATGGCTGTAATCGAATTTCCATTGTCTGTCAGTTATAATTCTGTTCAATCTAATTCTTGACGTTGTCTTCTCAATTTGTCATTAGTCTGCTGTGCAAACTCTTCACTCGTGTTGAAGGGTCTGGTTGCGCAGCATATAGTATACCTTGCGTACTGAAGGCCCTCTCGCTGAAATTGAAACAGCAAATATATGCTATTCTTGAGTTATGAGGACCCACTTGTTGAATAATGTTTTTATCAAGGTCTGTGCCTGCAGACTAGATGGTCATTGGTGTACACCTTGGTCTAGCTGCCTCTTTACGATGTCCGACGATAGCTTGGATGACGAAATTCGGAGTGAAGTGAAAACCACTCAAGCATGCACGAATACCACAGCCCCATCAACACTCACCATGCGCACATTTATATATATTATAGTTACACTTACGTACAAAGTGTATATAATCATGGTTAAATATGATCTATATAATAAATAATAACTATAAATGATATATAATCACGGGTTTTAGATGGGGAATCGCTTAATCCTTATTCACAGCATAGTCAATATTAATATGTTGTTGATAATGTCATAAAAACCAGAATGTTTGGATGCGGTACAGTTGCCCCACATGCGCAGAGGGAGTGTCCGCACTGATAAATGCCATTCTAGTCTTGTACCATTAACCCATACGGAAGCTGCTGTATTACTAGTGTGGTCTCAATGATGGAAAGATAGAATTGTGATTCTAAAAACAATTTTATTTTTATTTCTTAAAAGCGCATACAAACTATAAAAGCAAGAACCAAAGAGCACTTGTATTCATGCCATGGATTCAATTCGGATGTTGAACTGGTCTTTTATACATGTATTCTTTACTATAAATGAGGAATATTGAATATCAGTTAGATATTTCAAGTTATTATTATGCGCTCAACATGACATGAATAAACCAATTATGATATTTTTGTCTAAAATAAAATGTACAAGTACAATGTAGACAAAATATTTTATTCCTTAAAGGTTTTGTTTATTCTCCGTGGCGACATCGAGAAATAATAACATTTGTCTTTGGATCGGAGCACAGGGACGGAAAGGAAGGAAAAAAATAAAAACATTTTTTAAAAGGTGTGTAAGTGGAGGGAATTATCTTTTTCGAGAGTTCTCCATGCTACGCGGGGCAGGTGCGTTAAGAACGACTGAAGCAGAAAAGCTTGGTCTATTAAATCCGAGTTGTCCATTCCTTGGGGTATTCCAAAGTGGCCACAAGGTGAAGAGGAGACAAACACAGACCCTCAGAGAGGCTTACATTGACGCATCTCAATTTTACCCTTCGGTTGCTTTTCACATCTCATTCTGTTTCTCTGCTCTCTCTATCTCTTTCCCCGTCTTTCTCTTTCTCTTTCTCTTACTCCATACGACACTCTTCCTCTCCATCTCCGTTTCTGTCATCTCTTTTTCCTCGTTTTTCTCAGTCTCCCTTTCATATCACATTCTTTCTTTCTTTCTCTCTCCCCCCTCTCTCTACCACCATCTTGCTCTCACATCTCTTTCTCCGTCATCCATTCTCTCTCTGCATCTCCGCTTATCCTCTCTTCTTTTTTTGTTTTTCTTCTTCTTTTTCTTTATCATATACTTCTTCTTATCTCATTTTGTTCACGCACGGCGAAGTTTGTCCGGATTTCCCCGATCCAATGTTATGAGAGAAAAAAAGTATATGTATTGCCTGTCTCACTCCGTATTTAGTTTAAGACATACGACATTTAATGGAAAAGGGTACTGCACTCATTGACCTCGCGGGGGGGGGGGTCAACATTAAGAATAAAAGGAAAGTGTTGTATATATCTTACAAACCTAAAGGCTTACTCCATATTGAAAACAAAAAGTAGTAGTATTTCCAGATGCTAGTTGTACGTGTGTGATGTTTTTTAATAAGAAAATCTCAAGTCTTAACGGTTGCGCTCATTTGATTTTCCCTTTCAGTATTAAAACACCTGAAATTAAGGTGGAGAGTTTTAGTCAAACTCGTTTATACCTTCATAATGACCATGGGATGTTTTACTATCGTTCACCAGATCGGTGTCAGCTTATTCGATTTTCCATCACGGATACGATCTCGACCCTTAAAGAGCAATCTAAGCAGGGCAATCCAAGCGTTGTGCCACTGCTCGAATCACACGCTCGATTTCAGGTGCTGGAAATTATAACGTTGATTCGATTTCACCGATTAGCTGGCCCAATAGATTGCCAATACAAGCGTAGAACATATATCTCAACAAATATCAATATTAGCTGAGCCAATGTTGTGCAAAGCATAATTCGTTGCTGCTGAATACCCCGTGATGATGATTGCGAAGTTAATGGCGAGTGATGGCCGGTCGTATTGTGAAAGTAAACAATGAATAGTTCACCAAGAATACATTTTTTTCATATATATATATATCTGATTGCTTGAATAAATATATATAGCATGGCGTGTTTGGCTTTAGATTTGAATTGAGAGTGGCACACGGCGGACACAATCCTAATATCCCAGACTCCGACTCGATTTAGGTTTGATTTGTAATTCTGAAGAAGATATCAAGACTAATAAATGTAATATGATATCGAAATTGTTTCAATTTGCGATGCGGGTGATTTTTAAAGGTTGATGCAATAAGGATGATGAATATCGGGATAAACATAATTATGGAATGTCAGCAAACAAATGAGATATTAACGTAATAATATCGGGTTTCGTCGATATAACTTGCCCAATCAGTTGCTTATGTGATAATCGAAATTGAGTTTATGAGAAAATTCATATCAATGTAAGAACCTATATGTATTCGTTATGTTTAAGAAATATGTCAAATGCTATATACTTATGATTTTTTTTTAAGATGACTATTTTTTCAGAATTAAAGCGAATCTATTCAAAATGATGAATTTATTCCCGAATGTAAAAAAAAAATCTATTGGCTAAAACACTGTCAGTAGATGTTTAAATTGTTATAATTGTTAGGTCTATGTTTCCTGAATATGAATAAAATAATGTAGATTGCGGGTTAAACTTAAAGTAACTGACTGATATCCCATCATTTATCAATGGTATAGGCCTGTATGTGTAACATGAAATATGTAAAAATAAAATTGTCACAAAATCATATATTAATATAGTCCCATATACGAAAGACTGTATACATCACTCTAAAACGCCGTTTAACATTTCAAGCACGTTGCTAAAGCCCGTCACCCTGAGCTCAATTGTTTGAAACTTTTAAACAAGTTTGTTTACAGTTGTAACAGTTATTTAAAGCTTAAACAGGTTATTTATAGTTTTAAAAGTTTAAACTTTTAAAAAGGTTGTGTATTTTTTTCTTAAGTTATAACTTTAAAGTGCTTGTTGTTGTTAAAGTGACAGGCTTACTGAAATTTAAAACAGCGGGGATGTTTGCATCCAAATTTCATCGTAAAATTTATACTATTATTTTTATTTGAATTCTTGACCAGTAAGGGGGGTTTCTGAGAAAGCCCATCTCCCATGCTGCAGTGTGGAAGCATTGATGATGTTGATGGACAATTAAACTGATTTGCTTTTCTTCAACAATTCGATATATAGAACTCAAGATGAAACGGATCCGGAATGACACTAATTGGCTCGATATGTCTGAACGTGATTAAAAGCTTGTCCCCCCCCTCTTCTTCTCTCTCCCTTGAATGAAGTCTTGTATGGATATTATGTAGTAATCTTGTGGGCTTTACACAGTAAAAAACATACAACGCTGTTTATTATTATATGAACCTTACAGTAATTGTTTAAACAGTTTAAGCAAGTGTTTAAATGTTAAGCAACAAAGTTTAATTCTCAATATCCAATCTTCAGTAAATTAAACATTATTGTTTAAACGGTTATACAAAGTAAACATCGTTGTATAAAACAGCGTTTTTACTGTGTTAACTACATGTATATGGCATACATAATGTCAGTTGGGCGTGTCGGTATAAGTCTCTCATCATGCTAACATTATTAATGATATCTAAACAATCCATCATTGTCATATAATAATAATTATGTAGAACCGATTGATTTTATAGCAATCATATAGTCTTTACGCATGGTCCAGGCTGGAGATATTTGTAGCCTATCTCAATAAATAGAGTAAAATTCACAAAGCAAAATGCTGAAATTTTGATCAAAATTTGATGACAAATAACGAAGCTATTTTTAAAGAATTGCATTATTCCGATGAAACAGTTCTAGGCCTCTTGTTATAAATATTTATTAGGTGGGTTGATTATGTCATATCCCCACTTGTTTTTTGTATGTTATATTATATGTAATTAGGTTTATTCCAAAATTTTCTGTCAAGAAATAAACTATTGGATTGACATTAAGTGACTAAGTGCATATAGTTATTTACTGCCGCAACTTATTTCATCATAATGGAGACACATCATTTTTAATACACATGTATGAAAAAAATGAAACATATGATTTTATGAAATAACATAAGAAAAGGGAAAGTGGGGATGTGACATCATCAGCCAACCTAATGAATATTCACGACGATATGCATATGACTGTTTTCACAAAATATTGATAAACTTTAAAATTAAATAACTTCGTCATTTGTTATCCGATTTTGATGAAATTTTCAACATTTTTCTCTGTGCATTTTACTCTATTTATTGATATATAAATATTTTCAGCTCGAACCATCCCTTTTTTATTGCTGGCTTGAATCCTCTGTGTTATTGTTTATGAAATTGAATAAAATGAAAATAAATGTATTTAGAAGTAAATTGAACTATGTCATCATATATAAACAAACAGGCTGAATTTACACAATGGGCTACGGAGCTCTATTATGTCTATGTCAATTGTTTATTTGGATTAAATTCAATTTAATGACTACACTGTTAGAAAAGTTATCATTAAAATAAAATAAATTCCTGCAGCAGATTCTCGAGAACGCCTGTAATCTTACCAGACTGCGTAATCTTACAGGAAATTGGTATTTGGTGTATGGAATCTTACAACTTTCCTTAAATATAACACCTTTTTCCCTTTTTTGAAACAGCTCTGTTCTGTTAAATTGCAGAAAATTCCTGTTTTTTGAATTTACAGAATGATTCTGTTATTGCTTTCTGCAAAATTTTCTTTTTTCTGTAAAATCATGGGTTTTTTTTAACAGTGTATGTCAATTACTGTTTATTTGGACTAAATTCAATTCAATGTACATGTCAACTGTTATTTGGACTAAATTCAATTCAATTCAATTTACTTTTCAGTACTGGTAAAAAAAAAACATCCAAGTGCAAAAAATATATGTATATATATATATTACTGAACTATTCGCAGCGGTAGAAGTGAAAGGTAATACAACCTTTTTCTATGGTACTCCGACATGAGATGATGGGATGTATATTCTTCGTTTTCAAGAAAATTAGTGAAGACGGAAAGAGAGGGGGAGAGAGAGAGGAGAAGGAGAGGGAGAGATATGAGGGGAGGGAAAGCAATAATAATAATACATGAGTGACCTAATTCTGTTCTCATTCGATGAATATCATGTATATCATTATGATCATAGACCGTGGCCAATTCATGATTAGTATCACACAGCAATATGAAATCATATTCAAACATTTCTTCTAAGATTATGTGTCGTATAAAGATCATGCATTGCATCTACTCTGGATGAAAATTGAGTCCTTGATATCAAACTATTATTCAGGTTGGGATCTGTCAATCAACATTTTGAATGAAGTTTTCATTTCAATATTAAAAGCACCCGTGAAAAATTATAGGCAGCCAAAAGGGTCCAAATTAACAATCTAAAAATAAAGAAACTCTCAGAAATACATTATTTTGTGATAATCTGAGGGAGTCTGGAGAATACATTTATTTCTGAAAGACTGCATGTATTTCTGAGATACTACATATTTTTTTGGAGAGGTTCTTTATTATTGAGATTGTTAATTTTGGCTCTTTTGGCTGCAGCCAAAAGTGCCAAAATTAACAATATAAGAAAAAAAGAAACTATCAGAAATAAATTATTTTTTGGGGTGATAACATAATCCCGCCAAAGCACACAAATTTGTGATTGTGTTTATTTCCAAGATTTTTTTCATTCCGCATAAACTTATGATTCTTCGGTTGTCTTTATTTATGTGGTTACTTTTATGTTTGTAGATATCTTTATTTCTAGATTTTTCTTATTTTCCAAAATTGTTTTATTTGCGAGATTATCTATTTTTGAAAGATAATATTCATTTGTAGAATATATTGCTATTTGAATTACGATTTTTTTTCTGAATGTCATATTTCTAAAATCTGTTAGCTATGATTGACAAGATTCATTTTTGAGTTGTCTTTTATTTCACGATTATATCCATTTCTGGTTGAATACTTTTATTTCTGACTTAGGTACTATTCGTCCGCAGTAATGTATACATTTCTTAATGTTATATTTCTGAGACACTACTTTTATTTCTGAGGAAGTTAATTTTTTTTAGGAAACCTTTTTTTTCTGAGAGACTGCATTTATTCCTGAAAGACTACATGTATTTTTGAGATACCACATTTATTTCTGTGAGTTTCTTTATTTTTAAGATTGTTGATTTTGACCCTTTTGGCTGCCCATAAAAAAAACTTGCTTAAATCATTTATTATTTTACCTCTCTGCAATGTAGGCCTATGTTTATAACAATTGTGTTAAATGTTTTGCCTTGAATAATGAATACCTTGATCTTTCCTCATCTTCGCACTAGCCTTTTGACAAGGCCTCGTGAGTTGGCTGTATTCTTCGTCAAGTAGTGGCTGAGACGAGACTAGCGGTCGACGAAGAGCTTTTTGCGATTAGTCCTTGTTCAACCGGCGCCTTTCCATATATCAAAAGACACAGAGTCTTGTCTGTAAAAGGCTAGCTTTGTACCGGAAAGTAGCTGTATAGCTTAAAATAGAAATTAATCCAATGATCGGGGTAACAATATGCTGGAAAGCGCTTTGAGTCGTACATGTATATGAAAAGAGCTGTATAAAAGCCAGCTATTATTATCAGTATTACATGTATCATCATTATCATTCTTGTTGTTATTATAATTATTATTACATTGTTGGTGCGTCGTGGTCTAGTGGTTCTGACTCAAACAGAGGGTCATGGGTTCGAATCCTAGCCATGGCGTGTTTTCCTTCAGCAAGAAATTTATCCACACTGTGCTACACTCGACCCAGGTGAGGTAAATGGGTAACGGCAGGAAGTGATTCCTCAAAAAGCTGTGCGCACCAGAATCGGCAGACTTGCTTAGCCGGGATAATAAGGAGCGCCTTGAGCACCTAGCAAGGTGGATACGAATGCTATACAAATCCTATGTTATTATTGGAGTAAAAGCATTCTCATGGGGCAAGAGGGAATGGAAGGGGGGGGGCATGTTCTCTCTTGCTCGGTGTCTGCGCCATTCTTACCCATTGGGTGTCAGGATCTCAAGATGGAAACGGTTAATCAATACAGCATCAGGGGCCCGTCTTACAAAGAGTTACGATTTATCCGATAAACCATATGGAAATCCATCAATGTCATAATTCATTCCTTAAAAAAATTGCACAACGTCCTTTGAAATAAAAAAGAAGCACACTGAATTTTCAAGAAAACTATGAATGCATTTATATACATCATATCTAGAAAATATTTTGAAGATAAATACATTTTAAATGTTAATGTGTTGCCGACTTTCCATAGTTGTGGTTGATCGGATCAATTGCAACTCTTTGTAAGACAGGGTCCAGATTGAGTCCAGCATCTCATCACACGGTTTGATGAGCCAATCGATTTGCTCCTCAAACATTCTGGGTCATTCTGACAGCACATATTCAAAATAAGAAGGGAGAATGAGATAATTGGAGGAATACATCGAATAAAAAGTAGAAAGGTATACGGAAAGAGAATGGAGCCATGAAAGGAAAGGAGCGAGATGTCCGCTTTCTCAAAAGCCCTTGCTTCCGGAGTAGAGAATGTGAAGATATGAAAGAAGAAAACCATTAACATAATAGCATCGAGATACATTTTGAGAATCTCAGAGGAGCATTACATTATATTAATCGAAAGCGCATGTTGAATACAGGACAACGGTAAGTCGCTCAAGGTGTGACCTTGCTTGACATTGCGTTTTTTTCTGATAACATTTCGCATAACAGGAAATAAATGATAGAAAGTCACGGGGGGGGGGGGGTAAGCAACGACTTACCATTTATCCCTGTAGGGAACTAGTTTGTACATTATTAAAGTTCATTACAGGTTTGTTCAGTAAATGTGACTGATAAATTATGCCCTGCCCTACCTAGCTCAGGCAGTTGAGCACAGACCTTCAAACCAGCAACATCTACCTTTTCATCTGTTCTTGTGCTGTGTTGGAAGAACCCGCGTATACTTAGAGCTTATCAAGATAAAATATAGCTCTTACACCCCTTTCACCTTTTATTTGAGGGTATACTCTAAAAATGAAAAAATAAAGGGGGTTAATTACCCCTGAAAAGTACCGAGGAGTGAGAGTATTTTCAAAACAAGTGAAAATGTAGTCACTCGATTGCTATTTGTACACTTCTTTACCCTTTCTGCCATTCGATTTTGTAGAGTGTTATACGTGACAGTTACACTAACGTTTAAACAGACTCCGGACCGATCAGAGCTCACAGATGGTCGATTGAGAGTACACTCTAAAAACTGTGGTGTTAAAACTGACACCAATTGGTGTTAACAGAGGACCACACCCTGAGGTGTTAAAAATTACACCCTCGATATTTAGCATAACACCAAAGAGTGTAAATGTAACAACAAAGGGTGTTGTAATAACACCTATAGGTGTAAAACTAACACCACCAATTCAACACCGGTGTAAAATAACTGGTGTGGTCGTCTATGTACACCGGTTAACACCACAGTTTTTGCTGTGTAGGTTTTGTCGATGTGACTGGAGCTATCGGGGATTGATGTTCTTAAAGGACAAGTCCACCCCAACAAAAGTTTGAATTATTTAAAGAGAGAAAAATCCAACAAGCATAATGCTAAAATTTTCATCAATCAAAATCGGATTCAAAATAAGAAAGTTATGACGTTTTAAAGTTTCGCTTCATTTCACAAAACAGTTGTTATGCACATCCTGGTCAATATGCAAATGAGGGGACTGATGACATCACTCACTCGCTATTTCTTTTGTAGTTCATTACATGAAATATGAAATTGCATTTTCTCCTGATTTTCTTGTGAAATAAAGTTTTATTCCTCCCTGAACATGCGGAAATGATTGTTTTAACATTTTGGGGTTTTGTCAAGTTGGTCATTATTGACAAATGTGTAAAAAATGAAATATTGTATAATTGACACAATAAAAAGAACTAAAGAAATAGTGAGTGAGGGACATAATTGACTCCCTAATTTCCATGTCACTAATAACTGTTTTGTGAAAAATAAGAGAAACTTCAAATGCCATAATTCTTAGTTATTTTATATCCGATTTCGACGACATTTTCAGCGTTATGCTTGTTTTTTTTCTCTTTCGATTCAAATCAACATTTGGATTGGACTTGACCTTTAAAAAGGATAGAAACATGTAAGATTAAGATCGTTCTTGGTGTGTAGGGTAAGGTTGGAGTCCGAATAATCTTGAAGACGGCGATGACAATAGATTCAATTAACTCTGACGTGGAGGAAGTGTAGTAGGCCTGACTGATCTTGGTGATTTGCATCATTTCGCTTCTCCATCGGTTGATACCAAACTGCGTGGTATGACTGAGCCTCTTTTCACAAATGCTATATTTTTTATCTGATCGATTCAGTATTTCTGTTTTGTGTACGAGTGCGAAGCCCCACATGATCTGCCTCTTTTTTCGTCTCGCTGTGTTTCTGTTTATTTTACGAGTATTTTGGTGAATTTTTTTTAAAGAAAGAAAGAAAAATGCCGGCATCAGTTGATGCAAAATGATGTAGATTAGAAAGTAAATTGATTTGATAAAGTTCTAGTCTCTTCCTGGGAGTAGACAGTGATAGATGGATAAGGACATAACGGACATAACTAGAGAGTGTTTTTTATTTTCTATCATCCCACACATAGTCATAAATATTCATACACCATTTCCCCTTTTCAGAAATCCAGGATTTACCAGATAAAACATAAACTGGCTTTGTTGGTCAGGTTAACGTTTCATAAAAATTATGAAGTGCACAGTGAGCTTCCCATCGCTGCAGGGAAGGTAGCTACCTAGAAGTTTCCCCCACAAAATATGATCTATCTAGAACGTGGATAGAAGAAAGTTACGGTCAAAGTGTTAACATTTTGAGTGCAATTTCAAACTCGACACGTCCATGGCTTCCGTCGACTTGTCCAGTTTCTCGCTATCCTCTGCTCCGGTATACACGTTGCCTGGGACAGGTGTGAACTGTCGCACAGTGCCCATCTTACACTTCACATATCCTCATTGTCAAACAACTCGTTGACGTCTTCGACAAAACTTTCACACCTCCAAGAAACTGGAATGGGTGCACGGGCGAACACGTTCGCTGCGTATATATTGGTCAAACTTCTTAAAACTATATAGACCTTCCTTGATTTGCTTGAAATTTCGTAAAATGTTTTTTTTTGTTCTTGTTGTTGCATGTGTGTGTGTGTTATGAGAAAGGTTTAATTGAGGGACTTGTCTAGTAACTTATGAGACAGTCCATTCTATCCGACACCTGTGTTTCTCAGCCAGTCAAAACGTAAGAGAGTTACTCAGACGACTTGCTCTCCTGAAGGACTTTAGCTTGAAGATAATAAACGTGTGCTTTTGTGACTCCCGATAATGGTGGATATTATTCATGGGTGTAATTATGATTTAAGGAAATAATAAAAATCTAGAAAACATCCGATGTTTTATTGAAGTGAAATCATTGAATAGTTTCACAGTAACTGTTGCATCTTGGCGCGCGGTTTTTGTTCATCGATAATAACACACTGTAAAACTGCCGTGTTAAAACTGACACCAATTGGTGTTAATAGTGGACCACACCCTGAGGTGTTAAAATTACACCCTAGAGATTAAACATAACACGAAAGAGTGTAAATATAACAACAAAAGGTGTTGTAATAACACCTATAGGTGTAAAACTAACACCACCAATTTAACACCGGTGTAAAATAACTGGTGTGGTCCTCTATGTACACCGGTTAACACATTTTTTGCTGTGCACAAGGAATGATTTTTTTTTTCTTATGTGGATGTTCCTGAAGAAAATCATTGCAGTTGGGCACTATATGAATAATTTGATTGAGATTTCAATTCATTTCACCTCTATCAAAATAAAACAATGCATATTTCGTCAAAAGAGAAGGTTCTCTCTGGAGAAAATGCAATATCCATATTTATATAGACATCGGTCTCTAATAATGCCACATCGCTCCGAACGGCAATTTGTTAAACAAGAATTATCCTCGGGCCGAAGAGGAAAATCCATAAAAACAACACACTATATCAGGTGTGACAAATATCGATCATGTGATTGAGAACACGGACAGTCATGATCGATCGATCGGGGTTGGTTCACGGGCCTTGTCTAAATCAATCCCTCTATATATTTATTGGAGTCTGGTAAAGTTGCATGATGCAAAGTATGATTAAAGTAACAATGTCTGGTTAGAATATACTCATTCTGTCCATTATTGTAACGATGTGTCCGGATTATATGCATTATTATGATTATAGAGCTTTAACCTTGAGTTGTCGAATTTTGAAGTTACGTAAGTTTCTGTTCGGAGAAATTCTCCCGTCTAACAGGTGGTTTCTTTGTGATTTAGTTGTTTATGTATAGGGTGGAACAGCCGATCCTTATCATCTATTCAATTGTAATGAGTATCATCTGGTAATTTCGGTGTTGATAATTTGGAAACGCTATGTGACGCCAACATACCCCCCCAAAAAAAAAAATCCTCAGTGGTAGTGAATACAAATTGACTAGATCAAGAGTGACTTTCAATTCTCGAATGATTTTTACCCTTTTTGTCTCACCTGCGAAGCAAAGTGAGACTATAGGCGCCGCTTTTCCGACGGCGGCGGCGGCGTCAACATCAAATCTTAACCTGAGGTTAAGTTTTTGAAATGACGTCATAACTTAGAAAGTATATGGACCTAGTTAATAAAACTTGGCCATAAGGTTAATCAAGTATTACTGAACATCCTATTAGAGTTTCATGTCACATGACCAAGGTCAAAGGTCATTTAGGGTCAACGAACTTAGACCATGTTGGAGGAATCAACATCGAAATCTTAACCTGAGGTTAAGTTTTTGAAATGTCATCATAACTTAAAAAATATATAAACCTAGTTCATGAAACTTGGACATAAGGTTAATCAAGTATCACTAAACATCCTGCGTGAGTTTCACGTCACATGACCAAGGTCAAAGGTCATTTAGGGTCAATGAACTTTGGCCGAATTGGGGATATCTGTTGAATTCCCATCATAACTTTGAAAGTTTATGGATCTGATTCATGAAACTTGGACATAATAGTAATCAAGCATCACTGAACATTTTGCGCAAGTTTTAGGTCTCATGATTAAGGTCAAAGGTCATTTAGGGTCAATGAACTTTGGCCGAATCGGGGGTATCTGTTGAATTACCATTATAACTTTGAAAGTTTATTGGTCTAGTTCATTAAACTTGGACATTAGAGTAATCAAGTATCACTTAACATCCTGTGCGCATTTCAGGTCACATGACCAAGGTCAAAGGTCAATGAACTTTGGCCGAATTGGGTGTATCTGTTGAATTACCATCATAACTTTGACAGTTTATGGATCTGATTCATGAAACTTGTACATAAGAGCAATCAAGTATCACTTAACATCCTGTTCCAGTTTCAGGTCACATGATCAAGGTCAAAGGTCATGTAAGGTCAATGAACTTTGGCCATGTTGAATAACCATCATATCTCTGTAAGTTTATTGGTCTAGTTCATAAAAAGTGGACATAAGAGTAACCATGTATCACTGAACATCTTGTGCGAGTTAGAGTAGTATTCAAAGTCAGCACTGCTGCTATATTGAACCGCGTGATGCAGGTGAGACGGCCAGAGGCATTCCACTTGTTAAATTAAAGTGTTTGTCAAAAATTAGAAAGATCACTCTACATTCACTCTAAAATGGAGTGATCCTTGACATCACTAGCAGTGGAGTGAAAGGCGAGTGGAAATTCATTCATTTATTATTTTTTTAGAGAGATTTTAGAGATTATTTTTAGAGTGTTAGTATGCTTAGGTCATTGGGTATGAAATTAATTTATGCAAGCTATAGACCCATCCTCTTGCTGACCCTATAATGAAAGCCTATATCAAAACCACTGATAATGAAGATGGAACAAAAGCACCGCTATTGATAATACGAAATGATATCAGAGATGAATAGACAAAAGCTAGAAGTGTCTGGGTCACAATGCAATTCTGTATAAGAAGAAAATGCTTCTATTCTGATCAGAGGCGGTGAAATTTCATAACGATCGATATTCAGCTGGCGGCGGATCTTATTGTGGCGAAAATGGCAGAGTTCAAGGGCATTGATTATTCCCAAATAACACATGGATAATAACCCATGGTTAACCTGTTTATGATGAACGCATATGATATAATACCCGAAAGTAAATATTCACACAAAAAAAGAAAGGTGTGGATACGCTCTTATACTGCTGTTAAATACTATCAAAATTGATTTATTAATGAAAACGTCTCTATTTCAATCAGCAGCCCAATGAGTACAACGATCGACGGTCATCCATTCTGTATTTTTGTTTGCATCTGGCACACGAAGGCTTGAGACTTAATGCATGAGGTCATAGATAAGGGTGGCTGAGCTGTCCTATCTTGATAATCAAGCAGTAGGCATATACACAAACTCCCCAAAATATTGATAAAGATCTACGTGTAGAACGAGTTATTTTTAGGAAACACTTTCCCAGATTTTTAATTAATCGTTGTGTAAGATGATTGTCCGTTTTGAACGATTGAACCTGATCATAATTTTTCAACTGGTAATAATCTCGATGACAGTGACCATTACGCAGCATACATGTATCTGTTGCGACAAGATTTATTTTCATTTAACTGTAGATATCAATCACGTGGTGGTGGAGATTTTTTTTACCTGATTTCTAAAAAGCATGAATGCTTGTAAGCAAGCAACCAGAGGACCGACGCGACAGCTTAAGGTCCTCTCCGAGGGACCTAGCAATGCACCAAGTGGGAAACGAACCCGGGTCACCGGAATCCGAAACCCTCTACCGACTGAGCTATCGTGTCTCTCTAGATTATCATTGATATTGACTGACATGAATTGATCCTTTTTTTTGGTAAAAAGAGACCACGAATCATGTTATCTAAAATTATGATAAACTTCAAGATTTGTAATTACAGCGAGCAGACCGGGTTATCTAAAATTGGTTTTCAGCTGAATTTGATGTCAAAACCCAAGTTGGGAACCAAAGTCATGTTAGTTGGCATTTTTCTACCGTCGTCTGCAATATTCCAACTTTCTCTTTGCTACCCATGTTGTGTTGAAATATAGTTCCTTCGTAATGTATGTTTCAATATGTCAAGTAGCCCAGAAACCCATATCGTTAATATTCTCCAACATACTAAATCACAGATTATAGTGCACATCAATCATGCTTATGAATATCTAATACATAAAGTTATTTCCATTAAGTTTAAATCAGGAAAATGTTTGTCCTGGTAATGATTCATTGGCCGGGATCCCATTTCATAATAAACCAATTAAAATGCCCGATGCTTCTTATTAAGATTAACCGACTAAATGTCTTCTCGGACTAGGCATGTCATCTCTGACATGCATGATATTTGCTGTGACCAAGTTTGTGAGATTTTACTGTCATTGATTTAAACCCATTGATAAATTCTCTTCATGCTTCTTTAACCAAAACAGTTTACCGACACAGATGTTCATGGAGCAAGCATGTTAATATCCGCCAAATCATTCATGCTTAATAGTTTTCACGAACATTTTTTTCGTCATAGCTTCCATTACTTTGCCATAATCCAATGACCAATTGATGGAAAAGTGCATGGCATATGTGCTGTTTTAATTCATGTTTTTCATGTTTGAATTGTGATTCATAAATGTGGAAATAGGTAAATCAGCGGGGGATACGACAATAACATTTTTGAGGGAAGCAAGCATTCATTGTACCAGAAAACAAATTCTATTATTTGCGTTTTGTAAATTTGTTATTAAAAAATACTTAATAGAAAAGGCATGATTTAACTGATAGATGCATTATCGTGACTCAACCCCCCTAAAAAAAGTAAACAAATAAATAGATGAATCAATAAATAAATAAGTAATTAGATGAATAGATAAAAAATAAGAATAATGAATAAAACATAAATAGATAATTTAATCAATCAATAAACTAATAAACAAATAAGTAAATCAATAGATGATGTGTGAATAAATTAATGAATAAATAAATAGATAAATAAGAGGAACAACATTTTTAATAGTTATTGACTGTATACCACAAATGACCTTTAGATTCTAAATATTTATTCAGCATTTATGCATGCAAAAAATGACATTGTTTTGCACTTAATCGTGTATAAGGGGAAGGGGCGGCGGCTCCAATGGAAGAAAATAATAATGAACAAACGACTAATGAGTAGTACACGCCAAAGAATATTCTAACAGCCAATAACGCTTGTCTATATTAAACGTGGATGGTTTCTGGTACAACGATGGAACATCAATCCCTCTGTGGTACTCACGCAATCTCCAAATTATTTCCCGCCTCAAGCTTTACAAAGAGGAAAGAAGTACGACCCGCTCTTGCCTGACATTTCCCTTAATTCTTCTATAAAGATAAGTATATAACAATCACATCGCATGGGCGGAGGACCTTATTTCCCCGCGGCCACTTGTCGGGCATGGTCGCATCAAGCATCCGCTTACAAATATTGTTTGATAAAATACTCAAGGCTCTTGCCTAATTTCTCCTTTTCGATCTATTCGTGTTGGTACTAGACGAAAGATAATAACATGGAAAATAATGGAAGAGATAGATCTGGGAGTGATGATGATCGACAGAGCAGAGTCGTGTCATCAACATCTCGATGAGACTGACAAACATCGGCAATAAAATATTGGTGTTTGTCCTCACCCTTGGCGTGTTTACCTGAACCTACCGTTTAACCCGACTGAGCTTCCAGTTTGGTTCCGGGGGGGGGGGGGCTGTGTGACAGGGTTTGTCCACAATCGCTCGTTCTTCGGCACCTGATTTGCCCCAAAAACCCTATCGTGCGAAATAGCATAAAATGCATATTCATTCAGGAAAGCAAGACTCACCCATTCTCGTTTTGCCGAATGCGTATTCACCCCACCCAAAAATAAATGAATAAAAAATAAAGATAAAAACTGAAAAATAAACAGTGATAGGGAACATCGGGGCGTATATGGGGCAAACGTTCTTTTGAAAAGTCGCAAGCGAAAATTTCAGATTTGATAAATTAAAATTTATGTTTATATCGATTTTGACGTAATCAAAAGATATCATATTCAATAGTTTCCTTTCCTTTTCTGTATATCTCAAATTTGGGGGGGGGGGTCGTGGAGCCATTCTAGAGGGCAGTACCCATCTTTTCGACAGTGGATAGTGAGTTTGTGCACTGTGCGATGCGATGACATATTATAACAGCGGTATCGGAAGCTCATCCAATGTACGCTGTGTGAAAGAGCCTGCCTGCGGAGAAATACCGTTCTGAACTATACAAGTAAACTTATCAATTTTAAAGTATTTTTTTTTAAACAGTCCCACGAACCGTTTCGCATTGAATTTGTTATTTTTTACAAGGTGATGGAATTTGAAGGCTATGTTATCAGCTAAATACATGTCTGTTTATATATCGAAAGCTTGAACCCACTATAGGCCTTTCGAATTGTTGTAAATGCGAATAACGTGACTTGTCAGGTTGTAATGAGAGTGTTGATGATGTAACACTGTAAAAACTGTGGTGTTAAAACTGACACCAATCGGTGTTGATAGAGGACCACACCCTGAGGTGTTAAAATAACACCCTAAATATTGAACATAAATGTAACAACCTAAGGTGTTGTAATAACACTTATACATGTAGGTGTAAAACTAACACCACCAATTTAACACCGGTGTAAAATATCTGGTGCGGTCCTCTATGTACACCTGTCAACACCACAATTTTTGCTGTGAACGCACTCACTATATAAGGTATTCTATGTAGATTTATTGAAACTATTACTCGAATTATTCCAATAATTTAATCATGATTTCGTGAAAAGCCAATTTATCAGAAATGGATGAAAATATAAAAATTCGATACATTCCGTGATGTAATTTGTTAGAAAGTGAGCATTTGTCATCAGTCGGCATCCTTGTTTAAATACGTACAATGCGCATACCTCCGTTATATAAAAAAATGTGAAAACTTGAAAATTTGTCTTTTTGATTTACATCTGATTTCGATGAAGATTTGTAATGAAGGGTTTGTCTAATTGTTTTTTAACTTTCAACCAAACTTGTTGGGCTGGACCTGGCTTACAAAGACGTGAAACAAATGAATATTCTTTTCTTTTCTTATTGAAATATGATTTGATTGTAAGTTGAATTTATATTAAAAAAAAATTACCCAAGATGAACAAAGGCATGTATGTGGTTAGTTGTCCCTTATATCAACTTTAATTTCAACGAGAACAAAAAACCGACGCATTTTCCTGCCACATTGAGACATGGCGCGATTAACAAAACCGATTATGATCGAACAATTTTAATCGTATAAAATAATGTGAGTATCGAATGATTAATGTTCGTGCTATTTTGACAGTGAATAGGTTTTGCAATCTGTTTCTTTCAGAGGCGTGCGTCTCTACCTGCAGATATCTCTCATCATATTCCATGGCTTGTGTTTATAATGTAATACCAGACTGCCGCTGTAATCGGTCAGATTGATTGATTACGATGTTTCACATTCTTAACCAGTCACCAAAACATAATCAGATGTTCTTAAAGTTAATGAAAAAGAAAGCCCTAAAGTGGGGCGCAGACCACAAACAACAAGAACAAAATATATGGAGAAAGGGTAATGATGTCTCTGTGTTAAAAGACGAATATTCTTGACAACAGCCAATGTTGAGCGTACAATTTTAGTGAAGATCTGGCAAATTTATGGAAAAATTTCATGCCAAACCCGGTGATATAATTTATTAAAATTAAAATGATTGTAATAAAAAAGTCAAATTACTAACATCATTCATGAAGGCTAGTTCAGCCAATGTGCATGGTGGATACGGCGATTGATTTGTCTGTTTAAAAAATGTTGAATGTTGCTTTGATTTGTGGTAAATTATCTTACACATCATGATAATTAACAATATGAATTAGCCTCTAAACAAACTTCAAGTTACATAATTATTGATGGAACAAAGCCAAAAACAGATAGGTCTGTTGTTAATCGTGGCAAATTATGATCAAGATGATTATGCGGTGGTTCTGAGTGGATTTTTGAGAGCTAAGGATGCACCAGAGTTTAGTATACATTGTTTATTTTGCATTGGCCTCTGTTGCATAATGAGAACAATGTGACTCCAGCCTTCTTATCTTTATCGGTCCACACCAGAGAGGTGTTGAAACAGCACCGGCTTGGCTTTAGACTAACACTAATTTGGCAACACCAATCAGTGTTAACCAATATCGGTTGGAGTCTTAACTGGTGTTGTTTCAATGCTTCTCTGGCGTGGACCGATATAGATACCAGGCTGATGTTGAATTGACACCGGTATTTTTGCAGTGTACACAACAAAAACTGTGGTGTTAACCGGTGTACATAGAGGACAACACCATTTATTTTACACCGCGTTGGTGGTGTTAGTTTTACACCAATTGGTGTTATTACAACACCTTTTGCTGTTACATTTACACTCTTTGGTGTTATGTTCAATCTTTAGGGTGTAATTTTAACACCTCAGGGCGTGATCCTCTATTAACACCAATTGGTGTCAGTTTTAACACCACAATTTTTACAGTGTAGGCCCATGACATTCATCTTTTTTTATTTTCAGGGTTCTTTTCTTTAAAACCAGGCTCACTCATGTTGCCCAGGGTGTCGACAAACATGGAAGAGTAAGACCGTTTACCGATTCACACATCTGTGTGATGATTTGCTTAGATAATGTCATAGCACCTCGTCAGGAGACAAATTCGTTTGACGTATGTGACGTCTGAATGTGCGATGTGGATATAAACCTCTCTCTCTTCCTCGATCCATCATCGTTACACGTGTCATGGCAGCAGTCACACCAAGCAACCGGCCCCCGATCGATCAAATTTATTACGTTATTTCGAATGGCGTGCTATCGGTTGGTTTGGGGATGATTTCGTTGGTGTGACTGTACATTATAAACGGATCGAGAAAGGCAGGTCATGGAAGTCAAGGAAAGGGGAAGCAGAGGCGTAAAGAGGAATAACAAAGCGTATATAATATGGCAAAATTGGTACTAAAACTTGCTTGTGAGTGAGCAAAATTGTTGGCCTCTTCACATGAAAATGTTATTTTTAATGATAATATATAGATATTTTTAGATGTATTTTTACCCGTTTTCCTCCTTATTTCCCTCCTTGTTCTTGTTCTGCATAGTCATTTTTTTTTGGTGGGGGTGGGGAGTCAAGGCCACCAAGGCACCATCTGTACATGGTTTTGAGGTCTCAAATTAAGCATGTTTTGGAATATATTTCAAGAATATCCAAATATCTTAATATGGACACTTTTCAGAAATTGCCTTTCAACCATGTCAAGCCTGGCTATAGGAGAGGAGACCTTTAATTTTGGAATTGGTAGTATTTGATATCGCTGAGAGTTTACCGGGTTATTATTCTACACGATTTGCTTGAAGAATTCATTTAGATACTTTCGTTTTTTATCCGCTGTGTGGGGGCGACATGAATGTGAATATACTAGCCTAGAGGGCTTTTACATGTGGGCATTGGAATGGAATAAATTGAATCATTTACTCAGGGGATGCTAGCCACTAGATCGTTTTTATACGGGCATGTTTGTATTGAATACATTATATCTCCGCACGAGGGGTTTAAAGATAAAAGAAAGTATAGTTGCAGCAATCAGTTATTTCATGAGAAAGCCTTTACAATCAAGGTTAATTAGTACAGTGTTATCACATATCTAAATCTGTTACATTGAAATAAACTTTTCTTTCTGAATTCATGAAATTTAAGCTGAAAACCGATAACTGGCACAAAATGACATATGTGGGAACGTGTCTTAAACAAGGAAAAATACTCAACATTTGATGGAATTCCGTACTTATTTTGCTCATTTCTCAGCAATCATAATTTTTTCAAGAGTCATTTGGAACATATTCTTTATTCATACACATAAACACTTGGATGGCCATTTTATTGGATTCTGATCAAATTAATTTTGAGATCGTTACTACAACTGGCATTTATATCTTTAAACTTATCGTTCCTTGTTTCCCGAGGCTTAGGGAGACGGCTGGTTCTACCCCGCTGGTTTTCCCGTGGCAGGTGCTCTAGCAGGCGCCTAGAAAATGGGGGAGGGGGGATGGGGTCGATGAATTGTGTGTATTTTAAGATGGCCTATTATTAAAAGCAAAAGTTTCCTTGACGTAACATTGTCGTTACTATCTCAGTCTTAAAACGCTTTATATACACACACACCAACACACGCACACTCACACACACACACACACACACACACACACACACATATATATATATATATATATATATATATATATATATATACAGGAGTTACTGATATCATATATTATCTGTACTTGTCCAACGTACATCTGGGGAGCATTTCATGAAAGAAAATAGTCATTTCCACCGACTAATGTTATAAGCTACCGAAATACGTGCATCTGATTGGCTTTGAGCAAACTTGTCAGTGGACCGTCTCATGAAACACACTCCTGTATGTAGGGTGAGCCATGCATTGGTCACCTCAAGGAAGGAATCCATTATTGAATAGCCCTAGAAGCCAGACGGATAAATGGAGTGTACAATTTACCTTGACAGAAATAGTACACCAACAGTATACCCTCCAACCCGTTTCTCCTGCCACTGAAAAGCTTTTAACGTAAACCGACCCACAGTGCTCAGATTTCATCTCTAAAAGCAAATGCCCAACACCGAACACCGTTTGCTCAAGCCGATAACGTGGCACTGGACATCGTCAATGGAATGGGATTGATGCGGGCGGTGATAGGTGATCTCTATATCTATCGTGTATTATAACTTTTTTTGTATAGACGTATCGGGTTTAAGGACGGTTGATGTTGCATGCCTTCCAAACCACTCCCCTCGTGTGTACTGTCTCGTGTTTCAAGGTGAGCATTGCGCGCTAAAACTTCAAAAGAGAGCGGTCCGCATGGTTAACCAAGACTGATGGTTATGGTGTGTGACTATTCAAGCACATCTCAATGCATCGAACCTGAAACGAGGAATGGAATGGGTTGTCCTTTAGAATGCAACGAAAACTCTCGAGACACTGGCGTGCAGAAAGGGGACAGGGGGAAGGGGTCTGGACCATGTACTCCCCCCCAAAAAAAAGAGAAAGAGGAATATTAGGAAAGGGAAAGGGTAAATGTAATATTTTATTTACTATTATGTAAAAAACAAAATGTCACAAAATTAGAAATGGCAAAATTTTTGCTCGATCGCTCGTTGTTTTTTTTTCTTTTTGATGTAAATTTTGCCCCACGTACCATGTTTGGCCCCTCAAATTTCGAGCTCATTACGCCACTGCCTTGATATATATTCGGTTTGTAAAGATACAGAGATTATGAATGTATAAAAACTGGTATTATTAGACTAAACATTAATTTGACAAAAAAATACAATTTAATTTGACAATTGCCAAAAAAATATTAAAAGCAAAAAAAAACCTCGTTATTTTAAACTTGCCAAAGACGCTTGTTAACTTCTCACAATTACACATGAATGAACACACAAAAACGAAAAATAAATCATTTTTCCATGTATAGTACGTATGCTACTTGCAAGAATGGTTGGTCTCTATCAGAGTGACTTCAAAAACGGAACAAAAGACAAAAGAGAACGTTTAGTTAGGTTCAAATACGAACTGCGCATGCTCATTTCAAACAATGGGATTGATCATGCGCAGATTGAATACTATCTGACCTTTCCGTTGTATGTTCCCTCCGCCATGCAACACCTTTTATTATTTTTATTACGTCATTGAACTGTAATGAACTATTAGAAAATCTCTCTGCGATGTCAATTTTGTGATTGAAATCAGGGTAAGATGTGAACCCATTAGTTGGAATTCATAATTCTTAAAAAAATAGTTTTACTCTTAAATTTCTCACCCCCTGTTTATTACCACGGGAATATTTAGAGGCCAGGGCCCTTTTCATAAAGGACTTGCAACTGTTGTGACTTGGCCATAATGACAACTATCATGGCAACAGGGCTAGGCAGCCAATCATAATCAAGATTACCATGGTATAGTTGCCATAATGGAAAAGTTACAACAGTTGCAATCCCTTTGTGAAGCGAGCCCCTGATTCATCATGAACATATCATCTAACCTTATATCATTGAAAGGACGATGTTTGCTTTCAATGTAGTATTGACATCCGGATTAGATATGAACACATTATTGGGGAATGATTATTATTATGCCCTTTTAACCTGATGTTTCTTAACCCCCCCCCCTTTTCTTAGTACGGAAATTTCTATAAACTCATCCATCATTAACTACATAATTATGTAATCGTACTTCATATCATATTTGTGTCAGTGCAGCGATTGAATCGGGGGTAAGATGGGAAAATATTAAGGAAAACAATTGTTATTATGCCCTTTTAACCACATTTTTCTAAACTCCCCTTTTTATTATTGCGGGAATTTCGATAGACTCGATTCATTATGATGTACACTAACTTTATATTGTGTTAAGTGCAATATTTGTTGTCATTGCAGCGATTGGCATCGGGCTAAGATGTGAACATAATTATTATAGAAAAGTTGTTCTGCGTTTTTTTCTAAACCTTTTTTCTTAATATCGGATTGTTTGTGATTGCTTTCTATGTTTTATTATTTATTAATTTTTTTTTTGGGGGGGGGGGTTAAATTGTTTTTTTTTCTTTTTTTTTAGTGTTTGCCTTCGCTAAGATAAGTCTAGTATACTGTTTTTCAACTTTGCTTGCAATGTTTCTGATACAAAAGACATTGTGAACAGTTCAACTCCTCTGGCCACTATTAATCATATTATGCATAGTTGAGAACCAAGAATAGAAATCTTAAATATTGATTTATCTATGATTCATAAAAAATCAATATTCAAGATTTTTATGCTTGGTTCTCAACTATGCATAACATGCAGGGAGAAAGATTACGTCCAAAATATATGAAGACAAATTTAATATAAGGCTGTAGTGCTTTAATGTTAACATGTTTTAACGATATGCAGGCACCATGACACTGTCTGACCAGCATTCTAATACAGTGTTGGTTTGGTGTTAGTTGCATGTCACACTAAACGAATCTCAAAACTCTATCTTAGCTGTTTTATCTATGAGAGGTGCACTACGTAAGATTGAAATGCAATCTAGCTGTCAGCTCCCTCCGCAACTCTAACCTGAAATTCAGCTCGGAGCTAAACATCTGCGATTTAAAAGATAATATTCGTATTGATCTGGAAACTGTGAAAATACGGATTGGAGTCACCGTTGCCGTATGTATGAGCATGTCTCTTCGTTGACATATAATCTATAACGATCTATATACAGCGTATTTTATTTGTATATTTCACATTAAGAGAGGCCAAATGCTGTCAGTAAGGAATTCATTTTTTATTACCTATTTTTTTTGCTCTTGACTTGTTTATTTATATGATAATAACAATTTGTGTCTCAATTTGGCAGTTGCACCGATAAAAGATAAAGATAAACATATTAAATATGTATATTCACAAACTAATGCTCTTCACTCGTGTTATTCTTATTTAGATTTTATCATTGTATGGGAAATTATAAGGGGAGATGACAAGATATAACCATTAACAGTGGCAATATTATAAAAAAAACATACGAAATAATTAAAAACACATCTTCCTCCAACAAGTCCGAGCCCCAAAAAAAGAAGAACGAAAGCAAAGTAATAAATACTGATTTGATTTGTACAAAAAAGAGAAGAGAAATGGGGTGGGGCAGGAAAAAGATCATGAATAGAAAACAAAAATATGACTTTTGAAGAGATTAAAAGAAGGTTGACTTTTCGCATCATGCACGACCTTGACTGTGATAGCAATATTAATAATAGTATGAAGATGTTTTCCCAGAATATATAGAACATTATGAGCAGTATATAGAGAGACAAAGTGAAATGAAATCCGAACGACAAATAATAGAACGCCGAGAGGTACTTCAGAGACGCAGATGGGATTGTGAAAATGACTCGATAAGGGACGACGAAATGAATGATGGATAAGAAAAGAAACAACATAAAAGGATCGAAGGGACAAAATGAACAAGGAAAAAATACGTTTGCGTAATTCTATACCCTGTCTGATGTTGTTACAAAGTGAAACATCTATTAAGAGCATCCGATAGCCGAGCCGCGTGCTTGGGCGCCAAAAGGCGGAGAACTTTTTTTGTTTTAGCTTCGTTAGCAGCTATCGATCGATCACCGGAGATCCTAATATCGATACAACTTTGTTATCATGTCGTCTGCAGCACGAAACTAAATCCTGTCGGAGAACTTTCGTGCTTTGCATGATGAAAGCAAAGCCGCTGCGGTAAATACCCTATATTAGGAGTAATCTGTTGGGAAATCCAATCGACAATGTTCAATATTGCATGTCTTTTTTGGAAAGCTAATTTAGTTATATTATCGTCATAATCGGATTTTAGCACTCTGAATCTAGCACAGATCTATTCATAACGAAACGTTTATTCAATTATGCCGGAAAATGAGATTTCCCGCTGTAGTAATTTTGTTGCAATATAACATATTTTACGCCAACGCAATTGTCCAGAAAATATGTCACAAATTCATGTTCCCCTTTATACGGAAGCAAGTATACAACCATTAAAAACGGCATACACAAATGGATATTGTTTGACGAGAAGATAAAACTGTAAATGCCCTTACAAAAGGGACAGTAAATCAGTTGTGGGCGACACAACGCCCATAACAGGGCGTTCTGGCGTGCGCCTGTAATGCAAGCTGTGGGGAAGTTACAAATTGCTACAGAGGTTCGAGCCCTGGTCACGTCTTTCGGATGGTGACGTTAAAGGTCGGTTCCAGACGTAAATAATCATATCTGATTGATACACGTCTGACAAAAACTCAAATACACACATAGTAAATTAGAAGCGAAAAGGCTGTGATCCGTGGATTATAACAGGTATAATGAGGTTGATAATAGCGGTATATTTACCCAAGGTAGCCGCTTCAGTTCCGAAAATTGTTTTCCCAGTTTTAGAAAACTGTTTTCCCAGCGGGCCCTGCTATTATTACCCCGGCTTTAGCTGGGCTGCCCAGGCGCTCAAGCATTCAAGGAATTAATCCTGCCGGGTACCCATTCACCTCACCTGGGTCGAGTGCAGAACAGTGTGGATAAATTTCTTGCTGAAGAAATACACGCCATGGCTAGGATTTGAACCCACGACCCTCTCTTTGAAAGGCAAGAGTCAGAACCATTAGACCACGACGCGCCTACTCGGTTGAGTATACGTGTTTATTACTAAATCTTCTTAAATCTTTGTCAAAGACTGTTTCAATTAGAAAAGCGCATCGGATAAAATTGTATGGAATATCTAGTGTAGAATAAATTATACATTTGGAAAATCAATTGAACCCTTTACTTATCTCTTGTGATTTTTTTATACTAAAGATCATAATACTATATAATAAAAAAATGAGTGGATACGTTCCCTATTAAAATCCAGGAATCGAGTATTTTTAGAGTGATAGTCCACAGGTCTTTAAGAACACGTGACAAATTAAAAAATGCCATACTTTTGCTCAATGTTATGCATGAATTTTTTTGTATATAACGCCTTGTGTCCTTACTTTCTTTGAAAACAAAATACGCCCTGTGAACAAAATTTCTTACAAAATGTGGGCACTTTTGGGAATGTGCCAAAATCTGTAGGCTTCAAATCCATTTTTAAAAGGTTAGATACTGTATCCGTTTCCCTGGTGTAATAATGTACATCCAGCAGAGGCCTGCACCATCCCCTTAACGTACATTCATAAATTTTTGCAACACAAACATAAGAGGACAGTCATGGCGGCATGTTCAGGGGCGACCCAGACGTTTTCCTGACTTTGCCATAACACTAGGCGTCGCTGCTCGCTACCTGCCATAACGTATAAACTCCCCATCCCTAACAAACCGAGAAAATCGCATACACGCACGTGAAGGTTTAATCCCGTACCAACAAAATACCGGGGACGGAAGCCGACTGCTGTATGGATAATTAAAAGCATGGAAGATCGATGCCTGATGGGATCATGAACTTGAAGGAGGTGATTACCGGTAGGGGTAATAGAAATAACACTTGTGCGATTAATATAATAGCTAACAATCGTGTTTGCTTATAGAGTATGGCATCGTCATTGATTCATAAAATTTTGTTACCCTGAAGTTCGTGTAAGGTATGATCATTACATCATGGAAAAAAAAGTGCAGTGGGGTTGAGCTAAATTTTGAAAATCCTTTTCGCTGAACATGAATGATAGACAAAAAGGAAAAGGTCTTTAGATACGTTAAAATGAAATATTTCAATTTCTCGAGTTCAAGAGGAGGCGTCGCTGAAAAGAAAATGTAATAAATACAAATAAATAAAAGTTGTCGTAATATGGGTTTAAAAGAAAAAGTCTGACACCCCCCCCCAAAAAAAAGGATTAACATTATCACGGGGGTAGGGTCATTGTAAGTCATTGTAATTTGATGATATTTAGTAGAAATTACATCGACAAATTATTGTATTCACCAGTGATCCGAACCTAGTTCCAGGGCTTGCAAAACCTTCCCGGAACGGCTGAAAGGTTGAAATACGCTGGACGACAGGTATTATTATCTAACTTTTATCCCTATTCAGGAATCATAGCATTGACAAGGAAATATATAGACGCTAAATTTATTTTGTACCTCTATTTTTGTTTTTACCTTAGTGATTCAGGATTATGGTACAGTTTAGAGCAGCATCTTATACGACTTAAAATAGAAGATCAGTGGTGAAACATGACCGATGCAAGCAAAGTGAATGCCTGTCTGCTCACTGGACAAAAAACTCCGGAAGCTCAGAAAGAAGAGCGCTTCACGGGAGCCTGAAATTTCGGTAGCCAGCCGGATATTTGTCCTTCTAAACGAACGCACGCAAAATCATTATCAATCAGGGTAAAAATCACTTCCAACGTGGAATTGTCTTCACTCGAGCAAACTCAACGATTTTCTTTCATAGGTGTTCCATTTTTCTGATGATTCTGATGATGTAAGTTATGAAATTACATGTAAACACGGGTGGTATGGGGTTTGGGAGAACATCAAGGGGGAGAGCATTTGCCTTTTATACGGATGCTTTAAAGTGGCATCTACCTGACGAGATGGCGATATATTTATCTTGCCATGTCGACTAGACGTTATTATGTCGACATGTCGAGATACAAACTCGACTTTATAGAGACCTATTATGTTAATTATGGAGACATACTTTTGTTTTGTCAAGTCGGCTTGAATGTTGACTATAAAATATATGCATGTTTTAATGTTTACTTATGAAAGTTTTAGGTGTCATCTACTTTATGACATAGGGAGATATTCTATCCTGCAAAATCGACCTATTGAAAGTTGTTTGTCGACATGTTGAGTCGAAGTCGACTCATGAAATGGTATATGTCGTCATGGCGAGATACGTAGTATATAACGCTAACGTATAACTTGCCATAATGACATATGACTTGTTATAAGTCGACTTGCAAGACAACCTACCTCACCATGTCGACATGATAAGTTGACGTAGCCAGAATGAAGCATCTCACCGCCAAGTAGATGGCACTTTAAAGCCCTGAAGGTTGATAAAATTCGACTTCGAAGGCATGCCAAAATAAGATGGAATAAAAATCATGGCATTGAATCGATTGTGCATTTCAAGTTGTGAGGGAGTGCTGCTTTGGAGAGGGTCGTATAGATGGGATTCCTTCCCTTCTTTTTTTACCTGCAGATGGGATTCCTTCCCTTCTTTTTTTACCTGCAGGAAGTACGAGCAACTTATTTAGGATTTTTAGAGATAATGTTCTACATGGAAGGGATAACAATACTCGAATTGATCGACATTCATTTTTGTTTTAAACAATGGCGCAATAAATTAGATTTTATTATTCAATTATGTACTGCAGTTACACTAGGAAATCCAATCCTCACTCTCCCTATAAATAGCATAGTGAAAATCTTAGTTTTTATACAAAAAAATGGTGGAATGATCTTTTTAGATTCTTTTAATGAATAGATGTTTAAATTGTAATTTTGTTTCCTTAAATGTTAGAGGAATAAGAGAATGCGCGAAAAGGGGACGAATATTTTCATGGTGCAAAGAAAAAGGGGATGTAATTTTTTTACAGGAGACGTATAGTACAAAAGAAGTAGAGGATAGATGGAGTTCTGGGTGGGATGGGTCATGTTATTATAGTCATGGAACAAATCACAGCAAAGGAGTACTCATTCTTATCAAAATTTCGCTAGACTTTAAACTTATAAATATAAAACAAGATGACGAAGGGCGATACATACTCATTGATTGTGAAATCCAAGGACATAGAATGGTCCTTTGTAATGTATACTTACCGACGAGGGATAAAGAAAATCATCAAATAAAATTTTTAAAGGATATGATTATAGAGTTGAAAAAAATTAATAATTGTAACAAACCTGTTTTAATGGGAGGAGATTTTAATATTATAATGAATTCTGATTTAGATTATAATGGAACAGTAAAACAAAAATTACATGATAAGGTTAGTAAAGAAGTAGAAAATTTTATGGAGGAACTACAATTGATAGACATATGGAGGGAGAGAAATCCATTGAAAAGACAATTTACCTTCACTAAGAATAATCCATTTATGCAAAGTAGATTAGATCATTGGCTAATATCAGATAATTTGGTAAATGTTGTTATTAGGTGCAAAATTTTACCATCTATAGCTCCTGACCATTCAGCTATATTTATGTTTTTGTATGATAAAACTGAGAAGGAAATGCGTAAAAAGAATGGTTCTTATTGGAAATTTAATAATAGCCTTTGTGGTAATGTAGAATATGTGAAAAAAATGAAAATAGAAATACTTACATTAAAGGAGAAAATAAAAACAGAAGTTAAAGATAGAAGAGTTGTATGGGATTATTTGAAAATGAAAATTATGTCTTTCACAAGAACTTTTTCGAAAAAACTGGCCAAGGAAAAAAAGAATAAAAAAGAATCTCTCGAAAAGGAATTGGAATGTTTAGAAAGTAGTTGCGTAAATTCAGTAGATGAAGAATTAATTAAAAAGATAGAAAAGAAAAGGAAAGAACTTGCAGACAGTTACGATTACATTAATGAAGGTATTAAAATTCGGTCTCGAGCGACATGGTACGAAAGTGGAGAAAGGGATACAAGGTACTTTAGTCAACTATTACAATCTAACAAAAAGAAAAGTACTATAACAAAATTAGTTAAGGTTAACGGAGAAATTACTGAAAATGAGAAGGAAGTTTTAAATGAAATTAAATCATTTTATACCCACCTTTATGCAAGGGAACACACGGAAGATTTTAGGGATTTCTTTAAAAATGTCCCAACGTTATCATCTGAAGATTCTGAAAGCTGTGAAGGGGATATACTAGAAGAGGAGTGTATTTCGGTACTGAAAGAAATGAAGCAAAATAAATCCCCTGGTAACGATGGGTTAACAGTTGAATTTTATTGTACATTTTGGGCTGAAATAAAGGATGTATTGATTGGGGCATTCAATGAAGCTTTTGTTCTTGGAGAACTTTCGGCATCACAAAAACAAGCAATTATTATTTTATTAGCTAAAGAAGGGAAAGACCCACATTACGTAAAGAATTATAGACCCATTTCGTTATTGAATACAGATTATAAGATCATATCCAAAGTTTTAGCAAAACGAATTAAAGAGGTTTTGGAGAGCGTGGTGTTAGCAGATCAAATAGGATTTATTAAAAACAGGAATATAGGAGAAGCTATTAGATTAATTGATGATATGCTTTTTCATACGTTATATAATAATATCCCTGGGTATATGATAGCAATTGATTTAGAAAAAGCCTTTGATTCGATATCCCACAAATTTTTACATCAAACATTAGGTTCATTCGGTCTTGGCCAGCAATTTCGCAAATGGGTCAAAATATTATATACAAATAGCCAAAGTTGTATTTTTAATGGGGGGGATTCTACAAGCTATTTTCATGTTGAAAGAGGGGTAAGGCAGGGAGATCCGCTTTCACCATATCTTTTCATTTTATGTATTGAAGTATTAGCGCATAATATAAGATATAATAATGATGTTAAAGGAATTTCCTTTGGAAAGGAAGAAGTAAAACAGGTTATGTATGCAGATGATATGTCTATATTTGTCCGAGATCTAGATTCAGTAAGAAAAGTAATAGAAATTTTAGAAAAATTCAGAAAAGTGTCAGGACTCAAAGTTAATAACGATAAGACGAAGGTTCTATTATTAGGTTCCTCCCAAGGAAAATCATATGATTTATCTTTTGGCCAAAAGGTGGATTTTATAAAGATCCTCGGTGTATTTTTTTCTTTAGATGTAGAAGTAAAAGAAAGATTGAATTATAAAGAAATATTAAGTAAAATAAAGAAGTTGTTAAACTGGTGGAAGCAAAGAGATTTAACTTTGATGGGCAAAATACAACTATTAAAGCAGTTTATCTTTTCAAAATTCATATATGTGGCATCTCTTACACCAATTCCAGAATGGGTTTATGTTGAGCTTGATCAGTTGACTTTTACTTTTTTGTGGGGTGGCAGAAATAAGATTAACAAAAAAACGATGTACTTAGATTACCATCAAGGTGGCTTAAAAATGATGAATTTTCAGTGGTTAATAAAGGCACAGAGAGTTATGTGGATTAAAAAACTAAAAGAAAATAATACAATGAAATGGAAACAATATTTCAATTATGCCACAAAACATCTGGGAGGAAATTTTATATTTTCATGTGATTACTTGCTTGGATTGTTGGAGATAGCATTGCCGCAATTTTATATAGATTTGTTAGAAGTATGGATAGAGACGAAGGATTTTCGTTTAAAATCAGAAACATTTAAAGGAAATGAGATATTTTTTAACAATAAATTTGTACGAATTGAAGGGAAATGCATATTTAACAAAAAAATATATGAAAAAAATATTTACAGATTGAAACATATTATGGATTATGATGGAAACTTAAGGCCATTTTCGTACTTCCAAAGACAGGGTTTAAACATAAATGATTTTCATCTGATAGAGTCAATTTATAAAACTTTTCCAGTCAGCTGGAAACGAAATATGAAAATAGATAGCAAAGAGGCTTCTCTTAGGGAAGAAATATCATTTATATCTGGAAAAAGAATTTTGTCAATGGAGGAGTTAGTATCTAAAAACGTTTATGCAAATTTTATGAAATGCAACTTCTCAATACCTGATGTTTTCGAAAGGTTAAAAAACAAATATAGTTTCTCTTATGAAAAGATTGAACACATTTTTATGAGACCAAGACAATGTACTCTGAACAGTAGATTAAGAGAATTTCAGTTTAAAATGTTACACGGCATTGCTTACACAAATCATCACTTGTTCCGTTTTAAAATCTCACAAAATAACCTTTGTTGTTATTGTAAAAAAGAGGAGGAAACATATCGCCATCTTTTTTTGGAATGTGAATATGCTTGTCTGGTTTGGGATAATTGTAAGGAGATGTTTGGTTTTATTTCTACGGGTAATTTAAGCTGGGAGGAAATTCTTGTAGGGGTAGAATTAAAGGACGAAGGAAAAGAACGCTTAATCAATCACTTTTTAATCTTTGTTAAATTTTTAATCTTCAAAGGGAGGGAAAAGGGTGCACATATAACCATGGATGAAATTAAAAGGAAATTTAAAGAAGAAGAATGGGAAGAAAGAAGGCTGGCGCTAGGTAGGGGCAAGATGTCTCTTCATTTAAGGAAATGGGAAAATCTTAATTAAAAGAATAAATAGGGAGAGTGAGGCAAAGGTATATATACGAGAGACAAAGCCACAAAACAAAATAGATAAAAACACAGAAAAAACCAATACGGAGAATTGCAGTCCCTTCCATGTAGAGTATAGACATAAAGGGGAAAATGCTCCTAACCTGGGGACGGAGGGGAGGGGGGGGGGTGGGAGGTGGAACAACATTTTTATCTTTTTTTCTCTCTGATCATGTCATATATTTTGTTAATATTTCATTTTGTAATTGCTGAAACGCATTAGTATATTAATTTCTAGTATTTTTGAAGTTTGATGTATAAGTTGTATAATTATATTGTAATGGATTTATTGTATAATTTATAATTATGTTTCAAATAGTTTGTACAAATTGTTTATAGAATCTGATTATGTATGTTGATTTGAGAGAATATAATAAAACATCCTTAAAAAAAAAAAAAAAAAAGTTTAACATCATGAATATATTATACTACTGAGAGTTGATGATGAGATTTTGTCTATTTTGGGCTATTTGCAAACATCAGATATGTAGCTAACATTGTGTAGGCTTAAATTATTAATATTTTTCAAAAGTTACTATGACAGCATTCTGTATCCGACCAAGGCATGCGGGAAACATCAATAATGATCAATGCAGTAATATCTAGAGCTCGAACCACTTAATGAATAAATTTACCGAGAGCCAAATATGCATAACGTGACTGTAAATTACAATATCATTTATAGGCTTTGTTCTAGTGAAGTAGTATTCATAATACAAGTATACCCTATTGTACCTTTTCTCTGATAATTTTTTTCCCTGTCATTCGAGGGTGTGTGTGTGTGTGGGGGGGTGAGCCTATTATGGCAAATACCATTATGAATATCAATGTAACGCTCAAATCTATCCAAACAGCAATTTGTATAGACCATGTAACTCTTATAACGTCATACCCCACTATATACCTATAGATGCTTGGAAGATTTCAACTTATCTCAAACACATATGCTTTTAATCGTATGTAGCCTAAACAATGACCCATTTATCGACTGGTTAAATGCAATTCCCAAATGGCCATTTCACTGATTGCTTCGCCCCTCCGCTGCACCACTGATCTTTAATAACATCACCCAGTAGACTGCTATGAAAGTTAGACCTCTTTAAATCCGAAATTGCAGTGTTTCTGAATGCGCACCGGAATAGCCAATGATAACGGTACATTGTTTGCATCTTGCCGTTAATGAATTCAACATTGTCGCAACAAACCCATTTCTGGGGGAGCTGAAAGCCCAACACCGTACTCTTCAGTGTTAAAAAGGCTCAAGTCACTTATTCCAATGTAATGTATCAAACTATTACAGGTGTAAACGGCTGTATAACAGATTACTGAATTTCATTTGCAAACACGAGAAACGGTCGAGTATGGTATGTCTTGTATCACAATATTTTATTCCTGTATATGGTCTTTGCGACATATGATTGAAATTCGATTTACCACAAACTGTCACCAACGTCTTTCTTTCCAATTTTGGCAAGCAATATTTAGGTTAGGGAAATGTGGAAGATTACTCATGATCAAAGATGACTGTTTACATAGCTGGTCTCTTCTTTCCACATTAGCCATTTTCATACCGAGTTTTCGCCAACAGTTTCTCCACAAGGTCCCTTTGAATTGTGATATAGGTATGGTCGGGGAGCCAAATATGGGTCACATTAATTTTACAATGCTTGTTTAACCTTCATTTAGATGAAAACGAATAATTATAGGAAATGGGTACAGCCGTTGATGCATACATTTGTATTCTCAAAGTGGATTTGCTTTTTGATATACATTGAGGTTTTAGATGTGCCATCTATGGCAGAAGTGACTGTAGGTGGGTAGCGGGACCCTTAATAAAGATGGGTGGTGTTTCATAAAACTGTTCGTAAAGTTACGCACATTTTTAAGCACGACTTTAAGCTAACATTTTTTATACGTGCTATAAGTCGGTTCCATGGTAATTGCTCCGCTGCAAGTTTCATACATTAATGGAATGACCAACTCCAACCCTGGATTTAACACTATACACTATCCTAAACCCAAACCTTACATAAAACCCCATTTCAACCCCGATCCTAGCCCTATATCTTAGGCAAAATAAATCCCGGAGTCATTGTCGCCGGAGCAAGCGTCGTTCCACCGCTAAGGTTAGTTTCATCTATATATATATCAGTTAGCACAATGAATGGTCACCAGGCGCGCGTAATGGCATTTGTAACTCTTAATGTTAGCATTAGGAACAGTTTTACGAAACGGCCCCCTAGTCTAGTAGTAGACCCATTCTTGCCAATGAGATGCTTGACTATTCCATCCCCTGGCAATATATTTGTCAAAATAAATAAAAAATCAATTTTAAAATGCCTATACATAACACTCAACTTTAGTACTGGAGAACAAGTTGAATAAGCCGGCGCGCAGATTTCAAATGAATTCAAAACGATTTCATTATTTAAAATCTATGAAATATCAGCCACGGATGGGGTGGGGAAGTTGCATGCCGTTGTATATGTAATTGTTAACGCTGCAAGCAATTCCTTTAGTGTGAAAAGATCAGTGAAATGAAAAGGTTAACAGATGGTCTACAAATTCTGGCAAAATCACAAGGGGGTTTGAGATAATGTCAGAGATTTCACTGATATAGCTGCAAGTAAAAACTCCACCAAACCAAGATTGTACTATAGCCGTGGGGAGAGGGTTCTGCTATCCGTTACTTAGTTTATAAATCACTTTATACCACTGAGTGCTTAAAGATCAAGGAAACGAAAAGGTTAACTGGAATTTCTAAAAGGCTTGCAAAACCACTTGAGGATTGATGTGTTAATGTGATATATATTACATGTATCGTGTTGCTATAGCAGCAAGCGCGTTTACCTAACAAAGCAATACACTGTTTCACGATTAGGAAATTAACCTTTATTTCATCTGTGATATCAGCATTTATATCGTGTCATCGATGAAAGTGGTGTTGAATATCAGTGTAAGATTTTTGGAGTAAATAAGTTTCTTCAAATATCCACGACCCCTTTTCCTTGAGTAGAAGAAAGATTGAACCTCGACTGGCTATATGACACGTATTTGCTTGCATACATTGTCTTTATGTTGTGCGCTAAGCTTGTGATCTGGCTTGTCTTTAGAAAACGGACTTTTTTTTGAAGTTTCATTTACCAGCGAGAGGTTTTCCTGAAGTTACATTTCCTTATACAGTCATAAGGTCGTTTTTATGTGAAATACCAGATTAGATACTTAATTGTGACAGTGTGAAAACAATGGAATTGCATTGTTCAACATCACAAATCTTATAAAACATGATCTTCTTGCTTGTTATCTGACCAATTCAATTCAACTCAATTTTACGCAAATTGCATAACAAAATTATCATTTTTTTTGGCTCGCACGTTTTGCTTACCTGCAAAAAAAAACATGAATTCTGTTTAAAAAAAGTTTTCCGCCTCATTTATTTTACCTCGTTATTATAATTTATCATGGGATTACTCTCATGCACTGAGTATCTCCAGCGTTCTATATTTTGAAATGATAGATAATTTCTGACCAACACAACTGGAAGAATCGGGATTCCTTTTTCGTCTGCAAACTACATTAACCACAATCATGAACAGCACCCTTGTGATGTTTCACCAGATAGCTCTAGAGAAAGACGTGCGCGTGGTCATTCCTAGACTTGGGGCAATTAACGGGAGAGGGTTGGACCATTTTAGATGATGGTCGTCTTGATATACTATATCTCAACCGGCGCTCAAAAGAGGTTAATCCGTGGCTAGTGTTGGTTTAGAAATAGGTCAAGAGTGAAGAGTGGTGCTACCGTCACACCAACGAAACCGACTCCGAACCGACCAATGGTGTATCATGGTAATAGCGTAATAGCTTTGGTCGGTCTGGAGTCGGTTTGGTAAGTGTGACTGGGGCTTGACAGTGGGGAGCAGTTTTGGGATTTGGACGAGCGGATAGGGGAGGAAGGGAGGGGGTGAAGAAAGGGGTAATGCAAGCGTGTTATTAAATGTGGCTGTCGCCACGCATACCCACATGTATATAGAAGTCAAAAGGTGAGCTATAATTCTGATAGCTTTGTGGTCCAGTATGGGTGTGTGTGTGAGATAGGTGTTTGTGAGGGTGTGCTTGTGTGTGAGGGTGTGGGTGTGGGTTAGAATAGGGGGTTCGGATAAAGAGTGAACTACAAACATGTGTTTCACTGATTGGATCTTCTCATCTCTTTGATATCTTCATTTTTCTTATGTGCTCGTTTCATAACTTTTCTCGTTTATAGAGGGTTTATCCCTTTTTGAGTTTTGCTATCAACTGAAAAAATACACACCGTTTAATTATTCCGTATTCGTTATTTCAGGACTTTCGTCATCGAGAAAATGCAGTTACTACTAACTAAAGTTTATGTTTCTGTTGATATATGCACTCACCATGCTCACATGTAGAGTATAATTATTTCACTTCGCACTTTCTTTTGCAACGTTCAATATCACAGTCACACACGCGAAATCAACTCCAGAGCGATCCAAAAATATAATCATATTTTCAATGATATATCATGCGGTCTGTTTAGGGTCAAACTTCATCGGTACAACAGTGACATCAAGTATCTTGACCAAAGAGTGGGCATGTAACTGCACTCGTTTTTCTGTGCACGATGTAATTTCTATCAATACATTATTGACCCTTTTCGTGTATATTTCAAAAATGATCTAATAGTTTTCAAAGGTGAATCTTTTGAAATGTCACTCGTTCATCAGCATAATTGAAATTATTGACCGCCCCTTTCCTTCCACTCTTGATAAAAGGACATCCCGGTTCTTCAGTTTTTACTTCACGGGTAACACTGGGAATATCTCGAAGGATGTTTAACTGTTGCACTTATGGGTATCCGATTTTGACATCTGGAAAAGAATTAAACGTCTCAACAAGATTTATTAAAGTAGTTACCATCTAGATATTAATGATATCGAGCATGACAATACCAGTGGTTTGGATAATAAATACTACTCTTAAATACTTTATGAATGTACACGTCCAGATGTGATTTTTCCCCATTTTCTTCTAATTCATTAATTTTTATTTTTTTAAATTGTTGATTTGAATCGATAGAGAAAATCAAGCAAGCATAATGCTGAAAATTTCATCGAAATCGGATGTAAAATAAGAAAGTTCTGATATTTTTAAGTTTCGCTTATTTTTCACAAAGCAGGTATATATACACAACTCAGTGATATGCAAATGAGAGAGTCGATGATGTCCCTCACTATTTCTTTTGTCTTTTTATTGTTTGAATTATACAATATTTAAGTTTCTGCAGATTTGACAATAAGAACCAACTTGACTTAATCATACTGTTAAAATAATGGAAATTCCACATATTCACGGAAGAATAAAATTTTGTTTCACATAACAATAAAGAGAAAGTTAAAGTTTTTCACATTTCATATTTCATATAATAAAATATAAATGAAATAGTGAGTGGGTGATGTCACCATTCTGCTCATTTGCATACCGGCCAGGATGTGCATATAAATGTTTCGTGAAATTAGGCGAAACTTTAAAATGCTATAACTTCCTTATTTTACATCCGATTTTGATGAAATTCTCAGTGATATAATTATGCTTGTTGGATTTTTCTGCTTTTATTCATATCAACTATTTGTTGGGATGGACTTGTCCTTTAAGCATTCTTTATTTGATTTCAACTTTCAGAATTTGTTATATGAAATTAATGTAATCCTTTAAGAAGCACTGGATTGTAACTCGTGCCAGATATCTGAAAGTCAATTTATCTGTCTAGCATCTCATACACTTTGTAATAGGAATATTTCATTTAAAATTAGGTGAAGCTGGCGTTCAAGTTTCCCTTGCCCATAATATTCATCTCTTTATTTTCCAATTTTCTGGAATAGAGTCAAAGTGTGAGATCACATTCCAATCCTACGGGAAGTGACCTAATTTTTCATTGTTATAAATAAGGTTAATTATGATACAATGAGGTTAAACATTGCAACTACCGCCCGAGTTCAGTTCCCTCTAATAGTTCGGTCAAATGGGACATTATATTTTTTGCCAGATATGTAAAGGGAAAATATTAAAGTCGGGTAGTCTGGTCCTTGGAGAATATTGAAACCATTGTAAAAAGAATAATTGTCAATGGTATGTCAAAAAGAACACTTAAAGACAGGTCAAAGAAAAATAGGAGGCAAGCATTTAACAAATAGTCATACTGAGAGATATGATTAACACCAAACACATTTTTTCTACATTAATAGAAAACTAGCTTACTGGAATATAATTTAGTCATGCATCATCACGTGATCTGCATTCTATTCTAGAAAATTTGCAACATAGCCGCAATAGTGATTCATATCCTGTATACCGGATATTGTCAAATAAGTAATTATTTTAATAAAATCTGATGATTTTATCCACTAATTGATTATACTCTTAAAATGTTGGACACCATACTATCCACACAATAATTGGTTAAAAATTATCAAATTCTGGGTATTTTTAACTAATACTGTGTAGTTTTCACCCAAAGCACACGTTATTGGTTTAAAACTACCCAGAATTGAAAAAAAATTTTAACCAATTGTTGTGTGGACAGTATGTTGCCAAAAAATTTAAGAGTGTACGTGTTATGTAATATAATATTGAAAAAATACAAGAAAATTTGATGAAAACGAAATAATTGATATAATAGTTGATTATTTATTTGTAGCACCAAGGGCGCTGCTGTACCACTCCGAAAATTTATCATGATGGAGCGTTGTGGCCCAGTGGATTGGTCTTCTGACTTTGAAACAAAGGGTCATGGGTTCAAATCCCAGCCATGACGTAATTTCCTTCGGCAAGAAATTTATCCACATTGTGCTGCACTAAACCTCGGGGAGGTAAATGGGTACCTGGCAGGAATTCTTTCCTTGAAATGCCACCGCGCTCTAAAAGGCTGCGGGGCTGTATGCGGCCAGGGTAAGAATATCAAATTTAGCTCATAGGGACGCGTTTGGCAGTGATATGTGCTATACATGTATAAGCATGTTGGTATCATGATATCATTAATTATTCATGTTAATCTCGATCATTAGCATCCTTGAAAAAATAAGAAATGAAAACTTTCATACAACTACAAGATGTCGCAACTGATGTTTTATACTTTCTAGAACTTCGTCTGTATTCAGTGTAGCACTTCCATATAATCTAATGGCCAGCGTGCCTTGTATTTCGATATTAGCGCTTGAGGGCCAGATTTCATTCACTTTGTGGCCATGAAGGCATCTCAGTTCGCCCCCATCCATGCTCTTTCCTCCCGCCTCAAAAAACGGTGGAAATCACTAACCTATCTCGGTCACATATTGCTTCAAGCCAAGGCGAGAGCGACCTCACTCTCAACCCGCAGACATGATCAAAATGAGATGGGAGGAGTAGTTTTTCATCTAAATCATGTGACCTATTTCATGTTGTACTCTATCATCTAGCGCGGGAGGAGGGGAATGGTTCGTGCCCCGGAGGCCACTGGCGAAAGGATTGGAAAAGCATGCTTGAGAGAATATCTTCATTTCATGTGACAGATTAAAGTTGAGGATGAGGTGATGAACACGTGCGCATGCAAATGGGATAATCCAAACAGAGTCCTGTTACTATTCAAATGATGAGATTCCTACACTCTAAAACAAAGTTTACCCAATATTGGGTACAATAGGAACGTGCATGTTTGTTGGTTAAAAAGATACCAAATATTTTGTAAATTTTACGCACTGTTGCTTTGAAAGTTACCCTTCGAATATTCATTTGGCCCAATATTGGAGGAAACGACCCAGCAAACATGCATGTTTCCTTTCTACCCAATATTGGGTATATATACAAGATCATGTTTTCAAGTAATGATGCATATCTAATAGTGGTCAAGCCGGAATGGAGAAAACTGTCACTGCCTTTCGTTTGACGGCCATCTATCATTCCGAACCCGGATATTGAAAGAGTTTTATACCTAAACAATGGGCCGAACTGGTTCAGTATATTTAGCATTGACGGGAGGGGGGGGGGGGGGGGGCGGGGGTGACTTGTCTGTACTTACCTGTTCACACGGTGGAATAGGGCTCAAAGGACATTCACTTTTCTTGATTATGTTTTACTCTGGAGCTTCAGGGATCTCGTCACGTGATTAACATTTGCTTTTTTCTACTGATTGCTATTAATTTCAAACTAAAGCGTGATTACAACCTTTAATCCCCCTATCCATCTCCTCCCTCCCTCCGGGCTCTCCCTCTCTTGCTTTTGCTCCCTATAAACTACACGCACCCCCACACATGCATACGCACACAACCACGCGCGTGCACACATAAAACATCCACATGAGGATTGTACGAATTATTCTCAGCAGTTCAATATTGATATCAAATATACTGTTGCCATCGGGAAAGTATATCGTCTGTCATACAAATTTGAGTGAAAACACGGATGTACCGACATCGATGCACTCTTCCGGTTACATTCAATTTGAGATTTAACGTACACCTGTTGAATGAAATACATTATCTTATTATATCTGCTATACCAATAACATTCGCTTTTGCCAAATGCAAGAAATGAATGCTGCGGAAGAGATAGCCATGATACCGAACGTTGAGCATCTGTTCATCATTTTAATGTCCCTCTCATTTCCACAGCTCATCTTATTCCTTTTTAATCTAAAGGTTGTTAACCTTTAATGGTGGCCATGGCAACAGTCAAACACGAAATATTAAACAAATATTTGATGTCTGGAGCGCAAATAGAAGAGAAAATTTGGACGCCCCTCTGCCGCCAAGGAAAGAGCAACGGGGGAGACTGAGCTAACATCTCCCGCACACACTAATCCACTCATCGTGCTTACATGTTATCATTCAAAGTGACAATGATGATGATATGATCTGATGACAGCCATCAAGAGATAATTGATTACGAATCTCCGAGAGGGTTCCGGGCTGGTTTCCCATCGACAGGATACCATGCTTTTAGAATGCGTTTGCTTGTTTTGTTTTAAATAATTTCCCCGATCTATCAGGGAAAAATCAGATGAATCTGTTGTATACGTTCGATGGTCAGGTGTCTGGTTTCCCTGTTAATTTATTTTTGACTCCTACGAATACCATACATACAATAACAATGAAATGATGGGGGAAAGGGAACTTGAAAATTGCATAGATTTAATATGAGAAAAGTGATCAGTGTGAAAAATGATTGCTAACATAGTTCAATGGTAAATGAAAAACTTTGCTGCACCAGTAATTTGAAGGGATGGTATTTATTAGTACTAATTAATGTGCTAAGAATAAATTCATAAAGAGTTATATATAAGTATGTCTTGACATTCTTTATGCCTGTTCAGGGATTAAACGAAACATTATCGTAGAGAGCGATGATTTCGTATATCATGTTTTACATGTTGCATTACAATAATCATGATGATAATTCAACTAAACAGCACTGACAATGACTTTCATATAGGCCCCATCAATTTATTTTTATTTTCATTCGTATTGAAGAATTAATCATCCTGACATTGAAACAGAATATTAAAGTTCATCCTTCATTAGAAAAATGAAGTTTGATATCTCGTAGAAAAAAACAGGGCGACACTTACTTTATTGACGCGGGCGCCTGCACTAATAAGCCGAATTTCGATTGACAACCACAGCGCTTGTCCCTGAAAATGATGCCGATGATATGGTGGTGATGAGTTAGCTTATACCGCTGGCCACACGATCAGTCAATGTTGCAACATCGATCGTTTTACTCTGCGCTATGATTTCGAACATTGCAGTGGACGTCGCGTGGTATTTGAACGAGATTGGATTGACGACGTGGAGTGAGTGGCGTAGCGTATGGGGTGACGAAAAGGGTTGAAAAGAATAGTGATCAAAGTATATCCTGTTTATTAAAATATACTAGTAAACTTATCTCGAAAGATCAAAATATCTAAAGAAATTACTCATATTGTATAATGACATTTGTGTGTAAACAAAATATGTTTGGACTTTCTTTGTATTGCACTCTATTATAGTAAGAATTCCGGTATAATAGGTAACTCGGAAGGGCATTTAGCATGACCGCGTCGTGATATTTATTTTTTGTTGGAGGTTGCGCCACTTAAACAGGAAGCCGCTATATAGCCATGAGCCAGTAACGCAGTGCTTAACTATGATCGTCGGACGTGGTTTTTTTTTTTGCAACGATTGATCGCATTGACTACAATCTACAATTAATCATGAAAATCATGCTTACGATTAATCGCCAACCTCTGTGTTATGGACCCCAGGGCTACCATAACTTCATAGTTTGACTAAGAAACAAACACAAATGCGAGTTGTAATATGGTGTAATTGGTCCCAACTTTGCACTTTCAATTAGATTTTCATGTCTCCGGGAAAAAATATTATCCCATTTGTGTATGGCTGTATTCCTCCAGGATTTTATTTGGCCGTCAATTGACCCTCTGATATGACCGAAGCATCATCTGGTATTGACCGTGGTGACCAATTTGCAATGAATATGGTCAAAACCGTGTGGCATATAACGAGGACATTGCAATATAACTTTAATATAAGAGAGAAGTATGCCAATTAACTATTGTTTTTCAAGTCTTCCTCTGAATGATCTCATTGGTGTCAAGCGTGAAAGCGTCGTCATTAACTTAGAGGTTAAATCCCTGTTTTCGAACGATCGACTATTTTCTAACCAATGCGAGATGTATGAGCAATTACATTAATCTTCAATCCCGTCTTGCATTTTTCAGCCGACCCTCATTTTTTTTGGAGGGGGGGGTTGGATTATTTTTACTTAACATCTTGAATTGCTCAAGTTGATTATACTTACAGATGATTACCATGATGAAATTTTATCATATCAACAAAGACAATCATTGTTTTACATAGGAGATCAGACATAAATACTCTATGGAAATGTCGTTTTGCAATCGATTTGTGATTGCGATCAGGGGCCCGTTGCAGAAAGAGTTGCAATCGATCGCAACTCTAAAAATCAAGCGCAACTTGATTTTCGACCAATCAACAGCGCGCATTTGGGACTTGCGTTTGATTTTTTGACTTGCGTTTAAACGCAACTCTTTCTGCAACAGGCCCCAGGACTCCTGGTTTGAAAAGAGTTACGATTTATCCAATCAATCGTAACTCTATGGAAATCCATCAGTGTCATATTTTCTTACAGGAGATATACACAATGCCCTTTGTAAACAAAGAAAAGAACAGTGAATTTTCAAGAAAACAATGAGTGCATGAATATAAATCATAGAGAATATTTTGAACAATCATGTATAATAGATGTTGACATTGCTGACCGTCCATAGTTGTGAATGATCAGATCAATCATAACTCTTTGTAAGACAGGGCCCAGGAGTCCCCGGTTTGCAAGAGGAAAAAACCGGCCATGCCCTTGAATCCGACAAAATGAAATATCCGTGACATATCGATCTGTAACACCGATGGAAAGTCGTAAGACAACTGTTTATTGCGTGGTGCGATCGCTGACTTGTATATTCGTCATCGTTCATCTCGCCACTCCAAACAGCATGCGAGCGTGCGTCAGCAATGTCAGTATAATGCCTGGCGTAAATTTGTGCTGTTGTTGTTAGGTAATTGTAATTTCGTACAATGAAATGTGAATAGTGGTATAGTGTTATTGCAATATATACAGAGCAGAGGGGGATTAGAAGAGGTAGAAGGACCCCCCCCCCTTCCCTCAAACAAGGGAAGAAAAGCGTTGAGCATGATGAGAGCGCACATTATTTGGCGGAAATGCATAGAACTGAAATTACCCAGAAGAAATACCAAATCACAAAGAATTGGAAATAGGAAAGGGAATTAGCGTCTGTACATTGACAATATAATTATGGAGACTCCTTAGATGATAAGCATTATGAAATTGATACACGACATTGCAATTAGAAACACCCTGCCGTGAATGACATATACCTTTTGATGTGGGTGAGAGGAAAAGTAGCTCCATGATGCGAAGCTAAGTTCTGTCTTTGCCGCTATACAGAGAGGTGGTTTGAAGAGGCGTTTACGCAAAACCAGTCACGCACCCAGCTTTTTTTTCTAGACAGTTGTGAGTGATTTCAGGGTATTATCTGGTCTGTTATGGCCCATAGTATTAGGAGGGTTATAAACAGTCTTCAATGTGTATATCCTATCACTTGTGGACGTGTCGTGGTGTAGCCGTTCTGACTGTCATTTTCTATTCAGATGGTCAGACCACACTTTGAATCTCTCTACCAAGTGGTGAATGGGTACGCAGTAAAATAAGAAAGTCTGTTTAGTATGCCTATCAATTGGGTCTTGGAACTCTTGTTGGATTGCTCCACAGGGAGTGGAGAAAGTAAATACATTGAACGCAGGCATGACAGGATCCAGCGATAGGAGTAATATCAGTAAAGCGATTAGAGACATCGCAGTGATGCAATTAGCGCTATATAAAATCGGATATTATTATGGCTATTAGGCCTACCCCACGGTCACTTCATATTAAGTTTAGATCGGGTCTATTCTCTCCAAATCCGTGTTCTCTTCTAGTTTTAAGTAGCCGTTATGTTATTGGCAGGGCCAGCGATGGGACATCGCCGTGTGTTTTATCTTCACCTAACCTGCGATTGGCCCGTTACCGTGCCAGACTCCCCTCTCCGTGCTGTAACATGTGAGCGAGTAATCTCGGTGACATGGTGTGAGTACATGGTGTGTGATTGATAGCTACAGAATATCTAATTAATTCAATGATGAGCCCCCTGGCAGGCCTGGATCGGAGCGTGTCCACACACACACCCTTTGTCGCATCACCACAGGTAGATAGATACCTGAAGCTTAGTGGACATTATAGCGGTGTGAAGACAGCCTCTTTGGTGCATGGTCTTTCGCGGTATGATAGTGTTGTTGTCTCAACGATACATGCTCAAGGATACACTTGAATTAAGTTTTATATATGACATGCTTGAGATTTTAATCAAAATAATTGAATATTTTAATCATATTCAAGTCCTTGGTCCATTGCATAACAACTTGCTGTCACCATGGAAATATTGACTGAGATTGGCTTCTTAGCCCTGTTACCATGGCAGTTACCACAATGACAAAAATACCAGAGTTGCAACTTTTATGAAATGGGCCAATGATGCTACAGCAAAGCTACTATATATAGTAGCTTTGCTTTTATGGTAACTAACATGGAACCCTTGTTTATGATGTGCTACTGTTGCCTCGGTACTTGTCATCGGCAAGATACCTTTTTATGAAACGAGAGCCAGGATTTTGTTGATGTTCGGTGTATGGTTAAAGGATGTATTCGTTTGATCGGAAATGATGATGATGATGCACAGCATTTGCATAGCGCCATATATCTGTCAGAGACATTCAAAGTAGCATTTTTGGAGGAGCCAGCCGACTTGGGTTGCCTAGAAGGGCGCGCACACAGAACGGGTCTCTCCTACCGATATAACTGGTAGGGGAATGCAGGTTGACCACTACACCAGGGTTTCCCCCTACTCTTATTTGAATAGTGCAGTGGGTTCTTAAAGGGGAAAGGTGATAACTCTCCTCTACATGGGGCCTCCATTTAACGTCCTATCCGAGGGACGGAGTGTTTTCAACTGTAACTTAGCCTGTATCTATGAAAAAGGGGAGAGACATTTACACACCACGCGCTGGCTTCAGTCATCCACCCTGGGTGGACTCGATCCCATGATCTTTGGTTCGACGGGCAGACGCGTTACCGACTGAGCCAACTTTGCTCTCACAATACCGTTGCCAGGAGCATCATACCCCTTTTTATCTCGAGGGTCTTCTCCCCTTCTTCGGAAGTGACCCCCTCAAAAGAAAGCAAACTTCATCCCACAAAGGCGTACTTTTATAGATGTCCGAACCACTTGACCTGTCCTTTTTACACCTCGGGACACACTCGACAGATGAACTCAATCAGTAGATCCTCGTATTACTCCTCATCGGCAACAGGAATTATTATTATCAACACTTAAAATATACAGTCACACTCGCGAAACTGGCCCAGGACCGATAAAAGCTATTACCTTATTTCCGATGGCACAGCATCAGTCGGTCTGGAATCGGTTTCGTGCATGTGTCTGTAGCCTAAAGTTCTATAGACACACACGGGCACTGGCTGCACTTCTCGAAATCGGGGCTGTTTATCAAGATATTGTTATGTTTTAGGGAAACTCAAAACTTGTTAGGGATAATTCTGATCTACATTCACAAATGCAGTTGAATGCGCTTCATTCCTGTTTGGTCATCAAATAATCATAATGTATGCGTGGGATTATCTTAAGTTAACGTCAATAAAAAGAAACTATTCTAAAGTAAAGGAATTCAAAATAATAATAATTTATTCAACCAATTTAAATTCAAATCGATATCTAAGAATAAATACTTATACATATATAAATTGGCTGATTGCAAAGTGAAATAAAATTGCACGATAATTGTTTTGGCTTTGATTCGATACTTGATGTATAAACGAAAGGAAAGTTCATTTTTTATAGATACTTTGAACACATTCTATGTGTATCACTGTCATTATTGTGGAGGATTTCATAATCATGCTATTGAATTCATCAGACTCAATGGAATTAGTTATTTCAGCATTTTCTGAATATGGCATTATATGCGAAACTACAAACAGTCCAGTAATCCCCTTTGAAATTATCATGGTATTTCCCATGTCTGAATTGCGCCCCCGTATATTCTAGAAGCCTATCTTGCAGAATGGCATGTTTTTATAAATATGTCAAAGTACAGAAAGAACTCAATCTCTAGAAGAAATAAAACTTATCGTTCAACGGTAGAGATGTTCATTGGTCACAGATTCCTTTGCTTTACCACTGTCGTCAGGATTGTGAAGGAAATGTGAGAACCTATAGCCAAAAAAACCATTTCATCATTTCGTCATATACCTGTAGTCCCGTATACGCATCTGGCGTGTTAATGAACTGTAGGTTCTGGGGCCCGTTGCAGAAAGAGTTGCAATCAATCGCAACTCTAAAGATCATGCGCAACTTGATTTTCAACCAATCAAAAGCGCGCATTTGGGACTAGCGATTGATTTTTTGGCTTGCGTTTGAACGCAACTCTTTCTACAACGGCCCCCTGTTATTTCTTAATCAATGTATGGTCATATCAGCTTCCCTTATATATTTTGCATATACATTTCACAAGTCACATGTGATTTCATAAGTAACATCACGTATGTATGCAAATATTTTCAATTTCTTGAATAATTTCTTCCATGGTGCCTGTTTTCCCACAAATTTCAAGGTAATAAATTATTATAAATTTATCTGGAATTCATACACCCGGTGTCCGGAAGAAGATTCATAATTTCACCACACCCAGTTCCAGCGATGCTGTAGCTAATTATCGTATCTCCCCTTGTGGGAATCCCTTTCATCCATTGCGTTGATCCCGTGATTGAAGAGCTTTCACAAAAGGATTTATTCTGTGTCGCTTAGGGAAATGTTGTTGGTTACACAAGCAAATGCTTTCGTAAACGTTGTGAACTATTATGTAGCCGGCAGTGCTGAAGGTTGAATTCACCGGAAACTTTAGTACTTCGTTTTTCTTTGTTTTCCTCAAGGCCACGTACTGCACGCGTTGCGACTGGTCCACGATCCGATTTTAGAGTAAACCGTACTTTGCTCATTATTTGAAATTGTGAATGAAACGTATTTTTTTATTGGAGGTTCATGTTAAACTTTAAGAATACTAATATAAAAAAAATGGATGACTGCAAGTGTATATTTTAAAGTGACCAAATTAGTTACAAATCGTAGGTAATCTTACAATTGCTATGACGTCATTACCACAATATAGTAATTTCGCTTTTAATTATAATAAATATGATAGCATAGTCACAGATTTGAACATTGGTATTCGTATGATGATTTTGATATTTACACAGTAAGATATTTCCTGTCTCAATAATAACTTCGAATTCTACTACGTAAATATTTCAAAATTGGGTCGCAGACGGTGGCCTTTAGAAATTATATCGAGATAATTGCATGAAACTTATCATCATTGACAAGTAATCATTCTCTGATAGTTACCATAGTGACAGAAATAGACCTAGACTTCCCAGCCAATAAAAAAACTTGACTTCAAAGTCTATAACCATTATCCACTTCCTGGAGAGCATTACAGAAAAGCACAGATAATACGTTCAGAAGGAATACGCACATAAATCATGTTTCACTGTGCTATCTACGTTAGATATGAAAATATCGATATACCTAAGCAGTTTACATTTATGTCATATAGTTTCAAGTTTCATATTTTACTGTCGCAATATTTTATGATATTATATTTCCAAGTGTTGATTCAACGTGTTTGCAAAAATATGTACGCATCCAATAGGTTTTCTTGAATGGGAAATTATGTACAAAGTATTGGGTATTTATGTGTCATGATGCAGATGAAAAGTATGTGCTGAAATTTGGATTACTACTCTATTTTTTTATGTACTCCACTGCGCTATAAATGAAGATGTGGCATTAAACAGAAGAAATATGACGTTAGTGATTGCTGTATGCATTGAACCTGTCATCAAAAGTTATTGCTCTTGCATGAGGGGTGTGTGGTATACCGCATCTACGATCGGGGAGGGAATTTCGTATACCCATCCTAATTGCCTCGTTGACAGAAGTGCGTTTACGGACGCGGGAATGGCAATGGTGACCGAAGAGCTAGGCGTCGTGATTTATTGTTGGGAGACGCGAACTTAAGACCTTTACGGCATGCGTTCTTTTCATTTAATGGTTTTTCATTGAGTAAATAGTGGGATTCGTGTAAACTAAATTACTGGCAAATTGTTATGGCACTGCTTGGTGCTACACAGTCACACCAAAGTACCGAATTTTGGCCGATAAAAGTTATTGCGTTTTTCCCGATGACGCATGATCGGTCAGTTTGAAGGTTATGTGATAGTCGTGACTGGAGCATTTGACAGTATTGGTAGAATGCATAATGGTTTGGTTATGACGTTTATCAAGAATTCTCCTCTATAATAGAAAATAATAAAATCATGAAACCTCTTCCTCCATTTTTAGACAAGAATACGGTTCGCTGTGATGGATATTATATCCATTACAGAAAACCGTGCTCTTGTGTAAACATGGAAGAAATTTGGTCGACATCCTGCATTTTTCTCGAATAAGAAAAGGCCCACGTCCTTCCTTAATATTATATCTATGTATCTGCCAAACCTTGATATAAGCTACGCCTACCATTGTTCTCTTCATTCATTTTTTTCACAACCTATTTAAATAAAAGATTTTCCAAAGCTGTTGTACATGTAGAATTTCTCATATATATATATATGTGTGTGTGTGTGTGTATAATCCTTGTCTGTCATTATTGCTATATTTCTTTCATCATGTAGATAGCTAAAGAAACAGCATACTACCTTATAGCTCATTTATCTTTCTATATAAGGTGAAAATGATAAATGTAGGCCTATACCTTAAATTCGAATAGTTTGGTGCATTACCCCCCTCCCGTAACTCATATGACACCTCTTCGTCACTACTCTGTTTTTTCGACACCTTCGAATCCATCTTCTTCACCACCTCAGGATGCCACTGAGGAAGTGCACAGACTATAGAGTTTGATTAATGAATCTGACAAGAGAAAGACATGAGGCGTGACAGAATGGACCCCTCCAAGTTTGCCCAGATAAATCAAGCGGGATTAGAGCAAATAAACGCTGATTTGATTCGGATGAAATGAGACACAAAATCCCCTCCGCGGGGGAACGTCAAGAGGCTGTAATTCTTCGTCATAAGCTTTTCGAATTCAAAGCAAATAACGACCGATTTGAGGTGTTTTGTGTTCTCGAGTGCGCGTGCACACTGTTTGTCCCGTTCTGGATAATGTTTAAGAGTTTTTAGATGTGACGTCACAAACATCGTTAACTTCGAATCCAGGTATGCACCGACTAGAAGAGTAAGAAAAAGAACCGGGAGCATTTATTGGGAGTGTGGCATCGAAAAAGTTGATCTTTAGATGATATCTCGTGTTCCCTGACTGCAAAAAGCCAAACCAGTAACGTAAGGTACAGTCCATCCAAATTATTCTCAATAATTCCTCTATTTTTTTCCTCCAAGTAATAAAGGATAGCGATGCTACATGTATAAATGCTTATCGTGGACCTGGAAGGTTTATTCATTGAATAATGGTTTATCGTTTTATTTGTTCTTGTAATAAATCTTTTATTCATTTTTAATATATTCATTCGTTTATTTATTAAGTCATTAATTTTTTATCATTTTGAATTTATATCTAATATCCGACTTAAGCATATTTTACCAGGATTTCTGGATCTACAATACAAGGCTTGTTTTCATCCTTGTCCTGACAAAGTTATGATTAAAACAGCACTTTTAACATAAAGAGAAGTCGTCACGAAAATACAGTCACAAATGTTGAGATTCCGCTTCAGAGAGGTAGTCGGTATATTGGCCACCGGCGCAAGAGCCTAAAACATTGATAGTCAGGCATCCGACGCGGCGCAGTGTCACGTACAACTGCACTCTGTCTTTATTACAGTGCTTGACTATTCATACTAGTTTCTTTTCATTCAGGGGTATAAAAGAAGTACATGTCAACGGATCATGATTGATCGCAATAACAAAATGGCTGTCAAAATCACAAGCAATAGCACCCAATGTCTACAGCATATCAATTAAATATCAAGATCAGTTACACCGCAAAGCACCGGTGTTAATTAACACCAACGCGGCATCCATTTAATACATACACCAGCTATGTGTTGAAAAACACCAGTTTGGTTTTGGGCTAACACCAGACAGGTGTGAAAACTTCATCCTTGGTTTTACTTAATTGAAATGAAATTAAAAAATTGACTGTTTTCAAATGAAAAGGAGAAACAGTCTTGATTTAATGACCATAATTTTGCTCTAATACTTGGTCACAAAATGATATCTAATTGTTTCAGAGGATATTTGTGTTGAAGACCGAAATCATTCCCAAGTGTCCGATTAGACCAAGAGGTAAACTAATGGGCGAATAATCCGCTTGATTTGTATATTTCAAGTAGCAGAAACGCCGACATGAACCCTTGGAGCCCACTCAATAGAGACACGTCCATTGACAAGATAATGAAACACTGAATGATATATTACGAGATTAATTTGTTGCTTCAGGTCTCTTGAAAGTAAAGTAAAGAGTAGGGTAAGACAGGGAAAGGTTTATTTGAAGAATATATACAGTCCAGGGGGCTAGATAGGAGCTGGAGTTACGCTTGGTATGATGTGTTTACGAAAAAGGGCCGTGCCTGCCATTCAACAGAACCCTCTCTTAATGTGAAGTCTAGCCTCTAGTAAGTTGCCTGGGTAGAAATTATATTATTTATCATTTTTTACCAAAGTAATATTATTTCTCTATTCTTTTTAGTATTCTAATATTTAGAAGTATGTTTTGTCTATGGATTAAAAACTTTACTTTCATCCTTCCTCAAACTTGGCGCCACAAATCAAGGATGTTTTATTCGTTTTTTACAAGACTTTCTTTGATCCTTGATATAGTTTTTGCATAAATCTTGACCAACTTTTTCAGTGTCAGCTTTGTGGGAATGGTTGTTAATAATTCAGTGTTTTGCTCAGTATGCAGCACCATTGGTATATGTTGTACTCACAGTGCTCATGTTGCTGAAGATGTAAAAATTCGAACGAATCGCTTTTCTCTCAATCTCCTGTCTCTGGGAACCTTGAGGGCTTCGTATATGATGGATTATGTAACGACGTGAACAATAACATATACAGTATACGCATGGTTCTCACACGACCGGATGCGTACTTAAAAGCCCTAAGTGGTTTTAGACTCATCTGATGTTCTGGCATCAATCAAGCTAATGTCATTTCGAGATTTCGAATGTATCCCTACCCCCTTCTTTATCTTGTTCATTTTACACACACCAATCTTTCTTTTATATCTCTTCTTGTCGAAAATTAAGTCATTTTTGCCTCCCTGCTATACCCCCGCCCCTTTCAGTCACTCCCTATACTCTATTTCGCTTTGCGAAAAGCATCTCGATCAATATTCATCGTTATTTTTCATGATATATTGGTGAGTTTTGAGAGTTAGGAGTATCAGTTTCTGGTTTTGCTTCACTTCTGTCCTATGCGATTTTCATCATTTTGATTAAGATGGAGGTTGTGGTTGATATTATAACATTTGTTGATAAAGATATTTTGTTATATGTTTTGACACTTTAAGAAAGTTTTGAGATGGGATCGTGCCATAATTCTTGCATACAAACACAAATAGATATACCCACACATCCTCTCACGCCCCAACAGTCACCCACGCATACCCCACACACACATATAGATCTCTTTCTCCCTTATAACATTTCAATGTGGACCACAATGGCTGCCATACTGATTAATCAACCAGCACAAACAATACGATATTTCTTTTTCAAAATTCTCCAACAACGGGTATATTTGCTAGGACGAATTCTGTCAGTTTCAATGAAATAAATCAAATTGTATTTCATTTCCAGTTATCAATCTGTTCTCTTCAGAATAGTGCAAATGCTCTTGACATTTTCATTGAGCGAGCTGTTTCCCCACAACTCGTTGGAGACGCCCTCTTTGAATCGTGTTCAAACAAACCATTGATTGTGTGTGCATACCCTAAAGTGGCTTCAAAGTGCTATCCACTTCACGGGTCTATAGATGGGACTATTAACAGGCCACTGAAGGTGTTTCACCGGGTGTCTTTGGCATCAGGTACTTTCGGATATCCCTGTCGGCCTTTCTAAATCTCATCCTAGGCTGTTTCCGTTGCGGTTTTTCCAACTATCAATATGAGTAGCCTACTTACATGACTTTCTTTCTTGTAATTAGAAAAAAATAAACATCTCCAAGTTAAAGTTTTTTAACTTGCAGCGCAATTGGTTGTAGAAAGACGGGGCGGAATAATCTATGAGTTTGTCTTTTCGGCCACGATTCATTTAAATCATTCAGTTGTATAATTGCAATCTTAAACATGCAATTTGCATCGCATGTTGTGGACATTAATTTCAGCATTACTTTATTACCCCTGCTGAAAGCCTTCACCATCTTATTGAAGCAACTAAACATTAATTTCACTGCTAGTTTATTGCGCTTGACTAGAAGCGCCAGAGATTGTAATTATATCATCATTATGAACTTAGTCTGTTTCTCATTTTGGTGACACCCATTCGGCAATAAGATTCGCAACAGTTGATTTGCTCCCATGCTTTCTGTGTCTTGGTGGGTAAGTTTTCATCCCATCTTTGACCCTTTTAATATACCACGGTGCCATGATATGCATTTTGCAAGGCCGATCAAAATTTGATTGTGGTCTTGATAAGTATTCAAAAGAATTATATTTATTTAATTTTCTCCCAGACTGCGAAACAAATTACTTATCCAGCTGCGCTTAATGGGTTGTTGGGTCGGGCATTCCATAGCACCGGATAATTATTACACTCTGAATTATGTAGTTCCTCCTTCATGTAGTACAACGAATTTGGAGGAAGATGTGTCAACCTATTCTTAATGCTCGACCAGGGAATACCCTAAGTTAGCCATATTTCAAGTGATCTGGCAAGGACGATCCTTTCCAAAGCAGAATAATCCCTCGCTAACTTTCTATATGAACTTATTTATTGCATAATTCATCAGTGTTCGGGAAGAACGTTAAAATAGGCGATAAGTTATGAATATCCTGAAACCAGAGATGTCCCAATACACTTCAAGAGTGCCATGATTGACAGTTTTCATTAGAGGATAATCTGATCGGAAGTCATCCTCTAGGATATTGGCTCAAATACTGTTATTGATTTACATTAATATTTGGAATGATATTTTGCGGTTCATTTACAATGAATATTTAAAGTGCTCATTTTCTGTTCTTTCAGTGTAAGCAAAGACAAAAAGGTGTCGTAGTAGTGGACATGGATATATCTTTGCCAAATCGATTTCGTTCTTTTAAAAGGAATTCTTGAGCAAAGGTAATTAAAGAGACATCTGACTTTACAGGAGGAAAGATGAAAAGGGGTTTGATGTGATTTACTTTACATTGTTTAGATGATTTCTCCTGAGACTCTCCGCCATTTTTCGATCACTCGCAAAGTATTTTTCGAGATCGAGTCCTTTCAATCGTCTAAAACACTTGGACCTGTGAGGCTATAGCTATAGCTAGCCACCGCTGGCTAACGGGCACAGTCACCCTCGTCAAAAAGAATTGAAATGTCAATACAATTAAGCTCTATATCCCAATACACCCAGCATTTGCCGCCGTACAATCTAATACAGATGCTAACTTGTTGAGCCCAGACGGTATACACATTCACACTCCTTGGGACTCGGAAGTGATTTTGCTCAAATGATGAGGCGTTTCAGTCTGTATATACGTATCCTCTCTATTTTCTCGACAAAGAAGTCATTGGTGGTAATTTCCTTTTTACCTGATTGCTGAGAAAGCATGAATGCTTGTGAGCAAGCAACCAGAGAACCGACGGCTCAAGATCCTCTCCGAGGGACCTGGTAATAAGGATTAATGTCCTACATGTACCAAAGGGCATTAGCTACCAAGTGGGAATTAAACCCGGGTCACCGGAATTCGAAACTCCCGCTCTATCGACTAATCAATAAAAAAAACACTACTGTACTAACATTATTTATCAAAATTGTGATAAATAGTATTAGTACAGTAGTGTGGAGGTCAGAATAAAGTTCATCCTTTTCCAGACCGCTCACTGCACATGTATACGGATTTAGTGAAACGTGCACTTATCCTCTGGCACTATAAGCTTTGAGAGGTTGCATAAAAACGTTTTCAAGAGGAAAAAACTGAGCGAAGTTCGTGGTGAAACACAACGATTGGACTGAGAATCCATATGGAGATCGTTAGCAGAGAAATAGTGGAAGTATATAGAGGGTGATATGATATGACAGACAAAGTGGAAGTATATAGAGGATGATATGATATGACAGACAAACAATCGTTGGGGTATGGGGGAGCGGAATTTTGTCCGTCGTAGATTCGATCCCAACCCATGGTGGACAAATTCATGCAGATTGTGTTGAACTCATCCCAGGTGAGGTGAATATGTGACCGGCAGGATAAATGTACCGAGCAAGTACTGGAAGCGCAGCTCGCTCGAAGTAAAAAAGTGCGCCTTGTAATCATGTAGATACATGATAAAAAATCATGTGACGATATGTAAATGAAATGAATGATTGAATAAATAAATAAATAAATATATGAATAAATAAATGAATACCTAAATATATAAATAAATAAATAAATGAATAAATAAATAAATGAATAAATGAAAGTTCAAAATCAAGTAGAACGGCACTAGGAGTAGGATTGATATGAACGTCAGTTCTGAATTCCGAATGAACTTAAGAACGCAAACATATTAATTTGTCATAAAGATAATCCTACGCTTCACTATTTACATCAGAGAGCTTACAAATACATCTTTAAGATCATTGGTGTTATCTGAAATCGGGCAAAGTCAATGCTTTCATATAATTGAATACATGTGGAAGCAAAATATTCCGTTAATCCACATACATGTACAATGATTTTTTTGTTTGTTTTTAGGGGGATTTTTGTTTTTGAACAGAAATTATAAAGTCCATTTACTTCATTAAATAAAATATTTGAAATATAAGCTCCTTCTATTAAGCTTTTGAATTTCTGAGTCAATTCTGACAGCTTTGCTATGGGGAGATTACCAGATTTAGAAACAAAGATGTGAGAATTGTCATTTTGCTTTAACCGATTAAGCATTTGTAATATTCGAAGCATAATTCGACCAATATTGTTAATATCCATCAAATTATGATTTAAGTTTGTCATGCCTGTTTATTTTTCTAAGGCCACCGCACACCTTACGATTGGTCTGCGACCAGATTTTGGAACAATGCTAATGTTGAGACATGGAATATCGTACTGTTTAATGTTCTAAGCAACAGTACGAATACCTGTATTAAAATATGTGTGTATGCTATGATTCTTACTAGAATACTGTATAAAGCGAATTCAATATCGAGTCGTAATGACGTCATGGCAGTCGAACGATTTGCTACGATTTAAACTAATTCGGCCTTTACTCCAATAAAGGCCGGCAATCATCCAGGATTGTTTTATTTAGTATTCTTTCAGCTAATTTGATCCTGTAATAAAAAAGATACCTTTCATTAACATTTTCAGAAAATGATCAAAATGCGATTTTCCAAAATCGGATCCTGGACCAGTGGCAAGAACTATGACAGAGACCTATATGCGTATCCGTATGCGTTTACTCATTATAACGCCAGTCATACGGGCAAAACTTGACGCTAGCCTGACCAAATATATTACGTTATTTCTAATGGTATATACTATCGGTCGGTTTGGAGTCAAGTTCGTTGGTGTGACATCAATATTTGCATATTGAATGAGACGTATGTATTGGCAATGGAAACGGACACTCAAATAATAGTTTGATTAGCGGTTATAGGTGAAAGGAGACTTTAAGATTGACATCGTCACATGGTCATTCAATCCATGTCTGAGGTGAGAGAACGGCATGGGGTGATAGCATGGATGGGGATACTTCTTACTTATTCTGTCACCATCATGATGATCATGTATAGTGCTACTGTTACATGTACCAACAATTGTTTATCTGGGAGGGCACAAGTAATATCAACATCGGCCATTCACCCCTAGTTCTGATTATCGTTTTCCCGCTCGGTGAAAGTCAGCCCCATTATTTGTAAAGATGATAACCGAAAGCATCTGCCCTTGATTATAGTCTATTGCAGAGTATACATGGTGAAAAATGAAATTGTAAACAAATAGGCATATGACGTCATCAGCTCATTAAACCTTGTCCATTCCAATACATACGCACCCACACAAACCCACCCTCCCATACTCTCACACACATAAACACACACAGACGCGCACACAATGTATCACAAATTCATGCAGACCATTACTTTCTTTTTAACGCGATTTAGAATTCTATTCTGCCTATCTGCTGTATTTTACCAATAAATTCTTGTTATCATTTTTATAAAATTAACTTCATTTACCCAAATCAGCTTCATTTCAGGAATAACAACTCTTGAATCACGCCAGTCATTGCTTTGTAACGTTACCTTTAAGTATGAGGGATCATGTTGACTTTAAGTGCTGAGTGATTTGGCTTTCTTAAAGAATCCAACAAAGGAGGCATGCAGGCTTGTTAGAGAGTGGAAATTCAAGCTTAATTTACGAGTAAGCAGCGTGGTAGATTGAAATAATCTTGGAACTGTCACGACTGTTGACAGCTCTGTTTTAATTTCAAAAGCATTCACACAACCGTGGTAATTTAGTTAGAAATATAACAGGCATTGTTTATTCATGGGGAATTATGATTTTATTCACACTATTGCACCTATAAGATTATGAAATGAAAATTCATTAAAGGAATATATATATATATATTTTTTTATTTTAATAAACTCAGCAAATTAAGGATTACTTGTAATCTCAACTGTCAATAATATGTCGTCTTGTACAATTCTTTAAATTTGAAAAGAATATCTTGCAATCAGTGCAGGGGCGTGGGCAGCGTGTATTTTTATAGGGACTGGTGACGTTCTTTTTTAAATTAAAATGGCAAGGGTATTAAAGACTGTATTGTTTCGTGAGTCTATACACAGAAACCTTTGTATACTCTTTGCTCCTTTCCCATTTTCAAGTTCTTCTAATTTTCTTATTTTGTCTTCCTATTTTGGTATATATGTGGAGGAGCCGTGGTGTAGTGGTTCTGACTCTCGCCTTGTAAACAGAGGGTCATGTGTTCGAATCCCACCATGTTCTGGCGTCCTTTGGCAAGGCGTTGATCCACACTTTGCCACACTCGATCCAGGTACTAAATGGGTACCTGGTAGGATGTGAAAGTCATCGTAGCTTGTCCAGTAATGTGTGCACCTCACCGGCGACTGACTGGAATACTCCCTACGGAGTGGAGGATGTGCACACATTGTGTGCGGGAATGAATGAATTGAATCCGATGACCAGGCTAATAATATATCTGTAAAGCGCTAGACACGTCATTCCGATTTATTAAACGATTATAAAAGCGGATTTTATTAGTATTATTATATGAATGATGGCAGAGGTAGTTAGCTTCTCCACATCCCCTGTATCGCCGCATTTGGTGTACTGGAAAAATATCATTCCGAAGGAGATATGTCGGGATTTGAAATTTGTTTTGGTCAAATGCATATCTTTCAAGTGTACCAGTCAAATAGGAATAATTCTATTTTGGAGAAAACAAGAATGCCTTTTCGTTTAACATGACTGTGCGTCCTTCGTATCCTTTCAAATTTTGGATGTAATATTAAATAGGTTATGGAAGAATGTTCCTATTTCTGGCATTTTTTTATGGCAATCATGGTAATTTGTTCCTATTTCTTGTTTGTGAGGAAGCGGGGCAAGCATGGGAATGATGATTGTCAGATGTGTTGAATTTACTGCTATACTGCACTGCTAGAAAGTTTATCCTTAAAATAAAAGAAGTTCCTGCAGCAGAGTCTCAAGAATACCTGTAATCTTACCAGATTGCGTAATCTTACAGGAAATTGGTATTTGGTGTATGGAACCTAACAAATTTCCTTTAAGAAAAAAACCACACTTTTCCCCTTTTTAAACAGACCTGTTCTGTTAAATCGCAGAAAAAATTCCTGTTTTATGAATTTACAGAATGATTCTGTTATTGCTTTCTGCAAAATCTTCTTTTTCTATAAAATCAGGTTTTTTAAGTGTGTCGGTTGTCCCATCCGGATCCAAATACCAGGGAATAAAAAAGATAAGTTATCATCACTCACGGAGCGCGATCTTGTTTTTATTTTCAATCTAGGCATCACATCCCGAAATCAATTTCAGTTTGAATTTCTCTATATCATTGTTTGATTCATTTGGAGAATACTAAGGTCAGGTTATCTTTCGCTAAACTAGATGAAAATATAGTATTTATCGGCATATCCCAAAGATGCTGTAACAGGAGCCCCACCTTCTCCCTCCAGAAACCCACCATCCTCCCAAAACGTAATGCTTGATTGAATTTCGCAATGGCTTGGATAACTTATAGTTAGCAACCAAGTAGGAGAGTTATACGTGGTATTGTTTGATAAAGATTTTTTTAATCAGGTTATTTCCCGAAGAGAGGTTTTAATATTGTCCGTCCCATTTATCCTTTTCTTCCCTCATCCATCATTGCCATCGGCCTTACACAAACTCGCCCCTGTACCTCTGCAATGTCGACCCCCGCTAGGTCTACCCTTGATTCTTCTGCCAAAGTCAATGGGCGAACTTGATCGGTTATTAACCTGATTTATCGTTCCATGTATTGGAACAGCTCAGCATTCAATTCGTGCATTCCATACATGCATTCAACACCATTGAATTATAGGTTCTTTCAATGCCTTGCTTGAATCGCTGTTGAACCATGCTGCCTCCTCGCCGGACCGCCAGCCACTTTTCAAACTGCGCTCTTCCTTGACATGTTTGAGTTGTTTGAATTAAAGGTATGAAATCACAAATGTCAAAATTCACAAAGGCGATTTGAACTTGCTGAACTACTTTTTGAGAAAGTGGGGCAAAATGTTACACATTCCAATAATATTTACGAAGAAATGATCATTATTTCACTTTTACCAAGTCTACCTGTAGGTCTTTAACGGTCATGTAATGTAGGTTTCACTTGAACACAAGAGTTTGTACCATCATTAGAAGTAGTAAAAATAGATGTTTTGGTTGTATTTTTTGTGTGCAAAGTTCATAGTCGTATTGGCTATTGAGAACATGGGAGAATGCCCATAGCATTAACATTATCAGATTCAAAATGTTCATATTTAGGTTTTCTTATTCTTTTTCAAATAATTTATTTTGATTTTATTCTGTTTTTATGCCAACTTGCTTTTTTCCGAAGATTTCATACTCCTTAAAAGTACCATGCTAATTGTGATGCATTTGGTTCTGAGAGCACCGTTTTAGTGCCATTGGATTTGAAAAAAATATTATAGAGAACAATTGGAGTATTATGGGGTCAGGGGCGGGGTGGCAAGGGCGACCGCCTTTCTCAAGATTTTTTTCTCACATAGATTAGAAAATCATACAAAATGAAAAAGAAAGAAGGAGAAAGGAATAGGCATAGGACTAGGCCGTGCGTCTCTGAAATGCTCAAATTATTCGATTGAAAATGTAAATGTCATTGTCTTATTTTAGTGAAAAAATGTCACCTTTAGGTTGTAATCCCCACTTCCACATTCCATCATAGTAGGTCTACCCTGGTACCTCACCAGGATCCTGTGAATTGTGTACCACCCTTCCGCCCAACCAACCCGCCAAGGCTACCTCTCGCTATATCACTATACTGGTCCTCCCACTAATCACCTATCACCAACACATTCGTATACACTTCTTTTCATCATACGACACATCATCGTGTAATGTAATACAAACTCTATGTGATGTGATGTGATGTGATGTTATGTGATGTGATGTGATGTGACATGACATGGTGAGAGAAAACAATCGCCATTCACTTGTTTCTTGTCATTCACTGCCACACACACACTCCACAGCAAGCTTGCCGGCCAGCCGAAACATTATACTGGTTTGAATGTATGCCAGTTATTTAAGGGCGTCATTCAAAATTAGATCACGCCAAATCTGCAAGTGATAGTATTCCCTTGCACTGAGAGACGAGGGTGAGCAGTGATTAAAAGAAAACAATCCTCCGATTGGGCAGGCGATAGTCCGGGTGATAATGAATACTAATTCATGGAGAGAGAGAGAGTGCCGTGGGATGATACTATCTCATGGTATACACATAGAGGATGATATAGACATCCCTTAAAGAGGGAACTGGGTCACATATGACATGTTTATTGTCCTTTAGACGATTGCAAATTAGAACAGGAAGGGTGCCCCCTTTTTAAATACAGAATAGCCCCTTCATGCTTGTGGGCACTTACCATTATATTCATTAATTATTCGTTTCCCCCCGTGCCACCAAAATACCACTTGCTCTCTATTGAAAACACGTTATCATTATTATGGGCAATTCCACAAGGACTTTTCGATCTGATTTACCGACACTTTTTAGTTTTTGTGTACCTATTTATATTAAGTCTTCCTGTTAGCGTTTAATCCACTTAAAGTATCGCCTATTCAGTTACGACGGTACATTTCAACAATTTTCTACTTACATTGGTGAACATCATAAAGAAACTAGCAGAAAATTCAGCAAATTCAAAGACCAGTACCCCGTTGCATAACAGACTTCCTTTTCAGTGGTAACTTTGTCATTATAATACTATCATAGTATAAAAGGTAGTATGACAATTTACATGTAGAAGAAAAAAACGAGTTATGCAACACATCATGGACTATATGTTTCGATCGAGATATTTTTTTCTTTTGATATGATACACTAAAGTATTTTCCGGTTTGTCGAATAGAATGTGTACAATATGAAGAGGTGTGAAAGAGCTCTATAAACGCCATGGAATATGCTGAGGTACGTCGAAGTATTCTTCGTTAAACGTGCTTTGTTTCAGACCACCGGTGAGGTGTAACTTAATCTGCAGAGAGTCAGCATTTTCGTCGTTAATCGCACCGATTGTGCTTGCCTTTCGTGTGAATATAACAGTGTCATGGTACTTTTTATTCCATGGCTTCCCTTGTCCAGTTCTAAGCTTTCTCCCTCTCGTTCATACACACACACACGCACACACATACTCTCTCTCTTTCTATCTCCCTGTCTGCTCATTCACTAGCACTGTACATTTATGCCTTTGCCATTTCATTCTCCTGCTTTCCTACACCCACCCACCCATTATCAAATTTCCCTTTCTTCCTATCCCTCCCCAGCAATCTCACCTCCGCTCTATCTATCAGGGGAAGAGGGAGGTTAACCTCTCTCTTCCCTGATCTACCTCTCTCCCGCTTTTCTCTCTCTCCCTCTCCTCTTCCCTTCTGAGAGGGTTGAAGTGCGTCTTGAGCAGGAGAGATAGAAATCTCACTTCAGACACTTTCATGTTTAGGGAAGATAGAAATACGATCTGAGTAACGATCAACAAGCTAGTCCCAGTCGCCCCCCCCCCTTTATGACACACTGTTACGGTAATATGTAATGTAATAGTCACACCAACGGAACAAACTCTAAACCGATCAAATCTATCATGTTATTCCGGATAACAAATCACCCATCGGTTTGGATTAAGTGTCACTGTGTGACTCTAGCAGCAGAGGGTAGAACACATTTCCATATAATATTTTGTTAGGAATTGTAAATCATTTTTATGATGACTGACGAACTTTAGGAGTGTTGAGTCTGTTCTTTATTCTATCGTGTGTAAATATCATATATTCTGTGAAGATCTTTTTTGTTTAATAATCAGTGTTTCGGGAGTTAATCAGTGACACCGTTTGGTAAATTGCCGGTTGGTCTACATCCGCTTCGTCTACTTTCTACTCATCCCATATGGTCGATTCCTAGTTTCTCTACAACCATCTTCTGCGAACAGAAGATTCGGTCTAATTGCGATCCAGCCCATTTACCATTCTTTCTTATTTCCAGTGAGGTTATACCCATTTTGTATGATATCCACAAAATCAAACACTACAACAAGTTTAGATGAACTGTTTAGGAACTAAATTCTCATAAATTGCCAAATTTGAAAAAAAAATGTTGACACATTGGAAATTGGACCAACTGGCCTGGCAATTAGACTAAATGAGAATTAGGTTAACAGAATGGACCAAGTGAAGTGTAGACCAAACAACAATGGGACAAAATTGATATTAGACCAAGTTAGTTAAACCCATGTGGTATTTAAATGTAGACTAACTGCATGAAGACCAAGCGCATTTATTCCGGCTTTTCGTTGACTAACATATGAGTGATCTGTGAATACAGTGTCCCAAGTATCCTTAAACAAGTTCAGATCTTCAGTAGATTTATGAATTGACATTGTACTTCTCTTGAGATGACCCGAGGCGTTCCTCTCTCCCTCCGCGTTACTTGACAGACTCTCAAGTGCATGCCGTATGCTTTACACGTCCTTGAACAGGTTAAGACCTAGCCTAATCAAATATTCTATACCCTCCTTCCATTTCACTCTATCTGTGAATGATTTATTATAAATAGTTCTTGCAACACTACGGTTCATTCACAATCAGATAGTGGAGAAACGTTAAATGCTTTTACCCATCTCATTCTAACATGAAAATATATATTTCCTTTGATAAATACATTTCCAACTAACGGTATTTCCATTTTGAAATCTGACATGTAGGATGATTATTGTCGTGGGGAAAATATCTCAGATGCGTGCTTCTTGTTTCAAAGATTGTGAATGTATAGTGAATGTATTCAAGTAAGATACTTTTGTGTTTTCTAAAAGAGAAAAAATGCTATACATATGTCATTTCATTTCGACGGAAATGTCGATATGTCGAAATTCGATGCTCATTATCGATTGTTTTATCATGGGAAAATGTCTCATTTGAATTTTTATTTAAAGATTGTGGATACATGGTTGATGTATTCATCTTAAATACATCTGTGCTTGTAAAAGAAAAATGTTTAAAATTTTCTTATATATTGATTATAGAATGAACGTATGATTAAAAAAAGGTTTGGACTTCTTTAACAGATGAATGTATGGACAATTTTGGTTGAAATTCTTTAAAAATGCCTTGACCGCCCCTTGTCTCTTTCAATATTCACTTTCCAAAGTTACCCAAAATATTGTAGCGGGAATTGAAACTAGATGACAAAATCATTGTGCCCAACCTGTCACATCCCTGTTATATCACACCGTGTAAATGCAATACGTCATCAAGCTTTGGTCGTCAGCTGATATTAGAATGGCCAGTGATGATGATGATTACCAGGGTGATGATGGAAGGACAGTGTCCGGTCATTGGTGTGGTAGATATAGGGAGCCAGGGAGGGGGATGGGGTAGGGTCCAGGATTTTATTCCGTGACAAACTTCATCTTCTGACATAAATGATTGCACTGTACATAAAACTTGAACATTGCCCCGTTGCATTAACGTTACTATCATAGTACCTTTGCCATCTAGTGGTATCTTTCACGGAATCCCTGATTTTGATTGGCTGATGGGCATCGTTACCATGGTAGTTACCACTGGATGGCAAAGTTACCATAAAAGTAACCTTTATGCGACGGATCCCTGGATGGCATTTTTTGCTAAAAGTGCCATGGAGTGTTTTGTTTTTGAGGTTGTACTTTATCTTTACAATCAATCGGTTTTACCAAGAATTCTTGAAAGGGGTGATTGCCCGTAAGGGGCGAATTCAGGAGTTCAGAATGTTGGGAGGGGCACAGTAGTCATTTTGAGAAGGCCCATCCTCACCCTACCCCAAAGGGGGTGTCTTTACTATTTCTACCATCACTTCCAAGGTAGGGGCACAAAAAATACTCCTTTTGACAGGGTACTATATTGGAACACAAATTTGGATCAAAAAGGTATACATAGGCAATTTTCCCTTGAGCCCCCTGGATCCAGTCCTGTTGCTAGTAGGAAACTTTGTTAAAAGGAAAGAATGATAATGTTCTTATTCTATAAGGAAGAATCCATCCCAATTTCTCTTATTTCGAGGCTTCATGTCTATCACTCTACGAATGAATAATAATAAAGGTCTTAAGTCTACTTTCCGTTGAAATATATCATTTAAGTCCGCCTTTGAAAGATTCTGAATATTTTATCCGATCGTTTTCATTCTCTCTTTAGAGACGGATTATGATAATCCAAGTCATGTTGAATACCGTTATTGATTTTATTTCGTTTGACCTGGTTGGAGGCTTCCAAATACTTAGTGAAATCATTATTGTTTTAAATATTTTAGGTCATATCCGATATCAATTGGTTAGGCTAATGGCTAAATGTTGCCCTTGAATTCCCCAGAACTTTCATTTTACATGTTTCAACCCTACCAGAGTATCTATCTAATTGAACCCTTTAATGTTGGTGAAGGCTAGCGGATGTCACCAGGGACTTATTAATGTAAACGTTTGTCTTCGATAAATCCGCCATTCCAAGTCAGTCTTAGTCGTTCGATACACCTTTCTGTCAAGACCTGACTTACGGAGTAGGATCAACCTAGACGAAAATAAAACGATTGAGTTGCAAAGAAAGTAGGTAATATGACTTGATCTGCGGCAGGGCGATGTTAGTGGTTTGTTTCTCACTGACGGAAAAAAAAGTTTCGGAAAACAAAATGGAGGATTGTTTTCACCTGAGCATGATTGATGAAGGCCTTGTGCGTTCACATGAGTCTTAAAAACAGGAATCTCAAATATAAAACAGAACCAAATGGGAATATCAAACGCAGTTGCTGTGAGAGGGCGTTCAAGCCATTTTTCTTCAACACCGATTATTCGTCATTTCAAGACTTGATAAAAATGATAATAATGTTAATACTTGTTACATACGCTTTTCCATCTTGATTTGATGATCGTGGCGTTTTACAGCGAATATCAATAATAAAAATAAATCAAAGATTAGAATTTCATAAATGAATGAGTGAACGGATGGATGAATGGGAAAAAGCACTACGGGTTGCAACATGCAGTTCAGTAGCTTGCGTCATAGAATATCAGCGGTTCGGCTCAATCGTGTTTTTTAAATAACGTCTTTGACATCAACGATTCTAGGATGAAGATTTTCACCTTAACACGGTTACACTTCGTAATTACGAAGGTTCGTAATTCCGATACACGTAAATTGCCTATACCTCGATGTTCGTTAATCCGAAAACGTACAAGGGTTGGTTAATCCGAACATTTGTGGCGTTATTCTGAAGGTTCGATAATGCGAAAAAGAAACTCTTTTCGTTTCGGATTAACGAACCTTCGCAATTACGAACCTCATTTCGTTTTCGGACTAACGAACCTTCAGAATTACGAACCTTTGGAAATACGAACCATCGGAATATCCGAAACTTCGGAATATCCGAACCTTCGGAATTACGATTGTATGCGCCTTAACGCAGCCATGGTTGTATACGTATTCGTCCCGCGGATTGTTTTCCTCATATGCAATTATTGTTTCATTTAATATGCGTCATGGAAATGCGATCAGGTGATATTCAAAACTCAAAAGGCGTTTTTTTTCTCTAAGAGGATTCATCATTGGCCGTTGATGGATTATACCCTCTTTTATAATCAAGATAATCATGTAATCAAGATGAATTTATCTTTCCAATGATTCAGTATTGTGATCCTTCAATCAATCGACTCTGTTTAAGTGATTATTATTAGGTTTCCTAGAAAATCGATTTTTATTTTCATTTGCATCAGATAACAAATTGTAATACCAATCCTGGCATTTACCGGCTCACCGGGGAATTGAGGGTGTCTCGTAAGGCTGATATAACAGTACGAATGTCTGTAGCATCTAAATGATTTCTCTCTTTGTTTTTTATGATCACTTAAAAAGGTGTTTGTATCTATTTTCAAAAAATGATACCTGGAAATGTGTATTAAGCTTTTAAAAATAAACAAAGGGTATGGGAAAAAATGAAATTATCAATGTGAGATATCAATATCTTTTCATAAAAATTTAAATGAAAAAGATGATAAATGAAAGAAAGAATGAATGAAAAAGAGTATAAAAAGGAGGTCTGGGTCATGTGACTTGATACCATCCTTGATTCAATTCAATTCAAAATTCATTTCACCTTGAGGTCTTCTCCCATTCCCTATTAAATTACATTGGTGCCGCCCTATCAGATAAACAATCCTGACACTTAACGACTCACAAAGAATTTTAAGGTGTTTCGTCTCTTAAATATTCTTGTAAAATATTTATAAAGTTAGACGGTGAAGATTTTGGGAAGTTCAGTTCTTACGACCTCAACTATATGTGAACATACCACTGTAAAACATATCACATTTATTTCAAGAGGCCTCATATTCCATTTTAATATCTAAACCGCCTTAAAACCAAAAGCACTTGTGGAACAGTTTTTTATTATGAAATTTTAACAGTTTTGCAGCCTCGCTAGTAAAAATGAAACCAAAACTAGGTAAGATATATTAACTTTTGAAAAAAGGAACGTTTTTTCATATCACAGCAATCGGATGAAACTTCAGTGAACCAAAAGTACCGTTCGATATGCCTTTCAAATCTTTCATTCCATGCCTTAGACCATAATGTTTGTCCATGTCATATCCGCCATTATTTATCTTATTAAGCGGATGTTGTGACTTGAAAGTGATCTGTATTTTTTAGAGCTCCATGGCAGAGTTTCTTCGAAATTTTGCAACCAATCCATATTTTGATAGCGATCTTTGATTGCCAGGGGCTATGTAAGTCTCGTTCTGTTTTGTCATCGTGTTTACTCACTTTTAACATATTTTTCCCAAGCCCTTGGTCAATTTGGATTGATCAAAATATTTCAAATATTGATTGATATGTGATATTAGATTTAGCGAAAAGTTGAGACGACTGAGGGGTTGGCTGTTGGTGGCTGTCGTGGAAGTAAGAACACATCTGATATTTGCTTGCTAATAGCAGCCATAGTATCAAAATCAATGTACCTTTCCAAAACAAAGCTTACTTCCACGCACTTCTCAATTGTGATTGGTTGTTGGAGATATTTTGACTTTGGTAGTTATCTTCAGATGCATGATATTTATTTCCACAAAGTACCACCAGATCAGCCTCTAAGAATCTATTGATCCGTTCATACCTCTGATTTTTTATTGTGTTCATTTCAAAATTATATCAAAATTACACAAGCTATATGCTTACATACCACGGTTTATTTTCTTGTGATCTTTACAAAAATCATATTAAAATTACGTACGCTATGTATATATGCCTTCATCCTTTAATTACAAAGTGAAGCCTCTGAAATTTTATCACCAATCTATAAGGTTGGTTTGTTAATGTTTTTGTTGTTTTCCTTTGTTTCACCCAACATTTGGTAGGCTCATGCATGTTGACCAACTAATATTCTGAAAGGTATATGCCCATCAACAGGAGTCAATAATTATGTCGAATAATGGTTACAATGTCTTTTCAAAAGTAACTAGAATAGATAAAATTCATTAGCAAGCATATTGATATTAAATAATCTCCCACAGTGTGAACGGGTCAGTTTTGTCTCTTCGTCTGGTTACCTTCTTCCGCCGATTGACATATACCCCTTTTGTTTTTGCTGACCGATGGGCTGTTGTGGAGCCATGGGCGAATACACATGTTATCTCCTTCTTCCGTAACCGATCAAACACCAGCAGTCCCCCCTTTTCTTACCCCCTCTCCCCTTGGCAATCCTGATGGGTTTTCGGGGTTAGCAAAAATACAGGACTTTTCTCTCGGGGCTCCGGCAAGCACGCGATTCAGATCGACTAGTTTGATCCGTGGTTTGATGATATAAACCCGACATATCCTAGGGCATGTATGCTAGTACAAATAGGCCTCTTTATTTATTTTCCTCTATTGATATGTGATAGGTATTTCCTTTAAAAACTAATTGACATGGGGTTGGATGTGAAAGTCAAATTAAAAGTGTATTATATTTCAAATGAAAATATTGTTTTAAAATCCAAGTGTGCCTCGCACTTCCGGTTTCTAAGAAATCTTTTCGCCTCCGAGAGTAGATGTGAGATAATGTATTAACATAGATTGATTAATAACGACATGATTTATTTTCATTTCTCACTTCTCTTCAATCAAACCAGACACGATGGATAATAAACAGTAGCGTAACGAGCCACCACCCCCCACAAAAAAAGAAGCGGGGAACAACTTTGCGTAAAGGGAAAAATTCGCAATTGAGCGAAAATTTTGAGCATTGTAAAAAGAAAATCAAATTTCGTGATATTTTTTGACATAATGTTTAGGAAACAGTTGAATATCTCACCTTCTTCCCTATCGTTTTCCTTTTCTTGTTATCGCATATTTAGCATATCGTTTCTTGGTCATAGGCTTTTTTTTTTGGGGGGGGCAAGTGCCCCCATAAACCTCCGTATTCTATTCGTTGATAAGACATTACACGTTATTTCATCGGACCCTTGATATAGATCCTGAGAAAAAAGATTTGATGTTAATTCCCAGGTTTAAAATGTCTCTAAAATTTTGCACCCCCCCCCCCCTCCTCCATGAGAGCCCACACCAGGACACGCCTTAGCTTATAGTTTCAACTAAAAAGGGGGGAATGCTACCCTATATAGATTATAATGGTGCATTTTGACATGTAATTCATAATGGGAATTTCAAAGAGTATACTGAAGAGGTTCACATCTACCGAAGATGTAGGAGCGGTTTATTTTAATTGGTCTCATGCCATTTCGTCCAATTTCCAACTCGTCTACTATCATTTGGTCTACTATCAGAACGTCCACTATCCACATGGTCTAATTGCCAACTCGCCCACTCACCGTTTCGTCTAATAACCAGTTGGTCCTATAGCCATGTAGACCATATACCATTTGGTCTAATGGACTAAGGGTTATATTGGAAAAATGAATGAAAAGAAAATGTGTACTATACCAAGTGTTAATGAGACGAACTGTTGATTAGACGAAATTATTATTAGACGAAATGACTTTTTGACCAAAATGTTGATAGACGAAATGTTGATGGACAGAACGGCATCAGACTAAATGAAGATAGACTATTAATGAGTGGACGAATTGGTATAATAGACGAATTGGCAATTTACCCTAGGAAACTAATTTAGGTTTTTTTTAGACGTACGGTAGTTTTATACCCTTTTCATAAACCTATCCTCCAATTAGCCGCCTAAGAGTTATGCGGATAATTCAATAAAAATTGCGTTCATAAACTCCGAAAATAAGCCGCATTATTTTTACGAACGCCCGTAATGAAAAAAGGCGGATAATCGCCATGACAACTGGACACGCCCCCTCCGATGCGGTTGTGTTGGAAAAGGGTGACCTTGTGACCGCACCATGGCAATTATCCGCATTATTTGGAAATGCGTTCATAAACTCAAAATCTTGTCCCGATGCTGCTATTATGCAGATAATAGCAGCATCAGAGTAATGCGGATAACTCTTGTCCTCCTCCAATTTTACGACCAAATTATGCTGCTATTAGCCGCCTAATTCATTTTAATGGGGTTTATGAAAGGGGTATTATTTTCCTCATTCAGGGCATGTAGGCATGTACAATTTTTTGTAACATTTTTAAAAGTGTTTACATTTTATTCTCGCAGTATTTCCATGCCATATAGACCCTACATGTTAACCCCCCACCTACAAAGTTTCGATTTTCATATAATCCCAAATTACAATAAATTATCCTGTATCTTGAAGTTTGAAATTTGTTTCAGCTCTAGTTGATGGATTTTAAACAATTCAGAATGTTTTTATCTCGCCATGCACGGCTTTTCAACCCGTTTGATGAAATGCACCCTATAGGGCTCGATATTCGCTTTGAATATGTTGATGATGATGAATCTCCATGGTTTGCAGTGCACCAAAGGATCGCATCCCAAGCTTTCCCTCTTTCATCCACTTCATGCCATGTTGCAATCTTGTATCTATTTGTCACCAAATTATCGCCTATTCAAGGACGCACGCTCGTTGATTGTTAAAAATAGGTGGACTCTTGGGAAATCCAGATCAGGTAGTGATAAAAGATTTACAGTTTTGTTGGTACACGTTCCCTTCATTTTATTTTCTAATCTCTCCGCATGCGCTGACTACCTCCTTACCCCCCCCCCTCCTCCTCCCCATTGTCTCTCTCTCTATCTGTCTGTACCAACGGTTAAGAGAGAGAGGGAGCTTTTGTTGTGATGATCAGCTATCCCATGGAGGAAATGGATATTCCAATAAATGATGATTTTAATCTAGAAAGATGTGAATAACATTTATTTAGCTTAGGCATAAATTATGCTTGTCAGTTCAGAATTCCCCCAAAATGGCCCTCTTCTTTTTTTCATCACTATTTAAAGATTTTAATCTCAATGGTATCGGAAAAATACAAAATAGAAAAAATATATATGATGAAGAATATGAGTGCACAGGTTTGCAAATGACTTCATATTGTGACGTCACTTTGTCAATGATGACTTCATTCGACCTCTACGCAGATGGAGTAACACAAACACTCACACGCTAATTCGAATCAATTACACTGAAATTCTGTCCACGCAGCCGTGTGTATAGAGTACACCTTTCTGTCACGCCTCAAATTATAACCACTTCTCTAAAGCATTGGTTGTCATTTTACGTGACAGATTTGTATATTAATCTGGAACCGTGGGCATATGTGGCTAAAATTTTACCCACTAAAAACAATTAGCTTTACATAAAATGAAAATAACGAATATTAGAATGCGTCTTGAAAAAAAAACATTCACGAATGTATGCTCTGTCACATAAGACAACAAACGGTATCAACTTCATATTATTAGAATAAAATAAATATGATAAATCTGAATAGTAAATTTGTAGACGATTCCGTTCAAACAATATTGGCATATTATATAAGGTTTCCGTATCTTGAAAAGTTTTATTTATACATTATTCCCACATGGCCCCCGGAGATCAATCTTATCTTGCATCCATGGGGTTATACGTGTATATTATATCATACTTCACCCTATACCCAATGGGGGCGTCGTGGTCTAGTGGTTAAGACTCTCGTCTTTCAATCTGAGGGATATGGGCTCGATTACCAGCCATGGCGTGTTTTCCTTCAGCAAGAAATTTATCCTCATTGTGCTGCACTCAACCTAGGTGAGGAAGTTGGGTAACGGCGAGAAGAAATTCCTCGAAAAAGCTGTTTGCACTGGAATCGGTAGACTAGCTTACCCGGGGATACATTGGAGTGCCTTGAGCACCTAACAATGTAGATACGTGCGCTATTAAAACCTATATTATTTATTTATACCCGGTTTTCGAACCGAAAATTAATATAATTCGTTAATTATTGTTTTGAACCATTAGTAGAGAGGGCCAACAAAACGATGACATTGATCAACTGGTGATGAAATATTGCCTCTCCCCTTCTTCCTTCGGGTCTATTTCCACATGATTTCGAGCAATCATCCATTGCCAAGCAGATTTGCGATGAAACCAACCACTTCTCGTCTTATTCACATAAAAATTATTTTTAAAAAAATCAAGCCAATTATTGCATGATCAAGATCGTCATGGATATCATGAAAATAATCATATATCGTCCTGGTAAAAATTCGCCCATGCACATACTTGGCTTTGTCTTCAGAAATATAACCGTTAAATCACTGATCCCATAACATTTACTCCGAAAGTAAATTTAGAAAATGCCTTTCTGAATTGACTTTTTTTTGGAACGGAAAATAAAGTATCCTATAGCTGAACGATTATTAAAGACAGAAGCATGGTTTTATACTGAGACATTTGACATCTTCATATCTGTGTAAGATCATCCATAGTACCGCGAAAGAAGAGATGAGACGATATAAAGGGGCAAAACGGAGAAATCGGGTCATCAGCGGTTAAAACACCATCTTCTCAAAACATACACCTCCCTCGGTTTTTTTTTGCGTTTTTAACCGGAGGGTGAACTGGAGCTCGTCTCATGGATCTCTTTATATTTCTTTTTCGCTGACAGCTTTTACAAGCTACTGAAACACTGGCACCTGATTGGCGGTAAGCAAAATTTGTATGAGGCAATCACCGACGAAACGTTCCGTGAAACCCTTCCCGGGTGAACAGCATGGCCGGGTGTTGGAATCCGCAGCCTGTTTACACCAAAGATGTTCTCTGGAACAGCATGTATGTGATTCCAACCTTAATCCAATAAGAACATTTTATCGACAGCAGGAGCAACAGCAATATGGGAGATAATGAATCAGTGGATGTTTTTGGAGAATGGTAGTCAGTTATTCATCTCCAAGAGATGAGGGAGGTTAAGGGGTTGATATTTTCAATTATATACATAGACCCCTACTCTGAAATCAGGTTTAACTCTGTGCTAAAGTTATGGGGAGCCAAAAGTTAAAAAATTCTGTTTGCGTTGTATATTTCTCATGACACTAATTTGTTTGCTTTTGCTTTCATAATGAAGAAAGATACTTTCATTTGTCATTCCCAGACAATTATGAACAATTTGGATGTTATTTGAGTTAATAAATTGAATGTGTATACTGTTAGGGATTTGTGCTCCAATTGGCACTCCATAGTTCAACCACAACTTTAAACCAAGGTTTAATTTAAACCCGAGTTCAGAATGCAGGCCTTAGGGACCATGTATATTTGTCACTTCAGTGCTGTAGATGTCACTATTCATTTTGTGCAGGCATGAGACATGGATAGAAACATTTGCTGGTCCCAAGTTATAGACTGTAATTACTTCGAAAGTCAAAATTTTCAGATTCAATTTTCAACCTTTCCGGCTTGAAAGCTACGAAGTGAAGATGCTCCAAGACTAGAAAGTGTTTAAGTGCCTAAGGTTAGGCATTTAAAGGTGTTGATTTTGCTTGCATCTTTTAAAGGTGCAAGCAAAACGCTTAATATTTTCTTCGTTATGTTCCTAGATAGTAGATATTTCAGTACTCTTGTTTAGTTTGGAGAGCAAGCATTTTTGGGTTTCCGAATAGAACACGCTTCATTTTACGTATGTTTACGAACAATTATCAAGACAGTTGTTTTTTTTTACCAGAAAGCACGACTTCTCGAACGAATTCAGGAAGACATCACACCAGTCCTTTGTGTCCTCTCTGATGGACCTGCTAAAAAATGATGGTTATTGCTCTCTTATGTAAATGCGACCTGATTTTAAACCTCAGTTGTCGGAAGACTAGACCGTCATCCCACCAATAGGCTTTCACACCATCTCTTCATCGTATTCTTGATGACAGTTTGTCAAGTTTGTTTTACAAAAGCACTTTAGCACTTTGGTTTATACACAATTCATGTCAGCATGCCAAGTTGACAGCAAGTGCCCCCATTTTCATTCCTGAAAAGGGGGATCTTGATTGCTTAAGTCAAGAGCAACATCTGACTGACCACTTTCTTGAGAGTGGGACCTTCATAAATACGCCTGAATCAGATTCTATTGGTCATGCTCTTTGAATTGATGCAATATATTTTGTATTACAACAGTCCATTCCCATAACCGCTGCACCGGCTGGAATAACAAATAAGTGCCGATGGTCAATCACTGTTTTGTCACTTACTTTCTCACTCCCTTATTATTCTTTTTTTTTCAGGTGTCAGGGTTAGTGCAGGTGGCAGAGCTTGTGTCATTCATTCACCGCATCTTAACATTCATAGAAATCATTATTACATTAAAATTCAAATTATTATCATTATTTTTATTGTTACTACTATTATTATTATTAGTAGTAGTAGTTGTAGAAGTAATAGTAGTAGTAGTTGTAGTTGTAGTCTTAGTAGTAGTAGTAGTAGTATTTATGTTGGATTTGTACGATTTGTAAAGTTTGCGTATTAAAATTTAAGTGTGTAAATTGGAGATCAAAACAAAATTACCACTTCTACAATGTAAGCCTAAATCTTCCCCTACCCGAAAATAATTATCACTTGAACATACATATATATGAGTCAACCAAAATTTCGTGCGATCCAGTTTCCCAAATATTTATTTATTTATTTACTTTTATTTATTTATTTATTCATTCATTTTCAGTTCTAGGCTATCTGGATGGCTTCATCAAGTTAACCAACTGCTGTCCTTGAGAGCCATGAGATAAAAATCAATATCTACAATATTTACAAAGAATGAATACACAAATCAAAATGACATACACTTTAACAGCAGATAATATATATTAAAAAGTACAATCCAATACAAGATCAAAATTGAATTTCAAGAAAAGGTTAGTTCTTTGTTAAGACAAAGGCAAAAGAGAAGGCAATTGGAAACTGCTAAATACGATTCAACGGAAAAGGGCGGATGACTGGTAACAGAGTATTGTTCAATTGATATTTGAGTAGAGATTACGATACTTGCCAAATTAGAATATAAATCAACAACTCAATGTTACTCTTCTTGCATTTCAAGGTCTATCGATTTTTTCATTTGTTAAATGAGGCACGGAATGAAATGAGGGACATTGCCTGGCGTTATTCCACTCCGTGGTCCGAAGTACTGAAAAGTCCTCTTGCCACTATTATTGTGTAGAGCATTGTTTACATGAAGGGAGGCAGTGGACATTGATCTAGTTCTTATATCATAATTAGGTTTGATAAACCGTTGACTTAGATATGGAGGTGAAATACAGTTAACACAATTTAATACTTCACACATTCGGTAGAAATGCCATCTGAAAAAGAGATCTTTCAATTTTAGAACAGAAAATAAATCACAAATGTGAGTTCGCGGAGGGCCCCTATATAAGATCACCCTTGCCATTCTGTTGTGCAATCTAGTAAGTCTACCAAGGATTAGACCAAAGTACGTCACAGTAATCAAATTGGGACATGATCAAAGCATTACAGGGTAGTTTGAAAATGTCATCTGGGATATAAGGTTTTGCGGATGGACGTAGGAATCCATTTTTTTCTTGAAATCTTTTTTAACAATGTGATCTATGTGCAATCGTATGACAAATTTTCATCGAGTACGACACCCAGATACTCAAAATCGGATACTCTCTAATTTACCATATTTCCAATAGAAATCTTAACATTTTTTTAATTATGGAGTCGCTGTTTGGAACCAAGTATCGTGTATTTTGTTATAATAGTATTTTAGTGTTAACTTATGCGTATATAAGTTTTTTTAAATGAATACTTGAATCCTCGTCACGCCGTAACTCGGAAGCCTACATCATACCCTTATAGAATCGAGTTTACCGTCCCCGTTTCATTACTCGTGTTATGCTTGCTGCCAGCTAATCATATATAGTTCATGAAAATAGGGCATGACATACTTAAAGTATTGTCATGGAGGTGTCTTGAGGAAAACCAATTCTTCTATATCCGATTAGGTTTCAAGAATGGCGGGGGAATCAGGATTGGCTCCATTCTTTTGCGCTCATGGCTTTCCTCTTTTTTTTTTGAAGATCATGACTACGTTTGTGTTTTGTTTTTGTTTTCGTTTTGGTGTAAATGCGAGTTGTTTCAGTAAAGACGGCAGAATGGCACCATCCAACACCATTCTCAGCGTGTTTTGTTGAAACATTGAGCGGAATTAAGAATGCAGTGTCTTGAGAGTTTGTTGTACACACAGCGATGAACTACCATCATCATCATCCACCCTATGTAGCTAATGTGATCTAACATAGTGTTGTTTGCCCTACTTTCATCTTCCATTATACCAAGTTACATCTATGTATTATCTGTTTCTAATTATGATTTTATTTTTAGCTCGCGGATTGATATAATTCGGAATAATGTGAGACATATTGAGGAGCGCGACGCCTTTGAATGTGTGTGTGTTTTTTTTACAGATACATGTAAATGAGCTTTACAAATGCTTTTCATTATCACCATCATCGTCGTCGTCATCATCATCCTCATCATCATTATTCTCATATTGTGGTATTCTAGTATACTCTTTTTTTTGACAAATTAACATTTTACACAGATAATTCCTTATTATCTGGGATTATTTTAACTTTCACTCGTGGCCCCCACCCTCGTCATCTTATGCTATGTCAACCCACCACTCTACTACTTTCTCATATGTTTCTTCATTCAGATCTTTCTTTTGTTATTCCTTCCTTTTTTAACACCACTCCTCTCTTTTCTCTATCTTATCTAATTTTATGTATTCTTTCAGTTATTACAATATAATTTTGTCACATCTTTGTCCTTTATCATTATCCACGAATCATTCCATTTTATTCACTCTTTCCTCTTTAGAGAATCAATCCATTTCTGCGCAGTCTCATTATTTCTCTTCGTCCTTCACATCCCCCTTTCCCGATCTCGGGTAATCGTGACATGTCAATCTTTATCTCTCATTCTTTCTCTTTCTCTCTTAATACCTCGCCTTGTCCTCCTTCTATTTTCCTGGAGCATGAATTAATGTGATTTCTGGGCATTACAAGATGTGGTCTATTGACATAGCACAGATAGTGATGTCCCTGCTAAACCCAAACATCCCTGCACATGTGGGTCTCCTTTACCTTTTCTTGTGGTCCTGCATCCATCGCTTATGTTTGCAGAATGTTTTTGCAGGAGCAAAACCCCAGTATACACAGTATAAACCGTTGGCAGAGCTGGGTAAATGCAATGACAAGGTCGCCTCAAGGCCAATCTGTGGAGGGGGGGGGAAGATGTGAAAAAATTAGCCTGCTTTTTATTCACGCCTTTTCCAATCATTCACTTTCCTGTTCGAATACCTTATTTTAATTCGCTAGGGGTTAAACTGAATTGGTGATAGGCCAATTATTTGCGTAGTCTGTCAAATCATATTTTATATGGATCTATAGGCATGAAAGCCTTTCGCTCATACATGTCATGAACATCTTCCTGACTTTTATGAATAATAATTATGTTGTGATTTAGTCTTTTAAGAAGGCATTCCACTCATGAATGTCCTCAATGGGAATATAAGACTCATTACCTGACATTTTGAAAAAAAAATATTTATAAAGACTCTTCAGATTTGGGGCTTATTGACTTTGATGATAAGCTGCCCATATCATTAAACCATGATACTCGTTCAGTCAAAGCAATACTTACAGTACTAAGGCGGTTTTCTCACGTTAAAAGCAGATTTTGTTCATGATCAAACCGGGCAGACAATTGATGTTAAAGTCAGAATAAACGGTTGTAAATGTATACCCTAGCTTATGTGCAAATGTCAAATTATCTGCCATCGGGTCCTCTCTAATTCTGATATTGTTCCTTTAAATTCAGTGGTACAAAAATAGGACTAGAATAATATGGAGTGTCGCTACGCCGGTATGACCAAACAAATCAAGGCCCAGTGGGGGAGATCGTGGGAATTAGGAGCACATACGAAGAAACGGCAACTGTATTTCAATTTCGGATGCTGGAATACTTCTCATTTTACCGGTTGCAATCATTGCGCCTGTCGGGGACAAGATGAGAGAGAGAAACGGACAAAAAATAAATGCTCGTGCAAGCATGTGGAGATGATGTGATGACATTGTTTCCTATAATCTTAAAGGGAGAGAGCAACAACTGAAACAGTTAGCCTCGGGCCTCCCAATTATGCAGTATATGTCTCTTCTTCCGGCATGTCCGGATTATGAATTAGATTTAGTTTGTGAAGATGCAGTCACGTCATCGATTGCAATGATTGTTTTTATCAATCTCTAGTTATGATCGTGATCATTCGAATTGTTCGCGAGTGTGATTGACGTGTTGTCACTGTTATATCAATACTGATTTGTATTGTTCCATTTTAAAAACAACTAATGTCGGATAAATAAGCCACAAAGGCGAAGTACAGTCCTAGGGTACAGTGGCCAATTGGTCTAAGGCGCTCGACTACACTGTAAAAGTCCGGGTCCGATTCCCGAAACGGCCATTACCAAGGCATTTTTTAAAAATCTACATTGCTCTTTTATCTTGCATCAAAAACACATGAAAATGCACATGTTAAGAAAATAACAAATCTTTCTTTTCACGTTTTTCACCTTTCAGACGTATTCGAAAATAGGTTTTAGAGTCTGCGACTTTTCCATTGCCCCCCCCCTTCTCTCTTTGCTCTTATTCACTCTTTCCGCCGACTCCTCCCCCCTCTCTCTCTCTCTGGAACACACACTAGTTAACTCCTCTTTAACAGTCTCAATATTCTCACTTTCTTCTTTCACCACTTTCGTCTTGCGCAGTTCAATTCCTAGATACTGTGCATGAGCTCCATGGATACATTGAACTTGTCTACTGCAGACTATTGCACGAGCAGTATAGTAACTTTGACTCAAGGTTCGAGAGATGAGTAATTTCGCTATAATGAGGCAAAATGATTGCAAAATTACCCGCCCCTGTGTAATGCCATTGTCTGTATTTAATAAATACGGTAACATAATTATACACGCTGCATGTCGTGTTCGTTTACCGTGTAATGAGCATCTCGCAATATAGGTTCATCACAAGTTCTCCTTCAATCGTTGCGCCATCACTACTTGTAAGGGGCGTCGCACGAAAATTGTTACTTGGGGAAAATACTGCTATGATGGGGTGTCCGTCCGGGGCGCCGTAACACAAACATGACAAAGGTTTGCGATCAATCGCTAAATGAAATGGCCAATCAAGATCCTCGTTGCATGCGCATTTTGCTAAGTAGACTGACTTTGAGCCAATCAGAATTGTTCTTTAAAATTGGCGATCAATCGCTAACCTTATGGGAGCCGGGTGTGGTTCAAAATGGGGCTATTTTAATGGATGGTATCGGAATGGTTTGTACACCGAAGCTCCCCCCCGGTCACACCTAGCTAGCTTTAAAAGTCTTCGAGATCATGCATGGTGACAGATCGAATGGAAACAAAAAGTGGCGTAATGAGTAAAAGATTATAAGGGTATAGATATGGCGTATCGCGTAAAATTTGTTTTTAAAAAAAGTTGCGAGCGAAGCAAGCAAGCAAAAATTTCACTATTTGTATTACAAAAATCAATTTTTTGATAGATTTTCACATAATAATCAGAAATGAGATCATATTTCACCCTTATCCCTTTCCCCTTCTATTTTTATTCTTTATCATGAGTTTTAGGGGGCAAGATCCCCCAACTCCCCCCCCCCCATCTGTACACCACTGTATACGAATACCGGAAACGTAATAGCAACCGTGTTCAAGAACGTAATAGGCCTAAAATGAAAGGGAATGATCACGAGTTACAACTTGTCTGGAACAAATTGAGATTCACTGGAATGGGGTTGGGCGCTTTGTGGGACAAATTCACTCGATCTGAACATGATATGAATTGAATAATGAGTAATAGGTGAATGGAAGACTATTCATGAACGTAAGAGGATCGTAATATATACCCAAACGGCAGAATGTCTCCATGTCCTGACCATGAGCTCTATTTATGTTCTCCTTGATTTGCGTACGAATTTTTTTTAAATATTCTGATTTAGATGTAGCTTGATGAGACGGACCTAGAAATAGATAGAAACAGAAGAAGGATATGTTATCATGATTATACATTAAACATTTTACTATCGGGGTTCTAAGTCTCATATTGTTTTACACATATACAGTGTATCCATCGCAAAATAGTAATTTAAAACAAGTACGGTATTTATTTTTTTAAGATTAACAAATGTGTTATAACAAAAGGAGGAGAGAGCAGAATTGAAGGACATAGAATAAGCGAAAAACAAAATCTTAACATATGTTGTTTGATGAATGTGTTTTTGTGTGTCTGTATTGATGTTTATTGAAACATTGAACAAAGAATGAGAGAGGCCTGGTGGCGGGAAAATTAGAAACTATTTGGTAGACGATGAAAAAAATACATAATCCCCAAAAGTCGGTTTTACGTTTATATCACAGCAAAGCAAACATAATTTGAACCCTTATCCATTTCTGTCTTATGTTCAAGTCACCGGCAACAATTATCTTAGGAATAATTAGCCTCTCAATACAATGTAGATCACGGTCAGTCCATCTATTCAGAGTCCATTATGGTACCAAACCGATATTGAGGTCATGTCGGCATCTCATGTCTCAAAGGAATATTGATGACCAATCATCGACTCGACTAATTACGACATATTCAATGCTTATTAACTTGACTAATTACGTGACAGTAATTGTATGAATGCCCTTGACTATTCACTTTAGGAAAGGGTCAGTAGAGCGATAACAAAAGTGATTATGAAGTTTGTTGTATTTTTTTCCAGATATGTTTACATAATGGGTCTTGGACGTTATCGTTCGGAAATTGCAGTTTTAAAAAAATTCAGAATAGAAAATCTACGGTAAAAGGAATTTTGAAAATGTGAGACAAGGAATTTGAAGTTTAAAAAGTATAAAATGGATGCTAGAATGAAATTAGAAGAAAAGGGGATAAAGCAGGATAAGGAAATATGGAACGGATAATAATACGCGTTCAAACATCTGAGATTATACTAAAAGTTGACTGTCTGTTATGGTATCAGGCACTGTCGAAACTTTGGCGGCATGGGTAGAGTACATATGACTTCAATTTGTGTCTTCCACAAAATCACAGGATATATATTTTGATTGATTAGAATTTTGTTTTTCACAAAATCGTTGCAATCTACCTCCCCCCCCCCTTCGAAGTAAAATACATTAGACCTGTCAAACAGGAAAGCTATGTAATTGATTTCTTTCCCTCATGTATGCCCTCTGATTCTTTTTTTTTCTTTTTCTCAAAACGTACCATGAATTTTAATCTTTCATGGAATTGTAACACAGGTGTGCACCGGATTAATAAAAATCAGTTTGAAATGAAAATGAGAGTGAGTCATCTTTTTCTCCTCTCTCTCTCTCTCTCTCTCTCTCTCTATCAAGTATGTTTATATTAAAAGTACAATGTTCTAATTAAATGTCCGGTTTCTTTTGCCTTTTCGTCGTAAAAACATAGGCATTTAAGCAAAGAATATCAAGGTTATGGGATCTCTAAATGTAAATGATCACAACATTCTTTCTGTTATTGTTCCATGACTGTGGTGAAGGAAACTGGCTTTTTGTTATATCTATGTCATTCCGTATTTTTGTTTTTCTATGAAATAGGTGAACTGAAATCGTAAGCGCTTGGGCCATTTGGGAAAAGCGCATTATGAATAATGGGTATTTTTTTATTATTATCATTATTATTATTGTCATTATTAGTATTTTTATCATTACACGTGCACACACACCCACTTCAGTTGACCCTTTACCCTTCCCTCTTTATGTTTTTAACATTTCAAATAATTATGTTACATAATTTTTATAGACCCGTGAAGTTTTCTTTACAATGGTTTTCATGTAGCTCCATTCCCCTGGCTGCTATTCTCTCAAGCATGTTGCTTACGATAGCTGGCCACTTCATTTTGTTTTATTTGTTATTGCTTACATGTATGTCTACTGTATGCAAATTATTCTTCTATTATATAATTGTCACAATTCATAATTATATCATTTATTTTATTCATGTATTGAATTATCAATAAATGCAGAAACACCTGCAAAAAATACTATCATTATTATCATCATTACTATTAATACTATTATATTCTCATTATAATTATCAGTAGTAGTAGTAGTAGTAGTAGTAGTATTAGTAGTTGTAATAGTAGTTTTATTATTATTGTGGTAATACTACAGTCTCGCCAACGAAATCGACTCCCGACCGCATCATGGGCTGGTTTGGAATCTGTTTATTTCATGTGACTAGGGTATAAGGAGAGGTACGATTCAGATAAGATGAGTGTAGAAATGTGAATGAGAAGTTGAGTAGCATAGAGATAGAGAGAGGTGGAAGGGGTTTTCATAACGAGGGTTTATTTCCAATTCGTATAATTGCCAAGAACTCGTCTTCTATCATTTGGTCTATTATCAGTTCGTGCACTATCCACATGGTATATATTTGCCAATTTGTCCACTCACCATTTCGTCAAATGATCAATTGGTAGCCATTTGGTCCATATACCATTTGGTATATTTGGTGTTAATTGTGCAAAGTGAATGAAAATGAATTGCATATTAGACCAACTAGGTATAAGACGAAATGGTCATAGACGAAACGGTGATTAGACGAATGGATGATTGGACCAAATGGTTGTTAGACGAAATGTTGGTGGACGGAATGGCATTAGACTAAATGAAGGTAGACCATGTGGTGAGTTGACGAGTTGACAATAGATGAATTTGCACTTCACCATAACGAGAAGGAAGGAGAAGTATATAGAAAAAAGGGATTATGAGCTTTTGCAGATGGGGGAGTAAAAGAGAGGAGCTACTTTGATAACATTACGCAAATTTTGATATGGTTGGGATTTATAGAATAATGCAAAATGCTATCAGGGGTCAGATGTGAATACACATTGAGGCATATGCATGTAATTTACTCATTTCTTGAGGAACTAAGATTAGATGATCAACTTTGACACCCAGTCTGCATGGTTGCATATACATGTACGTAAGCACTTGGGCCTCTAGAAATAATAGATCCATTTTATCAATGGCTCTGAATAGAGCGATCCATCCGTAAATTTGTGTTTTTAGTCTTGATATTTTGTACCATGTATTTTTTGTGATTTTATACGGTAAATAAAACCGAACCAAACTAAAATAAAATATACTAACAACGTCATTACTTACTCGTATCAAGAAATTCCACAGTTCGCCTGTTTCGAAGCAGTCTGATAGTCACTGGAAGACAAATAATGACACATTTCAACTCCTCACTCAAATCACAGCGCATCTATTTGTCCTTGATATATATTATGGATCTACGTATGAAGAGACATAGACGACATCCTTTGTGCCGAAAGGATGCCGCTTTCCAATATATTTCAAAGCTGGTGTAAATAGATCTATATGTGACGCAAGTAACCTTTACGTTTGTCATTTTGGATTTTTTCAGATCATCTTATAAAAGCACATTTCTTTACTCCATTTTCATTTCCAAGTTAACCTTGATGTGTGCACGATCTATTAAGCGAAATAAAAGAACGTTTCATTTTGTTTTCGCTTCTGTCACAAAAAGTGTCCCCCAGTCTGTTTAGTTCGGAAAAAATATGAGGCATAATTACATGAGCGACCTTCGTTGCGCAAAAAACACACATTTACCAAAACATTGCCGTCCTTATTACCTACCAAAATATGCCAAACAACTGTTTCATTCATAGCTATGGCGTTGCTATGGTATTTTATACTACCTGTTCTGTAACGATAATATTAAAATGAGACTGATAAAGAGGTTTGAAGGCAGATAGTAAAGCTTTTTAAAAACGACTATTTTTAGTCAAGTGTTTGCTGTGACTTACATGTAATTGTGTACTCATCTCAGGTATTATAGATATGAGCTTTTTTAGACCTAAGAAGTGGCAGTTAGTCATATGTACAGTAAGAATGAATATTTATCTAAACTCCTCAAAACACGTTTGGAAATCTGAGTTTGGCCATTAATTTCTCCAAACTCCCAATTTTACACATGCATTTTTGATATCATTCAAAAAATCATTTAATTTACTTTAAAATGATACGCTACATGATAATGATTATGGTTCACATGGAGGTGCAGTGCCTTGAAATTTTGGGCAAGGTCAAAATTCAAAAGTTGCAAAATGACACAATCACTGTTCGTTTTTTTCCGCGGCGACGAGTGAGCTTCTCAGCGGTTTCTTTTGTTTTCATGCACCTCACCATCAACATTAACATGGAATCAAACACACCTCTGCACAAGCAAACACAACAAACAGGCAAGCATGCATGGGTATTTCAAACCACGACTCAAACCATTTCACAGATCTCCAAGTTAATGTCGATGTTAAGGTGCATGAAAACAAAGAAAACGCTAAACTCACTCATAAACCACGACGGAAAAAAAGAACAGTGACTTTCAATATTATGTCATTTTGCAACTTTTGAATTTTTACCTTGCCTTACATTTCAAGGCACTGCACCTCCATGTGAACCATAATCATATCAGGTAGGCTATCATTTTATAGAAAATTAAACGATCTACTCATTTATATCAATCACACATTGATATTTACTAAAAACGAGGAGGAGTTATCGATCAAAGTCAGATTTCCATCTATCAGTGGGTGGACGGGTGAATAATTCTCGAGGATAAAAAGAGCGGATGAGATTTTGATCAAGAGAAAATATGAAAAATTATAGGATTCAATGTTTAATAATTTTCAACAAAAAATCTTGAAATAGTTCTTACATCAGAAAGAAAAATGTATATTAAAAAGTTTGAGTAAAATGGAAACTTTCAGAATTAAGTAAAATATTACTCACAACCATTGAGTATAAACGTCTTTATTTTTGTATTTTTAAACCTGCTAAGTTTAAAAGGTGTTGTTGTTTTTTTAGAAAAATGTTTAGAATCTACAGTGTTGCGATTCCCTTTAATCATAATTCGTGTGCATAACAAAGATAATATACTAACTCATGTTATCCGAGGGATGCCGCGAGATCACGCGGGAAATCAAAAAGGAAAAGGTGCTTCAGAGATTAACCGCGTGAGGTGTTGCTACAGACGCCTTGCCAGGCAGCCTGCTTCCGATTCGCTCTCCCCCGCGGGAAAAACGAGTAACTATTATTAGAACTGATTTGAACGCCGATAAAAGAAGTATTTGAGATGGTATCGTGCTGTGAAAGTTAAACTATACAAGCTTAGACAAGAGTACAGTGCAACGCCACAGAGATTTAAATAAACTGGTTTCCGTGTCACATGTCGAATAAATCCAATTTGAATTGTCACTCATCCTCGACCATAGAGTTTTTCAAGAAGCATTGTGGTTGTTGGTCAAATTGAAAAACATCAAACTTCTTTAGTAAATTCAGATTTTTCATTTTTGGCATTCACTATTCTGTGCCTTTCTTCGTGTGAAATATAGATTAATTTGTGACTTCCATTGAAGTCCGTTTTACTTATTTGTTCATTATGTTTTTCTTTGTTTTGTATGGTTGAATCATGATTAACAGTACTGTTTATCCTGCCTCTGAACTTTGTAATCATCGATTTCTCCCTTTCTCCCCTCTTTACCCCCTCTGTTTTCTTCTTCTTCAAACTCAAAACCGGACAATGCAAAGAAAAAGAAAAAAAAATCAACTGCGAGATTAGTGGGTTATCTTATTGGTTGATGATGACAGAGGTGGAAAGAAACAAACAAGGGCGCCGGAAGCGGGGGGGGGGCAGGGGGCACTTGCCCCCCCAAATAAAATTTTGGGGGGGCAAAATGAGATTTTGCCCCCCCAACGTGCCCCCTGAAAGATGAAAAATGATAAATTATTTAAGGACAAAAGTAAATGAAGGCACTTTTCTGCCTGAAAATTGTCATTTCCATTGTCAAAAATGAAAAAATTTTGCCCCTGACGGGGCAAATACATTATCATAGTAAGCCTCGCGTCTTTTGACGAACAGTTCCTCTGTGAAACATAGCTTTGATAAGCCCCCTTTCCATCTTATTACAGTGTGATAACGTTTAACCTTTTAATGAATACATTTCAGACTAAAAGCGAATGGCAAATTGATAGTGGTCCATCAATGATTAGGTTTATAATTCTATGATGCTGGCTGTGTCGTCTAACAAACGCGCGGTCGCCCAGAAACGCTCAGACCGGACCCGATATCACTAATGCGCGTGAACACTAGTTACTCGAGCAAGATATGGAATCTATGTCATAGCTGTCAAGCCCAAAAAACCATAACATCTCGAGAAACTTGTTTCAATTATTTCATTTTCAACTAAATATGAATTGAGTTAATACAGTGATAACAAGAGAGCGGTATTGGCTCAGTCGGTAACGCGTCTGCCCGTCGAAGTCGAACCAAAGATCGTAGGTTCGAGTCCACCCTGGGCGGATGACTGAAGTCAGTGCGTTGTGTGTAAACGTCTCTCCCATGTTTCATAGATGCAGGCTATGTTACAATGGAAAACACTCCGTCCCTCGGATAGGACGTTAAATGGAGGCCCCGTGTAGAGGAGAGTCACCACCCTTGCACGTTAAGAACCCACTGCACTATTCGTATAGGGGTAACCCCGGTGTCGAGGTCCACCTGCACCCCCCCCCCCATCAGTTATATCGGGAGGAGAGACCTGTGGATCATAGTGATTCAGTTCGCTTTTCGCCTCCCAGGCACAGGTGACGCCAAACAAATAATAATAATTCAGCGCCCTAAAGAAAATACCAAGGTCATTCCAACTCAATATAGACATGTTATCAGAAAATTACACTCAGAATAATCATGTGTAGAGGATTATAATTTATTATTTGTAAAAATGGTGAATCCCACTCAAAAGCAACTTAGAGATAATGTTTAGACATGAAAAACTAAAATCATCTGTGAAAGTGTCTTCTTGACCGGACTCATATTATCCGAGATATGAATAAAAATGTAAAGAATATAAAAGAAAAAAAAAGCGTTACAGTACTGCTCTACTATATAAAAAAAAAATCTTAAGATATTTTCACAGCCCCGTATTTTCCTCTATTCCTTTTCATTGGCATGATTGGAAGGCGTTTTGTCTGATACTATTTCAGCTCATATATAGCACTTATATATGTATTTTAGATTCCAAAACTTCTTCCCATTACCTGTTACTAATCAGATCGAGATGGCAGCTATGTTCTCTGGTTCATCCCAGCTTTTGTTATTCATGGACGTTTGCAAAAAATAAAAAAAAAACAACCCGGGAGTGGGTGGGGCTGCAAGACCTAAATTTTCGAAGAAACGTAAGAGCGAGGGGATTTGTGATGGGGGAGCTTTTGCATTTTCTAGAATAAAATTGAAGGATTTCGTGCACACTTTTGGTGAATTTTGTGAATTTTGCCCTCTCGATCGGCGGCCCCGGCTCGTACGGTCATGTTTGTCATCTTAAAGTCTTTAAAAGGCCTATATATAACATTGGTTTGAAACAATTTCGTTTGCAATAAGGCTCGTAATTTGCTGGAACTGCGACCCTGGTCATGAAGAAACACCAGGCTGGGTCAGAAGGGAGGAAACAGAAGGAGCAAAAAGAACTCCAAGACTGTTTAATTCTCAAGAAATTCATTTTTGAATGCACTTAGAAACGCAACTTTTATACTAAATTTTTACACAAAATCCTTACCGTGGGGGGGGGGTGGGGGTCCCATAGCCTCTCCCGCTCGATCGCTTCGGTATCTCACGCTGTCAAAAATATTGTGCCCCCTTCGGGATTTTGCCCCCCCAAAACTGAAAGTGTTCCGGCGCGCCTGGAAACAAAGGCTGAAGATCAACTGGTACACGTTTATTGTGGCCTAAAGTAAAGCACACTATCTCCTGACATCATGCACCCCCCCCCCATATCCATCCCCATCTTCTTCCAACAAAAGGATGGGCTAAAAAAAGTCAGAATAAAGGGCGGGTGTAAATAAAAAAAAAAGTATTGAAACAAAACGAAGAAAATGGAAGAAATTTGTTGAGAATTTTATCAATGGAACGCTCATATTAATGAAGAGAATTTTATCAAAAGAACGCTTATATTAATGAAAAATCATAATAATGTTGACCCCAAGACGGAAAACTGGAGGCAGCATTACCAAAGTTATGAGATCCCGCATGTAGATAGACCGTTAACCCAAATTTTGAAAAAAAATCTCTCGAGATATGTGGCCCTCGGCGCTTTCACCTTATAAAAAAACGGAATAATGGTGGAAAACAAGCAACAATTATAATATATTCAGAGATTGTATACTCGATAAACTTTCATAGTTTTCGAGAAAAAAACCGTTGAGGAAGTTTGCCTCCACCGCCGGGTACTAAAGAATATAACGCGGTGGTGTTATTAGCTATACCTTATCCAAAATATGATGGGGAGCTGATGGAGAGGGGGGGGGGGTAAACGGATAGAAAATAGAATAAGAATGACATGACGGATGAGTACAGAAAGAAAGATCAATTATGTGAATTATTCATAGGATTTAATAATAATTAGGTCATGCAACCACAATGATTTGTACCAAAATATGAAAAAAGTCGCTGAAAGGTAAATAAAAAATAAATAATTTTTTTAATATAATGTGTTTATAACAGATGAGTTTCATAAGCAGTGAGAGATATTCTAATGGGAATCAGGATGGCAGTCTGTACTAAACCCAGTAAACAAAATACGTATTGGATGTCAGATAATAAATGTATACCGATCACAGTTTCACCTGCCGGAGGAAGTAAGATATATCGTCTTCTTACTTTTAGTTTCTGCTTTCGATGAACTTGTCTCGATGATAACACATTATGAGTAATGTTTAAGAATCATTTCTCAGGAGACTCCGTAATCATCGCAAAATGACTGATTATATTTCAGTTCATCGTCCTCCTTTAAACTCGAGAGTTAAACTATAACAAGAATGTTTTGCGATACTCTTAATCTTCGAAATTATCAAGGACTGTTTACTCATTTTCAGAGTAGTGGAATGCCGTCCGAAAAACACCTTCAAAAACGATTTCAGAGAAACTTTAGTTGTAGGAGACCAGTGTAATGGATTGTAGATTTTTTTCACCCCAAAATTAATAGGAAAGTTTGAACATGGTAATCGAATTAATTCCGGTAATTGACTTCAAGCAATCCCGATTAAAGCAATCCCGATTAATACGCAATAGCAGTAGATTTATTACATTTCTAAACAAAGCTATGTGTGATTTGTTTTTACTTCGATTTATTTTTCCTATCAGTGCTTTGTCATATGTTTATTTTATTCTTTAATTAACTAGTAACTGGCATTGATCTCTGTCTTCATCTTGTTTATGCACGGGTCATCAAGGTACACGTTTCTTTATCTGTAGCCATCTCATTCTTCAATTATGTTTTCGATCTTTACCTTTACTCCTACCCCCCCCCTCTCTTTCTCTCTCTTTCTCTTTATCTGGCTCTTCTTCTTATTCTTTTTCTTCTTTCTCTTCTTCGCCCTCCCTCATTTCTTTTTTCTCCTACTAAGTACATCTTAATCAAAGGCTTGTTTGTTTAGTGTTCACGTTTAAGATATCATTCGTGTTGCACTACAGAGAAGGGACATGTTGAGGATATTTGTTATATGTCACGTTTTTATATTCCTGTGGTCACTGGTGGTCACTTTCACCTGACCACACGATTGCTCAGACTGACACTTGACCACCAATATTTATTGATGAGCCACCTGACTTAAGAACGACCTTCCTCCATCACGCAAACCTCGTCTATCTCTTCATCTCTCTCTCTCTCTCTCTCATCTCAACGTTGCTTAACGAGGTCTAATCTCCACTTAAAAACAACAATCAGACAATGGTAGCAAGGAATCAATGATATTGCATTATAAAGGCCAATTATATGTCATTTGCACAGAAATCTGTCTGTTCTCCCATTTCCCTCGAATATTCCTTCGCTATGCATACTCACGCACTCTAGTTTGAACCAGATGAGGAATGGATTGTGTAAATTGTGGAAATATACACAACTAAGATATGAGTATTTGTCTCCTTGATAAAAAATGTATGTTTTTACTGAACTGATCAATGTGTTCACATCTAAGAAAGATATGTGTTATTTCATACGATAGGTACCCGCACCTGTTTACCGCTCTCTCGCTTTCTCTTCGACACCCGTTAAAACTCACACGCGCTCACACACACACACATGACTGCTCCTACACACGCACACTTAAACGCACTGTTTTTTTTTCTCCCTCTCCGTATACTCTTTGTACTTTTGTTTTTGTTTTTGCTTCTTACTCTTTCTCTTGCGTCTTTTCTCTCTCCCTATCTCACAATCTCTCCTTACTGTTTTTTTTTCTCTTTTTTTCCACCTCTTTCCTCCCTGATCCTTTTTACATCTTTGAACGTTGGACCACAAAGCTCTCCACTTAAAGCACCCCACCCTCCCCCACTTATTCCCCCTTCTCCACTTCCCCTTGTATGATACCCTCCCTGTCAGCATGAAGACTCTCCTACAACTCTAACCCAATTTCACCTTTGCTAGAGTCCCAAGCAGGAGCCTTATTAAGAGGAAAATTTCGCCTCGAGTTACATCTTTATTGAACATGTAACAAGTTGGGGGTTTCTCCAGCAGCCATCTACGGTTTCTCGCCAGGGGAGCGGCTTACCTTCTTTCTAGCTACAGGTGAAATAATATCCACGCTCGTGTGGGTTTTTTTTAGTAAAGCACTCGTTCTCATCCTAAGTAGATTCCTGTGACGGAATAGCCGATATTGCTGGTTTCTTACAGACAATGAAATTTGATAACGACAACGACGACTGTGTTGGTTTTTTTACGCGGGAACGACTGGTGTGACCTTAGGACTCATTGTAAAGGCCATTCAATATGTTGATACTTCTAATAAATACGAATAAAAGTGATTTATGCATTTGTTTTGCATAATTTTTTTATAACTGAGAGGGTATATATTCCATATTAAAAAAACCCTGCCGAATACGGCCTAATATAGAAATATGTAGATATACTAGAATCTATTACAATAAAAGAAAGGCAGGTTTCAACTGTATGCCTTAATCCGTGTCACCAAAGACTCCAACATGTTTCTTATCGTCACAAAAAGTTTGGTTTCAGAAGTAGACTTTTCAAAGTGTTCTACTCTAGTAAACACTTGTTTTGAAATGTCAACTGTATAATTTCGTGGACTGCTATCATATCACTTGGAGCAAACTTCATACAACATATCTTCCACCTCAATTCTAGTTTTCGTACACCCTTTTTATCCGTAATTTCACCAAGAGAAAAATAAAATATACCACTTGTGCTAGCCAAGTTAGTTTTGGTGATAATATCTGTGTGATTTTGTGTATATTGTGTCAATTATTGGGATCATACAATAATAGGAACACTTTGAATGTATCGGAGGATTTGTACTCGGATTTCTCTACACGCCTAGTCGGTAAGTGGTGCTTGGATATTGTCACTTCAACTATAACCAACCCCCGCTTCACGTTGTTTCAAATGGCATATCATTGATCAGTTTGGAGTCGAAATTGTTGGTGTGATGGGAGCATAATACTTGTAAATAGTGTCATTCTTTGGAACATAATCTGAATGAATTATTATTATTACTGATGCCTGGAACGGATTTCTCAATTGATCGCACAAAGACGGGGTGGCCTCTGAACAGGAAACGGAAAAGAGCTATAAAAAATACATGCAATTAATCATTAACTCTTATTTCTTCGTCAAGGGCAAGGCCAAACTTTATCAAGGACATCCATATGAAATGCAAAAGAGCGGGTTCCATTTTTGGAGAGTTTTAGGGCAAAAAAGGCGAGGTATTAATGTCTCATGATTAATTATTAGTTAGAGGAACGGGATGATACGGATCTTTAATCTGACCTTATCCGGTGTTTGCTTAGACTCCGCCACGGGCATTTGTCGTCTTATGTGTTACATCAGCTCCTTCAGCAGTGTAGTTGCTAAATGCAGACGTTATGAAAGAGGGCTTACGGGAAATAGCCCAAACGACCAAGGAAGTACACGAAAGGAGAAACGGGGAAAAAATCAATTGAATTTTCAATTGAATCAATTCAATTTTTGAAATTCGTGTTCGACTTGTTTAGCAACAAAGGTTTAGAGGAACTCAGTGCGCCGTGAGTTGTGACATCCTGGACAATAAAGACAACATAACGCTCTTGCACGGATCCGGCTCTTAGCTAAAGCAGGTGTCAATTGTCTAATAAAAAAAAATAGAAAGCTTGAATATTGAGAGACGCTCTTTCCTTCTTGTTACGTAGTTCAAACCTAGCAACATGTATTTTATTCCACAGCTTCTTAATTATATATTATCAACCGGATTTTTTTTTAACACCATACAATAATTTCAATATATCAGCATGTGGGAATTTAGTAGTGAGTATTCAGCCTATGGACAGTTTGCAAAACGCCCTGCGCGGGAATAGTCACTGCCCTTCTACATCATCAAAGACTCCTCCATGCCGTAGACTAGTTTAAGGTATTGGAGCAATAAGCCTAGAATTACCTGCCGCAGTATCGTTTACAGAAACAAAATCTTCCGGATAGACTAGGACTCCAACCGTCACCAGATATCCGTATATACACACGACGGGAAATCAAGTTTCAAAAGCAATCCAAGAACGGCTTAGTAACGTCCAGGAGTCCGTGATTGGTTTTGGTTGTGTGGTGTCTTGGGTTCGAGTCAACATAGCTTTCCCTCAGGGTTTTCTTCCAATATTCAAATTCCCCTCTTCTGGATGTAATTACAGATTATCGAACTTTCGTTGGTGGGTATAGCGTAAATCGCAATCACTATTATGTACAGTGGCGTAACGTGGGTCACGGCATTGGGGGGGCACCAGCAAAAATTTCGGATCACTTAGGGAGCGCGCGAAGCGCGCTCAGTTGTCAGGTATTCTGACCTAATAGAGATATCTTAAGTACATGCAGTGCCATTAAACGGATATGTATCTCACTTATTAAATAATGCGAGCGCGAAGCGCGAGCTGAAAATTTTTGATATTGAGGGCTAAAAATGGACATTATAAGCAAATTGTTTTGTAATCATGATACTTAACTGTCTCGCTAAACAAACAATGCGAGCGCGAAGCGCGAGCTAAAATTTGTGTATATACTGACCCTAAACAAGGAAATATTAAGGATTATATTTTAGAATCCATTAAGAGTATATATATCTCACCATAGCCATCTAATGCGAGTGCCAAGCGCTTGCTGAGTTTGTTAGAATTACATTTAAACACATGGAGCACTTTTTGAAGTGATTGTAATCATGATTATCATACGCATCTCACAAATGAAATACTGCGAGCGCTAGCTGAAAATCTAGGAAATTCAGACATGAAGAGGAGCATTCTAAGGGTTATTTGTAGGGATTCACTAAGACCCCACGTATTTCACTAACCAAATGATGCGAGCGCGAAGCGCGAGCTAAATTTTTTTGATATTCAGATCAGAAAAATTGACATTTTAAGGATTGATTTTAGGAGTTAATGAAGAGCAGAAATCTCACCAATCCACTAATGCGAACGTTAGCACGGACAGGACTGTTTTATTTTAAGACCTTGAAATAGGGCAACAACTTTCAGTAGTCATGAAAAAGAATATATCACTACTTAAAACAATAATAACTCTAATTGCGAGGAAATATATTATTTTGTGGTATATTGATTTGAAAACGGGAGGCTTTAGTACAGCAGGTTTATATATCTCGTTAAACAGTCTATGCGAGCACCAGGAACAATGAAGACACAATTAAGCAAATAATGTTTCTTAAAGTTGTGTTAAAGTAATGAAAAAAAATGCTTCTTGTGTTATATAACATAATATAACACTATAATAAACAACATCTTCTTCCTTTCCCCACTACGTTTCTTTTCCTTTTTCCCTCTTTTTCTCCTTTTCCCGTTTTTTTTTTTTTTTGGCCAGCCGATTGGGGGGGCACGTGCCCCCCCATGCCCCCCCGTAGTTACGCCACTGCACTATTATATACAGATGAAATTTTGTAGAATGTGTGTTCGACGGTCCTTCCTGAAAATATTCCGCTCAGAATTAACTTCATTACAATGATTAATAGCTGTTTACCGTGATCCGTTGCCAATGCCGCAGTTTTAACTCAAACTGCGTTGATTCTGGTGAAGGCTGACTACTGTTTTCTCATAACTTGACATAGTGTGCATGTTGTCTTGTGAATTCTCCCATCAAGCCCGAAGAGTTTTTTCTTATCTTTTCGATACTTGAATGGATGTATCATAATAATGAAATAAATAGCTCTTCTTTATTTTAGCAAAACCTAGTATTTAAACCCTCCCCTCCAAAAAAAGTGATATAAGCTCGGGCCCGAATCGATGCAGTAAAAGTTTGGGTCATCGCAGCTCCAAATAATCTAATTTTACTTTTAACCAATGAAACTCGCGTTTTAGGGGCTCATACTTTTTTCGTTCTGCAAGGCCCTAAAACATAAAGAAGTGTTTAAAAATACCTGTTATCTTATACAGGTTTTGGTCGATTTGATAAGAGTGAGAATAGTACACATGGTACAAGTCAGTCAAATATATTTTTTTGTCGAAATATTGCAATTTTAGGGTTCGGCTTGATTTGACTTTCGGCGTTCCAAAAGTATCGCTTAAATTGTATATAATGTCACATGAAAAAACCCTCCGTTTTATCAATCAAAGAATGAAATTCAATAAGATTCTAAAAAGTTAAATCATCGTCGAGTTGCCCATGTTTGACTTTATGTATCCATTTTTTTATCGAACCCTGCACCATGTCCATGAATATCCTCTGACAATAACTTTCTCTATTACCCTTTTTGGGGCAATTCCTAAATTGGATTTATAAAATATATGTACATTTTTTTATGAAAGTGGAGAAAACGTACGATATGGGAGACCAAACACCCTTGATTCATTCATGAGCGTTTATATATAGAATCGACTGGAACACACACGGGAGCATTTTCGACGTCAATTTCGTCAATTCCGCCAAGCTGATTGTCGATACCGCCATCGATATCAAGTGTCAGTTGCAGGGCCGTTGGGTTCCTTTCTCGATTGATCCGACTTCCATTCGTTCAAGTGGTCATTACTCAAATACCCATTACCCGATTGGCCTCACAAGTCACCGTATCAAACTCCTTGAGTGGTCGTCGATGAAACAAAATATTTACAGTATCGCAGACAAGGAGGTGGACTCGCTGTGGTCAGAAGATGTTATGGGTATTGATATTGAATGGTGCGTGGCCAGGCTGTTACACGGCATCAGGTTGAAAGCAAGGAGCGGGAAACACCCCCGATTTTTCAGTAAAGGTCATCTTTTGGTTTTTGTATATTTCGTCTAAAATATGAATAATGCCCCTTTGAGAAAAAGATGGTTAATAAAACATAATATGATGATTATGGAATTATGGAATACGTTGTTTCGAGGTAGTCAAATCCCATCCTTAGCCGGTAATAATATATATTATTTATTATACATTTTCATGTTGTGTAAATATGTACAGAGAATCTTTTAAGAATGAATGTACATAACATTCTCTTATCATATGTAATGAATTACAGATGAAGTCATAAAGTGACTGGTGCCAAATTTTGATAGGTCTCCAGCTAATCCGTTGTAAATTTCTACCGCCCCCCCCTCCCGCCCTTACGTGTGGTGTTGTTGTTTCAAATGGAGATGTTTGGTTACTCATTATGCAACAGCCTCAATGTCAAAATCGACTCCGGGGCCCCTTTTTACAAACAGTTATCCAATTAATCACAAATATGAAAGGCCAGCAACGTCAACATGTAGAGTACAGGATGTTCAAAATATTTTCTAGATATTATTATTATTATTTGTTTAGCGTCACCTGTGCCTGGGAGGCGAAATGCGAACTAAATCACTGTGACCCGCAGGTCTCTCCTCCCGATGTACCTGATTTGTGGAATGCAGATGGACCACTACACCGGGGTTTCCCTATACTCTTATACGAATAGTGTAGTACGTGGGTTCTTAACGTGTAAAGGTAGTGACTTTCCTCTACACGGAGCCTCCATTTAACCTCCTATCCGGGGATGGAGTGTTTTTCACTATGACATAGACTACATCTATGGAACAAGGGAGAGACGTTTGCACACAAAGCATTGGCTTCAGTCATCCGCTCGGCATGGCCGGGGTGGACTCGAACCCACGATCTTTGGTTCGACAGGCATACGCTTTACCGACTGAGCCAACTTCGCTAGATTCACTGTTTTCTTGACAATTCAGTATGCTTCTCTTTGTTTTCAAAGGACATTGTGCAAATTTCCTAAATGAAAGTTTATGACATTAATAGATTGCAGATTATACTTGAGATTGATTGGATCAATTGTAACTCTATATAGGACGGGGACTGTGTCCACCCAAGTCCATTGCGACATCACATTGGTCAGTTTGGATCCAGTTGCGTTGATGCGACTGTAACATCGCAACATTTTTTTAGGAGCTATAGAGATGGCGTCCTTGTACAAGAAGTTTCGATCGCAAACGAATGGAAATCAAACGTTATCGTTGATTAGTATTTGGTTAACATGGTTAAGCTTTCTCCCCCAAGGGATCTACTGGAGCTGTACTAGATCTTTTACGACGTTTACCCTATTCCCAGTAGAACTGCATTCGGTTAGTGCTATCATGTGGGTTTCCTACCACAAATCGGGGTAATTGCATTGTTATCGAGTTTCTTAGAGATTTTAGACGAATTTCGATCCAATTAAGTATTGTAAGACCAGAGAACTTAACAATACTTGCAATCATGCATGGAGATGTCTTTCCTTTATGTTGATAAGTTTGTATGTCTTCGTCTCCAAATTTCATTTCAATTGTTCCCAAATGCCATTAAAACTTATATGATATGAATACGGTCAATATGCATAGGATATTTATGCGCAAGTATTTTATTACAAATTTAAATCATTTTTAGGCCTAACTCAATATTTGGTACTTACGAATTAGGCTAAGTCCTAAAATTCGCAAGCTTGCATTTGACCTAAAGAAATAATCATATATTTCTTTTAAAATTAAAATGAATGTTTAAACATGCAATTTTAGATGCTGGTCGCTCATGGCATGAATGGAGTCAGCATGGTCACTCAAGTCTATGCTGATTAATTCCCTCGTTCCAGAAGTATGACAAAAGTCATTATAACGGCTTTAAAAGTAGAGACCATCGCATAATGACAGGTTTGTTTGACTCGCTCGGATGGATGTCATGGATAATTTCCAGCGGTCAGTCGTTTTTCAGTTGTCAGGTTTGGTGTGAAAAATCAGTTAACGCCACACGAACTAGAAAACCACCCATGCACGCCTTACAGAGGAAACGGTCACTCTTTTTTTATTATCCAAAATAAGGACAGATGGCAGACGGTTACATCTAGGATGGATAAAGGTTAGAGGGTTCAAGAACCTTCGTATCCGTTGAACCTGTCTCTCGATCACCAAGTTGACATCTCCACTCTACAGTTCTACAGTATAGAGACCGAATCGGTGGGTGAGTGACTCCCACCACCCGTCGCTTTTGTTTAATTGGCCTGTATAAAAATGAGGACGCAGCCCCTAATTAAAAGATGTGCATACTTCTTTGGACTTTGGTCGTATCAATTAAGAGGCATATGGCGCCAGGATGGTGATATTGGTAGCAGTGTCAGTTTGTGGAAGAGAGCAGGGATGAAAAGGGATGGGGTGAAATGAGATTGGCCTATACGTATAACAAAATAATAGGTACTTAAGTATATACTAATGCGGTTTGGGTGCTGTGTTTTATGGTAATTATTATAACGGGGGCTTCAATAATAATTATATTTATACTGACATAGCAACTTACCCTGCTCATTGCATAACCCATCTGAAGTAGTTATGTTCTCCCATGGAAGCCAACCAGTTAATGTCGATATAAGTAAGCGTTGTGAATTCGGATTCGTCATGACAGTTTTATCTAGATCATGATTACCATTTAGCATAATCATACATCTTCGTTATGATTATTCTTAATCTTGATGATAGTGATTATAGTATATCTGAACATAAAGATAAATGATACGACTTTGATCTGCCTTAGAGGATTCCTCCTTGGCCAAGATTCCATCCCTCCATATCTTCTTTGTATTCTGCTCTCGAAGCCACCCTTCCTTTCCCTCTCTCTGTCTTCCTCTGCATCTATATTTCTATATTTTATTCCCTTTCTCCGATTTTCTCTGATTTTTCACCCACTATCTCATTTCTTTTCCTCTCTTTTTTTTCTCTCTCCCAGCTCATATAACCTACTTCTTATTCTTTTCTTTTCCCAATCTCCTCTCGTTAACGCTTTTGATTTCAAGTTATTTGCCTTCGCCCACTTCTTGTTGTCTGTCGCCTAGCATTTTAATGGGCAAACCAGATCTCTGTCAATTGAAGACACACATAACCATCCCAAGACAGTCCCAATTAATCAAGCCATATGACATGCATGAAACGGGCCAATTGTGTTTGCTAAAAAGCCGGAAGTATTTTGTCAACTTAGATTTAGGATTGACAGAAAACGATCACGCCGATGATAGTTTATGTAAAAATGGAGGCGCAAAAGGCTAATTAGTTCAAAATTTTCCCATGGTTACACATCAACCTGATTTAAAAAAATAATAATTTTTTTTAGTTTTATTCCATTATTCTTACATTTGGTGATGATTGCATTGGTAATAAGCTTATAGGTGTAATACAGTGGCGGACCGTGACCCGCAGGAGACAAAGCATTGGGGGGGGGCACACAGCATTGTTCACAAACAATGTTGTGCCCCCCATGCTTTGTCTCCGCCGGGTCACGGTCCGCTACTGGTGTAATATATGCAATTTTGTAAAAGGTGATATGGAAATCTCATCTTTGAATGATGAAGTATTGTGTACAATTTTAATAAATCACCGATCCCCTGCTTATCCACGCTAGGTTTACGTTCAAGAACCTACCTGTTACCAAAAGGTTACGACCAGACTTGGCGCTAACCCTGCAAAAAAATCTTACGTACACGTAAGCTCCCGAAGTTCCTCTTGAACGGGTCGTGTGGTCTAGAAGTTACAGCATTGGACTCATAATCGCGAGGTAGTGAGTTCGAATCTCCACTCTGCCATTGTCTCCATTTTGATAAAAAGACCCGAGAGTAACACCTGTCGTTGATAACGTCAACCACTATGACTGATGACCTAGACGTTAATTGTTATATAGCAGCTTGTCGTTTACCAGCAAAAAGCTGTCATGTCGAGTTCCTCCCGGAGTTGCCATAAACAGAAACAGAATGATAAAAAGGCATGTTAGACAAGCGCCGGATCCAAACCGGACGCGGACCCGAGAAAGTGTTACACCATACCATACATACTGTAGATCCCATTGATAAATCTCGGGATTGGCCAATCGTTCATTCGCAAATGTATTGAATTGTGCAAGCTCATGAACGACCCATTACATGTAAAGGAACGAAAGTGAGTCTATTTCAGGTTAAATCGTCATTAGAGTTTCAACAAAACACCATCGATCATACGAAATTAGACCATACTGTTTTAAGGAAAAGACTATAATGTTCTTGTTTGATCCATTAATCAACAAGTATTTGCCTCACCGATTGGGATCTCGTAAAGACAGTTGATGCATCGCGCTTATATCAAACTGGAGTGTAATAATCTAAATTACTGTGTAGGAGGTCAGGTGGGAGGTTGTTATGTTCACTTTCCGATTAAAAAAAAATGATTGTTGTTACTTGCCTAAGGTTAAACATGACTGTTATTCACTTTTCTCATTCTCTGCTTTTTTGTTTCTCCTCAATCAGCATAAAAGAGATTACATTTTGCTGGATTAAAAAGAATATCAACGACTTTGCCTCAAACTCGATGTTGACAAGATTCGTTTGTCACGAATATATTTACCCGACTTAATGATTATCTTAATAATCTTTATAGTGATGTCTGTAAGAGAGATGACATTCGTGCTTTTAACGCAGGGCAATGAGTAATTATCTTTCTAATTTTAGCCTTTCTTTGCATCTTAATGTGTTCGTGTAATCCAATCCTCTGAATTTTGAAATCTAATTGACTCGATCAGAGGAAATTGAGGATTTATAAAGATAAGGGTATTTGTATACATTGAAAACTGGTATATTGTCTAAGTATAAACTGAGACAGAATAAAATTCCGTGGATAACAAGTTATCCTATATAATTTGTAGTTACAAAGAAAGATATCTTTATTCTTAGGAATTCATAATCATTTAGCAAAATGAGACTGATTCTTAGAATATTCTCTAAAAATGTTTTCATCATATTCTCATGATTTTAGACTCGCCTATAAAGGTTATAAGTGTATAAAATGTATTTGTATGCTTCACCATTTCTGTCAGTCGTCATTATCATGTGCAAGGGTCTTAGAGAATTTGTTATGCGCTGCATGCTATTGACTCTCATCTTACCTCCGAAATCAAAACCATTCAGAACTTCCCAGCAAATCACGGGCAGTCATCACCGAACGCTCCATCGTTCATTTCTAACTCTCATCAACCTTCATTGCGCAGGAACGCTCCTCCAAGTACCACCCCACCCCCAAGATCATGGCAGCAAATCACGAACCACCTTATCATTGCTTTATCCCTGACTAACTCATCTTAAGCCAATCAGATGCAAGGATTTCAGTAGCTTATAACAGTTGTCAGTGACAATCACTGACTAGTTCCTTTCGTGAAATGCTGCTCATGTCCTACATTTAACATGCATGCAGGGGGATGTTTGGGATGAACTGCTTGTATTGGGGCTGACAGACTTCCCCATGGATTGATCAGAAGCTCGATCAAGGTCGGATGACACTTGCTGTCTCTCAGTGACCCCCTTGGAGTGATTACGGAATGGGGGCTGAGCAATATTGGCATCCAATCAAAAGTACGTTCCCATTTCTCAGAGCAAAATATGTGCTTGATTTTGGAAGCTTTTTTATGACAATATTCATATCTAAGATTTTAGGCTTGTCCAACTCTCGAATTATGTGATAATAAATGTTTCTTAACCTGAAAACCTTGTATAGCTCAATATTGATAGATTGATCGACTTTACTTGACAACCCTTAAAATGCAACTCAAATGAGCATCTTGAACAGATTACCCGACAACGTGAATTCTGTCTTTCTCCCTTTTTTTATTTTTTCGATAAACTGATTGTTTTTCGGAGGTATGTGCCCCCGCTGAACACCCACAGCAATCGGTTTTGATTTTGATCAAAGTTGTTGTTTTGCATCACTTTATTGTGCGAAAAGCAATAAAAGAACAGTGTAAGAATGACAACAATACATATACATTTACAGAATAAAAGAGAGCCCAGGACATGGTCACTTTACTGACGCAAGCAGGGCAGATTAATATAATGTTACAGTTATATATAGTTAAACTACCAAATAAGATGGAACATTCGGTGAAAGTATAATAAACTGTTAATCATCAAATTAATTTGTAATTAAAGTAATTATAGGCCTGTAGATAAAATCATTTTTGATAAAAATCAAACATTGAGAAAAAAAGACCATGACGTATGTGGACTCATGCATTAGCATGAATTACACTGTGAATTGATGTGTACAACTTTACACTATGTACGCAGAGGAATCTGATTTTCCCATTGGACGTTATTTTTTGAGTAATATATTACGAAAGATGATGTCACTGCCAATTTAGAAAGGTTGTCTCTGAAAATTTTGTAAGGGGTTGGTTTGCCAAATTCATTTAAAAGCATTTTAAGTCGTTTTGTGTTATCCGGGGTAATGTAGCCTCTTGATCCCACCTCAATTGGAAAGTATTTTACTGAGTAGCTGTTGGATTCAATGTCATAAATTAGTGGGGCGTATTTTCTTTCTTTATATTCATGTGTTTTTTTCTGTATTGGTTTCAAAAGGGACCGAAAGTTCCAGTATCACTAGTTTCTTTTCATTTTTCCACAATGCACATATATCAGGGATCAGATTCGTCTGCGTACATTGCAATGGGACGGTAGATATCCCCTGTTTCTTGGATTCTGACTTGAGGTCGGATGTTAATCGTTAATGATCATGTGTCCACGAATAAACATAAAACATATTGAATGCAATATCCTTTCTGATCTCGAGGCATATCCCCAAGATATAATCACGGTGCGTGTTTGTCTTACCGTCTATTTTAACTTCTACGTCATATTATTATTCAACCGTATGACTGTTAAAAGCAATTAATGATAGACAGCCATTTTCTTTCAAACATGCTTTAATAGTTCCAATATTTATATTGTTTTAACATGGTTAAGATGTAATGAAACTTTGACGTCGAACGTTTCATTAAATAATTGATAAAGAGACTGTATGAGATAATGTTTTCGTTTTTTTTCAAGCTGGAACCTGCGCTAAAGAGTAAAGAAAATAACAATTTTACTAAAGTTTAGGAAAAGGCACAATTACCATCTTGCAAAAGTTCATGAAAAGGACACAATCAATGATAATATTATCGTACTTATTAGGCATGCTAGGCCTATACAGTCGATCCGCATTTTCAGATCAGAGCAAAATTGTAAGCGTCTTAAATAATAATATTGTCAGATCTCCCATGCAGAGGACGACTGTAGGGGGACAAGGACGAAATATCATGTCTATTTTGAGTGGCACGTAAACGTCGTTAAGGAGGCTACCCTGTGCAACACATTCAGATCTACTTTAGATTAGAAGCGATTTCATACGCGTGCTACCCATCCCCCCGCACCCATCAGAAGCTTTTATGGCACCGTTCAGAATCATTTTACGACATTTTCTGAGACAGTTTAAGGGTTCTCCAATGGATGTTGTCCATTCTAGATCCTACCTATCTGAGGTTTATGACGAGTTGTTGCGACAGACGACATCTGTAATGGGGCCGTAAACTATGACACGTAATGGCCGATTCGCTGCTTGGTGGTCGTTCAAGAAAAGGTTTACATGGTTTATGGGGACTATAATCGTGAACTTGTATACATACATAACAGCCCTCGCCACCATCAAGGTTGCATTCATGTACTCTCTGTAAATAAACTAATGGCGGTTTACCCAGAAATGCAACCGTCTCTAGAAATGTTATTTTTGTTGATTGCTTGTGGGGATGAGGAAATAAATTTTAAAATTGTGTTTTGTATAACAATCTTGTCCTTCTGTATTATTCCCCAAAGGTATCTTCTTTTATATTGATTTTTAAGGGCCCCTGGTTTCTATTACTAATTCTTTTACCAATTTTATGAATAACTAGGAGTTCATTATAAACTGATTATTTATATTTTGATTTTTGAAATTTGAGACAAACTTAGATATGTTTGAAGGATAGAACGAGATTCAAACGTTTAATCGGAGAAAGGTGTAAAATGCAAACAAGTGGCATTTATTCATAACCCATTATACCTCGTTACTCATGTCGAATGTCAAAGCACGAGCTTCCATGTTGCACAAAGTATTTGGCATTAATTGGCATACCGTACCACTGTGACATCAACGCAACATACCTTCATTAATAGCTGATGAATTGCCAAATGACACCGTCAAATCGAGTTTCAATCGGTATTTTAGCCCATCATCTCCCCTCCGCTTCATAAAATGGGCAAATATGTCAGCAATGTAATGGGCGGTGAAGCCGTGTCATACGGGGTTTGTCTATATGCATGGGATTGGCAGCCATGAGTGGGTGGGGGATGAAGGTGCATATCCATGTCTTTATTGACGACTAAGTGATCTAATCCATTAGCTACGGGTGTTCACACTGCTGACATTTATTGGTGGTTGCCTAGGCGCCAACTGGCGTGTGTTATTTCTACCTAACCATTGCCTTCTGAAAGTTGGAAGTTCGTGTACAATGCCTAGGTTAATTGCAGGATTCAATGATCAATGGGTTAACCTAGTTTATGCAGTTTTGTTTCGTTTCAACTAAAAAAAGTTCTCTCAGACTCGCAAGTACCATGCATGACTTCCGTTGTTGTTGTTGTTGCTTTTGTTAGTTTTTATAAGTTTTATCACAAATCATGACTAGTTATAAGTGACTGATAGTTTTCAGAAAAGCTTTTACCAATTGGAAAATTCCTCTGAATCCGATCGCCTATGATGCATGCACATACACGAACTAAACAGTATTGCAACATTACCCATATAAAATTGCCGCACCAAGCGTGCAAAATGTAGAGACGATATCAAAAATAATCCGTGATCTGTCAACCTAACTCAAGTTTTGACGTGAATGGGTACACCAAAATATTGGAGAAGGGATCGCAGAATGTTTGTCACATTGCCGGATTATCTTCCAAATTACGCGATGTGTTTTTATGAAAACATATTATTTTGTCTTCGAAATGAGTATAAGTTTTGTAACCAATACTAGTCTATTTTGTTGAATTAATTATTAGGATCGTGTTCTTCTAGTACTTAATAGCAGTTTTGGCGTCGTGGTTTGTCGAGGGTAGGTATTGTAGGCCCCTAAGATGTTAAAATTTAAAACAAGTGTCATTGTCGGCTGTCATTCAACAAGTGGGTAGTGGGAAGTTTCTCGTTAAAGTCGTAACTTGATAGAGAGAAAGGGACAGAGTGGCGAGACACCACATGAATGGGAACCTGATTTCGCTGCTCCCAAAGGGGAAAAGAGGCACGCCTACAAACCTCTGAGGATCAGGAATCATAAAAACGAGGGCGCAAATACGAGGTCGTGGATCATGGCGAAATCGGTTCCAAGAAATCGCAGCCATTGATTACTAGGGCTTTCGTATGTTTCCTGTCGTGCGATTCCATTATTTAGTTGATCTAAGTACTGTAACGGGTAATTTGGTTACCATATACAGAGTAAGATTATTGTTACCTATAATAGGGACATGCAGGAGGTATTATCATGATACAAGATTTAAAAGCAAAGAACTTGTTTAAATGTTTATTCTTAGTTTAAAGATCAGTATATAATGGCATTTTGGCCCTATGATATGCGTACACTCTAAAAAATGAAGTGCTAATTTAGCTCTTAAAGAGCGTGTATAGTGACTGCACTTCGGAGTGCTGATTTGTCTAGTTAAAATTTGAACTAGACAAATCAGCACTCCGAAGTGCAGTCACTATACACGCTCTTTAAGAGCTAAATTAGCACTTCATTTTTTAGAGTGTAACAAGACGGATTACAGTGACATTCCACAGCTCTCCCTGCTCGGTTCCATGACATTTGCTCCGGCGACGATTGCTCCACTTTAAATTCCATGCACTGATCGAACGGCGTTTAACACTATATCAATATACCCTCAAACCTAATCCTAAACCTAAAACATAAACCCAATTGCAACCATAACCCTAACAATGCATCTTAGACGAAATTAAGACCGGAGCAATTGTCACAGGAGTAGATGTTGTGTCACCCCCCCCCCACTCCCCTCTAACGTCTAACATTTCCAATTCGTCGAATGCCAATTCGTCCAATTGCTAGCTTATCTACTATCATTTGGTATACCATCACTTCGTCCACTATCAACATGGACTAATTGCCAATTTGTCCACTCACTATTTCGTCTAATAACCAGTCGATCCAATGGCCATTTAGTCCACATACCGTTTGGTCTAATTGGCCTAAGTGTTAATTGTGCATAATGAATGAAAATGAAATGAATATAAGATCAAATAAATGGTTATTAGACGATAAGGTCATGGACGGATTGGTGATTAGACGAATCGATCATTGGATCAATTGGTTATTGGCCCAAATGGTTGTTAGACGAAATGTTGATGGACGGAATGGCATTAGACTAAGTAAAATTAGACAATGTGGTGAGTGGCAGTAGACGAATTGGCAATTAACCATCAACATGAATAACATTCATTGTATAACACCCAACTTACCCACACTTACCGATCTAGAAAAATCCCAGTTCCGATCTGAAAAAATGAAATTGGGGTCAATTGAATTTCCAATGCCACCTCGAGCCCTCGAGCGTCAGTACGGAACGGGTACAAGCACTACTTTTCTTGAACTGGTTTACAATGAACATGCTGAATAGGACAATCTGCAATGTTCCGGAAGTGTATGTGTAAATTAAAGGCCTCTGATCTAATATATTTCAAACATGTCTCAAAATACATTGAAAAAAAAAAACATCTTCCACATTTCGCCTTTTTTCCAGACCCATGCATTTTGTCCATAGTTTTTGCTATGATACCTGCTGTAATAAACACGATTCATCCATTTTCTTACTTTTACCGATTTGTATCCGTAAGAGAAAGTCTAAATTCTCGATGCCACAACATTCTCTTTTTCTATATATGATAACACCGCTAATATCATTCAGATTCAACACTTCTTGGTTCGTTTCATATATCAAATCCCACAAGGAATTAACCCGAAAATAAACAAGATATACCGAATGCGCATGCACGTATAACCTTAATCGTCTTAAATTCTGGATATCCCTTCTCCAATTATAACTAGGTATGCGTTATCCTGTTTTAAAACGCACAATTTATTCATTTCCTTACTTTGATTAATTTGTAACCATGAAGAAAATGTGAATCCCCAATGCCAAGATCTCCTCTAATTCCTATATGATTATTCCATAATTCATTACTCATATCCAATACTCCTTGGTTCGTTTTATTACTCCCACAAGGCTTTCACCCAGAATAAATAAGGTACTCTTACTGAATGACCACGTATAACCTAACTCCTCTTCAATATGGAACTATATTTTCCAATGTGTGGTTTCCTGTTTAAAGACGCATAATTTATTAGTATTCTCGCTTTGGTTTGTATCCGTGAGGTAGATGCAACTTCAGAATGCCATGGTATCTTCAAATGTCTGCACAATGATCCTCTTGATAAGTCAGATTCGATATTCCCCGGCTAATATTCAGTCTTGTGGTCTCAATCCTAAATATATTGATTTTGTCTCACCTGCGAAGCAAAGTGAGACTATAGGCGCCGCTTTTCCGACGGCGACGGCGACGGCGGCGGCGACGGCGGCGGTGGCGGCGGCGGCGGCGGCGGCGGCGTCAACATCAAATCTTAACCTGAGGTTAAGTTTTTGAAATGACGTCATAACTTAGAAAGTATATGGACCTAGTTAATAAAACTTGGCCATAAGGTTAATCAAGTATTACTGAACATCCTATTAGAGTTTCATGTCACATGACCAAGGTCAAAGGTCATTTAGGGTCAATGAACTTAGACCATGTTGGAGGAATCAACATCGAAATCTTAACCTGAGGTTAAGTTTTTGAAATGTCATCATAACTTATAAAATATATGGACCTAGTTCATGAAACTTGGACATTAGGTTAATCAAGTATCACTGAACATCCTACATGAGTTTCACGTCACATGACCAAGGTCAAAGGTCATTTAGGGTCAATGAACTTTGGCCGAATTGGGGATATCTGTTGAATTCCCATCATATCTTTGAAAGTTTATGGATCTGATTCATGAAACTTGGACACAATAGTAATCAAGCATCACTGAAAATTTTGTGCAAGTTTCAGGTCTCATGATAAAGGTCAAAGGTCATTCAGGGTCAATGAACTTTTGCCGAATCGGGGGTATCTGTTGAATTACCATCATAACTTTGAAAGTTTATCGGTCTAGTTCATTAAACTTGGACATTAGAGTAATCAAGTATCACTGAACATCCTGTGCGCGTTTCAGTTCACATGACCAAGGTCAAAGGTCAATGAACTTTGGCCGAATTGGGTGTATCTGTTGAATTACCATCATAACTTTGAAAGTTAATGGATCTGATTCATGAAACTTGTACATAAGAGTAATCAAGTATCACTGAACATCCTGTTCGAGTTTCAGGTCACATGATCAAGGTCAAAGGTCATGTAAGGTCAATGAACTTTGGCCATGTTGGGGTTTTTTGTTGAATAACCATCATATCTCTGTAAGTTTATTGGTCTAGTTCATAAAAAGTGGACATAAGAGTAACCATGTATCACTGAACATCTTGTGTGAGTTAGAGTAGTATTCAAAGTCAGCACTGCTGCTATATTAAACCGCGTGATGCAGGTGAGACGGCCAGAGGCATTCCACTTGTTGTTGAATAACCATCATATCTCTGTAAGTTTATTGGTCTAGTTCATAAAAAGTGGACATAAGAGTAACCATGTATCACTGAACATCTTGTGCGAGTTAGAGTAGTATTCAAAGTCAGCACTGCTGCTATATTGAACCGCGAGATGCAGGTGAGACGGCCAGAGGCATTCCACTTGTTACGTTTATCGATCCATGCTTTAGCCTTCACATACCCGTACCACAAGTGTTCAAATATACTCCAAATGCCATTATACAGTTATAAGCATTCGAGTATGTAATCAAAGCGTTCCTTGTTTCCTTTGTCTATTCATTTAGTTTTCCTTATGTATCGTTTGTATTGTATCCGTGCAGATTTGGGCAAGATTTTAAATTGATTCCTTCACTATACCATGTATATTTCGTGCTGATTCACTGCCTAAACGGTTGTTTTAAAATTCATAAGTTGTTCATTAAACGAGAGGAAAACGTACACGTTTTTAATACTCTTTTTAAAAGCGTTAAACGGTATATGATGGTAAATTCAATGCAGCGAGGCTGGCACCAGTAGTACGTCCTAAATGTGGCGTAATTCTTTTATATTAATTTATATTCATATTTGTTCGTAGTGTACAATACATTGTCAATGACTGAGCATATTCGCCCTATTGCGCGCATTTTAAAACACGTTGCAGTCTTCGAGGAAAATCTCGTCTTCCAATTTCGTTCAATAATCATATCTTATTAATATGCTTTATTTTTATAGTATTTGATGATGACTTTCTAGTGGATATATCAGGGTTCTATCCTTACAGAATTACTTTCGCACTGTTCACTTTTTTAACAAAAAGACAAACAAAACTGGACAAGGACATGGCCCGACGGGGGTCTCCATAAGCAAAGATGAGCATCATGTAACACACTACAAGAGCTGGTTTGCGGCTGGTTCGAGGACTTGTGTTTCATTACAGTCTGCAGCAACAGACTAACATTTCTGGACATGTACAAACTTTTGCCCGGCGGGAATTTACCGACAAATTTACGGCAGCTGGCAAAGCCTCGCGGGACGACGTTCGCACTAAATTTGCGAAAGGACATGAAAAGAGGAAAGGGGTGTTCACATAGTGACGCATTGGTTTCCTAGCGCTTTAATTCTTTCATAGACGTACGGAACCCTGTGTATTGGGCCTCTTCAACTTGGTTGCACACCACACTCTCAACCAACATGTGATAACAATGACAAACATCTGACTGGGTCAGGATTGTGTGTGAAAAAAAATGTGTGTGTAAATGTATGAAGGAAAAGAATGTGAGGTTTGGATGCTATGCAAATTAGAAGATTATGAAGTATATTATGTTTGTGTCCAGATCTTCCAAAGATATTCAGGCCTCTTGTGTCGTTTTAGTTATCAGATCCCACATGGAATGAATCCCAAAATAAGTTGAGAGACATTTTGAATGGGCACGTATAACCTTAATCCTTTTAAATTCGGAAAACCCCTATCACAGTCGAACTAAATTAGATAGGGCCTATGTGTTACATCTTTAAGGCACAAGAAATCAGTGTTATATCCATGAGATTCCTTAAAAATAATTAAAGATTGGGCTGTTTCAAGACCTGCACTTAAATTAGTACAACACATTTTATTCGTATACGTACATAAACTGAATAAATTGTAATCTATGTTATTGTAATTGAAGTATTTACTGAACTAAATGTATTCAAATAGATACATCCAGCTCTCTCATTCCTGATTCAGATTGAAAATTAATGGAATGAATTAGCTTTTTTTTATTGACGCCACTGTCCTCTATTTTTCGATTTTTTTCATTTCACACAAATTGTCCTCGTGAAAACCGTAGGTATTTTTTTCATATGAATGGAATCGAATTCCTATCCATTTTATTATTCGTATAGATATATGATATTAATAAATTCATATCATCTTTACTTTCACATGCAGTGCGATACTGGAGTCGGAGTAGACGCCCTCTACGACCAGCTGTACAGGAAACCAACCATGTCCATGCTTCTGGGATGCTCCTGTTCCGATGTCTCGAAGAGAGTTGGTCAGATCCTGCCGTATTGGAACGTGGTCATGGTAGGTAAGGGCTCGTCCAAACCTTTCTAGATTATTAACACGGGGAGACCTGAATCTTGACAACATAAGGTGGAAGAAAGTACACCACTGACCGGTTGTGTTAAAGAAAGACCACGCCCTCAGGAGTTAGCATTGGAGCTTGAATCTAACAAACCTCTTTATAGACCATTTCTTTTCAATAGTACCATTTCCTAAGAAGAAAATGCGACGACGATTTCAGGATATACAATCTATACCCATATGGCATTGATATAGCCTTTTAATATGTATATACATTACAATGAAAAAAATCATCGATAAATGTTCAATAAAAGTATATTTAATATTAAAGAGATATCCACATACATTTGTGATTCCGAAGCTTCGTTATTCCGTAGGTTCAGATATTCCGAAGGTTTGTTAATCCGAAAGCGAAATAAGGTTCGTTGTTCCGAAGGTTCGACAATCCGAAAACGAATTGAGGTTCGTTGTTCCGAAGGTTCGTTAATCCGAAAACGAAACTAGGTTCGTTGTTCCGAAGGTTTGTTTATCCGAAAACGAAATGAGGTTCGTTGTTCATTTCGTTTTCGGACAAACGAACCTTCGGAATTACGACTCTCATTTCCTTTTCGGATTAACGAACCTTCGGAATTACGCCACAAATGTTCGGATTAACGAACCCTTTTTCGTTTTCGGATTAACGAACATCGAGGCATTGGCAATTTACGTGTTTCGGAATTACGAACCCTCGGAATAGAGAACCTTCGGAATTACGAAGTGTAACCGATATATCTACCTGTGTTTAGTGTTTGTTGTTTTTTTTTTGTCTAGGCCTCTAACTAAAACGTGTTTTGTTTTATCATTAATAAAACGTTGATAAAAAAAGATGTCATCCTTTTCCTAAATGATTTCTTAATGATTTTCATTATTGCGCCTTACCATTCTCAGATTTCTCAATGTAATGAATATAGCATGTCAGGTCAGGCAAGGCTCAGTTGGTCTTCACTGTAACGTAATGAGCCACGTATCAGATCATTATTCTTTGTTTTTCTTCAAATTTTCCTAGTTTTGCTTTATATCAACTTGTTTATATTCCATTCAATCCGTTGTATTAACATTATATTATTATGATATGGGCAATTCCATAAAATTTGTACGTCCGATCCCCTAAATGTGGGACCTTCATGAAATTTTCTCACTCTTATTTTTGTTATTATTAAAGTCTGTAATGGTCTCAAAGGAGTCACTGACTTCGTCAGTTTATAAGGTAAAGTAAGACTTGAGAAAAGTGGGGGTTAGACGTACAAAAAAGTTGATCCTTTTGGCCCATAATTACTAGTATGAAAGTATATTTGATATTCTATTATATATTATTTCCTTCTAAAACTTATAAATGCAATCTCCGATGTGTCCTCTTTGTTAACAGGTTTCGTACGGTTCTACTTCAGTGGCTCTGACCTCCCAGGAATATTACCCGACCTTCTTCCGGACAGTGACCCCGGATTCTTCCCACAATGCAGCGCGAGCTTCGTTTATTGAGCACTTCAAATGGAACATGGTGGCCAGTCTAAGCCAGGAGCAAGAGCTGTTTTCGCTGGTGAGTTCGAATGTTGATCAATGAAATTAGCCTTTAAAGCTTTGAAAATCATTTATCCGTAAAATCAAACATATTTTCAGTCTTATTTTCTCGCTTAATATTGAATCGCTATAAACAATTAAAACAAATAGGAATATATAGTAGATCAGGTTATATGAAAACGAGGCAGTTCCTCGCACGTATCGTAAAGGCCAAACTCATTCTTTGGTGGATTTCCGTCAAACCTTTTAATATATTCCTCACTATTTTGCTTTGACAACAAACATCAACTCGACGTCAGAGAGATTTTTTTTTCGAATATTAACTTTTATTGTACTTTTTAACGTGAAGTATACCTATGCAGCTCTGTGCCGCGCTGTTACTGAAGGGGAAAAGCGCTATATCAAATGACTATTGGATTGGATCAAAACCCTTTCCATGAGTTTGATTTTAAAAATATCAATGAAAACTTTGAGCTCATGGTTTGTAACATCCCTTGATAACGGCTTGATGAGAGAACATAACAAAACTCAATCACACACATGCACGCACCCCTCCCCCCGTACACACACACCGTTACAACGTTCGTATGGGGAGTTTTCGCAATAACTACGCAGGCTTTTTATAACGCAGATAATCTTTTCTCGAAAGCCCTTCAATGAAAAAAGAGTCTTTGTCAAAAATTTGTGGATCAAAACAGCAGTTCCGTCGTGGACTCTGGACAAACGACATATTTGCAGTTTTTAATCGGGGCAGAATTTTTGGATTATTTGCTGTCCCATACAGCCCACCAACTTTCTGCAAAAAAACTCTCAGCTGTCCATTGTGACTTGCATTTGCAAAGGAATTTGTGCGTTGTAGAAAGCGTCTGCTTAGTAATTGCTAAAATACGCTTTCGACACACACGCATCCCACCAGTAAACACTTAACTGCGCTGTCACTCCGCTTTCATGGATACTTTGTGCTCCTGCATTAGTTCAGTGACCCGTGCACCATTCATTTCTCAGCGGGAAAGTGGAACTGACAACTAGTAATCAGTGAGTTCATTTTCCTAAAAGCCTTCTGGTAAACATGGCGATAATGCCTTCCTTAAATTGAAGATTTAAGACTCATTTTCCATGTTCCACCTTTCCCCCCATCTCCCACGCGGTCCATCCCGGTAGTCTTCGATCCATGGAAGGATGGAAAGTCGACGTTAAGAGGAGGGGTGTTCGATGAAACGTATATAACATCCGCGAAATTTACCTCCTGATAATGTAACACCTGTTAAATCTCTGTATCTGGTCCAATATTTGTTTAATTATTATCTTCGTGACTATTTTCATGGTTCTATTTCTTTTCACTCCCTCTGAATTTTTTAATGACTTCTATTCAATTTTATTGGTCATTGCCCATTGCCATTATTTGATGAGCGCATTATTTTGAAATTTAAATGCCGTATGTTGTAAAAAAAAATCCTATTGGTAATACTCAAAGTGCCATTGTACCCTCACACACCTCTACCGCGCCCACGCGGAAACCGGTTTAACGTTTATATGCAAATCCGCTACAGTGTCTCGAACAAGAACTAGTTTAGGATACTTTTCATGCACCGTATGCTACAATAAAATCAAGAAACTACCTATTAGTGGCTTGTGTCAGGAAACCACATGAATGTGAATTTTGAAGTGGTAGGCCATGTGGGAATGACAGATGATGAATTAAATGTCGGAGAATGGAGAAGGTGCTCCGAACTCCATTTTACGGTGTATCTATTGGCCTACTTCAAACTTAAAGGTACCCATTAGTGTCGTCATCGGCCCATTGGGTTGTAAAACCAATTAAGTATATTTTTGGGCGCGTCGTGGTCTAGTGGTTCTGACTCTCGCCTTTCAAACAGAGGGTCGTGGTTTCGAATCCTAACAATGACGTGTTTTCCTTCAGCAAGAAATTCATCCACTCTGTGCTTCATCCGACCCCGGGTGTAGTAAATGGTTACCGGCAGGAATTAATTCCTAAAAAAGCTGTGCGCACCAGAATTGGTAGATTAGCTTAGCCGGGGTAATAATACAGGAGCGCCTTGAGCACCTAGCAAGGTGGATACATGCGCTATACAAATCCTCTGTTATTAATTAATTTTTTTTATACCAAAGCCTTTTTTTAATATATTCCATGTGTATATACAATATGGAATATTTTCATGTTTTCATTACATAATACACAAAATATGAATTGCCGTAAGTTTTCTTATTCAGGCCAATTTGTTTATCCAATTTCGATTGCAGTTCGATGTGTTATAGATCCAAGTAAATTGATTTCACATCAGGGATAATTATATATATATATAATTTACGTAGCTCATGGACAAAAATGTAAAAAAAAATATAGAAAAAAGGGATACAGGTCCGTATGTGTACATATAGCTATGTAGACACAGGGACTCTATTACATAAATACTACAGTCATGTTTTTATTGAATAAGTAATTCTATTGTAAAGTAGAATAAGTCTGTTGTGTTAAATCAAATCGATCTCTATGCTTATAAAAGCACTTCGACTACCATTTTTCAAATTGACAATCTGTTTACACTTTATGATATTCTAATGCCAAAGCCTTCTTCTGTATACTGTAACAGTTTGCATGTCTTTTTGTATGTTTATTAATTGACGGTATGATTTTTCATTTTTTCAGGTTTTTCTCCATTTTAAGGTAATAAATTATCAAAAACTATTCGTGATTATTTTACTCCTAAAAAAAGGCGTAAATAATTGACTACTCCGGTAATTCCGGTTATACTCCGCTTATTATATCAAGTGGACTTTGTTTGAAACACTTTGTATGCTCTCTCGAAATTCAGTCCAAATTTAATGGTCATTGACGTCACTATAGGGGAATGAAAAAGGCAAATGAACAAGTTCAATTATTTCTTAAAGAGTATGTTTACGAGGATTGAACTGTAAACTTGAATTTATACATGTATATTCCGATCAGTTAAGTTTCTAGCGAATCATTACATTGTAATCGAGATAAACAGAACAATGAATAACCGTAAACAAAACAAAATGGTTGACTTTAAATGAGAGTATAGATCTGCACCTGTCTCGTTCTATCCAATCACGTTGATCTTTAAACATCGTAGCCTTTATTATCGAGCAAATGAGAACAAAATTATCCCTATCCTTGGATCAACTACAGCAAAATGATATCATTCCCCGACCAGCTTCGCGTCGATATCGGCAAGGACATAATGATAAATGAAAATCAATGAGATTTTTTTTCTTTACGATTGTGGGGTTGAGAGGTATACATACATGTAGCTCTATATCATTGGCAATTACCTTTATGGGAATCATCGTCCTTTTATTATTTGCTGATTAATGGTCCTTCTGTTTTCCTATCACGTCGATAGTATACAGTTTCTGCAGTTGTGCAGTGTATATGATATGGCCTTCTTACACACCATAATGCAATCATTCCGAAAATTCGGTTGGTTTATTTTCATGTTGTCCAATGCCAGTTCGTCCAATTGCCAACTCGTCTACTATAATTTGGTTTACCATCAGTTCGTCCAACATCCAATGGTCTAATTGCCATTTCGTCCACTCACCATTCCGTCTAATAACCAGTTAGTCCAATAGCCATTTAGTCTATACACCATTTGGTCTAAATAGATTGAAAGTTAATTGGGCAAAATGAATGAAAAATAAAGCGAAAATATTAGACCAACTGGTTGTGAGTCAAAAAGTTAATTGACGAACTGATGATTAGACGAAGTGATGATTAGACCAAATGGTTATTGCACCAATTGTTGTTAGAAATGTTGATGGATGGAATGGCATTAGACTAAATGTAGGCAGACCATGTGGTTAGTGGAAGAGTTGGCAGTGGATGAATCGACAGTTTACCAAATCATCATACATTAAACAAAATGATTTTATTAAATGAATTCGATCGTGTACTAAATCATTTGTTTAGTTTCTTATCATTAAAAAGTAAAATATTGGTGAAATAAATGATATAGCCGTGTGATTGCGATAACATGAATAATGGAAATATTTATCAGTTTATGAGAAGTAAAATGGCAAATTAAAAAAGGAGCACCGATTGAAATTATAGCGTTCGGCATTGTGACCTAATCGTGCAAGGGAACATATTTTTAATCAGTCACTCACTCAATCATGAATTCAATTAATCAATTAAGTCATTGATCCATCGATTTTGATAGAACTGCTTCAAATTTTCCAGCATCTACGATCATGACTATCCACACTACGATAAACCAAAAGCCTCCAGTCTCCCCTTTCGAAAATGATTACATGCTAGTGTCCACGTTGTCTGACAGAGGTCCCAATTTGTCTATAGGCCGGTACGTCACATTTGATCACGTGGTATAATGTGATCAGCAAACAGTAGCTCTGGTAATCGATTTCTATCTGTCACCTGTCGGATTTTCCTTTAATCTAACCACAACGGCACCCAAATCATGCCAGTGCCACTTTTTTGTATCTGAAAGCCTATATCCTTTGTCGTCTTGTACCGCTGTCTACTGTAGATGTGAATGTTCTTTCTCCTCTTCTGTCACTTTTCCTCCAATTAACACCCATTCCACAATCTCCTCGTGCCCCAGCCCCCCCCCCTTCTCTTTCTCTTTCTACCCTACCTCATTCAGTTTTCTACCCCACCTTATGTCGAGCTACTCCATATTCAGAAGTAAAACTCTCATCTTGGCCGTGATCTCACTTTCGTTCGTTTATCAGCCGGCATAGCCAAATCTATGACCACCAGGAAACACCGAACAAAAATCATTAATATACTCTCTTCCGATGGCTTTGGAGAACTAGAGGTGTTGCTAAAAATATTTAAAGACCAATCCGTTTTTGTTTTATAAAAATTGTGTTTTTTGTCGTGTCATAGCATATTGTTACGTAATTTGTCAAGAGTAAAATAAGGCGATTAGTCATCGGCCTATAACTTAAACATGTTAAAGGTGCAGCAAAAGTATTGACAAACATGACCGTATGGTGATCAGCAGTCTGACAACATCTTTCAGACACACCCTTATGATATGAAGTATTTTATTTCCTCTCCTATCTTTACTTCCCCTTTCCCTTTAGGCCCAGACCACGATGAGCAAGTACTTCGAGAGCGATACGAACATCACTTTCTCGGCTGTATTAAGTTTCGTCGATGACCCCGGGCCGCAGATACAGCAATTAGAAGAGAAAGATGCCCGTATCATCATCGGAAGTTTTCAAGAGGACGCTGCCAGGGCTGTCTTCTGCGAGGTGAGTGCCTCCACCAAAGATGTCATCAGGGGTCCGTTGCACAAACAGTTGCGATCAAACACACCTCCGAAAATCAAATGAAACTTGACTTTCAACCGATGAAATACGCGTACTAGAGACTTGCGCTTAATTTTTTTGCGTTTAATCGCAACTCTTTCTGCAACGGGTCACAGGATTTTTATAAAAAGTTTGAAAGTAGAAAACCCAGCTTTGGAAGACCATCGGTCGTTCGATAATCATCATATTTTTCTTTCAGTCAAGAATAACAGTCATGATGACTGAAATTAAGGGCCCAGAACATGAATCAATTCAAAATATGTTCTTTCCCGACGTTATCTTTACGTTTAGAAATACATGATGCAAATATTGATGTCGAATTATTTTATCTGTTTACCATGACAAAAAATATATTTTACCCAATTACATATCGGCAAGGCATTCACTTTTTTTTTCAAAATTCGAAGCCATAATGGCTGACAATAGATCATTCATAACACATGCAAAACTTGATGTACATCACCTTTCCGCATATTGGGTAGCAGATTGGTGTCAACATGGTCAGGAAGGCCGGTTAAGAATGACATCAATGAAAATGATTCAAATGGTTTGTCATAGTGAAAGTCGATATTGTGTGAAAATATCAAGAATATGCTACATTTTGCCAGCGAGATAAAGGAAAGCCAGCATAGAAGACCAGGGGGGTGGGCGATTTTATCCGAAAGTTGTCATAGTAAGAGTGCGTTTCGACCGATCAATATCGAGAAGTTTTGCCAGATAGTTGGACAGACTGTTGATGCCCCCCCCCCCCCCGATGTACTGTAGCAACACAGACTCTTTGTCCGCATTAACCTACTTCCCAAGTTTTCACCGTGACGTCAGAAGATATAGTTTTAGGCTCATCATCATTATATTCACAATAATAATGATAATAATATTAACATTATTAATTGGATTTATAAAGTTCTTTTTGTCTGAGGATACAAAGCACTGATATATTACCCCGGATTTAGCTCGAGCTACCATCACCGGCGCTCAGAGCATTCAAGAAATTAATCCTGCCGGGTACCCATTCGATCACCTCACTTAGGTCGAGTGCAGAACCGTGTGGATTATTTTCTTGGTGAAGAAAAACACGCCATGGCAAGCCAATGATTCGAACCCACGACCCTCTGTTTAAAAGGCGGGAGTCAGACCCACAAGGTTAATGTAATTGATGTCATACGGAGACAGGAACCCATTTCTGGTTTATCAAAGCTCAATTCACCTGGCGGAAATGATCCCAATTGCTTCAAAAATCCAAGGTGCTACATTCCATACAGAGACAAGACGGCAGGATGTATCATGAAATCGATCCGAGATCACTGCCTTGAAAATGTTGACAAAACTGCATTCGGTGATGACCTCTGAAATATCCTGTCAGGTGTCACGGCATAAACAAACAATTAGAAACTCCTCTAAAATAATCAAAGCACTTGGAGATAATTCCCAAGATACGTCACACAAATTACCTTTAATTCTTGATTCACCCTGGAGAGATTGGAGTCAAAGGATGCGTGAAAATCAGTGACGGCTGGAGAATTCATTTATCCCCAATTACCTGGTGCAAATGGCCTTTCGGTTTCTTTAGATACGAGTCGTCACTTTGAAAATTGATGTACGCCGATTTTCCGATGCCAGAGAGCTGCGGTCGTCCTCGTTTTCTGTGTCATTGTGTTGACCCTTATATAGGAAGCATTGGGATCGTAGTTGGGTTCATAAGAGTGTTTTCATGTTTCTTATTTTGTTGAAATGAGTAATTGTTTTCTTGCATAGTTTCTTATTTAGTCATCCTTAGTTTGATTTTGCGTATCATGCTGAACAGAACTTTATTGATTTGAAGCATTTCAGTTTGAAAGTTGTTGGTCTTGGTGCTAAATATCAAAATTTGGCATCACAATTTGATGTTGCAGAATAATTTGAAAGAATAAGTGACGGTAATAATTAATTCCATGTTAACAGACGTTGAATTCTGAGATTTTTTGACCTAAAAAAAATGCTTGAAGCAATTCTGATCATACTTGGCCCCTGTTTTAGTTATAATCACAAACGTACCTCCCTCAATCGCAAGTAGAATTACTTTGAATCAGTTTTGTTTCATCATTTGGTAGTTATCATACATGATGTTTGTCATTACCGTGCTCGAAACTCTACTTTAAAGGTGGAGGCCATATATTTGTAACTTAAGTAAAAGGTACCCAGCAGTGATATCATCGGACAATACATAACATTGTATGGATATGGATACGAATTTGAATATAAAGATATTTGACGAAATTTTGCGAGTTGTTGATCAGGCACTTTAAGTACAACTTATTCAGGGTTCACTTAACGGATCAGAGGTATTTAGCTTGAGACATTATTAGCTTTACAGATCTGACAATTAAAAACAAGTGGAGCGCCTCTGGCAGTCTCACCTGCATCGCGCGATTCAATACAGCAGCAGTGCTGACTTTGAAAACTACTATGAAATAATTATTAAAGAATCACCATTCATATAATGATGCAATAGTATGTTCATCGACAATAAATGACATTTGACCTTGATCATGCGACCTAAGACTTGTCAGTGATACTTGATTACCCTTATATCCACATTTTATAAACTATATCTATAAATTTGTAAGTTATGACAGCAATCTAATAATTATCTCCAAAATGGCTAAAGTCAATGACCTTAAATGACCTTTGACTTTGGTAATGTGACCTGAAACTCGTACGAGATGTTCAATGATACTTGATTACTCTTGTTTCCAATTTAATATACAAGATTCATATACTTTCAGGGTTATGATGGTTATTCAACAAATACCCCCTACGTGCCCAAAGTCCATTGGCATTTGACCTTGGTCATGTGTCCTGAGACTCGCACAGGATGTTCAGTGATACTTGATTCCTTCATATCCAAGTTTTATGAACAAGACCAATACACTTACAGAGTTACGATGGTAATTCAACCAAAAAACAACATGGCCAAAGTTCATTGACCTTAAATGACCCTTGACCTTAGTCATGTGAACTGAAACTTGCACAGGATGTTCAGTAATACTTGATTACTCTTATGTCTAAGTTTCATGAATCAGATCTATAAACTTCTAAAGTTATGGTGGTAATTCAACAGATACACTCAATTTGGCAAAAGTTAATTGACCCTAAATGACCTTTGACCTTAGTCCTGTAGTTCGAAACTCAGACACGACGTTGGGTTACACTTGATTAACCTTATGGTTAAGTTTCATGAACTAGGTCTATATACTTTTCAAGTTATGCTGTCAATTAAAAAACTTGACCTTCGGTTAAGATTTGCTGTTGACGCCGCCGCCGCCGGAAAAGCGGCACCTATAGTCTCTCTGCCATGCAGGTGAGACCAAAAGAATAGCGGCCAAATATTCATATATTTTACATGTAATATAAATCTGACGTAATTTTGTTTGCCCTTTCTTACCTTTAACAGTATACGTTACTATGATGCTTTTGAAAGAGAGTATGCCCAACTGTACTTCAAGACCAACCGTTTTGAAAATATGATAATTTCGACTGTGGATACCAAGTCTGCCACTGTCGTATAACATATGTTTGTCATTTCTTACAGATCCTTGAATGGCATTACCGTATAGGTAACATTCATCAGATTTCTTTTATTGTTATTACAGAAATAGATATTATCTGATTTATGATTGAAATGCCCAGAAATTAAGGAGCATTAATCCACAGGATAGTGATTTGATTAACTCAGAATCGCAATTAAGCTTTATATAAGCCTTTTCCTAATCGAAAGGAAAAGGCGCTTTAGTACATGTGTATTGGATTGGATACATGGAAAGGTAGGATAAGGATAGCGATCTTTAGCAAGAGAACTATAAACATAGGTGAGTTTTCGCATCATGACGCAGAACAGATTTTAGAGCGCAGTAAATCTATTGAAAATGCCCTTCAAATAACAAAGTACATCTAGGAGGTCTTTGTCGAAAATTGGTACACCGGAACAGCAGTTTCAGAGCTAAGGTAAAAATTGCAGATATATCGTTTGTTCAGAATCCTGGGGGCCGTTTCATAAAGCTGTTCGTAAGTTAAGAGCGACTTTAAGAACGACTGGTGATCCTTTCTTACGCGCTAAACCATCGCCTATGAATATACCATTTACAACAAGACAGGATAACCAGTCGTTCTTAAAGTCGCTCTTAACTTACGAACAGCTTTATGAAACACCCACCGGGACTAAACTGCTGTTTTGATTCACCAGTTTTCGACAAAAACCTTCTTGATTGCTCTTCCCCTTAAAGGGTATTTGACAATACATTTTCAGTATTATTGAAAGCGTTCTGCTTCGCGGGGCGAATCCACCCCCCCCCCCCCCCCATTACTGATAGGTGACGATGAACTAGAATGCTCAAGAGGTCGTTTAAGCCTTAGGGAATCCATGCTAGACACCAAACAAACAAGATGCTCGAGGGATTATATGTTTGCCTGGTCATCATCTACATGGCTGCACAAATTAGCATTAAATCTTCATGGCGGATTTCATTCGGACGACGACTGCACTGTATACAGTAATATACGGACAAAAAAAAAATATGACTAAGCGGAAAACGGACATGACCTCGTGCGTGACCTCGGGACGATTTTGCGAACTGACAATAATTATTCTACGACAATACCCCTGAATTGATTGATTGGTTAACAGAAAGCACGAAGTGATTACGACCTGCGCGGGACAAAGCCAGGAATAGAAATAAATCTGTTGAAGTGGTGGTTTGGATTATGCATTGCGTGATTGAATCGGGGTTTTCTGAATGACTGATAGAGGAAGAATCTCATTAGTGATTAAATGACAAGATCAAGGACAGTTTCAATCTTTCATATGGATAAAAAAAGTCAGGCATCCATTTGCTCATTTTCTGGAGGATATGGTATCAATATGCATTGCTGTCCTTTTCATTAATTCTGTTTGTCATTGGATAGCATGAAGATTAGATTTCAAAGGATATATTTACTAATGGACTCAAATAACCTTACACGAGTTGCGTACATGGCTCTCCTTAATACCTGATGACGAAACTGAAAAGAATAGATTTTTTTGGCTATATACATGTTAATACAGATTGTGGGTTAAAGGGAATATCAATTTTGATTGAATATGACCTTTTTTCTGATCGCAGTCTCCTATAATAATTTATATCGTGACAGAATATATAAAAGTTTTTTTCTATAGGTCTTTGGCCTTTGTCAAATTATACCACATTATGATTTTGAATTAATTATGCTTTATATATCTTCATATGCTTTTGTACTTGTGTTTCTTAATCAGATGTAAAAATAAATTTTGAATTTGAATGCAATTTTGGTTGTTATTGTTGTGTTTTGAAGGGAAGCATAAATTCATACAATTTGTATACCAGACTATATAATACTATAGGAAGTAGGCCTAGGTCTAATTCATGAAGTCGTGTATGATGTCCTATCCTATTTCACGCTATTGAGTGCAACTATACGTAAACATTTAACGCCTCTTTTAGTTGGCAGCCTATTGTGAGGCAAAGGGCCTTTTCACACGTGAATCTTAAATCATCGTTGTATAATGATGATTGCTATTGTAATTGTGACTGTGATTAGCGTTCGTGATTCTAATCATGTTTCGGTTTGGTCTTACACGTGCTAAATATTCGTCATTAGCCTTATTTTTCACTGGAATCATTCAAATTCCGATTTTCTTTACTATGTGAAAGAGCGGGAAATTACTTCGGGTTTGTAAATCAATCGTTCTTTAATACACCGAAGAGTCACCCATTGCAAGAAATCTGGTCACGATGCACAACAAAACTTTGTAATTTGTTGCGGAAATCGTCTAGTGTTGATCCAAGACGCCTCATACCTTTCATGAAAGTAATCCGGATAGAATGACAATGTGATCATCATTGAGTCATTCTAGACAGTACCAAATCATCCGTGTACAAATAAACGAGAGCTAATAGTGCTTACTTACATCACATGATTCGTAATCCATCGCGAGGCGCCACATAATTGGCGGGTGACTGCAAATCACAACCTAGACCAAACGCTTCGGTCTCTATTACATTGGTTGTTCTGCTGAACTCCATTGGTTCCACTCACCAGAGAAAAAAAAGTAAAGAAGACCCCCACCTCCCCCCTGTCCATGCGCAAAAGCTTTCCAATATCACCGAAGACTTGGTCAATTTTGTATAAACCATACTGTTATATTGCCTACCATCTGACTGTTTATGACATATCCCTGGCTGGTACAGGTGTATGATGCTTGTTGCTCTTCTCAAAAGTTTTTAAGATTTATTATCCTTATATCCTTGTTACTGCCCTTAAAATTATTAATGTGCTGATATGTCTAGAAGCGAAAAGAGCAACATTGATACATTCAGCTGACTTCGCTTTTAATATGTAAAATTGAAACCACGATTGGGAAGGCGATCTTTCTTGGGTTGAAAGTGTGCAGTCAGAAAAGTTATTGCATGTATGTGTCGCTTTTCATTTATTTATGTCATCTTGTATCCCTGGCCTTAGGCTTACAAGCGGGGCATGTACGGGGCAAAGTACGTCTGGCTCCTGGTGGGGTGGTACATGCGGGACTGGTGGCTCGTTGAAGACGATCGGATAGACTGTACACCCGAGGAACTCACTGAGGCTGTCGAAGGCTACTTCGCTGTAGACAGCATGGATACCAACATCGATGACCGGATGTCAGTCTCGGGTCTGGTGAGTTCCTGGCAACAGTTCTTTTGATCTATCCTCCGTTCTGATACTATTTTTGCTCCATCTATCATTATCCTGGCCCTTTCTGTCTCTGAGCGAGGCATTTCTGCTTCCAACTAACAACTGACCAAAGGGTTAACAAACTTTGAACGTTGTTCCTTTTGGCTGAATTCGGACTTTTTGGAATTCCCAATAAGATTGCATGGCCTTTGAATTAACATCGTTAATATTTAGCATTTGCATAAAAAAAACGTTTGTTTCTTGTAAAAATCTAGTAGTACATTACGAGTTCTTAAAAAGTGAAAAGTAATTCACATGACGGCACTACCTTCAGGTCTGTATATGTTGTCTTTGACCTTGTGATGAATCAACACTGACCTCTCAATGTATAGTGACATCTTGAGTCATTTTTGCGAAAACATTGCAACTTCTAAATTGTTTTTCCCATAACCACAACCGGAGGTCAGAAAGACTCGTCATATCTACTTGTTTTGCTGAATATTTTGTATTGACTCACTACTTACAAATGATGCAGGTTCCACCTTGTTGTAATAGTTTATTTTCAATTGGTGTAATGCCAATTCGTGCTATTGCAAACTCGTCTGCTGCCATTTGGTCTACCATCAGTTCGTCCGCTATCCACATGGTCTAATTGTTCTGGCCAAATAACCAGTTGGTCCAATAGCCATTTAGTCCATATACTGTTTGGTCTTATTAAACTAAGTGTTATTTTTCAAAACAAATGAAAATTGAATAAGTATTAGACCAACTGGTCATAAGACGAAATGGTAATAGACGAACTGGTGGTTAGACTAAGTGATGATGGGAATAAATGTTCATTGCACCAAATGGTTGTTAGACGAAATTTTGATGGATGGAATGGCATTAGACTAAATGAAGTTTAGACCGTATGATGAGTGGACGAGTTGGCAATTTACCGTTGAAATACCGTTAGCCACTTTGTTTCCTTAACTTGTACGTAATGTACTCTAGACATCATCCGAGTTCCGAGAGGAGATGAAGGAACGCGGTATCGAACACCTCTCCACCCACGCTGCCCAGACCTACGATGCAGTCTGGACCATCACACTCGCTCTCAAGGAGGCTATGCGGAAGGTTGATCCGACGCCAAGCAACGCGTCGATTCCGATGACGACGACGAAACCAGTGATGAGCGACGTCGGACCGACAGAGTTTTCGTATACTGATGAAGGCATGAAAGATGCGCTTATCAATATCATGTCTGACGTCAAATTCACCGGTGTTTCAGTGAGTCTGATATTTTGACCTTTGTATGGCTTCCAGACCTGAGATAACCAGGGCCCTGGGAACGATTTTTTTTGCTGGGGGTGCTAAAGTAAATTTGACAAGCAACAAAAAAAGAAAAAAAGTTTTCACATAAATGAATCGTTTTGGTCCCAAGAAATTTGACAAGCAAAAAAAAAGGGGGGGGGGGTTCAACACAAAATGGTTGCAATTTTCAATACATTTCACCAATTTGACACACCTACCAGAATTCCAGGGGGTGCTGTCTATTGGAAATAATACACGCAGCACCCCCAGGAAAATCCTGGGGGTGCTTTAGCACCTCATGCACCCCCGCTTCCCAGGGACATGGAGATAACGTGTCCATTCGACATCCTTTTGACCTGAGATAAAAGACTTAATCGCAGACACGCAATCTTTCAATAGCTTCGCACCTTAGCATCCTGATCCCGTGCAGCATCCCCATACTCCCCTTGCTCCTCGCTCGTTTTCTACTCCAACTTCCGCATCCTTCTGGTCCTTCCAATTTTTCAAATTTTCGATGTTGATGAGAACAATTTGACCAACATTAGATTAAAGAGATAATACGTATTTATGACTTTTTCGTTAAGAAAGGAACAATTTAGTATACATGTAGCGTGTAAAAAGGATTGTCAGTATTATGGATCCATTAAAACATCAAGGCAGTTCTGATATAAACCACATTACATGCCAGATGCAATGTACATCCATGTCTAAATGAAATGTTTCTAGTGATCACCATAATTATGGAGAAAAAGTAATGAAGTAGGTAGTAGTAGTAGTAGTAGTAAGTATTAATAGTACTAAAAGTAGTAGTAGTAGTAGTAGTAGTAGGAGCACTAGCCTACGGGGGGGCAGAGGGGGCAGTCTGCCCCCCCCCCTGACGAGTCACAACCCATACAAAAGACACATCCCTGCCCCCCCCCCTCCTGACGAGCTTGAAGACTCTTTTTTTTTTGCTTGTCAAATTTTTTCGGGTACGATTGAAGACCTTTTTATATTTTTATTTTTCTATTTTTTTGCTTGTCAAATTTTACGACCGGTTTTGCCCCCTCCCCCTGTGGAAAATCACAGGTACACCACTGAGTAGTAGTTGTAGTAGTAGTAGTGGGAGTAGTAGTAGTAGAAGTAGTAGTAGTAGTAGTAGAAGTAGTAGTAGTAGTAGTAAGTATTAATAGTACTAAAAGTAGTAGTAGTAGTAGTAGTAGTAGTAGTAGTAGTAGTAGTAGTTGTAGTAGTAGTAGTAGTAGTAGTAGTAGAAGTAGTAGTAGTAGTAGTAGAAGTAGAAGTAGTAGAATAGTAGTAGAGTAGTAGTATAGTAGTAGAGTAGTAGTAGAAGCAGTAGTATTAGTGTAGTAGTATAATAGTAGTAAGTATTAATAGTACTAAAAGTAGTAGTAGTAGTAGTTGTTGTTGATGTTGTTGTTGTTGTAGAAAAGGCAGCAGTAGTAGAAGAAAAAGTGGAACTGTGATTAGGACTACAATAACTCCGAAAAAAAATCATTAAGAATTTAGAAAATATTGAATATATGAGGGCAGTTCAATATTCTAATACTTTGTTTTATTTTCATTCATGATCTTCAGGGACCGGTTTCATTTGTGGGCCCAGATCGCTTTGGAATCACCACTTTCAGACAAAATCAAGGTAACTTGCTTTAATTTGACCTATCCTTACCCAACATATACTTTTATGATGGACATCCTATTTTCTTGTGGTATTATTTCAATTCATTTTACTCTTCATTTCTCCTTAGATGGTGAATTGAAACGTGTTGCCTTATATTTTCCTGAGAGTGAACTCCTAGACTTTGAAACAGAGGGAACAGTTCCTATCCACTGGGCAGGTAAGGGAAATCATTCTTCAGTATTTCGTATTGGGTATCAGAAAGGTCACAAAAATGTTGTAATCTATATATATAAATGTAGATAAACATGAAGAATGAAATAGGATGTACATGGATGTTATAAATCATACTTATAAATCCAGTCATGTCCGAGGAAATGTAGTGAATGTTCCAGTTACAGAATTGCGTAGGATTTGATGTGCGCCGACAGAAATAGAGCGAGATATGCATCACTCCCAAAATAGCTATACCTTGCTTGAAAACTAAACCGAATTTATCATGTGGATCTCTGAGACACTGAGAACTGTTGACGGTCAACGACCTGGGTGGAAAAACAGCCGCTTCAGTCAGACAGAGAATCGATGGTAGATTGTAACACCTAATATTTCAAATGTAACCTTTTCTATTCCTCTCAACAAGAGCCATTTCTCTTCATCGTGTTCATTGCATTTGAAGGGGAACCAGACAAGTGGCCTCGTTTTTCATGTGGAGTAGGACCAACATGGGTCTGCTCCAAATTGCATTGAAATAGATATACGTTCACTAGCAAGCGAGGGTTAGAAGTCACTCACCCCCTGCAATCCAATAAATAGTATCCTCCACGTCACATTTGTTTCATTATTACTACAGCCAACCGCCGCGATTTGCCTATATTGTATTGAACATTATCAATACAATGGAGGAACATTTACTGCAGACTGGAACTTGGGCAGTAAATGCTGTTTTTATTTCGAATGTAGCAAACGAGATTGCTATTTGTAATATATACATTTCTATTATGAAAAGGGCTGTGGAAGCCTTTGAACGACAGGCAGTACAAATTATTAAATAACCTTTTAATATTGTTCTTTTAAGTTATGATTGGATAATGGGCACCCACGCGTACCCTCCTTCATTTATACATGTTGTCACTGATTCGTATGCGGTGGGATAGAAATTATCCAAAACTTATTACAATTGCAATTTTCAACAAACTTCACCATAGGTGGGCGGGGAATCCTTAAGGTCATCTCTCTCTTTTGTCTTCTCAAGACTGGCCGTCTATCCCTACTCCCCCTCACCCCCCCCAAAAAAAAAAGATATTTGGCACAATTCACATACTCCTGCAAACTGTCCTTAACCCCATTACTTAGCTTTCCGAAAATTCCTTGGAATGGATCCATTCATTGGCTGGTATTCTGGTAAACTCAACCTAGGTTTAACCCCAGACTAAACAAGAATTCTAGCCAAAACTAGGATAACCGTTCAGGTGACACGATATTTTGCTCCTGCAACCATTGCTAAAGTCGTAATACCCCAGGAGGCATAGGATTAGAGTTAAGATTGTAATAGAATGTTTGGTTTAGAATAATGTAAATATTAGGATTTGGGTTTATTTAGTTTTGGAAATCAAAGTTTATGTTTCGCTTTATTTGTTCAGATTTTCCAATGGAGCAATTTTATATTGCGCATTTTTTTACCGCATGAATAAAATGATTCGTTTTTGGTGAATTAGGGTAGCTAGTGGCACCCCATAAATATCGTCTTGGTTAACCTTGGGTAAACTGAACCACTACTTTGAGAATACCGACCATTGTGTACATCTGCCATGCAATAGCTCAGTTTGATACTTTGTAATCAACCATCATTTTCCGGAAATAAAAAATCATAAGATAGGCCTATTTCTATTTCTACTTCAGCGGGAAAAAAGAGTATCATCAGTATGTAATTACAAGCGAACGGTAAAGAAGACACACTACCAGATCTCTGCTGTGGTTTTATTCTGCATGCCTGTTGTAATAGAAGTAGATACATGGAGACAATAAGCCTGGACGAATTTAATGAAGACATAGTAATATCACTCCAAAATATCATCAGTCTGCTTCCTACAATCATTACACGCGCTCAATACTTTAATCAAGAAGGATTGACTGTGCTTGGATTACCTCGTATTATATCTCATAAAAATTACCTTTTCGAAACAAACTGGGTTGGACAGTTTGAAAAACGATGACAAATGAGAGGGTCCGTAGCATGATAATGGAGTGACAAAATCGATTAGTCTATGAACCAAATGACAGGCTGGGACTTTATTACACGAAGCGTGCGTTGCCCATGATAAAGCGTTTTTAGGAGATGTGTTCCTGTTCGCATACTCTTTCGGTATTGTTCGCGCAGCCGAATGTTTCATGTATCGTTTTCAGCCGACTAAACCAAACCCCTTTGACATTGCTTGCCCGGGCAAATGGAAATGAAAAGGGCTTTTGGTTGATTCGTAAGAGGTACCTTAGGCAAGGATGTAATTGCGATCAACAAGAAAGGGATTGAAGATTGCCGTTCGGTATCAAATAAACAAGTATCGTTTCTGAGAAACAATACCACATGATGCGGCTCATTAGATCGCGTTTCTCCGTCTCATCTGACATTTTGCTGATGGACGTAATTCCAATCGCTCTTCTTCCTATCTATCTCTCTTGATCGCATCCACTTCCAGGTCCTTATTTCAGCTCGTATACCGGACGAGAATAAAAGTACATGTGGCATTCTATTACAGTAATGAAACACGCCGCCAGAGAATATGTTTGAGTATGATTTTATTTCCACTTTCTTTGTCCTTTTTTAACCCGGATCTCCTGGGATGACTTGCACTTTTTTTTCGTCATGGTGGAGTCTTGCAGAAGTGATCGAGTTTGAAAGAAGAGGGTCTATATTTATAATGAATAGTGAAAATCGGAAATCGCAATGATAGGTTTACACTTCGCCGCAACATTGCATTACACTTCAAGTATTAGATAACAAGCGTGTTGAATCCAGCGTTTTCATGGGACTTTATACAATTGACCAGGGCCATGTCTTATAAAGAGTGACGATTGATCCGATCAATCTCAAGTATATGGAAATTCATCACTGTCATATTTTTTTTGTAGGAAATTTGCTCAATGTCATTTGGAAACAAACAAAAAAAAAGCATGCTGTATTTTCAAGAAAACATTGAATGTATGAATATACGTAATTTATAGAAAATATTTTGAACAAACATGTATGCTAGATTTTAATTTTGCTGGTCTTCCACAGTTGTGATTGATCAGATTAATCGCAATTCTTTTTTTTCTGTTTTTATTGGTTTTCATAAAATAACAGTAACAAACAATATAGGCTGACAATAAGTTCAAGGCTATTTAAACACATTAACAAGCTAAATTATCTCAAATTAACTTTGTAAGACGGGCCCCGGATCATTAGAAAGGGAGAGAGGATTATAACAAAATAAGTGCATCAGTATGGTGTAGGTTTATAAAATATAGAAATATTTGTATAGTTTTATATAATTATTTCATGTCGTAATTATGATGACTATTATCATTATGGTTTGACTTGTAGAGGAGACACAATATAACTCTAAGAAAGTTTTCTTGACGACACAAGTTTCGAAGACAATAACATCTTTCCAGTCAAATATGAATAAGTCTTTCTAACCTAATTAACCCTCTTGTTTTTACATCGTTAAACCAAGAATTTTTATTTCATAGGGTCTAGAAAATATTTTGATTGTAAAACCATTTCTACAGATTGCGTCATCAATCATGTTTCTATATATGCATTGTTGCAGTGGCGTAATGAGCCAACAAGTTTGATCGGGCTGGATATGGCTTATCAGGCAAAATTTATAAGAATAAAAAAAATTATCTTTCATTTTCTCTCTTTTTAAAAATCTTTGTTGTGAAAAATTCAGGGACACCACCAAGCCCCCCCCCCCATCTTTACGCCAACGCATTGTTGTCAGGAACTATACTGAATTAGCATTTCACAAATACCGTTTTGAAAAGATAATTCTCAACATTCTGATATTTTTTTACAACACTCAACCAATTACCTGCAGCTTTACTCAATTTTAATCAATTTTCGCTCCTTTTGGCAATCTTATCCATCATAATGATCTTTCATCTTCGTCGAGTTACATGGGTGTTTTTTTAGTTTTATGTTCGATTCCACTCAGAGCTTCATATATTGCATTATTGAGTAATGATATCTCGAAAAAAGTGTATAACAATATTCTTGGGAAAGAATACAAAATGATGAAAAATCTTGAAGGGTTAATACCAAAATCATGAATCTAAGACACGGATCGTTGTTGAAATCAAAATCTTCATTATTTATCCTTCTTTGGTTCTTTATTTAAAGTTAGTCAGTCTGAATTGTTGTATAGTCCGCAAATAAAATGTTGTCAGCAACATTTGCTATCGTCGTTATTGTTTTATTTTCTCGTGCGAATTGCAAACAATTTATTGAGCTCTCGAAATATTCAGATTCATTGGATCTTGGAAATTTTATCTTCATATATTCCTGTTAGTATTTTTCTATACTAATTGCTTATTCCTTAATGTTGATTCAAAACCTTTCACGCTGTCAAAAATTTTCACTTTCATTTTTTTCGTAAGATTTAAGATTGGTAGGCCTATTTGTTTTTCTCTTTTGCGGATGAACATGAATCTGTAATTGTTCTAAATTCATAGATTCATGCTATTATTTTCTTTCTACAAATTGCTCAAATCTAATCGTGAGATAGCCTAATAGTGTCTTCATTGCTATCACAGATTCAAAACTTTTTAAGGTTTAGAAAAGCCCGATTCAAGATCTGTAATAAACATCATGAACGGTATTTACCCCTTCCCTCACACGTCCTTAAACATTTTTTTTCAATTTATAGCCGATTAAGAGAGCTCAGAGGAGGCGAATGTGCCCCGGCCGCAGACCGTAAGGAGATACCTTAGTGTTCACTCGCTGGTCGAGCTCGCATCAACGATGAAACTGCTGCCTCCATGGTATTATTTGTGTGGAGACCGATTGACAAATGGAGCAATTTGTGCTCATTCACGTAGCGGGTGTATCAAATAACACCCAAATCCTGGCCCAGGTCGCAGCGCACACATCTAACGACGCCGCGATCGTAGTCAAATGGCGATTTCGGAAATTGATTAGAGGGGGAAAGAGGAAACAAACTCAACATCTATCATTTATTTTGGCATGTCTTGAATGGGTGAAATATTTCGGGTTGTTAGGGAAAGGTGGAGTGATTTTGTCGCGGTGACCAAGGGGGGTATAAGGGCTGCAAGCACCCCTTACATGCCTTCCCGATGTTTGCGTTTTATCGGCATGATGATTGTTCGAATCCGCTATACAGTTTATCAAAATGGGAGTATGGACTATTCAGCATTACCCTAAGTATTTATTTTCAACTTCAACATAACTTGAGAACAGAAATTGCTCTCGTAAAAAAGCCTTTATATTGCGTGGGAGGGAACAAAATGACCCTCAAAAAGTTCGATCTTTAAAAATCGTTACGATCTTTAAACATAATGACATGAGAGGATTTATAGAGTTACACGACGAACTCATCTAATTTCCAAATTCTTTCTTTCCTCTTGCTTTTTTCTCAAATTTTGTGTCCTACATTTGGAAACATTTTTAATTATTAAAAAGGACCTTTCTGCCCTTACCCCATTCCATAAACCACCGCTTACTGAATAATGATAATAATATTCAGTTTTTTGTATAGCGCATAACACATGAATAACGTCTCTATGCGCTTCCAAAGGACTAAGATATTTTTACCCTAACTTTAGTCCCGCAGCCTTTTACAGCGCGGTGGCATTTCAAGGAATAAATTCCTGCCAGGTACCCATTCACCTCACCTGGGTTGAGTGCAGCAAAATGTGGATAAATTTCTTGCTGAAGAAAACTACGCCATGGCTAGGATTTGAACCCACGACCCTCTGTTTCAAAGTCCGGAGACTAATCCACTGGGCCACAACACTCCACTAAATACCATCTACATTCTATATCACTTCTTCATATTATATAGAGATCGAAAGATAAGGAGGGCGTTTCATGAAAGGACTTGTCGGACGTTTTATCCGACAAGTCCCATTTTATCTGACAGTTACTATAGGAACAGTGCCTCTCAGCCAATCAAAATCATGGAAAGATGTCAGATCTGACAACTTGTCGGATGAAAATATTGATGAAACGCTCCCAAGGTCGCCCAGAAAAAGTCGTATTGTGACTTCTATTTCCCTAAGCCCCTCTACACCCCCCCCCTTTCACCCTCTAGAATGAATACGTGTCCACCCGTGCATGCTTCCTAGGGAAATTGTGTATGTGGACCTGGTCAATCTGTATTAACTACGTTCTTATTATGATCGATGTTATTTTGAGTCAAAAGGTCAATGTCGATAGGTGTGTGGGATTACTCTATCTGTTCGAATCAGATTTGTTTCATGGTACATCAAGCTTGGTAAAAACCTGGTGTTTCAAATTGAATGTCATGATATATATTTTTTTTCTTGACAATGGGGCAAAAGGTTAGCAATTGTTATACGTCATTTTGACCACTGTTAAATCTCTGACAAATATTAAATTGTTTAGAGAAAGAGGTGATGAAGTAGAAGACAACAGTATCCTTCACTTTTGATTTATTCTCTTTTTGAGAGATATAAGACCAAAATAACAATAAGAAGAGGAATTAATGAAAAAAAATAAAATGATAGTGGTGATGATAAAAGATAGAAAGTAGTATTATAATAATGATAATAATTGTAATGAAATGATAATAACAATGATAATAATGATTCTAATAATAATAACAATAATAATAATAATTTTAATAATAATGATAACTATAATATAATAATGATGATAATAATAGCAATGATAATAATAATTATAAGACTTATAATTCGTTCGTACTATGGAGTGCTCAAGGTGCTACATGCATCACTCTCATAGAAAGATAGATAAGTTGCGTATAAGAAGTCTTGGTTAAATCACCAAAGAATTAATCTTAAATCTTATCTGGCACTGTAATTTATTTTCACAGGAAATTTAAATGTGAATAAGAGCAAAATAATGACAAATGAAAAGTGATTTCATATCTTCTGTAGACAGCAGTATGTAACACAATTCATCATGGGAGATTATAACGCTGATCAGGTGAATTTGAACTTGATCTTCAAACAGTTTTCTATTTCCCAGAGAGTCTAATACCACTTGGGCAATCCCCAATTGGTCTACTATTAAATTTAGTTGTTGAATCTTATGCCAAGATGGTATAATTTACATTTCCGTCATCTTTTCACTTTGTCAAATTAAAATTTGATTCACAAGTATTCTAAGCATGTAGAAAGATTTCTTGAACTTGTTGAATTAGTGTTGAGAAATAAATATCTTATTAAGCCTTGTGACTATTTGATTCGTAAATGAAAAAAAGTAACTTCATATCTTCTGAAGATAGCCAAGTGTAAAAGCACGCATCTGGGAAGATCATGTGCTGATCAGAGGAACATTTACTTGGCCTACAAGTAGTTAATATACTTCCAAGATAGTCTATAGTCCACATCAGCTAAGCAAATGTTGGTCCTTTAGTTAAATTATACCATTTACTTCCCAAATTTTATGTCAAAATTTTCTACTTTCCACGTCCGTTATCTCCTAATCATTTCGCAATTTGTCCAATTGATCAAGAAAGCATTTTCGTTGAAATAGTGTTAAGGAATAATAATTATGTAATCTTGTCCCGCCCCTTTTTTTCCGGGAAAATTGATTTTGTGAATAAGATCAAATACTGATAAGTTAATAACTTCATATCTTCTGAAGATATGTGAATCATGGGAGATTATAATCCTGATCAGATAAATATTTCACTTGGTCTGGAAGCAGTTGGTCTTCTTTCCACATATTCTTAAACTTCATTGGCTAAACCCATTTTTTCTACACTCAATTTAATCTAATTATACAATTTAGTCATCAAATCTCATGCCAAGATGGTATAATTCAAATTTCCGTTATCTTCTAATTATATTACACTTTGTCAACTTTTTTGGCTTGGTGCTGAGGAATAGAATGAGTCTTGTCAAGCCATGTGACGTATATTCCCGGTAAAATTGATTCGTAAATGAGGTCAAATTTAGAAATAAAAAGATAAAAAGTGACTTCATATCTTCTGTAGATAGCAGTGCATGTGTGAATCATGAGAGATTGTAACGCTGGTCAGATGAATATTTCACTTGGTGCAAGCAGTTAGTCTTCTTTCCAGATAGTAAAATTAATAATACTAACGTTTTATTTACCGAGGGTAGCCACTTCAGTTAGGAAACTGCTCTACCAGCGGGCCATGCATATTATAATATGTTATCATTACCCTTCTCCAATCTAAATGCTGAGCGCCTAGCAAGAAGGCAGAAGGTCCCATTCTTATAATTCTTTGGTATGACTCGGCCGAGGATCGAACCCACGACCTCCCGTTCATGAGGTAGACGCTCTACCACTGAGCCACCATGCCCGGTTAAAACCTCAACGACCAAACCCATTTGGTCTACTTCCAATTTGGTCTAGGTACCATTTGGTCTACTCTACACTTGGTATAGTATCCACTTAGTATAAATATCATCAATAAGTCTTATGGTCAGATGGTTTAGTTTCCTCTTCTGTTGTCTACTAATCACTACACATTTTACATACAAATTTGATTCACAAATATTAATCTAAAATAATTAGTTGTGAACCAATTGGATATCAGAGGAAATAGAATCGGTGTACAGACATCCCCCCCTCCCTATTTTTCAAGAAAAATTGAGAAAAGGGGGGAAAGTGCAGATCCCAGCCATGGCGTAGATTTTTTATTCAGAGTATTGTTTAAAATTCTATCGCAAAATGTCATTTTTGTTTTGAAAGATGTCAACATATTTTGCTCCCTCACTTTGCTCGTTTGCAACTTTTTACAAGTTTTGCCCGATACGCCATGTTTGTTCCCCTCATTTTTTCCTCATTACACCACTAGGAAATGTGTATAACCTTACTGGAAATAAGACGAAATGCATAGGTGAATGGATTGAATGACAATAAGGCCAACTGGTTAGTAGACAAACTTGTCGAAAAAGAAGTATACATGTAGCATGTAGGGCTATAGGCAAACTTTTTTTCGTGTACGAGGATGGAGTCTTAATTTGTGACTGTGACAAGTTAAACGCGGAGGTCAAAATAGCGGCGTGATCAGTATTTTTTTCCACTCTTATTGACCATTGATTCTAATTCTTATTTCTCTTTTTTTCCAGGGGGATTTATACCTGTTGATCATCTGATCGTTCTCGATAAACCGATTAGGATTGATTCAGCAGCTTTCCTATCGATGTCCGTCCTAACTGTGCTGGGAATCATCCTCGCCCTTCTCTTCTTAGCATTCAATGTGAAATACAGAAAAACAAAGTAAGTATATTCGGTTTTCAGCGTCAATTATTGAAATATTGTAGATATACTCTGGATTATTTGCCACAAGAACCACCCCCCTCGAAATAGTGATGATTCTAAATGAATTCATTTATAATGAAATAAATATTTAGATGAATGAATGAATGAGTTAATTTATAACATTATACATTTTATAGTGTTAAGTTTGAAATTAATAAATGAGTTGAATTTAATTGAATAAATATATGATTAGATAAATTAATGAACGACTGATTAGATAAATTGACTACAAAAATGTGTAAATGATAACAATAAGATCAATATCAATAGTAATAATGATGATAATAATAATAATAATGGTAATAGTCATAATAATTATGATAATAGTAATAATAATAACAACAATAATAATATTGATAATAATAATTTTGACTGCATATACATGACTTGTGTTTTATTCATTTTTATGTTTGACGCACCCTGAATTGATTTCAACCAATCATAGATTCATCTCAATTTTGTTGTTCTTTTCTTGACGCATCACCCCAGGTACATCAAACTCTCAAGTCCCAACCTGAATAACATCCTTGTAGTTGGTTGTATAGCGGTCTACTCAGCCATACTGATGATGGGATTGGATGGCGATAAAGTATCTGATGTTGTCTTCGCTCCACTCTGCACGGTAAGTACAGTGGCGCTGTCCACATTCGGGGTGCACACAAGATTGGTAGTCTGCAGGCACAGACCCCTTGGTTGTCACAATTTGCATAGTACATAATGCAGAGTCTGAAGTAGTGAGACTAGATTCACTATGTACTGTGGCTGGCTATACTTTCTAATTATTTGACACAGACCAGAGAGTTTGGAGTCTAGTCCTCACTCAAGATGTAGTTTTAGTTCAAGCAGGGTTGTCATGGTCTAGTGGTCACGACTCATCTTTCAATGAGAGGAACATGGGTTCAAATCTCAGTGTTTTCCATTCAGCCACAAACTTATCCACATTGTGCTGCACTCAACCCAGATGAGGTGAATGGGTATTAATTCATTGAATGCACCAAGTGCCTTTAGCAGCTGGAGTTACAGCTGGGATAATATATAGTGCGTCATTGAATAGGAAGCTAGCCCGGGAAAATTCTACGCAAGGTTATTGTGCAGGGCCTTCACTCAAAGAAAGTGGTCTGAATACGTAGCCTAAATTGCCTGGTTTGGACTCTGGACGGTACGGGTGTGGGAAGGGGATACTTCTTGCTCTGAACGTTTCGCTTTCAGTAAAATACAAACCAGTTTTCATATTTTTTAACAGTATATTTTCCATCTCCCACTTTCACTCTCTGGAAATACAGAATATGATACCATATACGTTATATAAAATACAAATGTAATTTTCCGAATACTTTGCCGAGATGATAGTGCTCTTATTATTCATAAAGACAAATGAAATACATAATTACTGTTGACAAAAAAGATAAACATTTGATAAAAATTTAAAAAGATAACAATGTTCTTAATATATGCCTATCACTGATCTAATGATATAAAAATTATAGCTTTGTGCATTAAACTGAGTCTTACAAAAGCACTTTACCAAAAAGAATTATTCGGATTAAAGATATCCTCGTACATCATGTTAGAACACTTGCGTCTACATTAAAAATAACATTGTTATAAAAAAAATATCGATAAAAATTAATGCTCTCCAGGATTTTGGAAATATTGTTTTGTTTTTGCCTTTTGTCTTTGTTTTTATTGCAAAATATCATTTTGTAGAACATCGAGAAGTATGCCTCCTACAACTGATATGACAATCACTGATTAATGATTATCAAATTTCTGACATATTCTAGTCAGAAATAACGCTGTTCTAGTAAAATAGAAAATAATCAAATATGACTATAATAATACTCAGCTGACCCTGTTAACAAGTCATTTTTGACTGATTTGGTCATTTTTTACTGATTTGATCCAAGAAAGAAAATCGAAAAGAAAAGTTATATCAGAAACAAAGAATATTGATCATGCTATTCTGGTTATACAAGGACTGTAGGCGTAAGCAATTTGTTTTTTACCCCAATCAGCCAATAGTTGACGAAATTACTTCGTTTGACCATGTAAACATCTTAATGTGGAAGCACATTTGATCAACCTAAATCTGAACACTTTGTTTTGTATCTTTTCTACTCTGTTCCGTTACATTGCTCGCTTTTTGTCGTTGCAATGTCTTTGAATCCATATAATGATTTTGCTCATATCAAATGTAACTTTTTTAAATGAAAATGTTTATCATTTACTTTCTCTTCTATGTTTTCTAGATTCGTACATCGTTTTTAGCAGTGGGATTCTCCATGGCGTTTGGATCGATGTTTGTCAAAACATATCGAGTTTATCACATCATTACACATGCTACTAGTAGAGTCATCAAAAGAAAAGTGAGTAGTATTCTATATAGTGTAAAAACTCCGACGTCACTTCCTAATGGGCCCGATAGACCACCAGAGCAAATAGCATTTGATTCACGACCATGACGTTTTATTGATTGGTTGGTTGACTGACTGACTGAATGAATGAGTGAATGAATGAATGACGATCATGATGGTTTATTGTTTGATTTATTGATCGATCGATCGATTTATTACTTTTATTTGCAAACAATGACCTAACAAATACAAAAGTATCAGAGTTCCTTGACAGAATTCTAAACGAAAACATACAGATGAAAATACTCTATTCAAAGCCATTTATATCATGGCTCAGTTCTCCCCAGAGGTCCATAGCCCGTGAAAGCCGAGATGGCTTATTTCCAATGGAGACGGCACCTAATTTTCAAACAGATAGAAAAAACAAAGTACACTTGTGAAAAACACATAAATCACCCTTCCAGTATGTAGGATCGCCAACATCCCATAAATCCCGTATTAGTTTGATAACACATGTTTATGCGTTATAAAACGGGGCCAAGGATCGCCTATCACCGTAGGCCCATGGTAAAGAAAACTGAATTATAATCCACCTTTTTTCTTTTATTTTTTGCCTCATTGACCCTTGGGTTCTTTCCCTTACTAGTCCGTATATAGATCATAATATTTCTTGTTGTATATTATTCGCCCTAATCACAGATAGGGATAATCGGGGTTTTTTTTCAAATAATTGTATCACACTAACAAAATTATGTCATTGCCTTCCTGAGAACAACAAACTGGAGATATTTAAAAAAAGAAAAAGAAAAAAACCCATGTCAGTGCGTTGTACTGATTTCTTTCATTGGCTATTGAATCCCTGCAGCTGATCGCCTGAAAGAAAACTTGTCCATGGCACCGTGTTACATAATCAAGATGCCAACTTCCCCTCTTTAAAATTGTCCAGCTTGGTCACAAAAAAACTCCTGAAGTGGCGTTTAATTATTTTCACTTCATTTTTTTTCAGGGTGACTTGCAGTGACTCACCAGCCCATAAAGAATTAGTTTAACACCTCTCCCCTTCCAAGCTGTGAAAATAAACTACCGCTCTTAAACAATGTTGATGTATTTTTTCTTACTTTTGAATGATATCTGGAATGATATTGGACTATAAATCGAAACTACTGGAGTAAAAAACATAAATGGATCACTGATTGCCACAAAAATGTAAACGCAAATAATATACCAAGACCTCAATCCCACTGTGCTCATTCAAATGTTTTTTTTTCCTTCCTGACGATGTACCCATTATTATAATCCTCCCACTGGATGGCAATCTCACATTAAATTAGGACACATTAATTACCGCCAGAGATACAGGGACTAGATAACTCTGTCTGGGTAGTAATTGGGCTAATCTAGAGCATCAATTTTGATTTCATTGATGTATGATATGACCTACATGGACATCGGAAACGGGACACAGTCAGTTATTGTAAGACCTCGATATCGATTAACGTATAATGTCCAAAGCAACAATGTGAAATCAGCAGTCATAGATGACATTTTTTTATTATCCAAGTCATGACAACTTTTGAATGATACTGATCACCACTGGTTATAACTCGGATAAGCTAGATCGCGCTTAGCGTGGTGCGTTATTATCTAAATTGTCACTTTTAGGTCCTATACATCACGGACGTTACGATTGGCGAACGTCACCATCGACGGGTGTAAACTTGTAGCCTGTTGCAAATAGTGATTACGCGTGAATTACATGTTACTGTGGTTATTGATAGCACCATCCATCGTAAGGATAATTCTGACATGTGTAGATCCACCCTTGGTACAGAAGTTCTCTTGATTAGCTAAACTAAGATGTGCCACATTAAATGCAAAATTTCCACTTTATTTTTGCATGTTGATTAACAAAATGCAACTACATTCATGCTACTTTAGAATACTTTTCATTAAAACGGCATTTTCATTTCAGTCGTGTGATCAATGCTAAACGATCTCGCTTGATTTTGACATTATAGAAATGAATTCACTTGTGCAAATATTTCAACGCCAACGTTAACTGTTTATGTTATGGCTGTTATTTCAGATGCTGCACGAATCAACTTTATTTCTCATGATAGGGGTTCTTCTATTACTTGACGTCATTCTCATTGCATTATGGGTAATACTTGACCCTATGTATCGACAAGAAAAACGCTTAAATGTCGAGGTGAGTATGAATGGCCAACTTCATCCATGTTTTTGGTTATGTACTAATTATAGAATAAAACTAACTTCCCAGATAATCTTAGGTTTTGCTTCCCAATATTTTTTTTACTTTTTGATTTCCCATAACTTACTTCTTACTTCACTTACTCTTTACTCCCCTAGACTTTAGTTTTTACTTTTATTTTTGTACATCTTCAATTTATGTTTACTCCCCAATAATTATGTTTTTACTTTACATACTTTCTCCTTCCCATTACTTTTTTTTACTAAGATCACTCTAATTTCTTTTCAATAATTTTGGGTTGGTGTATTATTTCATTGGCATCAGCCAATTTTTAAAGTATGACTGCAGAGGACGAGACAAAACTATTATAACCTTCTAGGACATTGGACTTCCTTGGAACTCATGAACAGTTATAATTTTATTTTGTTTGTTTGTTTGCATTTATTTCTGCGTTCAAAAACACAATACAAAATTATTTATAATTACAAAATACAAAATAATTCATAATATAAACAATGTGGTCATATTACATAATAAATACAAATAAGGATGTGAGTATAAATTAATCTTTTATAAATGTAAACATATGCATATAATGTAATAAATGAACGCAGGAGACCGCCATCGTGAGCGGTTAGGCTTGAATTGATGGCGGCCTCATAAAAGATTCGTGACTAAGATTGATATTTACTGACCAAGTGGGTGCATTGCAAGTGCAGGTGCTGGTGCTGTGTATAGCAGTTGAGTAAAATCAGAATATTAAATAGCGAATGTGAATATTTGAGTGAATGTTTTAATTTGGAGGGTGGGGTTGATAAGATTGAATGAGTATATGGTTGAACACGTTTTAATATTGTTTGGAAGACCATTCCAAATGTCAGGACCATGGTGTCGTATTGATTTAGAGGCAATTAACAGTCTGGGGTTAGAGAGATGAAAGTTTCCGGATATGCGCGTTGGGTAAGTATGGACAGAACTATTAAATTTGAACATGTTATCAAAGGACGAAGGGAGCAGATTGTTAATATATTTAAACATAATTATAGTTATTTGAATAGTATATAAGTCAGCAATTTTTAATGTTTTCAGTTTAAAAAATAAAGGATCAGTGTGAGCCAAATAATGTGATCCTGTACAAATGCGAATTGCTCTTTTTTGTAATTTAGAAATAGAAGTAAGTTTTGTAGAACCACAATTAGCCCAAACAACGTTACAATATGTTATATACGGGAGTATTAACGAATTATACAATAGAAATAAAGTTTTGTGTGGTAAAATAAATTTCAACTTGGAAATTATTCCAATATTTCTCGAGATACATATAATGATATGGTGCAGATGTTCATTCCAAGACAAAGCTTGATCTATGATGACGCCTAAGAATCTAGATTGAGTGTTCCGCTCTAATGGTGTGCCGTCAATCTGTAAGTGAATTGGAGAATCTGTAATATGAGAATGTTTAAAATGGATGAAGTGGGTCTTTTTTTAGTTCAAGGATAGTTCATTAGCTTTAAACCACTGTGAGACTTTAATTAATTCAATATTTAAGATGTTGTTTAAGGAAGTTATATTTTTATGAGAAAAAAATATATTTGTGTCGTCAGCAAATAATACAAATGATAAAATGGAAGATGTATTAATAATATCATTGACATATAATAAAAATAAAAGCGGGCCTAGAATGGAACCTTGAGGGACACCACATTGAACTGGAAGTAAACTAGAATCGTTGCCATTAAATGTGACATATTGTTTTCGGTTTATTAAATAATTTTTAAACCAAAGGAGTGATTGACCGCGAATACCATAATAATTAAGTTTTGAAAGTAAAATATTATGATTAAGTGTATCGAACGCCTTACTGAGGTCACAAAATATACCAATGACATGCTCTTTGTTGGCTATGGCGTTTGTTATTTTATCGTAAATTTGGATTAAAGCCAAGTTTGTTGAGTAATTTTTTCTAAAACCATATTGATTAGAAATAAATAAATTGTCTTTGTTGATAAATTCATTAAGTCTATTATAAACTATTTTCTCGAGGATTTTGGATATACTAGGGAGAAGAGATATAGGGCGATAATTGCTTATTTCATGAGGATTGTCTTTTTTGAAAATTGGATTGACTTTGGCGATTTTGAATAAGTCAGGAAATATACCTTGTGATAGAGATTTATTAAAAACATGACTAAGAGGGTTTGCAAGCGGGTGAATTATTTCTTTTAAAAGAGACATACTAATTTTATCATGCCCATGAGATTTGGAGCTATTAAGAGACCGTGTAATGTTGAGAATTTCTGTGGGGTTCGTCGGGTTCAGGAAAAATGAATGTGGATTAGGTTCGGGGAGGTAATCTGTGAAATGCGCATTTTGGCTATTGATCTTGCTTGCAAGTTCGGGTCCGATATTTGTGAAAAATGAATTGAATGAGTTTGCATGAAGGGAAGAGTCAACTTTGGAACCATTTAAAGTCATGTCATCAGTAGGTGGGGGATCTGCACTTGTTCCCATTAGTTCTTTGATGATTTTCCAGGTAGTATAAGTGTTTGAACTGGCATCTTTTATTCTATTAGTATAATACATTTTACGTGATAAACGAATTAATTTTGTTAACTTGTTGCGATATACTTTGTATTTTTTTAAATTGGCTTCAGTAGGATTGCGTAAATGTGACTTGTAAAGGCAATTACGTGTCTGTATTGATTTTAATAAACCTTTTGTTATCCATGGTTGTTTGGGTGTTTTTCGATTATTTTTTACTTTTCCTATGGGAATATTCTTTTCATAATAATGTTGTAATTTATTATTTAAGAGATTATACGATGTGTTTGCGTCAGTTTCATTATAGACATCCTCCCACCCCTCAAGTAATAAGTCTTGCTTCATTAATTCAATATTACGTTTAGATTCTTTTCGATATGAGCGTTGGTTAATTGATTTGGGGCACGGTAACTTCATTTCACAAGTTAAAAATATTGGTAGGTGGTCTGAAACTTCAGAGCATAGAATTCCTCCTATCATTTTATTATTCATGTTGCTATGTACGTTGGAAAAAATATTGTCAATTTGAGTAGATGAATTTGGGTTGATTCTAGTGGATTTATTGATGAATGAATGGAAGCCGAATGAGTACATTAGTTTCATAAAATTGATTGAGTGATTACTGTCGACCGAGGGTAGGAAATTGATATTAAAATCACCAAAAATAAAAGTATGTTTATTTTCATTACCTATTGCATATAAATATTGCTCTAGCTCCTCACAAAACAAATCAAGATTAGAGCCTGGTGGTCTATAAATCAAACCTATGATGATATTTTTAAATCCTGTGTTTTCAATTTCAATGAACAAAGACTCTGCATGCAAGAGTTTCACATCGGAACGGATCTTAAATTTTAGTTTATCAATAATATAGAAGGCCACGCCTCCGCCTCTTTTTCCTTTGCGGTCTGCCCTTATCAACTTATAATTTGGTAAATTAAACAAATTTGGGGAATTATCATGCAACCATGTCTCGCTAATACCTATAACAGAAAATTTGAAATTATTTAATGTGTGTAAGAGATTTTCAAAATATTCGAAGTTTCTATTGAGACTTCTTAAATTTGCATGTAAAAAGGAAATATGATCGGAATTACTATCAAACATATTATTAAATTCTTGAGGTGTATAGTATTTGCTGTCATGTGAATTGTCTATGTAATTATCAAGAATAAAAGAGAGGGACTCCATCAAAATTGATAAAATGTAAAGTACCATAAACTAAGAAAGGGGTCAACTGCAAGGGTGCTTGTGGTGTAGGTGCGTTTGCTAGTGATTGAACGGGTGTTCATGTATGTCTGTGGTGCAAATGTGCAGTCAATATCAATATAAATTACATGTACAAAAAGAACAAGACCCATCTTGGTCAGCAAGAACATATCATTGGAAGCATTAGAGCAGAGCTCAACCACCCAAGTATAAATAAGATTTGAAATCATTACACTTTAAAAAAAAAAATAAACGGTCAGTTGAAAATGAATTAAGAGTATACCCAGAAATATGTCTTAAAATGATGTGGGGGATGTTTAATACGTAAGTTAGGTACAAGTCTAGCGAACGATTAGAAAAAAAATCAGATTGTATCAATCAATTTTAAGTAGCAGATTCATGCCCTTACAGTGTAGGCCTATAAACATTCACTTTATTCCTGTTCTGTTGAGTATTTGATAGCCATGCATGACGGAGTTGCCACGCCTTCTCTGATCAGACACTGGCCGGGTTGAACATGCGCGAGTTAATAATCAACATGAATGTCGGGCTGTTTTGGAAAAAAAACATGTGATGAAATTATTAAAGCCGGGTGTAACGCCCACATCAATCAAAGGTAACAAATGAAATAGAGTTAAAAACCTCGTCTACTTTTATCTCACAGGTTTCTGACGATGGCACACGGGCATATGTACCGGTCATCGAAGAATGCACGTCGTTTCACCAGAGCAAATGGCTGGTAGCTCTTTACGCCTACAAGGGGCTTTTACTTCTCTTCGGCGTCTTCCTCGCTTGGGAGACTCGGAAGGTTAAGATACCCGCCCTCAACGATTCGCACTATATAGCTGTCTGTGTTTACAACGTCGTCATCATGAGCGTGCTCGCTGTCGTGGTCAATAACTGGGTCATCCAGGGCAATCATCGGACGATGTCGTTCATGCTTGTTTCTCTCTGTATCTGTATTACTACCACTGCCACGTTGTGTCTACTTTTTGTACCAAAGGTAATATTAGTTTTATTAATGTTGAGACCTTGATGAAAATAGATGTGATGTTAATTTAAGGGAGTGTTAAGTCATTTTTACGTGCATGCCTTTAACTCTCAACACGCTAATGTTGATATTGTTACCAAATTAAGCGCAAAATACGCATAAATGATATTATGGCATGTTAAGAGTTTTTATGAGTAAGTGAAAATTGCATGTAGGAAAAGTTTTAGGCATGCATGTTTTATACAAAATGTAAAGAAAGATATTGCAAAATAAAAACTTAGAATAACAAAATGTTTCATAGAATGTCGAGAATGGTTCATGATGATTTAAGGGTGGTCTTCTGGCTTTGCAAAATATTACCATTTTCATTTGATCCTTACCATACAATTTTAATGTTTTTCCTCATTTGTAGCTTCATGCAATAAGAATAAGTGTTAGCAGCGACCCTGTCACCAGGTCGGTTGGGCTAGAAGTCAAGGGTCGAACCCGTCGCTTTGTGATGGACGAATCGACAGAGCTAAAGGAAAGCATCTATCGAGCTGAAATTCATATACGCGCATTCAGAAGAGAAAAGAGAAAGGTAAGTGATGGCAGCAACATTATTATTCGACTTTACTTTGTAGACAATTTTATTAAATGCCATTGACGATTATGCGATGTTGAAAAAAACATAAATAGATAACGAAACGCGATTACTTTGTTGGTGATGGACAACTCTAAGAATTTCAGAAAGCATCCTTAACGTGTCGAACTCCCCCTTTAGTCCCCACGCTTGAGCTTAATTAGAAAGTTGAACGTTGTTACCCTCCACAAAGTTTTATGCGATTTACATGAAAGCTATTAATAAAAGTAAATAGATCCCTACCAAAAGAAACTTTTATTTTTAGAAGATGGAATCTGCCCCCCCCCCCCCCCTTCAACCCAGAAATTACATGTCAGGCTTTTAACAACGTCTCTCGTGCATTATATTTGTTAGTATACACAGATTACAAACTTATTTCATATATAAAAAGTGCGTTATTTATATTCAATATTTGCAGCTTGATTCCAAAATAGCCGAGCTGGAAGGTATACTACGCATGCTCGAACGTGAGGAACAATACCGACTAGGCCATCTTAGTGAATTTGACCTTGATCCGTCAGGGAAGGAACATGAATTACAAATGCTGCTTCATTTACCAGAGACTCCTATCGACAACCAAGAATCGTGTGCGGTTAACCGATTCGAACAGGAATACAAACGGATAGTGAATCAAAATCTGACATCGGTTAGTGGTAGTGGACGGAGCGAAGAGAGACCGGGTAAAACCGAAACCCGGAGAAGGACATCAGTGTTGCCTTTCAAAGCGCTGGGGAAAGAGAACAGTTTCACACATACGCCCCTCATGGCGAAGTTTAGTACTGACACCGACGAAACCAATTCGGATATCTGTCCGGATTTGGATACGGAGAAGAGTACGGTTATAGAACGCTGCTACGGTACCTTGCGCGGGACAAGTAGTGCAGGAAGCAGCGAAAGTTTGTCTTCTAAACTCAGGGCGATTAGCGATGGCGGTGTTGGTTTGCTAACCGATAGTAAAGGAATGAGAACAAACGACATGGATGAGGAGGATGAGACCGAGATCGAGAATAACGATCAGGAGGACGCGGACGAAACGTCCGCTCTCGCGTTTCGCCGCACCAGCAGCGCGGCTAACCGCGGTAGCAACAAAGATATCCCCAGTACTTCAGAAGCTGCGGACAAGGAAGATCTGAACTTTGACGAAAGGACACTCATCACCGAAATGCAAGACCTTCAACTTCGACTACTGCAATTAAATGGCAAAGCCAACATGATATACTACGTATGATGTACAGCGATTTTTTTGCAATGACTTTCTTCTAAATGTCAAAGTACTTCACCTTTATGAACCGGTGATATTACTTCGTTTTTGTACTGCAATGTTTCAATATGTTGACATAAATTTTGCAAACATGTATATTGATATTATAATATATTACATTTTATAAAAACAAAGTGGCATTTGATGCCATTTTTAATCTGAAATCGAGGAGGATATCTTTTTTATACTGCAATTTATGAATGACATGGGCACATGAATGTATAATGTACTATCACTTACCTTTGCCACTGGTCTTATCGAAATATGTCTTGATATGACTATCATGACACTGATTTCAAAATCTCAAAACTTTGAATCTTCAACTGATGTAGACACGATAATATTATATTAATTAATATAAATCACTCGAGCACTTTGTTTTATTAACAAACCTTGTGATATTGCACTAGTTTTCTCAAACGTTCTCAAAGAACAGCCGCACTTTTCTTGATCATCTTTTCAGTTGCAAATCAATCGATCAGTCATCCAAGCAGTCCATAAGTGTTCGAAAGCAAGTTGTATTCTACATCGTCAAATTGTGTATTGCTAATTGTTCTATATACCCTAACCGCAAAGCCCACTTCATTCATTCTCTCACCAAGTCACTGGAGGCGAAGCGAAATGAAATGCCATATATAATAGACGAGCGACGATTTGGAAGTGGACATGAACCGAAAAATACCTTACTACTTGACACGACCTGACCCGACCTGACGATGACAACTAGACATTTCCCGGCCTACAGGCTTCATGAAGTGGTGCGCTAATCGCCGTTCTGAAATGATGCCCTGGTCGCCTTTCTGACTACCACTCGACTACTTAACAAGACTTTGAAATTTTATGGCGATCTGTCCTTTTGTCTGGATCTGTTTACTCCAAGATTCATTTGCACCATGTCAGGTTGACTACAGTAAACGAACTCATAAAACTGTAAGGTTCTTTGAGACTTTATTATACTGTACGTAAAGCCCTTTGATCGTGACGATTCAAACCTTAATGTTGTAATTTATATTGTAATATGATCAATTCCAAGACTTCTGCTATTTGAGTGATGTTTCCTTGTAACGCTGTCCAGGGACTGAACGACCACTACAACTATTCTGGTCAATTCCTTCGAATTGAATGCTACAGTACTATGGAATTTAAACGGTACACATCCAGACACCACTAATCTCGACCTCTTTATTAGAATGAACTTACTATAGGGATCAACTTGTCTTCGAAACTGAACATGGCCCTGGGAAGCGGAGGTGCTGCGTGTATTATTTTTTCATAGACAACATCCCCAGGAATTCTGGTAGATGTTAAAAAATGAAGAAATGTAACCCAAATGACCTACGTAAACTTTTTTTTTTGCTTTCAAATTTCTCGGCAAGAAAAAGACCTTAATTTTAGAGTGAATAATTTCTTCTTTTTTTTTTTTATTTTACATATATATTAACATCAGCACCCCAGTCAAAGATCGTTGCCAAATAAATATCATCATTATAAAGACATAATTTCCCTACCAACTGACCAATGACATGACTCTACCTATTATGATCGTTGAAGGAATCAGGGCCCCTTCTTACAAAGCGTTACGATGGATCCGACCAATTGCAATTCTATGGAAATACAGCATTGTCATTTTATTTTCTACAAGAAATTTGAAAATGTCCTTTGTAAACAAAGAGAAGCACACTGAATTTTCAAGAAAACCATGCATGTATGAATATACAAAATAAATATTCAAAATATTTTGAAAAAACACAGCATTTTAGATGTTGACATTGCTCGCTTTCCATAGTTGTGGTTGATTCGATCAATTGCAACTATTTGTAAGACGGGGCCCAGACTTTTACCCTGAACAAGAATCATTATTTTAGCATCTACTTTTGTATAATTATGCCTTATATCTACGAACTATCTCGAAAAAAATGTTTGAAATTTTCATACAACACTGTTTTCTTTATGAACTTGACAGTAATTATTCAACATTTAAAACAAGTATTCAGAATTTTAAACAATGTTGCTTAGTTTATTAAATATTGAGTACAAAAAAAAGAAACAACATACTGTCAAGTTCATATATTAAACAGCGTTTTATAACAAAAATAATTTAAACAACGTTTTTTACTGATGGTTTGTCTTATTACCTATTAAAACTGACATCCTACTCGATTGAATTGCATAGCAATCTTACTCCAACAACGGAGACAGACAAAAACAAACAAAATTAATTGAAACCTCAAAGCAAAGATTGACCAAGCCACTGTGACTTTACTTCTAAATCCATTTACATATACATGTATTCATATTTCCAAACCTACTCACCTACTCACTAGAGTATTTATTTGTAATAGATTTACTTCGTGACTATAAAGGCATATTGTTTTTCCTTAAAGTTGTACTAAGTACTTGCCCAATTTTTTTTACTCACTTTTTTTTATTTTGTACTTACAAATTACTCAAGTACTAAAGACAAGTCTAGGCTACCATGATACTCTGAAAGTACTTTACATGGTTACTTTACTTACTACTTACGACCTACTTACTTAATTACTCACTCGCTCACTCAATCGATTTTAATCACTTACCTTCTATACTCACTTAACCAATCACTTTCTAACTTCGTAACTTACATATTTACTTACTTATTTCCTTACCTACCTACTTACTTACCTATGTAACTAGTTGACATAAGTCATCACTTGACATAAGTCATCATTTTACTATAAATATAGTTGACACATTTATTTCTCAGAACCTTCTTGAATTATGAAAATTCTTCTTTTACTGACGAAACAAAGATAATACTTTTTTCATCCCGACTGGTGACTAAAAGTTGACAGCGCAGTCAGCACGGTGTATCTGTGTACCAGGGCAGTCTACATTTTGGCATTCAAAACCTGGGGGCGTTTCATCAATATTTTCGTCCGACAAGTCGTCAGATCTGGCAACTTTCCTGGATTCTGATTGGTTGAGAAGCACTGTTGCTATAGTAACTGTCGGATAAAACAGGACTTGTCGGATAAAACGTCCGACAAGTCCTTTCATGAAACGCTCCCCTGTTGACTACTGAATTTTGGCGAACAGAATTTGTGTTTCCATGGAGAAAAATAGGCAAACAGTCCAACACTGCAAGTCCGTGCATTCACAAAACTTTAAAACGGTGGGCCTATTTTGTGTCAGATGAAATATCCCATCATCAGCAATAATTGTTAACTTGTGTCGCCTGTAACAATGTAAGTGAGATAAAAATGGACGACCGTGATATAGCAAACTAAAACGGACGGAAATACTAAACAGTGAAATATTAAACCCGTTCTCCTTTGAATTCTTTAATTTGACCACTGGGTTTAAGTAGACAGAACATGGACAAGGATATTCATTGAATCAAAATAAAGCTGCAGAAGGAGGATACGTGGACAAAACAGTGACCTGTACGATAATGAGTTATTTATATTTGTGGATGATTATACAGATTGGGTACACGAATTCAAGCAACACGCTTGTGAGATGCTTTGGAGAATCAACGGTTCAACTGAAGAACCTACATAGTACTCAACTACCCGATGATTGACCGAATGATAATTTGGTTACTCGAGTACCCGACCAATGACTACTTATCTGACAAGCTAACGAATGACTGACCAACAAACTATAACTTCCCAATGTGCGGATAGTCAGGAACCCGATCTACCGAACTTCTGACTCAACTCGACAGCCGGTTAGCTCACCAACTATCTGAACAACCGACATCGGATCCAAATTTTAACAGACTATAGCTTCCCAATCTGCGGATAGTCAGGAACCCGATCTACCGATCTTCTGACTAGACAGCCGGTTAGCTCACCAACTATCTGAACAACCGACATCGGATCCAAATTTTAACAGACTATAGCTTCCCAATCTGCGGATAGTCAGGAACCCGATCTACCGATCTTCTGACTAGACAGCCGGTTAGCTCACCAACTATCTGAACAACCGACATCGGATCCAAATTTTAACCGACTAATACCTTTCAGTAAGCATATTCCAACCGACTGAACAACTGACAAGACTGATAACGGATTCAAATTTTAACCGGTTACCACCCAACTCGGCAGCCAGTTATCCTACCAACCGACTAATCAACTAACCTCGGAACTGAATTTTAACCTACCAACACCCACTGTAACCGAACTCACTGACAGTATATCCAACTACCTGACGTGTCTGACCAAAATAACATGTCGACAAGACTGACTGGATACATTACAAACTGACCAACCAAACAACCGAAAATCCTAGTAGTTGAATAAACAAGCAGTTGACACAACTACCCGACCGACCAATAATCCAAATGAATCATTCACTCATCAACGAATAACGAATGTGCCTTGCAACCAACTGAATGCAAAATGAAAGTGATTAAATCGACCTGGGAAGTGAACGAAGGTGTGAAATAGATTACAATTTACTGACTGTTTCCAATCTCACAACCATGACCATGACGACCATTCGACACGCCTCCTACCATCGACGACGACTTGTTTTTTAATCTGGATTTATCAAAATATAAAATTGAATCCCAAACGAAGACTTTTTATTTGTTTAATAGGGGGGGGGGCTTTATCAGTGAGCGTTATTCATCAGTCTCCAATTATACTTTTGTGACCAATATTATTGTGACATACGACGCAGAAAGTCTCAATTTCCTTTGCCAAAAATCAATTTCTTTGACCTATGACCGAAGATATAATCAGAAGTTGTTACGTTGTTTAACTATCACAAGATATACATGTACAGTAATCTGACCTTCGGCATTGTGACCCCCAAAATCCAGATCGTCCCTCAAAATGCATAAGTTCCATGTCTGAAGTAGGTTCCTATTTCTTACGTTACCGCGAGAACTTGAAATAAAATTTCAGATCACCTGTGACCTCTGCAGTTTGACGTTCTATTTCCAAAATGGGGCCCGTTGCATAAAAGTTACCATCATTTTGTGGTAAATTTGGCATCGTACAATACAATATAATACAATGAACTTGGACCAAGTATTTTAAAGTTGGTATGTCGCTAGAACACACACACCAAAAAAAAAACAGGACGTATGGACGACCGCGGACATACGGACGGATCATCGATATGAGAGGTTTGGAAAGACGACCTTGAAAACGTGAATCCGGCAGCAATGCAGGGCTAGAGGGCACAGCATTCAAATAATAAGTTTCTCCCTTCTCTTTGGTTTGCTCATCAATTTGCCAATATAGTTTCAGATTCTTAATTTTCTATTATTTATTTGATTCATGATTACTCCCATGTGTCAATTTGTCATCTTATCCAATTTGTAATGAATCTAACATAACTTTTGTATTTTTGCTACGAACGTGTCAAATTTCATTTTTCTTATTTTCTCAGGATGAATGTCCCTTTGTGTTTTCAGGTTTGTGATGACCCAAATTATAGAGTTAACCCTTATAGGACAATGCTAAAAATAAGGTATAGATAAGAATGGGAGGGCAATGATCGCCCACAGTCCTCATTCATCTCTGTTCATGTATTTGTGAAAACATTATTTACATATGCCCAATTTTTCATTTCTTTTATCAGGATCAGAATATAATATGAATATTTTATAGTTTACATCAGCCCATGATTTCGTAAACAAATCAGGACATTGTCTCATGAAGTCGAGTTGCGATGCCATAACGGACTCATATTTCTTGTTCTTGTCACAAATTTGCTCTCAATTATTGGATAACACTTTTTAAAAATATCATAAAACGTGTTCTGTGTTGTTCTGTTGAATGACACTCTCTGGAATCTGTACCAAGGTGTTCCGATCAAACGCAGTTTCATACGATAAAGTTTGGTTGCAAATTAAATGGGTATGCTAAACAACACGTGCATTCAGCATTGCTCATGAACATTGGCGGCGGAAGCCAAAAATTTTAGGAGGGGACAACCAAAAATCAAAAAAAAATTGACAAGCCAAAAAAAAAAAAAAAAGGTTCTCAACCCAAAAAATTTTTGGGGGACGTAGGAAAATAAATTGACAAGCAAAAAAAAAAAAAAAAAGAAAGGTCTTCAACAACAATTTTAGGGGGGTACCGTCCCCCCTCCTCAAATTTAGGGGGGACACGTCCCCCCCCCCCCCCCCGCTTCCGCCGCCTATGCTCATGAATGGCAATTATCATCATTTAGCGATCGATTACAAACATGACTGTGTGTTATGAGGCTCTTGGGCTATTCTTATTACACGCATCGTCTTCACGTGTACTTTTAATGGTTCCATGACATTTGCTCCGGCTACAATTTTATTACTTTGAATTCCACCCAATGGCCAATTTTAACCATGGATCCAACACTATACCCTATCCTTAACACTACCCTATAAACCTGACATAAACCCTGTCGCAACCCTAACCCTTAACCTACATCTTACAGACGAAGTTAAGCCCAAAGCAATTGTCGCAGGAGCAAATGTTATGTAACCGCTTCGAAGACATAGATAGTTCTCTTATTTGTCATGTTTCATTTCGGCACCTTCCTCCAAAACTCGAATGCTTCTCTCGACCCCTCTCGGCAGGTATCCTGGTATGAATCCACTCATCATTGATAGTGGTGTTTCTGTAATCCCCGTTCTCTTCATGATTTTCTCCTTGATTCTTTGTGATGATTATGAATCAAAATACGTTTGAAACTTAAAAGTCAAGTCCACCTCAGAAAAAATGTTGATTTGAATTAATAGAGAAAAATCAGACAAGCACAATGCTGAAAATTTCATCGAAATCGGATGTAAAATAAGAAAGTTATGACATTTCAAAGTTTCGCTTATTTTTAACAAAATAGTTGTATGAACGAGTCAGTTACATCCAAACAGAGAGTCGATGATGTCACTCACTCACTATTTATTTTTTTTTTGAATTATACAATATTTCAATTTTTACAAATTTGACGATTAGGACCTCCTTGCCATAAGCACCAAATGTTAAAATAATGGAATTCTTTGTGTTCAGGGAGGAATGAAACTTCATTTCACATGACAATAACGAGAAAATCAAAATACTTCATATTTCAAATGATAAAATACAAAAGAAATAGTGAATGAGTGATGTCATCAGTTATCTCACTTGCATACTGACCGAGATGTGCATACCGCCGTTTTGTGAAATGAAGCGAAACTTTAAAATGTCATAATTGTCTTATTTTACATCCGATTTTGATGATATTTTCAGTGTTATGCTTGTTGAATTGTTCTCTTTTTATTCAAATAAAGTTTTTGTTGGGGTGGACTTGTCCTTTAAACTCTAAATTCCAAGGATTTAAAATAAATCCAGATAGGCTGTGAATAGTGACCAGCCGAATATTTAATTTAGATTTAAACCTTGTTGATTTAAGTAAAATTTTAAAGATTTAAATTTAAATCTTTTGAGATTTGAAAGTTAATCCTTAAGATTTAAGATAAATTCAAAATTTGGCCGGTCACTATTTGCAGCCGATCTGGATTTATTTTTAATCCTTGGAATTCGAATAGAGTGATTAATGTCTGTAAAGTACTTTCAAATCAGAAAATAAAACTAGTACTCACTTCATTATAAATGGCATAATTGAAGAGCACCTGAATTATGACAGTATTCTGTATCCATCCTTGTATTTCCTCCTTTTCAGAGAACTGCAATAATAAAATACTTCCACTAAAGACGGCATTGTTTCTACCTTGTCTTACTGTGTTTGCTTGTTTATGAATAAATGGTACACTGAAAAACGTAGGTGTTAATCTAACACCAACCTGGTATATCTATATCCGTCCACACCTGAGACTGAGAGTTCAAACATCACCAGTTAAGAATCAAACCGATATTGGTTTAACACTAATTTGGTGTTTTTTTAATGCCGAATTGGTGTTAGCCTAACGCCAAACCAGCTTTGATTAACACCTCTCTGGTGTGGACAGATATAGATACCAGGCTGGTGTTACATAACACCGGTGTTTTGCAGTGTACATATTACTTTCAATAATGGCACTGACCACACTAAAATGGTACGGTTTTCAAGCTTGGGCTTTCTAAGCAAATACAGTATCTTTAATCATCAGTATAATGATTATACCACAGAAGACGATTGCCATTCATAATACGATTATAAACCCAGCAAATCTGGCTGATACACTAACACCTAAATAAATATTTTCAAAAAATCAGTCTTATGTGTGTTTGGCCTATCCATTCTTTCTCTGAACAATCAGAAATACTTCTGACTGTCCTTTATAGTCAGATTTCTTTTAAAAATTGTCCGATTAATAACTGCAAAAGAAGGACTGTCATAATATATGCTCGAGGGCAGTATTATCACAAAAAGCTAAATGGATGTAATATGAAACAGATTTACAGGAATACATGTTCATCAATGGAATATGTTTGTGAAAAGGGGGATGATGTTAATTATGTTGATGGTGGTGATGGTGGTGGTGATGATGATGATGATGATGGTGATGGTGATGATGATGGTGATGATGATGATAATGATGATGATGACGATGATGATGGTGATCATTATTGTGATGACGGGAGTAACGCAGAGGAAATATTGTTTTAAGTAAAAAGAAAATGATACCTAATTACCATTCAAACTTTGGTTTAAAGGTACATTGTGACATTTGTTTACTTCAAAACTTTTTTTTAGATTTCACTCTCCGCTTTTCACAATATTCATAAACAAGTTCTGAGTCCATACAATGTATTGCATTGGTCAGAAAGAACTGTTTTTGTTCTAAAAAAATATATAAAGAAGAGAAGTTTTGCCGAGTGAGCTTTCATTTGATGCATATATTAGAATTGTCATGAAAATAAAGAGCGCCACCTTGAGACCAAATGTCATCAATACCTCCTCGTGAATATTCATATCTATCGCCTTCGCGCGAGTCTCACGTGCCGATCTGTGTGTAGAGCTACATTATATCAAGACCACAAAAAAAATCATTTATCGAAAAAATACACCAAACAAAAAGAAATAATCCCTAATGTTGGGTGGTCTTTCAGTCAAAGACTCAATAATAATGGGGGGCCTTTTAGGGAGGAAAAAAGAAAAATAGGGGTCATTTTGGTGAGGAATACGAAATCAAGGGTGTCTTTGAATGAAGCTTTAATTTTGGGGGGAATAAAAATCGGGCAACATTGAACCTTTTCTCGAAATAAAAATTGAGAAATTTAGTTGAAAATTTACACAAATGTTGTGATTTGCGCTTCGCGCGCGAAAAAAACCTGTCATCCTTCTTTACCTTTAGTTACCTTCCCCTTTCCCCATTTTGTCGCGTATTGTCTTCTGCCTCAGAGTATAGTGTCCCCTATAGCGCCGTCGCTATTCTATCCCCCACCCCCTCTCTGAAGTACACGACTCCTTTTTTTTTCTAGTTTTCTCGATTTACTCTTTGAGTAAAATCCTTCAACCTTCATTTATATAACTCTAGATCCAGTTCTACATTTGCCACACGAGCTATTTTCAAGCTAATACCCTATTTTCACACAATGAAAATATTTCTTTAACTAAAGCCCACTCAGACTTATGGTTTATTTAAAGCTCAAGTCCATTCCAGCAATCGAGAGAAATAAAATATAAAGAAAAAGCATAATGCTGAAAATTTCATCAAAAATCGGATGAACATTATGAAATATATGATATTTCTAATCTTTCACCTGAATCCTCTAAACAGGTATCACGTTAAACTACACATATTATTTCTTCATATTTCTAAAAGATGAAGTATAAAAATTTTGCAAATTTGACAATGAATAAACTCTTTTCACATGTAGTAATGGAAATTCCACATATTCTAGGGGAATCAACATTTCATTATAAAGAAATAATCTCATATAAAATACAAAATAGTGAGTGGGTGACATCGATCCCCACAATAAAAACAGAATAAATATGTATAGCGATTGGCATAATGAGCAAAAACAAAACAAAAATGAGAGGGTAATGGCGGATGTAGCAAAAGTTTTCAAGAATGCGATGAGCAAAGCCAGCGAGCAAAAAATGACATTTTTTAAAATAAGATCTAATTACCTGATAGATTTCGACATACTATTATTATTTGTAATATGTTATGTATTTCACTCTTTCCTATTTTTGTTCTTAATTCATTTCCCCCTTTCTTTCTTGGTCTTGAAACTTTTTGGGGCCATGGTCCCAGGTCACTCCTATACGCCAGTGTTAAGCAAGCTATCAATCTACAAATGAACTTTAAAATCTGTAAATTAATTTAGAAACATTTAAAATGATCGAATAACGGGTTCGGATGTGCATATCGTTATTTGTGAAATGAAACAAAACTTTGAATATCATAATTGTCTTACTTTTCATACATACGATTTCAATTGAATTTTAAAAATTATTCTCTCCCCTCCCCCCCCCCCCCCTCGTGCTCTCTCTCTCTCTCTCCTTATTAATATCGACTTTTCGTTGTGGACTTTTTATAATTACTTTCTAGAATATTTCTAAATTCTTCTAAGGCCTCGTTTTATAAAGGCTTACAATTATGAAAATTTTGCCATTATAGTAATCGGTAAGATTACATTGTAGGGCAGGAGACCCTGCCCCTGATTCCCCCGATCAATAACCCTTGCTGCCCAGTCAACCCTAGGCCCGGCAGCCACGCCCGGCAGCCACGTATATAAAGAGCTGCCACGCCGGGCCACGGCAGAGACCATTTTATACCAGACACTATACAGAGACCAGATACCAGAGTGAGATTAATTATACCAGAGATTGTGAGCTTGAAGCCAAGGAACTTCGTCGTTGGATGCATTGTCTTCGGTGATGTATCTCGTCTCTCAACAACCAAGGTAAGCAAGATTACCTTACTATTATGACAATTACTGAGCATGGTAACATGGCTCAGCAGTCATTAAAAAAATCACACAGCTAACATATAAGTTACCATAATTGTAATCCTACACATGAAACGGGACCCCGAAAATGAATGCAGTTTCATTTGCATAAAGAAATACACTTTTATTGCCGAAAATTCTTCATCTATAGGCCTATGTAAATTTACAATATCAGCTTCATATTTACAAATAACTCTTCCGACAGGACTCGTGCCTTTCCTTTGTTGTCTTGAAAGCGAGGCTGTACCATAGTGAATTCAGTGAAATGTTGTTTTTCATCTTGTAAAATTTTCCTGTAGTGTATTAACATAATCTTGGCAACATCAATTTTTGACGAGGTAGTAAGCGTTGGCAAACGTCTATTTCTTTGAGCATTAAAAAAAGGAGTCCTTAAGTTTAACCCGGGGTTTTAACACTTTACTTCACCTGGTTATCACCAAACTAATGCTTGAAATCACGGCAAGGTTTCCATTCTTCCTCTGATGTATGCAGTAGGAACATCAGGGTGTTGCTATTTGATGACACATATCCACCGTTTAAATTCTGTTCGGACAGCACAACCTTCAAACGCATGTCGTTGTGTGTTCATGGCTGCATCAGCTTTTCAAATTTCCCACCAAATTGTGCGCCTGTCTTTGTTTCGCCCGAGTGGATATTAACACTAGCCTATTGTGGGTGGACGCCATTCGTCGTTTGTTGGATTCATTGTGGTTGCCTCTGTCAATGACGTTTAAATATATTTCCATACACATTAGACAATATAAATCACCAATGATAATATCAAATTATCATTATTGTTATAAATTTCATCATCACCATCATCATCATCATGCATTATTACTATTATCGTTGTTGTTTGTTTATTCCTCACTTTTACTGCGTTTTTCTCATTAGTCATAAGTCACTTGAAATTAATTATAATCAAACTAATAATTGGAAATTAAGAAAAAAATATCTGATAAAGGAAGCAAATGTTAGGATGAAAATGTAAATTTTGTGGTAAAAGAGTATCCTTATTTCAGTGTGGGATATAATGAGGAGTTGGATATATATCATTTTAGGAATAGCAATGGTAAAGTAACTCAGGCTGAAATCAGAAGCCCTTAAATCAAAGCATATTTAACAGCACTCAAACTAGGCCTCTGGTAAGGAGAGATAAATGGAACGAAAAAGTTGAAGGAAAAAAAATATAGAAGATTGTAAAAAGAATATGAGCCTAATTGGGTATGAAATGAAAAAAAAGAGAAATAAAAAAATGTCAAAATGAAAGGGAACCTTTGATTTATTATTTCAAAAAATATTCTCAAGAGTAAACTTGGCTCCCCTTGTCGCCGCAGCCCCCACCCGCTCATTACCTAAAGAATGAAAAGAGACTGATACAATCTTATTTCAAGGCTCATAATCTACGGATTTGAAGCCAACTTTTATCATCACCACCATCACCATGCTTTTATAATTGCTATCATTACCACCATCACCAACATCCTCATCAGGATCATTAATATGATCACCAACTTCATCATCACTGCTTTCATCATGATCATCATCAAATCATCTTTATCATCATAATCATGTTCATCATCAATATATTGATCACAATTATCATGATCATCAACTTCATCATCATCATCATCATCATCATCATAATCACCATCTTTATATTGAACACAATCATCATGATCATCAACTTCATTATCATCATCAGTGTCATTCTGTTGATCACAATCATCATGATCATCATGATTATCATCATCATCATGTTCATTATCATCATCGTCATCATCATTATATTGATCACAATCATCATGATCAACATCTTCACCATTATCTTTACCATTCATCATTACCACAATTATTACCATCATCACCACTATTACCATCACTAATATCATTACCACTATCACCATCACTACCACCATTACCACTACCAACATCACTACCACCACCACTATCATCATCACCACTTCCACCATCACCACTACCATCACCACCACTACCATTCAACACTACTGCCATCACTTCCATCATCCCCACCATCATCATCACTATCACCACCACCATTCATCACCACTACCACCATCACCACTACCATCATCACCACTACCACCATCACCACTACCACCATCACCACTACCACCATCACTACCACCATCACCACTACCACCATCACCACTACCACCATCACCACTACCACCATCACCACTACCACCATCACCACTACCACCATCACCACTACCATTATCATCACTACCACCATCACCACTACCACCATCACCACTACCACCATCACCACTACCACCATCACCACTACCACCATCACCACTACCATTATCATCACTACCACCATCACCACTACCATCACCACAACTACCATTCAACACTACTGCCACCACTTCGATCATCCCCACCATCATCATCACCACCACCATTCATCACCACTACCACCATCACCACTACCATTATCATCACTATCACCATCACCACTACCATCACCACAACTACCATTCAACACTACTGCCATCACTTCCATCATCCCCACCATCATCATCACTATCACCACCACCATTCATCACCACTACCACCATTACCACTTTCACCATCACTACCATCATTACCACTACCAACATCACTACCACCACCATCACCACTACCACCATCAACACTACCACCATCACCATTACCACCATCACCACTACCACCATCACCACTACCACCATCACCACTACCACCATCACCACTACCACCATCACCACTACCATTATCATCACTACCACCATCACCACTACCATCACCACAACTACCATTCAACACTACTGCCATCACTTCCATCATCCCCACCATCATCATCACTATCACCACCACCATTCATCACCACTACCACCATCACCACTACCACCATCACCACTACCACCATCACCACTACCACCATCACCACTACCATTATCACCACTACCACCATCACCACTACCACCATCACCACTACCATTATCACCACTTCCACCATCACCACTACCACCATCACCACCACCATTCATCACCACTACCACCATTACCACTTTCACCATCACTACCATCATTACCACTACCACCATCACCACTACCACCATCACCACTACCACCATCACCACTACCACCATCACCACTACCATTATCACCACTACCACCATCACCATTACCACCATCACCACTACCACCATCACCACTACCACCATCACCACTACCACCATCACCACTTCCACCATCACCACTACCATTATCATCACTACCACCATCACCACTACCATCACCACTTCCACCATCACCACTACCACCATCACCACCACCATTCATCACCACTACCACCATTACCACTTTCACCATCACTACCATCATTACCACTACCACCATCACCACTACCACCATCAACACTGCCACCATCACCACTACCATCATCACCACTACCATTATCATCACTTCCATCATCCCCACCATCATCATCACTATCACCACCACCATTCATCACCACTACCACCATCACCACTACCATTATCATCACTATCACCATCACCACTACCATCACCACAACTACCATTCAACACTACTGCCATCACTTCCATCATCCCCACCATCATCATCACTATCACCACCACCATTCATCACCACTACCACCATTACCACTTTCACCATCATTACCACTACCAACATCACTACCACCACCGCTATCATCATCACCACTATCACCATCATTACCAACACCACCACTACCATCATCACCACTACCACCATCACCACTACCACCATCACAACTACCACCATCACCACTACCATCATCACCACTACCATTGTCATCACTACCAACATTAATATCATCACCACTACCACCACCACTACCACCATCACCACTACCATCACCACTACCACCACCACTACCACCATCACTACCACCACCACTACCACCATCACTATCATCATCATTATGCCTCCTTAAAGGGATGGTCCTGGCTGAAAATATTTATATCTTAATACATAGAGTAGAAATTCACTGAGTAAAATGCCGAAAAATTCATCAAAGTCGGATAACAAAGAAAGTTATTGAAGTTTAAAGTTTAGCAATATTTTGTTAAAACAGTCGCCATGAATATTCATTAGGTGGGCTGACGATGTCACATCTCCTCTTTCTGTTTTCTTATGTTATGACATAAAATCAATTTTTTTTCATTATTTCATACTTGTGTGAATAATACATGTATGTCTCCCTTCTAATGAAATAAGTTGTAGCAATGAATATCTAATGCACTAAATCAGTTGTCAATCCAATTTTTCTAGTTCTTCGAGGAAAAAATTTGAATAAACCTAATTTCATATAATAAAATACAAAAGAACAAGTGGAGATGTGACATCATCAGCCCACCTAATGAATATCAATGACGACTGTTTTCACAAAATATTGCTAAACTTAAAAATTCAATAACTTTGTTATTTGTTATCCGATTCTGATATGAATTTTTCGGCATTTTGCTCAGTGAATTCTACTTTATTCAATAAGTTATACTTTCAGCCCGGACCTTCCCTTTAAAGAACAAAGAGCCCATTATTATACCTTAGTTAAGGCATGGTCGCACCGCCCGAGCGTTGTTGGAGCTACCGTTCACCATTTTCGATTTCGATTGTTTGTTTTTTTTCGATTTATGTTTTCGATTTTTTCCCCAATTTAGTGAGCGAAATTCGGCCCTCTTTCCCTACCGCTCCACGACCGCTCCAACAACGCTCGGGCGGTGTGACCATGCCTTTACAGCCATCCCAGGCAAACAATTATACAAGAGAATCAAGACCGACAGCAAATCCCAAGCTTCATGTTTCATCTTCTACTCATCGAGAAAATGGTGTGATAACTATTAAAAGATTCTGAATAACTTGATACAAAAAATTATAACTAACAAATCACAACTTTCTTGCCTCAATGTTTAAAAAAATAATCTTCACTGACAAATTACTCTGTATTTTTCTGCTTCCTTATCTACATCGAGACTTCAGCTTTTATAATTTCACAAAATTTTGTGGATTAATCATAACACGAAAAATGCAAATTAAACACTTTAAAAGACAGGAAGGCTCAAATAATTGCTTGGCAATATACTGTTTTTAATTGAAATATCAACATCTTCTTCATGAATCACTGACAAGAAATGATTAATCATCAAGATTAAAGCAAAGTTCCTTCACTTATTTATTAAAGCATTTCACATCTTAAAGCTGCATATTTCAAAGTTGACAATATCCATTTTGAAAGGATGTAACTGCGAGAAAATAACAGTAAAACCACTAATCATAAAGATCACTAGTTGTTATATTCAAACGGGTCACTATTCATAAGGGTGGCTTGTCATAGTACATGAGGGTCGCTAGTCATAATCATGTAAGAGGGTTGCCAGTCTACAAGTAAAAATAAAAAGGGCAGCCAGTCATAATGAGGCGATTCCATATGTGCCGTACAGGACATTTCGGCAAAAAAATGTCTCTTAGCTGAATGCTTGAGCAATAATTTTTTTTTCAATGATAAAGTAATAATGGGTTGTCATGTGAAAATCAGTCATAGTGGCTGATGTAATAGACGACAGATATCACTCTTGGGCCTTTTTATCAAAGTGGAGACAATGGCAGACTTGGGATTCGAACTCACAACCTTGCAATTATGAGTGCAATGCTCTAACCAGCACTGGACCACACAACCCGTCAATGTGTCTACTTTATAATGAAATAAGTTGCAGCAATGAATATCTTATGCACTAAATCAGTCATTAATCAATTTTTTTTCAATTCTTGGTAGACAAAAAAATTGAATAAAGGGAATTTCATGTAAAAGTGGGGACGTGATATCATCAAGTTGCTCATGAGTGGAGCATTGTGGCCCAGTGGATTAGTCTTCAGACTTTGAAACAGAGGGTCGTGGGTTCAAATTCCAGTCATGGCGTAATTTCCTTCAGCAAGAAACTGATCGACAGTGTGCTGCACTCAACCCAGGTGAGGTAAATGGGTACCAGTAGGAAGTAATTCCTTAAAAAGCTGTGTGCGCTATGAACGCCTAGCTTAGCAGGGTAATATAGGAGCGCTATGAGCATCTACCAAGGTGGATATGTAATATACGCAATATAAATACCCTATATTATTATTATTATTGAATATTCATAAAGACATGCCTAGAACTGTTGAACCGAAATAATTTATATGTATAAAATGCCATCACTTTGTTATTCCTTGTCCGCTTTTGATAAAATTTTCATTGTTTTGTTTGTCGGATTTTTCTCAATCTGTTTCACGACCCCACAGAAGTCAACAGCGTAACATCAGCAAAAGACAACTTCCACAAGAGGGGGACAACCAAAGAAGCATTAGATCTCAGCCCGGATCATCCCTTTAATTTATAGAAATTAATCAACACAACAAGAATAATATTTTTCATGCGATAATTTCTCCTCATACAACAGATTGATGACACTCCCGAAAATTTCCCGAAAATTGGAACAGAAACAAAAATTCCTGAAGAACCTGACTCATCAAATCATTGGATATGTGTGGTCTATAAACGACCCCACAGAAGTCAACAGCGTAACATCAGCAAAAGACAACTTCCACAAGAGGGGGACAACCAAAGAAGCATTAGATCTCAGCCCGGATCATCCCTTCAATTTATAGAAATTAATCAACACAAGAATAATATTTTTCATGCGATAATTTCTCCTCATACAACAGATTGATGACACTCCCGAAAATTTCCCGAAGAATGGAACAGAAACAAAAATTCCTGAAGAACCTGACTCATCAAATCATTGGATATGTGTGGTCTATAAACGACCCCACAGAAGTCAACAGCGTAACATCAGCAAAAGACAACTTCCACAAGAGGGGGACAACCAAAGAAGCATTAGATCTCAGCCCGGATCATCCCTTTAATTTATAGAAATTAACACAACAAGAATAATATTTTTCATGCGATAATTTCTCCTCATACAACAGATTGATGACACTCCCGAAAATTTCCCGAAGAATGGAACAGAAACAAAAATTCCTGAAGAACCTGACTCATCAAATAATTGGATATGTGTGGTCTATAAACGACCCCACAGAAGTCAACAGCGTAACATCAGCAAAAGACAACTTCCACAAGAGGGGGACAACCAAAGAAGCATTAGATCTCAGCCCGGATCATCCCTTTAATTTATAGAAATTAACACAACAAGAATAATATTTTTCATGCGATAATTTCTCCTCATACAACAGATTGATGACACTCCCGAAAATTTCCCGAAGAATGGAACAGAAACAAAAATTCCTGAAGAACCTGACTCATCAAATCATTGGATATGTGTGGTCTATAAACGACCCCACAGAAGTCAACAGCGTAACATCAGCAAAAGACAACTTCCACAAGAGGGGGACAACCAAAGAAGCATTAGATCTCAGCCCGGATCATCCCTTTAATTTATAGAAATTAATCAACACAACAAGAATAATATTTTTCATGCGATAATTTCTCCTCATACAACAGATTGATGACACTCCCGAAAATTTCCCGAAGAATGGAACAGAAATAAAAATTCCTGAAGAACCTGACTCATCAAATCATTGGACATGTGTGGTCTATAAACGACCCCACAGAAGTCAACAGCGTAACATCAGCAAAAGACAACTTCCACAAGAGGGGGACAACCAAAGAAGCATTAGATCTCAGCCCGGATCATCCCTTTAATTTATAGAAATTAATCAACACAACAAGAATAATATTTTTCATGCGATAATTTCTCCTCATACAACAGATTGATGACACTCCCGAAAATTTCCCGAAGAATGGAACAGAAACAAAAATTCCTGAAGAACCTGACTCATCAAATCATTGGATATGTGTGGTCTATAAACGACCCCACAGAAGTCAACAGCGTAACATCAGCAAAAGACAACTTCCACAAGAGGGGGACAACCAAAGAAGCATTAGATCTCAGCCCGGATCATCCCTTTAATTTATAGAAATTAATCAACACAACAAGAATAATATTTTTCATGCGATAATTTCTCCTCATACAACAGATTGATGACACTCCCGAAAATTTCCCGAAGAATGGAACAGTAACAAAAATTCCTGAAGAACCTGACTCATCAAATCATTGGATATGTGTGGTCTATAAACGACCCCACAGAAGTCAACAGCGTAACATCAGCAAAAGACAACTTCCACAAGAGGGGGACAACCAAAGAAGCATTAGATCTCAGCCCGGATCATCCCTTTAATTTATAGAAATTAATCAACACAACAAGAATAATATTTTTCATGCGATAATTTCTCCTCATACAACAGATTGATGACACTCCTGAAAATTTCCCGAAAATTGGAACAGAAACAAAAATTGCTGAAGAACCTGACTCATCAAATCATTGGATATGTGTGGTCTATAAACGACCCCACAGAAGTCAACAGCGTAACATCAGCAAAAGACAACTTCCACAAGAGGGGGACAACCAAAGAAGCATTAGATCTCAGCCCGGATCATCCCTTTAATTTATAGAAATTAACACAACAAGAATAATATTTTTCATGCGATAATTTCTCCTCATACAACAGATGACACTCCCGAAAATTTCCCGAAGAATGGAACAGAAACAAAAATTCCTGAAGAACCTGACTCATCAAATCATTGGATATGTGTGGTCTATAAACGACCCCACAGAAGTCAACAGCGTAACATCAGCAAAAGACAACTTCCACAAGAGGGGGACAACCAAAGAAGCATTAGATCTCAGCCCGGATCATCCCTTTAATTTATAGAAATTAACACAACAAGAATATTTTTCATGCGATAATTTCTCCTCATACAACAGATTGATGACACTCCCGAAAATTTCCCGAAGAATGGAACAGAAATAAAAATTCCTGAAGAACCTGACTCATCAAATCATTGGACATGTGTGGTCTATAAACGACCCCACAGAAGTCAACAGCGTAACATCAGCAAAAGACAACTTCCACAAGAGGGGGACAACCAAAGAAGCATTAGATCTCCCCTACATATATTGCCTATGCAAAACAGGTAATATCATGATGTCAAAATCTTTTTTGGACAAGTATAATAAGCTGGTTCAAGAACCACATCTCTCGCCTGACATCGCAATCAATAAAATATGCCATATTATATTTGTTATATAGTTTATATGAAAAATGAACTTAAAACTATAAACTATTATTGTGATCCTTTATAGTAATTTATCATCTATTTCGGTTCTTCCACAGTAGATGTAGAAAAACACATCAAATTATTTATTTTCTGATTACTTTTAGATACAAGATGAGAACTTATCAGAGAAAAACTGATCGTGGATCAAAGAATGAACTTCTCAGACATGCAGCAGAGACAGTTCTTACTGAACGGTCGGTGATATCTGTGGCAAAAGAGTATGAACTCTGCCATGTGAGACTACAGCGACTCGTCAAGAGGATGATGGCTCTGCAAGACAAGCAACCAGGTTCCCATTTGAATATCAAGGTTCCGAAATCTGTTCTCCCAGCAGGCCCTGCTATTATTACCCCGACTTTAGCTAGGCTGCCTAGGCGCTCAAGCTTTCAAGGAATTAATCCTGCCGGGTACCCATTCACCTTACCTGGGTTGAGTGTAGCACAGTGTGGATAAATTTCTAGCTGAAGGAAAACACGCCATGGCTAGGATTCAAACCCACGACAGTTTGAAAGGCAAGAGTCAGAACCACTAGATGACGTGCCCTTCCTTCAAGGAAGGCCTTAAAGGGGAAGTTCACCCTGAAGAGAACTTTGTTGTAAAAATAGCAGAAAAAATAGTCAAAAATATTGGTGAAGGTTTGAGGAAAATCTGTTAAAGAGTAAGAAAGTTATTAGAGTTCAAAGTTTTGGATTTGTGACGTCATAAACGAGCAGCTGCCCCATGTGTTATGTAATATAAAATGCATAAATTTCAAATTTTGGATGGTTCCTGATGACTTAATTTTGTTTTCTATTCATGATCGGGTGTGAAATGATTTGTCTGTTGATATACAAAAGGTACAGTGAAAACCATTTTCAATTTTCTGAGAAAATGACATTTCATTGATTTTTTACCATTCGCTATGTAGGAATGCTGCTCGCATATGACGTCACAAATCAAATAATAGAAATTCTAATAACTTTTTGATTATTTGATGAATTTTCTCAACTTCGGCAATATTTTTTATTATTTTTTCTGCTATTTTTACAATTGACTTTTTGTCAGGGTGAACTTCCCCTTTAAGTTCATCAGGATATGTTAAACACCATCAGGTTTTCACTGATTCATAGGAGGAGCTTGTGAACTACCTACAAGAAGCAGCAGCAAATATTTTTGGACTCTCACCACAGGAAATCAGAAAGCTTGCTTATGAGTGTGCCACAGATCAAAAGTGATCCACCTCAGCAGATCACACTCGCTGACATCTATCACAACATCTCTGAGTTTAAGTCATTTGTTTCTTCTAAGCTTAATAGAATCTCTTGCGAGTTGGCTGCATTCAATCAAAGGTTCTCTGACATAGAAAGGGTGACCTCTTCAGTGCTGGGAAAATAAGAGAAATAGAGCATAAGAAGCTACCAGTAGTGATAGATTCTACTCAGGAAATGGTGAAGTCCTTAGCAATCAAAATTTTCTCTCTCGAAATCCAAAACAGATAATCAAATCTCCTTTTTTATGGTGTTGATCAAACTGAAGGTGAAGATGTGTATGCACTTCTGAAGAATGTATTTGCTTCCCCTGGCCTTTAGTCCACTCCGAGGAGTGCCTCAGCCATAATGCATGTTGGACCTAACATTTGGAACTCATTACTTTTATATATACAAATTCGTAACAGAAATTATCATTCAAGAAGAATATGAAGGTTTTATTTCTCTCATAATAATGCAAATTTTTTCCAATTTTTTTCCATAAGTGAGGTCAATGATGTTTTGTTTTTTTCAACGTCATTCAAGATGCAAATGATGTCTATATCATAACACACTATAGGGGCATTATTTTAGTTCTTGTTATAATTAGGGTTTTGTTTTTATGAATGCTTATTTGGAGCCACATTTTAGTTCAAACAAATTTCTTACCTACGATGTTATTTAAGCGACTGCACTTCAAACATATAAATGCGTGCTTAGTTCCTACTAAATATTCGTTATCAATGTAACACTATATTCTGTCAATTTATTTTTGTGGTGCATGGTGAAAAATAAAACAAACAAATGATCAAAAGGTTCATTAGTATTTGCACAGATAATGCAGTTAGTATGCACCTGATAATAAGAGTTCTTTGCATACATTAAAAAGACCTACACTACCAGAATTCTGTTCCCCTGCAAGTGTGGAATGTCCACAACATGCAGGTAGTATTGCTCGACTAGTGACCCTATTCATTGATTGGGACAAGCCATTGTTATGAGAGGTGACCCTTATGAATATTGACCCTACTGAACTTACGAATGATATTACTACCAAATCCTTATGACTAACGGTGGACCACATTACAAATGTATTTCAATTCCATACATCTTTCTCAATTCACACACACAACATCATGAGGTGTGGGTTTTACATAAATCATGAAACAAGTACTCGTAACAACAAGAACCATAGCTATCATTGTTATGTCTAAAAACAATAAATATCATAAATGCGGTGCCCATGCACCCAAAAACTTGAAAATGCAAATATTATATGTATTTGTGTCCACATTCAAGTTCATATCAGTTCAGTGGATTATGGCTGAATCAAGAGAATGGTTGAGGACCTCTTAAATTTGTATCTGTATTTCTGTATCTGCATAAACAAAGAGGTTGGGAATTCATACTGGGTGCTTCAAGAGGTTCCTATATATATGCCAGGCCCGGGGGGGGGGGCACTCAGTATATGATGCATAGTGGGTATGTGCCGCGGAGAGGACCCCCATTTTCACACTCAAATTTCCATTCCAAGGCATAGCATTTTCGTCTTCTTGAGGAAAAGAACAAAGAAAGCCGCTCCATATCATAGCATTTTCTTCTTATCGAGAAAAAAAAGAAAGAAGTCCGCTCCAAAGCTTCGCATATTTTTTGTTATGCCGTTCCGGTCGCATTGATCTGCTACAATGAGCTGCAGTTTTAGTGAAAAGGGCCGCTGAGCGCTATACAGCTGCATCATGCACGCATGCCCGTTCCATACGGATGCATACGCACTCACATGCTGGCGATCTGGTCCAAGGACACCCGTTTTAACAAACATTTGTAGTTCCGAAGCCCGTTCCGAGGACCTTCCTTTTTACAATAAGCCCGCTCCAAGGCCCCCGTTTTTTGTTTCACCTTCAGCACACCCCTACCACTTTTTTGGTCGAGTGCAAAAATTTTACAAAATCATATTTTTTAAGGAAAAAACGTACTGTTGTATTTGGGTAGCAAAGACCTACTAAATACACCAAAAACGTACTGGTTGGCAGCTCTACTCCATGAATAATTGTAGTACAGATATGCAGGCTTTGGCATTCTTTCATAGCAGATCACACATGAAATATACAACAGGTCATTCGATCAGTATTACATGTTTACATAGGAACCTCTCAATTCAGCCAGCCAGCATGACAAGCAACACAAGGCTAAAATTTAAGGGGGTCTGTCACATTTTTCGGATCAGTCTATCCGTCGGAATGAGGCGAAATTTTGATCTCTACATTGAAGCCTATCTGTAGTTATGGTAAAATCTCCCATAAGTACATTTCACTATTCCTATTTATTAATAAATTATTAAATTACTAAAGGGTTATGACATGAAGGATGTAAAATAAAAATGTGTTCTATTTACCCATTTTAAATTACACATCTGCATATTATCTGTATTCTTGTTCATAAAACCTCCTTTCTCAAGCATGGTACGGGCTGAATATTTTAAGATATGATCTTTGTCTGTAGCATTCTAATATCTAATTACTAAAATTGTAATGTAAGTGCCCAAATCATATTTCTAGAATAAAGATAAGACATTACTGAAACAGGGTGCTATATCAAAGCCAAACCTGAATTCTAACAGCTGGAAAAAAATATTCACTGACCATTACACTTCTGTAAGATTGAAGTGTTAGATGATACTGGAGTATAGTTCACATTACTGGCCCTTTACAGAAGATTTTAGATGGGCTTTAACACAAAGAATGTGAGAATGGAGAATAAAATTAAATATTAATGATTGATACTGAATAAATTGCACTTTTAGCTTTACATATGTTAGAGCATGCAACAAACAACCTCATTGACATTGAAACATTAAAGTATGTTTATCTCCCAGAAGAACTAGTAATAAAAACTTTAAATACAGCTAAAGGGTAGCTTTCAAGAATTTCAGTTCACAAATAAAATCTCTACACACAAATAATGCAAATTTGCACATTTATACTGTATACCGGTAATCAAAGTCGACAATCATACTATCATATTTCTGTGAGTTCAGTGATTTAACCATCATTATGAAACTTTACGTTATTACTATGCTTCTTCATACAGATTCTTGTCATATCCTATAAAAGTAACTGCTCTACGGCGGCCGTATGGTGAGTCAGAAATAGCCGTTTTAACATTTTTTAAAATAGCTACATATAATAATATAGGTATATTTACCCAGGGAAGCCACTTCAGTTCTGAAAACTGTTTTTCCCAGCGGGCCCTGCTATCATTATTACCCCTGCTTTAGCTGGGCTGCCTAGGCACTCAAGCATTCCAGGAATTTCTTCCTACCAGGTACCCATTCACCTCGCCTGGGTCGAGTGCAACACAATGTGGATAAATTTCTTGCTGAAATTACGCCATGGCTGGGATTCGAACCTACGACCCTCTGTTTCGAAATCAAAAGACTAATCCACTGGGCCACAGCGCTCCACGTAGGTGGTTTGAGTAAACATAATCGACTGCCTGTGACTCACTGTACAGCCGCCGTAGGGGAAATGTGACTGTGCCACATACATGTAACAAATTAAAACTTCAAGAATGAATGTTAGCTTGTAATACATGTACTATGACTCATCATGTACCATAGGATTCATTATTTTTCTGGTCATTTTACCAATTATATTTCTTGGCAACATACTTTCATTAAATGCTTGTTCTGACAGGGCATCATAATCATAACTTTCTATCTCAAATATATATATATATATATTTCAATGCAGTGGCAACTTGACTTCAGCCGATGAAAATATGAATACATGTACCTGTAATTCATAAGGTTGTGCTAAAAGATTGTTGTTGATTTCTAGTAAGGTGTTTGTATTGGTGTTGGAGTCAAGGTGTCTTTATACAGCTCCATCACCAGATAAGGGTGTACAGTAAGTGATACCACTATAATAATCAGTGATAACTGAACACTATTGGGACATATTGCATACACAATTTTACCAGAGATAACTCGTGTTATTTTTTACCAGAATTTTTTTTTAAACATAGTATTATCATTTCAATAGTTTTTTTGCCAGAACTGTCTTCTATAGATGTTAAAGTCAAAGGCATAATTGTTTCCACCATAAATTTTAATTTTCAGCCCCAACTTTTTTTTAAGATGACAAATTGAATGTAACACACCTCTTGTGAGGTTTGTCCAAGCATCAGCTCTACTGCAGGCCTGTTGCTGTGTGAAATATCAGCCTTACACCAACACCAGGAAATAACACCACACTTTGAAAATTATTCAATATGCAAAAGGCTGGAAATTGTGCTACAGTGTAATCATAAGAGTGATAAACATTATCATGTTCGTGTCTTTTTTAAAGGCTATTCATTTGCATGTGCATTTTTAATTGATAAATGTTTGTTCATCGTGCAGGCAACATTAACACATTTATCAAGTGCTAAACTGACAACCTTGATTACCTTGGTTGCCTTAGTCATTGTAGGAACCTACAATAACATGAGATGCAGCAATTTTGGAGGGAAGCACAAGATAACTACTGAATAACAGAGAACATTTATCTTGCTCATGTTATTAATTATTCTGAAGAATGTCTGTCTGAAATCTTTTAAATTTGGCAATGACAGGCTTTGAATCTGTATTCTCATGGATGACTTCCTACAGGCAATTCTCTACCCTTATCAATATCTGACCTTTCCCTTGATGGACCACCATCCATTTATTTCTCACCTACAATGCATACCAATGGAATTTCTTGGGGATTGCCATACCCCTGACATAACCGGTGTTTCTAATCGATTTAAGAGAGTTCGCCTAACCATCCCTATTGCATGTTTCTATCAATCATCCCGTAACTCACTTGATATAAAAACTCTTAACGAGAGACAAGATGGTGGTCTTTTAACCTTCGTTACCTCACATTGATATCCCTTATGATTGATCAGGAAACCTCTTTAAGCCCAACAGTGATTTACTTTGTAAACACAAAATGCCATCTACATGCACATAACCGGAGAAATCAGCTACAAGTGCCTCGATTCAGAGTTCTGCCTGATATAAAGTGGCACCACACCCCTGCATCTCCCTTCCTAGAAAGCATTCTACCAGCTATTGTGGACTAACCTGGGGACGGACCATCATTGCTATATTCCAGTCAATTTCTCGGGTACTATACATATGACATACCACCCTGACCATTGGAAGGTCCTGCTGAGAGGACATGGACTCAGTGTGACAACCTATGTAAATCTGATCCAAAACAGAAAGTGAGTAATGACTTGTGGTCACTGACTCCTATCTGAACTCCTCAAGACTCACTGGTCAAAGGAACTTCTGGATCCATTGGTCCGAGTTCTTTCATGCAACTTTTATCAAAAACATATAAGTGGAGAATGACATGTTATCATGGACTCCTACCAAAACTCACAGACTCACAGGTCACAGGAAACTAGAAGATCCATTGGTCACAGTCCTTGGATGCGATGAAGGAAGAGGAACTAAAGGAGTGTGATCTTACCAGAACTCCTCAAGACTCACAGGTCACAGGAAACAAGAACTAGATCAATTGGTCATAGTCTTGAGATGCCACAATGAAAGAAGAGGAACATCCTGCAGAGGCATGGTCTTAGAGAATCTCAAGGTCCACATGCCTTACCTCAGGTTCTGTTGCCTGTGTGAAAGAAAGAAAGAAATGCTATTGTATATATTCATAATATACACAGTTCAAATACGGAGTTACTGACCAAAGTATTCATAGATTACACACTACCAATACTGAGTGGATGACTATTTGAATGAATAAGTATCTTAATAAATCAAATTAATGTTATTCATATTTTCTATCATATTTAACTAAATATTAAAGGCAACATTATTATCGTTATTCAAACCTTAAAATAACTATGTGAATGAAGCAATCAGACTTCCTCACAGCTTTGTCCCCTGTAACTTTCCTCAGATGGATCATAACATTTTTTTTTCAAACAAAAGAAATCTTCTCAATAGTCTATGACTTCAAACCTTGTCAAGTCATCTACCAATCCTTGGACCATACCTTGATAAGTTTTTCTATCCTGTCCACCTCTGCAACAAGCTGATCAATTAATTCAATTAAAAATGAACATTTCTTAACAACACTCAGTGACTTCAAACTTCAGTAAGTCATCTACCAATCCTTGGACCATACCTTGATAATTTTTTCTATCCTGTCGACCTCTACATCCAGCTGATCAATTAATTTAATTAAAAATGAACATTTCTTAACAACATTCAGTGACTTTAAACTTCAGTAAGTCATCTACCAATTCTTGGACCATATAAGTACCTTGATAAGTTTTTCTATCCTGTCAACCTCTGCACCAAGCTGATCAATGATCCTCTCACCGTGCTTCAGCATGAAAGACTCCACGTCCTCTAGATTCTGAAAGCTCTGGATTTCCTGCAGCGAGAAGTGTGTGGTACAAGTTAAGATGAATTTACTAACTGTAAGAAATTGTTTAAAACTTTAATTATTTTTAGGATAAAAGGCTCTTTTAAAGAACTATGGCAATGGTGGTAAGTTAACCTCAATATTCTTCCTGAAATGAATGCAAACATTTTTGCCTAATAACCTGTCCCCTTTTTGCCATATAAGCGACAATTTTAACTCCATACAATAGCTCAGTTTTTTACTCCAGGCAGCCCTTGTTTATATTGATACCGTTCAATTTCTGTTTGTTATAAACCTTGCCAAACTTTGATAATTAAAAAAACAGAGCTGACTTAAAAATGGATTTAAAAGACTAGAAAAATATACTAATGTATAGAAAACAGCAATGAGGGTTGCACGGCATGAGAGCTCTATAATGTTCCTTCCAAATAAAGTAATATTGCCCACTTACTGCTCTGAGTGGTGTGTTTTTGCTTTTACATTATAAATGCGCTATAGATACAAAAGGCTAACTTTCTCTAATGATAATGGCAAACATACCAGCTTTGTTGCTTTGCCTCCTCAACAAATTTGTTACACTTGTTGAATTTTTAAAATGCCATCTACTGTCAGGAAGAATGAAGAAAGGAACATCACAAAGTAATTCCCAATGAGGTGTGGGGGTGTTGTGGTCCAGTGGTTACAACTCTCGTTTTTAAATATGAGGGGCGTGGGTTTGATTCCCAGCCATAGCATAGTTTTCCTTCAGCAAGACATTTACCCAAATAGTGCTGCACTCAACACATGTGAGGTGAATGGGTACCTGGTAGGAAGAAATTCCTTGAATGCTTCAGTGCCTATATGGCAGCAAAGCTAAAGCCATGTTAATAATAGCAGCAGGTTGTATCCTGAGGCAAAAAGCACTTTCTAAATCCAGTTATTATCATTTTTACTTTTCAACACCCAACTGATTATGGATGAGACCTGTATTGATTAAATAGAAGAGGCTTAAAAATTCAGATGGTTTGGAAGTATTCTTACCTTAAGAAGAACTTCCAGGTCCTGCGTGTCAAGGTATGATCTTGTGAGCTCTGCGCCATCAATGTCCAGCTCTGCTTTGAATCTTATTGTATTCACACCCATGTCCGTTGCCTTCACATCATATACTCCTCTAAATAGACAGAATTGAAAAATAAAGATGGTTCCAATATAAGATGTGTGATCTCTTTTTCAGATGAATAAAGGTGTGATCTAGTGATTTCTGTGCCATTAATGTCCAGCTCTACTTTGAATTGTAACATATTTTCACCCACATCCACTGGCTTCACATCATATACTCCTCTGGATAGAAAGAATTAGAAAAGAATGATGGTTGGTTTGACTATCTAATTTCTTCTATAAAAAAAACACATTAAAATGGCAGGCAATAATATCCAATTTTATTTGAAAATAACTGAGAACAGTTTTGCAGCATATATATCTCCCCTGTGCTAACAAAATTCAAAATACCCCCATCCACCCCCCTAAACATACACACCATAAAATGGAGAGAGACTGGCACACAAAGAGGCCGGCAGAAGGAAGGAGAAAAGCAAGTTAAAGGGACTGGTGAGGAAAAAACATAAAAGAAAGAGAGGGGAAGAGAGAGAGAAAGAAAACACAGAAATTACTACTAAAATGATAGAGAGCAATGCTTGGTACATGGATGGTACATGTATATATTATAGTTATCAACTTAACCCTAACAGTCCCAGGGTATTTTTTGATCATCTACATGTAAGTTCAGGGTGGGGGTAGGGTAGAGCATGGATCTCATGATCATGACAAAAACATGACAAGCAAATCATTGAGGGATGATCACGTCCTCCTGGGACTATTAGGTTTATGAAATCATAAAGACCTATGACGGATTTCTACCCACCTGACCATGACATCATTCTCCATAACCTCACTGAGTCTGAGTAGCTGGTCATCTGGGATTGACCGGCCAGTGAGGGCCATGGTGTTTGTGTAGATGAGGAAACCAGATACAGCACCTGTTTGAAATGGCACCAAAGACATGATCAGCATGAAATGTAAATTATCATGGATAAATGTAAATCTGCCCTGCTTGTATCGCTAATATGACAATGTTTCGGGCCCTGTTGTATAACAGTAACTATTATGATAACTTTGCCATCTAATGGTAGCTACCACAGTAATGATGCTCGGCAGCCAATCAGAATCAAGGATTCCATGATAGTTACCATTGGATGACAAAGTTACCATAATGGTATCTTTCATGCAATAGGGCCCCGATACTTCCAAAAGAACGACACGATACTAAATTGAAGACAAAAATAAAGAATAGAACATAACATTTTAATAAACGGAACATGTTTCGAGGTGTCGCACCTCATCCTCAGCCTGAAAATTATTAACAGAGTCATTGGTATTTATACAGTTAGGGATGTCAAGTAAAAATTTCAAAGATTCACGTCAGGTTACGACTAGAGAGACAAATTGAAGGTATAATAATATAGGATATTTATATTGCGCACATATCCACCTTGTTAGGTGCTCAAGGCGCTCCTATATTACCCAGCTAAGCTAGGCGTTCATAGCGCACACAGCTTCTTAAGGAATTACTTCCTACCGGTACCCATTTACCTCACCTGGGTTGAGTGCAGCACATTGTGGATCAGTTTCTTGCTGAAGGAAATTACGCCATGACTGGGATTCGAACCCACGACCCTCTGTTTCAAAGTCCGAAGACTAATCCACTGGGCCACAACGCTCCACATAACCAACGGTATTGGTGAATAGACAGAACATATTTGAAATTTAAAAGGCAAAGGATTTGTTGTCTTCTAGTGGTAAACAGAATCCTGTTTCATAAAGATTTGTTGAAATTATAAATGCACAGTTTCTGTTAATAAATTTCTTTCAGCCAACCAGATTGAAGGATTTGAGAAGCTTTTAGCTGATGTTGCAAATTTATTATAATAACAAGATTTATGAACCGGGGCCCCAGTTTGGTTTCTTACAATATTGTAACCCAATATGGAACCACATTTTTAATTAAAATATTATTTGGTCAATAGCATCAAAATTACTTTACCTAGTAGAGTCCCGACTCCTATAGCTCCTAGCGAGTCATACATCGGGTTCCCTGTCAGCGAGGTCAGGCCCATACAGCTCCCAGCGATTAGCACACCAATGACAGCTGCAGTGTCTTCCATGAACACCACGTTGACACTGGGATCTCTAGCCCTCCAAACTGTCAAATGGAATCGAAAGAAACAATGTAAAGTATATATTTTAAACTAACCCAAAATATTCCATGTCATTTATAAAATTTTATTCTTGATTGCCTGGTTATGCATTTCATTTATTCATTTATTTCCATCACCTTTCAGTTTAAATACATACAAAGTAACATGATAGTTCAAAGACAAAAGAGACAGCAAGAAAAGAGCCTCAGACAGGAAATACATTGTAAACGAGCATACATGTAACACAAAAATTTATATACATCCAAATTGTCAAATGGAATCGAAAGAAACAACTAAGTATGGAGTTTAAAACTGATCCTACATGTATATCTTCCATGCCATTTGTTAAATTCCACTTCTTCAATGACAAATGAACACAAAATATAACCATATTGACACAGGATGTATAGCTCTCCCAACTGTGAAACAAAATCAAAAGGACAAAGTACAAGTTTAATATCACAAAAAATTCTTGATGACTCTTGCCAATTGTTTGCTTCTCATCCTTTTTTTCCAAGTGCAATCTATCTTTGTCTGATCTACACCATGTTACTTTTAATAAATACTGAAATAGTTGCTACAAATACTGAGCATTCATTTTACAACTATCTAGTCCCACCTATTGTCATTAATGCAGTAATCTAGCCTTTGGACTGACACAAAACATATGCGTGTGAATGATAGATTCATTAATCTACATAGCCATATGACAAGAGAAACTGTAATATACATGTAGCCAGTACTTTTGCCTGTTCTCATCAGATTTGCGTGTTTGTACTATGAACTATTTATCAACTGCAGCTCTTATTCATAGACACTTAGATCTATTAACAATGGCATCAAAGGTTGTTGCAGCAATGGTAAAATAGATTATCGTAAATTCTGATTTTCTACATGCAATCTCTAATGCTGATGAAAAGTTGTAGCATGATGATATGTTAGAAAGTATGGTCAGAATAGAGAGCCGTGTTGGTAATCTTCAATCTTCAGTGAAATCAAATGAGAAGTGTTTAGAGAGCATACAGTCATTGGTCAATGGCAAGTGCGCTTGACTTTCCACAACCAGAGAGAAGACTGACTTATCTATCCTCGAGATCGGTTCCCGAGATAAAAAGAATGGATTCCTTCAGAAACGTTGATTCCAAAGAATGACAAGTTCAACAACTTCAATACAGCCATAGATTAATCCGAGCAATACTCTTAAAGAACTTGTCTACGAATATTCAGTGTGCCGCAACAGCCAAATGAAGATACCTATCGACTTGCCTGTGGTGTAGCTAGCCAAGTCAGTGTACATTTGGAAACAACTGATATCGGAATCAGTAGTCTGGCTTAGCCAGAATAATATAGAGTGCCTTGAGCACCTAACACGGTGGATATAACCGCTATAAATACCCATTACTTTTATCATTATAATCATTACTATTATCATTAGTATTATTGTTATTGATGTTGTTGCTGTTATTATTATTATCACTACATGCATCATTATCATTATTATATTATTACAATAGAGATAATAAACTCACATAAGTAGGTTTGTCAAAAACCTTCACACTTATTACAGGGACTAAAATACAGGAGCACCGCATCACTACCTACATTTAGAATTTCAACCTTCTCCATCTCACTAAATCTTACAAGCAACTGCAGCTGTATGGTCAGCTGATGAAAGAGTGACTGTCCTGGTGTCTATCAGCGGTGGTCAATCCATGAAGGGACTAATAGAAAATACTGACAAACCTTTACTATAATAAACTGGTGCAATTTCTCAAAGTCCAGCATGATAATTGTCTGTTACGAGAAACAAAGTGTAAACAAGAGTGCAGCCCCCCCCTGATTTTTCAAGCGGTACAAAAAGGAATTAAGGGCAGGAGAAAAAGGAAGGGAAGAGAGAGAACAGAAGAGCATCAACAAGAGGTGCTGTGGTCATCTACATGTATTACCCCCGTAATCCAATGGAGAAATAAAATGGAAATAACCTTACTATCAAATACCCTGGTGCGCTCCTGACTCCACAACATATTCATTTAAACAGTCAAAATGCAGTTAAGTGAATATAAAACTTTCCAAAGCTGTTTGATTGCACTCACCATAATCCCAAAACTTCATTTTCCTGGCTGTAGATCCTTTCCTGATAGCATTGATGGCAATAGCTAGCGTTGCTGAAATACAAACAAAAAAGATCCAAAATTAACACTTTTAAGCTTTTAATTTTACTATAGATTTGTATTATTCATGATTTTTCTTTTCTCTCATGGCATGTAATACAAATAGATCTGCATATACACAATTGGTAGCAAATTTGATGGTAAATGCCCTGTCAGCAGAAAGTCAGTAACTGCCTTTCTGCTATTAGCTGAGGGTCGACTGTGAGCTAAATAGTGATGTGTAATAAGCCTTTCGAAAGGGTTCTGTCAAGGAGTTGTCAACATGGTTTACTAAGAAAGACATCTACAGGATGGCTAACAGTACTCACATCAAGAGACAGTTACATGTAAGTATCATGAAAGCACAACTGGGCCTTATGAAGGTACAGGTGCAGCTGCACCATATAAGAAGACAGAACAGAGGATGAGGGTCTAGAGACGGCGGACCCAAGATTGGGCAAGCCCTGAGTGACATCGTTGGTTTAGATTGTATGTCCAGCTCATGGTGTAGTTATGATGGGAAGACAAGGCACCATTAGCAAATTTTATACGAATGCCCCTAGAAATGTATGACAAACTTTGCTGAGCATTGGGCCACGAAAGAGACATATGGACAGTCCCATATAATGATAACAGAGATGATTTCATTCGAGAACATTTCCAGGAACAATAAATGAAAATATGGTCATGATGATATGAAAGTTTTATTAGAAAGTGTCACAACACACTTTGGTTTGAAAGTCATTAAATCAGGCTGTGTCATCCAACAATTTATCATTCATACTCTCTTAATTTTATATACTGTACTGTAAGGTATTTCAAAGATAATTTCTAGATCTTTGGTATCAACACATTTTTTTCTATTTATCAATGATATCAGTTAGGTATCATGCAGGCACAACTGGGCCTAATGAAGGTGCAGGGGCAGCTGTACTCAAAAAGGAGCCAGAGAGGACAAAAGAGGAGTGTCAGGAGACGGTAGACCAAGAATTGGCGGAGTCCTGATTGTGATACATTGTTGATTTTGCTTGTATGTTCAGGTCATATAATAATAATAATAACTAGCATTCAGTACGCTCTCCATAGTTAACTATATCACAGCGCTTACAAACGAGTTAAAAACAAGAGTACATAATAATTACAATAAAAATACATTCAAAAGAAATTATTCGGAAAAGAGGTATATTTTTAGAAGTTTCTTGAATTGATCTGAAGAGTATGATGATTTAATGAAAGTGGGTATGTTGTTCCATTCTTTAGAAGCAGTAACACTAAATGTGCGATCACCTGATTTTGTACGAGTTTTGGGTATGGCAAGCAAATATGGGTTGATGAGGCATCATTTACAAATTCAATGCGAATGCCTCAAGCAATGTTGACAAACTTTTGCTGAGAGTCAGCCACCAATGAAACATCTGGTAAAAAAAACCAAGCATGCCATTTGTAGGATGGAGAGTCCCACATACATGTAAGAGTATACAGAATTGTGTTTGTGGGCTAATCATGATTGAAATGATGGAAGTTGGCAAGAAATATTTTTTTTTAAATTTCAAAGACATATGCAGACAAAAAATATTCAGAAATTTTATTTTGAACTATGACATTGAATAAAATCATTGAAGTATGTTATTCCAATATCAATCTTTACAGTTGTGCCCTGCCATAATGGACAAACATGTGGATGAATTAAATGCCTCTCACCGGTGGCGCAGGAGAATGGGCAGAAATGGGAAACGGGTTCCAGCAGAAGTGGAATTACTCTCATTGCTTGTGGTACACACAATGGGAAACATGTCTCATGTAAATTCCCCCTGGGCAGAGGATCCACCTATTTCAACTACATGAAGTTCTACTCTGTGCTGTTTTTGGCCCTTATGGACTGGGACTACAAATTCATATGGGTTGATATCGGTGGGCGGGACACAGAGTCTGATGCGCAAATCTATAATGTGCCTGACCTGCAAGAAAGAGTCATCTCTGGTGATGTACATGTGTATCTATGGATGAACCACTGCCATATGACAACCAAGACATGCCACATTATTTTACAGGAAAATAACATATATCTTCAATATTGGGAGCAAGATCAATGAAAATTGAATAATATTGAATTCACATGAAGGCCTACATATATAAGGGACTCAATTTTAAGGCACGCGAGAGCGATCGTGCGCTACATGCACGCCTTAATCCATTTTAGGTCGCGCTATTAATAGCGCACCTTGCGATCGCTGAGCTGCACGTGGCTGGCAAGTGAGCAATCCGATCCGAGGCTAGGCGCTAGGCAACCCCGATCTAGTGGAATGGACTTTGAAGATTAGCACATTTGATTCGATTTGAAAGAAAACAAAAAGAAAAGCAAAATGAATACCAGTAAGTCCAAAGTGACAATCAAGACTGTCAAGAGCTAGGGGTTCGGGGTTGGGTTTGAGACAGAAACACCTGCAGAGGGTATCACATATGCCACTAAAATCTGGTGCGAGACATGCAGAAGACAGGGAGCAAAAATAAAGTGTGATCCTCGAATACGTGGAGCCACCGAGAAGGCAGCGAGTACATAAATCCATGGAACAACCTTTATTACAAAACACAATGTGAGCAGGCATTTTGGGGGAAAGTTAAGCTTGTTATTCTCTCAATTTTCGTTTAATGGTATTCTCGCACTACTATTAATATTACTATGATTTAAATACGGTTTTTGAAGTGGATTCCAGACTTATTTTAACTTTATATCTAGGCTACCGTACCGAAGTCTATCCCAACACATTTGGGTGGTTGCGGGTCACGCGTACGGAGCAAAGCTCCATAGTTTCATCCTCCTCTGGCCGAAAGACAGGAGCTTCGCCGGCCACTCGTCAGGCGCAAGTGAAAGAACCACCAGCTACACAAGCTTGCTGCAGTTCATCTCATAGTCACAACTTGGATAGGTTGTCAGGAGCCAGAAGAGTGGTGGAGAATGCATTTGGAATACTTTCCAGCTGTTTCGGAGTGATGTTTGTTGCTGGTCCACTTGAAACTTTTTTTTTTCATTTACAAATTTTAGAGTGACTTGTTCAAGGCACAATTGACTAGGCATGAATACCCCCCCCCATGCCTGTGTGATTGACTGTGTGGTGTGGATGTGTTTGTTTTTGCTTAGTTACTCTGTTTAAACGCTTTTTTTAATCATCTTCTTTGTGTACACAATCTACTAAATTTTTGTTCCTGGGGGGAACATTTAACCCACAAGCATCGCTTTTTAGTTCCCCCCTTTTTCCTCATCTACTATTATGAAATGCATTTTTATTCTGCTCTCTTTATGTATGAAAATATTTAATGACTAGAAATGCATTTATAATGTTATGTGTTGTAAATATGAATTTGATTTTTTACTGATATGGAAATAAAGACATTGAACTTGAACTGATGTCGGCAACCATGCAACACAAGCTGGCTGCAGTTCATCTCATAGTCACAACATAGATAGGTTGTTTAGAGCCAGAAGAGTGGTGGAGAACGCATGCGGAATACTTTCCAGTGATGTCAGCAACCATGCAACACAAGCTGGCTGCAGTTCATCTCATAGTCACAACATAGATACATGTAGGTTGTTGAGAGCCAGAAGAGTGGTGGAGAACGCATTCAGAATACTTCCAGCTGCTTCCAAGTGATGTCGGCAACCATGCAACACAAGCTGGCTGCAGTTCATCTCATAGTCACAACCTGCATCATCCTTCACAATCTCATGAGAATGAGATATCCAAGGCTACAGAACAACTGGACTTTTTCATACAAATGTTGATACCAAAAAAAGCACATCATTTATAAACATTTTTTTCTCATATCAACTGGCACCAAAACCTTGGATGCTCTTTAACAAACATTACGCAATTAATCATTATGCAATAACTCAATAAATATGAAAATCTTCCATCCCATATTCGATCCCCCCCCCCCTTTTCTCTATCCCCTCCTCTCCTCTCTCTCTCCTCTTCATTGTCTACCTTTTGCAGCTTCATTTCTTGTTTTATAAATCCCGTTCTTGTATCATTCTTGTTATGTCTTGTTCTTGTATTGTTTTGTGTTGTAGTAATGTTCTGTATAAATGTCCTGTTATTGTAAAGTTTTTTGTTGTGGTGTACAATTGTTTTGTCCTGTCATATCTAGTTATTATCCGGCCTCATTGGAAGATTGTACTAAAAGTCATGTCAATACATTTAAAAGACATTTCCTTTTAGATGAATCAACATGACTGACTTATAGATCAATTCTATTTTGAATTCTGTATTTATGTGTCACTAATTCATTTAATCAAAGGAACTTTCGTTAACGAGCTATGCTTTCCAGGAGGTTTCCAATTCATTTTGTTATGATGTATCATATTTTGCCTTGCTTTTTAATTTTATTGTTGAAAATTTGAAATGAAAGAAGTTCATTGCTAAAAAAAAAAAGATCAATGTGGCAGGAGGAAGAGAATCAAAAGTTTGTTCCAGGAGCCTGGCACCAGAAACACACCATGGACAATCTTCACGTGGTCAAAGGCGAACGAACGCGCTTGAGGACCTGGTCAAGCATGAATGACCAAATTCATATACCACAATGCAATTTCTTCAAATTTGAGTGTCGTTTTGTTCCTAACTTCGTAAGAGCTGATGTACATGTATTGTCTACTATAATATCATTTAAAATAGAATTGTCAAACGCATCATGGGAAAAAGCCGCACCCAATGGGGTATGTAGGCCCAGTTGGTAGAGTGTCCGTCACACAACTGGGAGGTCAAAACTTTAAACCCCTGCCGAGTCAGCCCAAAAGAAGTTAAAAGATGGGAGTTGCTGCTACCCTGTTTGGCGTTCAACAATTAAAAGGATAGAACCTCATCGATCTGGCACTGCACAGAAGCTGTCAGGCCCACGATCAATTGGGCAAAACAAATTTTCAGAGTATTTCATTGCTGACATCTTTTTCGAACAATAAAATATGGATTTTCATTTTGTATGAAAAACAAATTGATAACCCTTCTTCCTGCAACTTACATTGCAAAGAGACAGATACATGTACACCAAGAACAGGATGGCCATGAATTACACTTGCCTTACATGCAAAAGCAGGGACAATTTGATAAAGTGAATTGGCATAACCACAGGGAAAGAGGGAACATGATCCAAGTCTTTGAGATACTAGATGGCAGAGACAAAGTCAATCCGGAATCCTTCTTCATGAGACCCCAGTACCAGGGAACGCAAAATCATCCAACTCAAACTCTTCACCACTCGCCGTCGCTTAAACATTCATAGACTCTTTTAAGCAAAAGAGTAATTCAAAGGGATAATACATATCATAAGTTACAGAGGGAACTATTTTCACATTGCCAGATGGCTACCATGAAATTATTTGTATAGGAAGTTGGCACTTAAGTATCATGCAGAGCAAAATAAGATTTAAAACACCTACCTCCTTCCGTAAGCAGAGCACCTCCCAGAATACAGTAGGACCAGATGAGTGATTCTATAGGCTCAGGGTGCAATAACCCTGTAATACCGTGATAAAAGGAGAGACCAGCTCCCACACAGAAGATACCCACACCACTGATCAGAGATGAGATGTGACGCATGTTGCTGAACCCATACCTAATGAGGGAAATGATTTGATTTGATTTATTCATCTTCCACATTCACAATTACATAAAAATAATATTCACAACAAATGCTGCAACACAGAGTACAATAATTATGGATAAAATTTAGATACCTACTTTCAGCCTGAGTAGCCCCTTTAACCTGTAAGTTTAGAAACATCAAGAGAACAAAACTATAATAGTAACTTAAGATTTATTAAGTGCATCTCAATTCTGAATATTTTGTGTAGTAAATATAGATTTGCATTAATCTTCATCGATATCTGTGTGTGATCTCCACCCCAATACCAGCAAAAAAGTAGCTAAGAATAAATTTCAGAGATTTTTAATTGAGCTTGAAAAAGCACATGTAGCTTTCCAAAATTGATCAACAATAACCCATGCAAGTACTGAACGTAGAGAAAGTCTCTGAGAGCTCCAAAGAACAAGGAGAAAACAGAGTTTTTGAGCTCAGGGTTCACTCAAGAATGAGATGAGCACACTGTGCAAACCTTAGTGAAAGTCTGGAAAAAATGGGAGTGAGAAACACTTTACAGCTTCAAACTGTAAAAGCAAGTAGAAGAAAAATTACTCTTTCAGTTAAGCTAATTGCTTATTAACTTTTTGAACACCAAATTATTGTTTTGGCTATTTACAAGAAACCTCCATGGCGACTTATTGCTGGTTAGGAGTGGCTGGCCACGTATATAGGAACCTAAAAATCTAAGACAACATAAAAAGTACTGCTTGATTTATTTGCATTGCATCAAAAAATAAAAATATTCAATGAAAGTCAGGTTCAACTTACGGATGATCCCTTGATGGTTTCTTGATAGATTGATGGATACCCAAGGCAAGAATGCATTGATTGCACACATCTGCTAAGGAGTGGATTGCTTCCGAGAACATACTGGATGAACCAGAGTACAACCATGCCATCAACTTGAACACAAAGTTACCTGTGTTGCTGTAATGGACAGAATACAAGATACTTGTATGACCATGGTCTTCATGTAAAGATTTCTCTGTAGATTTCAGATGATTTGAGAGGAGTACCGGTACTGGGCCCCGATTAATCCAATCAATCTAACTCTATGGAAATCCATCAGTATCATGATTTTTATAGTGTCAAGATGAAGAAATACTCCTTCTGACAAGCAGTTTTGAAATTAGGCTTTTAGAAGATCAATTTTCTATTTTGGCTTTTAACAGAGAACATTCCCTGGTGACTTATTGGTGGTTTAGGGGTGGTTGGTCAGAGATGCATGCCCCATGATAATGACAACTTCTTGGTCATTTTGTCACTACAATAATGGTACATTTAGCTACATCCTCTTGGGAATATATCATTATCCCTTTATATTTTTTGGACATAATGGTCTATTGATTTTCAACTTACATGGCTATTGCTGACAGGACAACCTGGCCGGGACCCTCAAAGATTGATGGTGTTGGCTAAGAGACAAGCACATTAAGAATGACTGGTGAATGGTGGTAGTGATCAGAAAATTGGATGTCAAACTCAAAACAGTTTATCAAACTCCAAGGTAACACTTTGCCTACAAAAAGACCTGCATATGGATTCCTGACATTTCAAAAGTACAGGTATAGGCCTGCTTTTCAATTCTTTCTACATGTAGATGAATCATACAGATGACAGATCAAATCATTCGCAAACACCAGCATGCCCATGTCATGCAAATATTTAATGTAGGATATAAAGCAAATAATCGCCTTTCAGTTTCAGGTGATGAGACAAACAATCGCATCTTCTGCAACACAAATGTAGACAACTATGGAAGAAAGCCTCACCCAAATCACTTTGACAATGATAGTAGGCCCAATCACTTTAACAAGCAGTAATTATTTTGTAACTTCTCAAGGTTTCCAGGACAAAAAAGAATAGTGCAGTAGGTTTCAAGGTACACCATGTATCTTTCATGGATAATTGTTGGTCCTGAAAAAGGACCACCCAAACGATACTGGGGAAAATTGTTCCCTGCACTTACCTCTTTGGGGCTAAAGAAAGAGTCGTATTCCCTCATTGCTCTCTTGAGCAGGAACAAATCTGTAATAGATAAATCAAATACACAAGTCATCATAATAATACATCAAGATGCAATGAAGTTGGGACCTTACCCCAATACCAACTTTGTTTTGTTGATCGCATCATGTTTCATTGGGCTCTGATTCAATTTTCAATTTGTTTTATTTCATTTTCAACAGAACAAAGTAGAGTGCTTGTATCTGATTAGAATGACAATTGCAACTGAAACTTACACAAACAATACAAATTGGAGTCTAGGTACAATACATGATATTTTTCAATAAGTAAACATATAAGCAAATTTTTATGAACATAAAGATCTGAGAAAAGGAAGGGATCCACTATGAAGCAAATGCTTGTACAGTGTAGAGTGAAGGGTGTGACAGATAAGTAGCTCCTCCATATATTATTATTTAATTCGATTTTTCAAAGAAAAAGAAAGTGATTTCATTTGTACAGGGGAGTTATCATCAGACACATCATTTCACACCCCTTCTATAATACATAATTTTTATTTATTGATTCTGGGCAACTTTTGTTTATCATTCACTTTGAATCACATGCTACAAGAATGTTTGATTTTGGTAACTTACGTTCTTTATATACAGCCTCTCTGTCTCTCCTCTTCTTCTTCTCCATTTCAAGTGCTTCCATACTCCCCCAAACCTCAATAGCCCTGCAATCAAACATGAAGAAAAAAGGAAACCTATATCATTACCAGGCTTATTTGGAATGGCATCATATATACAATTGTCTGCAAAACAGATAATGAGTAGGGGAAGGCAGGGTAAGTTGTGACACTTTTTGCTTTTTGCATGTTCGAATTGATATGATTAATAATCTTGTAGAAATAAGTACCTTGTCTTAAAATTTAATTCTTCCGAGATATTTTCACCTATATATAACTTTCAACCCCCTACAATGAAATTCATTGTCACCTTTGAAAAAAGAGATGTCAAATGGCTCAACTTGCCCTACAGTATCTGTGCGGTAAGTTGAGCCACTTCTGGGGTACGTTGAGCCACAAAATCTATGTATGGGGGAAGAACCAGCATGTCAATGTTATTATTCAATGTCTTTCACTTGCCACTTGTGACATCATCAGCCCACCTAATGAATATTCATGACAATGTGCATATAACTGTTTTCACAAAATATTGATAAACTTTCAAATTCAAAAACTTCGTTATTTGTTATCCGATTATGATGAAATTTTCAGCATTCTACTCTGTGAATTTTACTCTATTTATTTAGATATAGATATTCTCAGCCCAGACCATCCCTTTAAATATTTCATAAATTTATCAATTCTAATTATCTCGTAAAAATTACATTGTATCAACCGACAAGATGAATGTTGGTGGCACAGGAACATGTACTATAAAACGCTAAAATTAATGGCCATCAAAGGAGCAGCAGCTGTCTACAACCAAATTGCATTGATATACCAGATTGAAGACCGTATATCAGATAAACCATACATGGCATACATAAATGTTTATTTGGAATTCCACGAACCATACTATCAAACTTTTGTATCATTTATCCAATTGTCCTCAAACTTTCAATGATCTTATTCTTTGATTTTTCGTGTTTTCACACAAGCTACATGAAACTTGTTCTAATCATATCGTTCTCCGTTGATAAAAAAATATATATATTCAGCTTGCTATCTACTGATACTTAGATTCAACATGGTTGGTGTTTCATAAGGCTGTTTATAAAGTTAGGCACGACTGGAACATGCTCTCATGTGCTAAGTCAGTTACGTAGTCATGGCAGGGATTTATCAAGAAAGGGTCACCAGTCATTTGCAAAGTCATTCATAAGTTACAAACAGCTTTATGCAACTCCTACCCGGATTTCAATTCAAAGAGTTGTCTTTTCATTTTTTAACCTTTTGGCATTATTTGACTTACTTTTGTTCTACATCAGATCGGAGATACACCATCATGTTCCTTTCACTTGATTCCTGATCATAAGGGCTTCTCCTCACTGTCTTCCTCAGCTGCTCCAGATCACTGCAAATGGTTGTTTCACAGGTTATAATAATAATAATAATAATATCAACAACAAAAATAATAATAATGTAGGTATATTTACCCAGGGAAGCCACTTCAGTTCTGAAAACTGTTCTCCCAGCGGGCCCTGCTATTATTATTACCCCGGCTTTAGCTGGGCTGTCTAGGCGCTCAAAGCATTCAAGGAATTTCTTCCTACCGGGTACCCATTCACCTCACCTGGGTCGAGTGCAGCACAGTGTGGATAAATTTCTTGCTGAAGGAAATTATGCCATGGCTGGGAATCAAACCCACAACCCTCTGAAAGTCAGAAGACTTATCCACTGGGCCACAACGCTCCAGGTTATCATTGTATGCTGGGCCATATATTCAGGGAGGGATCAGGAGAGGTAAAACCAAATGGACTTGCTCGACTCAACCCGCTATAACTTTTCACTGCAACATTTTGGGGGGAAAAAAATTCCAGCAAAATTTAAGAGAATTTCAAAAGCTTTCTGACTATATGATATTTTTGGGAAATAATGATTAGAAATTTGGTAAATAATGTCTGATTTCACACATATATGGTATTATTATGTTAAAGGATAAATAGAATAGATTATTAAGCGTGAAATGCAAAGTTTGTGCAGCACCGTGTGTGCACTGGTGCGAAGTATGCATGGAAAAAGTTAATCGCTATGGATAGCGTTATCACAAGAGGTGATCGGTAGCATGATCACTTATTATCACTATATCATAGGTATATCTATCAATACTTACTTAGAGAACACATCTCTATTTCAAAGACCTCAAAGTAAGATGGGCATTTTTTAATTGATGCCCATATTCAAACTGCAACAACATGCAGAAGTAGGCCATACATCCTGACAGAGAAAGGATAATTGTGATTGATGTGAACCTATTTCATTTCAGAGTTGCTTCAAATCCTCATTTTTAATAATCCATATGGACTACAAATTCCCTTACCATATTTATTTATACATTCATTCATTTCATAATCTATCTATTTCAAGTTTTTTCATTAAATAGGTCTTTTTTTTTATCTATTCATATATTACCTATTAGAGAAAAATTATATTCATTCATTTGGTTTGTTCATGAAATTAATTCCAAATTCTTGTACATATTTCTATTCACGGCATTTTCAAGGGACTGTAAATTTGAAATACCATTGTTCCCTTTTCATTCAAATGGGTTGGACTAGAGAGTAGGGGCATTCTAACCTCGATTTCAGTAAGTAGTCACTCATAGCCCTGACGGCTGTGATGGTGTTGTTGTCTGTGTATTTCTTGGAGTAATCCACTTTCCTTCTTCTTTCCTTGTACGATGACAATGCCTTGGATAGGTTTGCAAGACGCTCGGCTGTTTGGGATAAAATCATGAATGGAATTGAAACAGCAAAATCATAACATGACCTGCAAACATTCAAACTTTCAACAAGTGGCCATTTATATATTTCTTTCCAAGCTTTTAAGATGGCTTGGTGTCATCTTTACCTGAGAACTAGATACCTACAAGAATTAACAGATGCTCTAAGAGGAATAAAGCTGAATCAAGCTTTATGAATATTGCTATTTATGTTTTTAACCATCATCTCTTTCTCCCAATACCTAGCCCAAATTGTAGCACAATCCAGCAAAGGAATATAGAGATCAAAATAGTACTAAATATGTAGGTATATGTTCAGTGATTTCCACTGTCTTATGGCATTTGATACATCTACTTTCTAGCAAGGAATCTATTTCCAATGAAAGTCAAGATAAAGTGATATTTTCTAAACAAGGACCAAGTCTAAAACAGGAGATTCTCCACATCATAATTGATAACTCGATGGCATTATTACTTACATGTACAAACCTTGTTAGGAGGGGCAAAAAATTCTAAACAAACAATAAGGTCACACTTGGGAGCACTTTCCCTTTGAAAAAATTACTTAAAAGCAAAAAGGCCATGAAAATTCTATCAAGGTGCATTCTCCCCCCCCCCCCCTGTATGCTAGTGCTCAATGACACTGCATGTTAATCACACAGTACACAATATCAAGGATACACAGTATCAAGTGCAAAAAAAATTCTTACTTTCTTTCTTTTTATTTAAGAAAAGAGAGTTTAATATTCAAGCAATGTGTCTCAGGAGATTTTAAGCAAAGGGTGGATTAAAACTGAATATTAATTTCTATGAATAAAATGACTTATATCTCATTGCTCTTATCACGTGGCAAACTGATAAAGCACATACACTGTATATAAACTACAATATCATTATTACTAGGAGACCAAAATACCAAGTGATGTTTAAAGACAGCAAACTCCAGATAGAAATAAAGACCAAATAAAAGCTTATGAAATACCTCTTTAGGATTGTTTTGTGAATTCCTACAAAAGTTACCTAATGTGCAAGTTTTAGATAAGATAAGAATTTTTGAAAACATTGGCTTGCACATGCTTTGGCGGAAATCTCGATTGGTATCCTCACAAATTGAGACAAAATTATTCACTTTATAGGTGCCTTGAAGACGTTACATGCTATAAGGGAGTGTTATGTAATGTAAAGATGACGACATGAAAAATTTGGGTCAAAGAAATCATCATATGCTTCCATGGTCATTGACAGGGATCATCCGATAGTTTCAACGTCACTGAATGCAATTACGTCTATTTCTCAGTGACATAATTATTCATTTCTATTCACATTATTCAATGTCCATGGCCATAACAATTATTCATTCCATCATCCACTTTAAGTTACAAACAATAATAAAAAGAGCATTCAAGAGCGATCCCATTCTATCAACATTTACTAGTTCAAACATGCATCCTTTTGAAATTACTTAAAGACCAACCATAAATTGACCGGAGAATTATTCACTTTACCTGCAGATGACTTGGCTTCCTTTGAATCAGACGGCAGGTCTGCTCCTTCCGAAGCCTTCACCACCGGTTCCGCCTCCTTCTTGCCCTTCACAGTCGTCACTACAAACGGTTTTTCATCTCCGCCGGGGGAAGTCGAGGCTTCTCCTTTTTCACCATCGTTTTTTGAGCTTAAAGTTCTGGCATGGGATATTTTGTTGGACTGAACATGATGGAGGAGCTGGCTGGCTCTCCTTGTGACAGACCTCATTTCCCTTCGAGTTGGATGTAGTTTTGAAGAGATGCTTGTCGTAATATGTCTACATACTGTAGGGAGAAAAATTTGGCATGTATTAAACAGCACACACCTACTTGGTCGGTGCTGTCAATTGCATTTTATGGACCCTACAAAGAAAAGTAGATTTTTTTTTGCCAGAAAGAGACTTGTGTTTTTTGCAAAACCAGTGTAACTTAATATGACCAACTATGTGTATGTATTTTTATGTCCTGGCATGCAATCTGCATGAGTTTCCAAGAATATATCCTAAAAGTTTCAACCTATTCCTTGCTTTGAAATAGGATTTAACTGAAAAACAAAAACACGCAGATATTTTATTTTGATCGAGCACCCGATCAAATCAAATTTTTATGTAAAATCGCAAAATTTATCCATTCATATTAGCTACATGTAGCAATGAATTGGAATAGTAATAGGCGCATTTTGGGGTATGTACACATGCTTTAATGGACTAGGGACTTATGCAAGATTATTTTCAAAAATTAAAATTTTAAACTTGGTCATTTTTTTTTAAATTGATACCACAACATGATGACCTTTACCGTTGACCATGTGGTACTCCTTTGATGTCCAAAGTCTTTCCGTACGTGAAGACAAATCAAGGGGTGAGATTGGACATAGCCTATTTTCAGATTTGTAAGGGTGGTCAGACATCATGACTATACAGGTGGGTTCATGATCCCTTAATGCTCACTATCCAACCAAAAGGCTTGAGCTTCCATTCTTCTATATTGCTCGAGTACCAAAAGTTTGACAGCCATAAAAATCAAGCATTTTATGGACCCCTCAAAGAAAAGTAGAAAATCCATATAAGGTAATGCCATACAAAAGCACAATGGTCATTCATAATAATCACATATTCTCCTATTAAAATAAAATACAGAAAAAAATTAATGGCAATAGTAAAAGGAAACAAGTGGAATGCCTCTGGCCGTCTCACCTAAATCACGAGGTTCAATATAGCATCAGTGCTGACTTTGAAAACTACTCTAACTCGCACAAGATGTTCAGTGATACATGGTTACTTTTATGTCCACTTTTTATGAACTAGACCAATAAACTTACAGAGATATGATGGTTATTCAACAAAAAAACCCAACATGGCCAAAGTTCATTGACCTTACATGACCTTTGACCTTGATCATGTGAATTGAAACTCGCACAGGATGTTCAGTGATACTTGATTACTCTTATTTCCAAGATTCATGAATCAGATCTATAAACTTTCAAAGTTATGATGGTAATTCAACAGATACACCCAATTCGGCCAAAGTTCATTAACCTTTGACCTTGGTCATGTGACCTGAAATGCGCACAGGATGTTCAGTGATACTTGATTACTCTAATGTCCAAGTTTAATGAACTAGACCAATAAACTTTCAAAGTTATGATGGTATTTCAACAGATACCCCCAATTCGGCCAAAGTTCATTGACCCTAAATGACCTTTGACCTTAATCATGAGACCTGAAACTTGCACAAAATGTTCAGTGATGCTTGATTACTATTATGTCCATGATTCATGAATCAGATCCATAAACTGTCAAAGTTATGACGGGAATTCAACAGATACCCCCAATTCGGCCAAAGTTCATTGACCCTAAATGACCTTTGACCTTGGTCATGTGACATAAAACTCACGCAGGATGTTCAGTGATAATTGATTAACCTTATGTCCAAGTTTCATGAACTAGGTCCATATATTTTCTAAGTTATGATGACATTTCAAAAACTTAACCTCAGGTTAAGATTTCAATGCTGATTCCTCCAACATGGTCTAAGTTCATTGACCCTACATGACCTTTGACCTTGGTCATGTGACATCAAACTCTAATAGGATGTTCAGTAATACTTGATTAACCTAATGGCCAAGTTTCATGAACTAGGTCCATATACTTTCTAAGTTATGATGTCATTTCAAAAACTTAACCTCAGGTTAAGATTTGATGTTGACGCCGCCGCCGCCGTCAGAAAAGCGGCGCCTATAGTCTCACTCTGCTATGCAGGTGAGACAAAAATGTAAATGAAACAATAGTTTTTTCTGTTGTGTCCAAAGTCCCCCCAGTTTACGTAAATTACTTCACAGGGCTCAAAAACAAAAAAGTTAGAGCCTGTTGAAGACTTGGGTTCAAAAAGGTCACAAAAATTGGTTTTGTATTCCATTGACTTTACATTAAGACAATGCACGTCAATAAACAAATATTTGGATGAATATGTGTGACTTAAACTGGAATAACTGTATAATTTCTTAATGAAAATTAGAGTTCTTGGTATCATTTGAAAGGTTTTTTTAAGAGCTTTTAAAGAATGCCAAATTTATTGATATTTGATGATTTTCATTTTTTGTCAGTTGTCACATACGTAATACCTACATTATCGTGGACGTGTTAAGTCACCAATCCATTCATTGCCGCTTATTTCGTCAGTGGTGGTGACTTCTTTCCACTCCCATTAACTCTGTACACAAAGAGCGTGCACACAATGACAAACACGAGAAGAGAGGTGACAAAATTCACGATAAGGCCCATCATACATTTTTAGTGGGCCTAGATTCGATTCTAAGTTGTCCACTGCAACCATCCTACAGGTATGACTATGGTATGCTAATGCTGTACAGAGCATACACTTATAAAAATCATTAAAATATCACTTTTGTGACCAAAATTACTAATTTCCTTTACAGTTGCAATTTATTTTTCATTAGAACTTGGGAATAATTTCTGAATTCACCAGAGCGCTCAAAAACTTGAATTTTTGGCATATTTTTGTGTACACCCTCTAATGGTGGAAAGTATGTAGGATGGAAGGTTGGGTGTCCGGACACTTTATAATTTTGAAGCATTCTTTTTTTGTCTTTGGATTACACTAAAAATATCAATTCAATAGCTGTAATCATCCTCTATTTTGTTCTCTACAATATTTCCTAACATTTTGTACTAAAACTTGATGAAACTTCACTTGTAAATTTTTCCAAATGACTTTCTAAAATTGATCGTCCGTACACCAACCTGTCCGGACACACAACAATTGGGTATATGGCAAGAAAATTTTCATTATTCAATCTCTATTTGAAATTAAGAAAAAAATTATTTAAAGCATCAAATTTACTGAAACACCTCAGACACTTTCAGATCCCATACTTTGAAACACCTAAAAGAATGTACGCTCTAGACCATGACCACGTATTTTAGTTCCGTGTCTTTATATGGACTAGCAAGTCTGTTGGCACATATCGAAGAAGAGCCAAGTTCATGAAGTTGTTGTATTGATGAATAATTAACATGATAGGTGTAATGCCAATGGAAAGTGTGAGTGTAAAAAAATCAAGCATTTGCCACCCTTATTTTGCCTCACATGGAGATACAACAGATAACAAGGTTATATCATAACCTTGTTCATTGTTCATTGAATTTTTTTGAATGAGTAAGTTGGACCTAGTTTAGGCTTGCAAATAACCAACATAAATTCCAGCATGTGGGACACAGTGGAAGAGAACTTGACAAGTTTACCTGGATTTAAAACATGATGTATGCTGCTGTCCATGTAAGCTTTGCTGCAAAGTAAAGCGAATGGCGACCGACTTGAAATCCGTCGAAGCATCATTTTGTCAAAATAGAGTAAAATTCATTCAAAACTCGTTAAAACATTCATCACATGAGTCATGACATTCGGTGATTCGGAAATCGCATTTAATGTCCGAATAACCGAAAACCGACCACCGCCGCGGAGCCGGACGTACCGGGCCTGCCCGAGTGGTCGGTCCAGAGAAGCGGATACAGCAAACAAACAAAAAAGAATAGTGCCTACGGCCTACCATATTTTAGAGATGTATATCATTGATATCAATAATATACATCTCTATGGTGCCTACTCATCCCCTAATTCTCCGAGCGGCTGCTCGAAGAGCTAAAAGCTGGGGTATAGCTAGGGGCCAGGAGTTGGGATATACATCCTTGAAGGAGAATGAAACCATTGGAACAAGATAGCTTGTGTGAAAACAGAAAGATCAAAGAACTGGGGCCTGTTGCATGAAATGGTCTTTCGTAGAACCATTCTACGTAAGAACGAGATATCGCTCAACTGTTTCACAAAGCCGATTTGGGCGATACGAAGAATGGTCCTTGGAAAGACACCTCCAGACATGTCCTACGTAGGCATGATCTTCTTTGCACACCGCCCGCCACCGTCGGCATTGAGAGAAAATGCGTTTACGGCAAGCCACACTGACATATCACCTTTAAACATATATTTTAGGGGGTTGATGATGCATTTTATCTGGGATGGCGCCAAGTTATTCTTTGTGTGCAGGGGCTAGTTGTCATCAATTTCAGGTCGACAAGACGACCAAAAACGGATGTCATTTTAACTTCTCCGGGGGTAATGTAGGCCCAATTTTTTTTAAATATGTTTTCTTTTATTCTCCCTCCGTCCTATCCCCACCCCTATTCCATTAAAAAAGAAAATAAACTTGAACTATCGAAATGGGCAGCACTGCACTATCTCTCTGACCGCTCATGCTTTCTCATTGTAGACAATTAAACAACATGAAAAAAAGGAAAAAAAGTATTTATTACGTTCAGCTAAAAAAAAGGAATAATACAAAACTAAGATGTTAAACATGCTAAATTTATTTTTATTTCATTTCCATTATGATTATTATTTTTTGATGAGATTAATTTTAATCAATGAAAATTAATTCTTGGATATGGGATACAGTGAAACAAACAATGCAGTAACAAAATAGCTAATTGAATTTAAGATACAGATTAGACCTATAGCTTACGAATCCATCACAATAATTACAAATGAAGATAAGTTCATCAAATAAAATATTATGGAAAGACCATGCGAATAGGCACATTTCAAATCATAGGGTAGGCCCCTTTCGGCTCCTATATATTATGTCATGTTAAAAGAATTGAAACGTTGAACATATTTTGTATATTCTTAAATCTTATATTATTATAATTATAAGCTTCCATAAATTAAGTGATCAACTTTAAATATTACCAACGTTTATGATCGTTGTAATTTTTAGCATTATTTCTGTTAATAGCATTTTTTCCATTGCGGATTGCACAACTTTTTCTATGTTTTAATAATTATTGCAAAGCACGACTTTATTCATTGGAACATGTTTGCAGCAATGTTCATGTTTCTTGTCTTCGGTTACTTTTCATGCAACTGAGGTATGTTTATACTCTAAACACTCACATTTGTATTTCTTGCGTTATATCTAACAAATAAAATAAATAAATTTGATTTTTCACACGCAGCCTCTCATATTTTCCTTTTTAGTCTCATACAATCAGACACTGTTGATTTTGTTTACCCCATTCAAACCCTATTTTTACCTCTACAAATAACATATTAACACATAATTTGCAAAATTATCACTATATATAAGTATTCTTTAAAAATACAGAATATTGAACAAGTAAAATGTCGAAATTACTTAGTTAAATCAATTTTTATATCGGACAAGGGTCTCTTTCGTTGAAATATCAATGAAAGGTGTCTCTAAACGGACACCGTGTTATAAATAAGGCAAATAATGACAATTTCGATTTTATTCAGTTATGTTTGTGAATCTTCATTTTTTTCTCTTTTTACCTCATGAAGTAAGCTCCATACATCAATTCAACGATCATTAATAATTAAAACATCATTTGATCTCCTTTTATTGAAATAAATGATTTTATGAAAAGTCGTCATTCCAAAATAAAAGGTTCAGGTGACGATGAAGACTAAATATTTTTCCGATACTATCGATATAAAACGATGTCGCGGACTTGGAAGACAAAATTACCTTCGTGAAACGGAAAGCGCTGATTTGTCGCCAATCTTCCTATCTCGGAAGAATGGTCCTAGGACGTTCCTACGTATCGCTCATCTCGTCATGCAACAGGCCCCAGATCAACAAAAGTTTGAGAAAAATCGGACAAATAATGAGAAAGTTATGAGCATTTGAATATTGCGATCACTAATGCTATGGAGATAGCAAATTGGCAATGCGACAAAGATGTGTGATGTCACTTGTGAACAACTCTCCCCATTACTTTAGTATATATTTCACTTGAATTGCCTCTTTTATCACATCTATCCATAGATCATGTGTTCTTTCTCCATGAGGGCATGTAATACATACTTTTTAAGAATACATCATGGATAAAGAGTTTGTATCATCATAAGAAAAAGCAAAAAGAGACATTTTGAGGGTATTTTATAGTCCACCATAGGGAAAGTTGTTCATCAGTGACATCACACATCCTTGTCGCATTGCCAACAGGAGGATCTCCATAGCATTAGTGATTGCAATATTCAAATGCTCATAACTTTCTCATTATTTGTCCGATATTTCTCAAACTTTCTTTATTCTTATTTTTTGATTTTTCTGTTTCTACACAAGCCTATTTGTTCCAAAGGTTTCGTTCCCCTTTGAGCATATGTTGAGACTTAAAAATGCAGATTCAAGGCCCCGTGTAGGCCGGAGAGTAGCTAGGCCCCCTCCGGGCCCTCTCATGATATAATCATTTGCATGTTCAATACTTCATTTTGATGTTTATTGACGGGAAGTTGTCCGGAAGTTATGAACAAAACAAATTTCCGATATGGATAATAAAGACGAACTTGAACTTAATTAAAGGGAAGTGCAACTTTGATAAGTTACTATAAATGGATTAATCATGCACAAAACAATCGAGAAATTATTGTGGAAATTTTCCCAAAAAAAATAAATTATAAACTAAAATTATTACAAATGAATTTTCAAGGTTTTTATTATTTGACGTCACAGACGAGCAGCTCCTCCTTCTTTTTCTTCTTCGATTCGTCTTCTTCTTCTTCTTAATTTTTAATTCTTATTAATTCTACTTTTTTTCTTCATCGTCATTTTCTCTTCTTTTCCTTTTTTGCACCGTCAATAGGGAGGGGCGCGGCCTCCTAATCTTTAGAACCTTTCCCCAGAAATACACGCTTTATTAGTTTTTTTCTTCTTTGCCCTTCATTAATATCATTATTAGTGCTGTTATTTGTTGCTATTCTTTGGGGGTGGTCGGAAAGATACTAAATTATGTCCCCCTATTTGACCTGGGGTGGGGGGGGGGGCAAGGAAAATACCTCCACTAGCCCCACTTCCCTTACGCCTATGTTATATGTGTTGAATCATCTAAAAAAAAAAAGTGGACGTTTACCCCTATTTTGCTGTAAATTTAATGAAATTTAGGGAATTGTTGATCGACTCTCTGCACTCTATCTTCTTTCTGTTTGTATTCTCATCCCATATGGTATACTTCTAGTTCGTTTACTACCAAGTCGAAAAACATGTCATTTGATCTAATTGTCATTTCGTTCAATTTCCAGCTATAGGGAGCAGATTTCGCGGATGGAGCAAAAGTTCTAAAAAGATGCAAATAAGTGAAGCGAGCGAATTTAGTGATAGAACAAATTTAATTTTGGATAGATTTTGACATTGTATTCAGAAGATAACACATTTCAATCTTTCCCGTTTCTTTCTTTCTTTTCTTTTTCCCCCTTGGTCGTGTTTTTTGGGGGGGATGGGCATGGCCCCAAAGCCACCGCATCTCCACGCCAGTGCATTTCTTCTAATATCCAATTAGTCTATACACGGTAAGATGGATCAGTTGTTTTATATAAATCCAATTTTCATTTAATAAAGTGCAAAACAAAATGTGGTTTCGGAACCTTTTGTAAATTCTGTTAAGAATCTGCTTGATAATAATTGGAAGGTCGTTGTTTTTGTTTACGACTATGAGAAATAGATTTTCGGTCTTGCCATATGCAACTAATTGAAACTGGTAGTGTGTAGCACCATTGGCGGATCCACGGGGGGGGGGGCACAGCCGTCTCGTGTCCCCCATCCCCTTGAGAGGCACAATGAGAATTTGTAACGTAAAAATGCCGTTAAAACAAAAGTATGCCCCCTGCCCCCCCCCCTCCCCTTGAAAGTGAGACCTTTTTTTTTGCTTGTCGAATTTTACTCGGGGAAAATATCCCCACCCCCCTTCGGAAATCCTTGATCCGCCCCTGTGGAGCACACAGTTTATTCCCTTGAATCGATGAACAGGCATAGTCCTATAAGCATCGTTGGATTTATTTAAAGTAAAGTAATAAGAAAAAAACTATAAGTGGACGAAATGTACATTTGGTCATATACAAAGTGAAATGCAACGCGGGTGGAAAAAAATGCTATAATTGTACAAAGTATATTTCCTTTAATAAGTTTTTTGACCCCGTGAGGTATGAAAATTTCTGAGTAGAGTAGTAGACCAACTGCTTGGAGATCAATACCCCGGCCAAGTTGTTAAGCAGTGAAACCAACGCGATTGTTCAATTATTATGTGTAAATTAATCTGTACGATTTTGATTGATATAATTCATTTTTATAATTACTAATTTTTCTTCTTGAAACAGGCCCATGTTATTTTCTAATGAGTCTATGTATTGGCCCGATTTCGGGTTAGACTATCCCTCTCCATCTTTCTTTCATTGTAATATTATATTTCACATCTTGCTCTCTCTCCCTCTCTCTCCCTCTCTCCCCCTCTGTAACCCCCGCCCCCTCCCCGGCCATCTCACAAACACTTTATCTCCCTTTCCCCTCCCTCTCTCCCTCTCTCACTCGCTCTTTCTTCACTTTCTCGGTCTCACACTCGGTATTTTCACATCTACTGCCGACAGACAAGCTCAATTAAATTAAAACAATATACAAATTAAAAAAAGAAAATCACAATTGCCTGGCCTGAAATGATATGATTTGAAAATAGAATTCATCTTTAATCAACACAATGAGTCAACCACATAACACAGTTTTTGATGTGCCATTTTCAACACAGGAATACATTATGATCCAACAGACCAATATCATTGACATTTTCGATACAAATTGAAATATAAGTTGTCAAAACAAATATCACTTCAAAGTCCAAGTTACACCCTGTCAATATTAAATTGCATGTTGTTCATAATAAGAATCACCAACCAGTTAGTGCATCCCCACTCTACCCAAATCATCATCACAAAAACACCGTTTCATGAAAGACTTGCAACTGTTGTTACGTTGCCATTATATTATGGCAACTACCATGGTAACCTTGATTCTGATTGACTGCTGAGCCTTGTTACCATGGTAGTTGTCATAATGGCAAACAGTTGTAAGTCCTTTATGAAACGTTACGGGCCCCAGCAGTCCATGCAGTATCGTGCTGGAATGTAATGAAGAAGTGTATGACTTGAAGTCATACAACATTCTTAAATGGGATAAAGTTCACCCGGACTATCAGTCGCATTTAATAAAAATCAGCAAAATCATAATAGAATATTGGTGAAGGTTTGATAAAGAGGTTTTAATTGTGACGTAATGATTATGCAATCAGCCCGCTCATAATAGGTGTTGATGTAAAATAAATTTCATATCATTATGATGAATAAAAGTACTTTTTCTATGAGAGGATGTGTCTGATGATATCTTAACCGTCAGGATGAACTTCCCTTGAAACCCTTAAGGTAAAGTTGAGTAGATAAAGCAGATAAAATTGTGTATGAACACATCTTTAAAAAATATCAAGTCAAAATCAAGCGCAATTCTCTATATATAATACACGTTTTTGATTGATTAAAAATCAACTTTTGTTTCTGCAATGGGGCCCTCGATAAAAAAATGATATCAGATGAAAAATCAAATAAAAATGATAATTTTATGAACTATTTTCCACCTCCCAATACTGAAAATTATAATGTGACCGCTGCCATTTTGTAATGGAGGCTTTCGGAGTAAAGGTAAAACTAGAAATACTGCATGACATCGACTACGAAAAAAAATGAAAAATGAATTGCATCCCGACATGCATAGTATATTTCGAAATTTAAAAGAGATCACACACTAGTTAATGATGAGGTAAAACACATCATATAGAATTAAAATCGGGTTTATATTCAGTTTCTTTGGAACAAACTCCCTCTATCTCTCCGAAACCTCTCTTCTCTTGACCTCTTCAAAAAACATCTAAAAACACACATAAGCCTTAACTTGTCTTATGCCACCAACAGCGCATTGCATCTTCTGTATATAAATCGAATTATTATTATTAGATTAGACCATACTCGTTAAGTGTTTATATAAACTGTTCTTTGAAACTATTCTTCTTTCATTTTTTATACTAGTTTATAGATTGAGACAATAAAGGAGGCATATAAATTAGCTAAGCCTAATAGAAATCTTAGAAATGAAACGCCCTGATATCATGATTGGTACTAAACCACAATAGATTTCTACATCCTGTTGGCGTAACCCCCCCCCCTTCCCCCACCTGCTGGATATGGATAGAAAAGTTTTGATTGTTTACGCATGCGCATTCCGTTGGCAGAGACCATTAATAATGGGGCAAAAAGACATCCGGATGTATACCCGGATACGCCCACGCCCTGATGCAGCCGAATCCTTTTCTGGATTCTGCCTCTGTATTGGCGTCCAGTCTGAAGGAATTAAAAACGATGTTATTTAAGGGGAAATCGCAAAGGGACTATGTAAAGATTAGTACTTGTCTCTGATCAGCTAAACATTTCTCTCGAATAGCACGTTAAATGGAGGCCCCGTGTAGAGGAGAGTCCTGCTTTTTCACGTTAAGAACACACCGTACTATCAAAATTTAATGTAGCAAGTGGAGCGATCGACATGGTGAACGATAAGATTGAATTCCTCCTTGGTAAATTCAAAGATATGGATTTTCAGGACATACTTGCAAAATCAAATGATATTGGGGAAAATTTTGAGGGATTTCGAAATAGAACGGAACAAAATAATGTACCGGGCTCGACGCAGAAATTTTCAATTCGATCCTGCAGATTAGATAGAGTTAAACATGAACCCGCGGATAGCGATGAGGAAAGACAGAAAGTATGGATGTGGACCGGCAGTTTGAGTTAGAGCTCGTCCGACAATATGAAGAAATGACATCAGGAGAGTCAGGGAATGGGACAGACTGGTTATTTCGAGTCGAGCGGATACGAGGAAGAAGCATCGACGGACGGCTCAGGGGCGGGGCCTGGTTCCGACAATGGATTTTAATTTGGATAAAAAAAAACGTTCTTCATATTTTATATATTTTCCACAATATTGTATATGGACATGGGACACATATTAATTGACCGTTTTGAATATAAATATTATAACACTGTAAATATGGACACTATACCGATATAATTCATAGATATTATCTGGAATATCAGTATCTTCAATATCATTATTATTACTATCTCTACCTTCAAGAGAGGTAATAATAAATACTCCAGAACTTCAATGTCTCCTGTGTCCTCTGTGTATATTATCAGAGTATATCCAATTTCGCCATCGAAATTAACTTTACTTCTATGTCACAAATCTAGTGAGAGATAGAGCCTTACACTTACAACACATGCAAAGCCGCAAACGAATGATTGGTATTTTCTTCTCAACCATCTTATGATAAAGGAATTATTCCCGAGGAAATTATGAGTGGCGGGAATATCAACAGTCTGCGTAAGCAAAATCTAAAAATTGTTGTGAAGGTTATAGTGTAGTATCAATTTCTGTTAAATTGGATTAGCCAAATTACCTAGGACATTCAAGGAACTGCGATTATACAACACTTTTTAACGTGGAAGACAAAGAAAACCTATGTATGACGTACTTCTCCCTCATATCTTCATGGCAAACAACACCCAAAACACCTGTACCATCCTGTGCAAGAGAAATAAAAGAAGTGTGGCAGGTGGCCTTCAGTTGGAACCGGACTTATTACAACAATACTCTGCATGCTATGGGAAAGACCGATATGCTGACGAGGACTCCAGCCGGGACTCCAGCAAAGACAGTGCACATGAGGTGACAAGATTGTCTGAACATCGTGACCATCTATGGAGCAGAAACCTATGATACCTTACTAGTATATTTACCCGAGGGTCTGGAGCCCGACTAAGGAAACTGTCCCTTACACCAAGGACACCTTTCACTTTTCTGAAGGGGGCACCAACTCCAGTCTACACACAAGATATGAAGAGAAAAGCAACACCGGTAATAGTAGACCGGCCAAAACGATTTTTTATACTTTGGACGGCAAAATTTGTTAATGCTTGCTAATGCTTGGCATCCCAGCTAAAAGTCTTGCAAAAATACCCAGGAATAGCGTACGGGCGGATGCCAAGCGCAATTTTGCGTGAAAGTGTCATTTTTAGCGTAAAATCTGAAGGACTGTCGAAAATCACGCATTTTGATATTTTGACGGATTATCATCATATTTTTTATTATCTTTAATATGAAATTATTTTTTTTCGGAATTTCAAATTATAAGTCTACTAAATATGCATTTCAAATTTGAATATTACACACACACATATGGCACAGGGAAACATAAAACCGCGATTTCCTCGAAATAAAAGTTTGTGAAAACTATCAATAGTTTGAAGTTTTTTTACGCAGCATAAATTCATCGATTTAAATGCGTTTATCCATCGGATGTATAGTAAATGTCCTAGTGCCACAAATATTAAAAGAATTTTCAAGTAAGATGGTTGATATCTCATTTTATGTTATCCGAAAGGAGACAATGTGCATTTTACCAAGTGCGCATTTTGAAAGAAAAATTGAAAATACCGTACATTATGTACATAATTACATGTATAAGTACATACTAAATCGAGTTTTTATTTACATGTATAAGTCCATAATAAAGCGAGTTTTTAATTGGATAGCACAATTTGTCAATTCCTTGCATCCCAGCTAAAAGTCTTGCGGAAATACTGAGGAATAGCGTACGGGCGGATGCCAAGTGCACTTTTGCGTGAAAGTATCATTTTTAGCGTAAAATCTGAAAGACTGTTGAAAATCACGCATTTTAATATTTTGACGGATAATCATCATATTTTTTATTATCTTTGATATGGAATTGTTTTTATTCAGAATTTCAAATTATAAGTCTACTAAATATGCATTTCAAATTTGAATATTACACACACATATATGGCAATATGAAATATAAAATCGTGATTTACTCAAAATAAAGGTTTTTAAAAATTATTAATGGTATAATGTTTGTGTTCCGCATCTCAATTTCGTCAAGATTTAGTGCTATTACCGAATAAATACTTGATAATTGTTGTTATGTCACATATAGTGAAAACAAATACTGAAATAAGATGCAAGATATATATCATTTAATGTTATATATGCGAAATATAACAATGCACATTATTTTTTCAGACGCGCATTTCTGATAAAAAAATAAACAGCGCACAATATTAGATCGATATTATCAGTGCGATACTCGTCATGATATTATATAGGATTATGTTTGCTTTTGTAGAGTTCGATCTTCTTGATATTTCCACGAATGAATTGGTGCTGAACTTAATTCTACCTGTGGCGATATTCAGAAATAGGTCTGATATTTAATTTGCCGTTACCATGGTAGCATTAATTTTACAGGAATATCTACATGTATATCCAAAATCATAGAAAACATACATGTATGAATAAAGCGATTGAACTAGCATTTTTAAACCACTCTGTCAATTTTCAGTGTAATGCTTATTGGATTTTTTTCTCTTTTCAATCACCTCAACCGGAGAAGTGGCTCCTTTAGTCCTGCTCTGCTATGCCGGCGAGACAAAAAATAGGTACTGCCGTGCAACGGCCATTTTTTTAATATACTTTGATAATCAAATAACTGAAGTAAAATGTAGATTGACAGAGTGGTTTAAAAATGCTAGTTCAATCGCTTTATTCATACATGTATGTTTTCTATGATTTTGGATATACATGTAGATATTCCTGTAAAATTAATGCTACCATGGTAACGGCAAATTAAATATCAGACCTATTTCTGAATATCGCCACAGGTAGAATTAAGTTCAGCACCAATTCATTCGTGGAAATATCAAGAAGATCGAACTCTACAAAAGCAAACATAATCCTATATAATATCATGACGAGTATCGCACTTATAATATCGATCTAATATTGTGCGCTGTTTATTTTTTTATCAGAAATGCGCGTCTGAAAAAATAATGTGCATTGTTATATTTCGCATATATAACATTAAATGATATATATCTTGCATCTTATTTCAGTATTTGTTTTCACTATATGTGACATAACAACAATTATCAAGTATTTATTCGGTAATAGCACTAAATCTTGACGAAATTGAGATGCGGAACACAAACATTATACCATTAATAATTTTTAAAAACCTTTATTTTGAGTAAATCACGATTTTATATTTCATATTGCCATATATGTGTGTGTAATATTCAAATTTGAAATGCATATTTAGTAGACTTATAATTTGAAATTCTGAATAAAAACAATTCCATATCAAAGATAATAAAAAATATGATGATAATCCGTCAAAATATTAAAATGCGTGATTTTCAACAGTCTTTCAGATTTTACGCTAAAAATGATACTTTCACGCAAAAGTGCACTTGGCATCCGCCCGTACGCTATTCCTCAGTATTTCCGCAAGACTTTTAGCTGGGATGCAAGGAATTGACAAATTGTGCTATCCAATTAAAAACTCGCTTTATTATGGACTTATACATGTAAATAAAAACTCGATTTAGTATGTACTTATACATGTAATTATGTACATAATGTACGGTATTTTCAGTTTTCTTTCAAAATGCGCACCTGGTAAAATGCACATTGTCTCCTTTCGGATAACATAAAATGAGATATCTACCATCTTACTTGAAAATTCTTTTAATATTTGTGGCACTAGGACATTTACTATACATCCGATGGATAAACGCATTTAAATCGATGAATTTATGTTGCGTAAAAAAACTTCAAACTATTGATCGTTTTCACAAACTTTTATTTCGAGGAAATCGCGGTTTTATGTTTCCCTGTGCCATATGTGTGTGTGTAATATTCAAATTTGAAATGCATATTTAGTAGACTTATAATTTGAAATTCTGAATAAAAATAATTTCATATCAAAGATAATCAAAAATATGATGATAATCCGTCAAAATATCAAAATGCGTGATTTTCGACAGTCTTTCAGATTTTACGCTAAAAATGACACTTTCACGCAAAATTGCGCTTGGCATCCGCCCGTACGCTATTCCTGGGTATTTTTGCAAGACTATTAGCTGGGATGCCAAGCATTAACAAATTTTGCCGTCGAATCCTTATCTAGAGCACTTTTTGAGGTTTGGCCGGTCTACTATAAGTGTTACACTATGATTTTGGGGTGAATGTCTGTGTGTGTGTTTATGAGGGTGAATGTGATAAGTGTGTAAAAATCAATCTGATGACAGATCTATCACTGGAAAATAATCATTGTTTAACTGTTGACCTTCACAAAATTACGTTTGTACGGTTATTATTATTTATTATTATTATTGTTTCATTGACTTTAACAGCCCGTCGATATGGTAAGAAAGATCAGCTACAGCGAAGAATGCATAGAAACAGCTGAAGTCTGAGATTCCCTCCAATATCCCAGACTCCGTGTATGAAGCTGATGTTGGAGAAGTTGAAGGACTTCCCGAAGATGTCCACGCCGTTCCTATTGGCTCATCGGGGGTAAGCGTTTTGCCGTTGTGAAAACTTTCAACAATACCTACCATGCCTACGTGAACGTGAGAGAATATTATAATAAAGGTCACAATGGGACCCGAATGATGGCCGGGCGGGAGAATTGGAACAACCTAGCAGCAGCATCCACGTGACCATTGGTCGGAAAAAAATTGGAACTAAAATAATGAATTAACACCTCTGTCCTCGAAGGGCTAAGCATACGACTCGTAATTTTGGAACTAAAAATAATTGTATAGTTCCATTGGGTCATGGCGAGATATTTTGACATTAAAAAATTCTAGAGCTCATAGTAGATGTCACAGATAGCAACCTTAAAGGACAAGTCCACCCCAACAAAAACTTGATTTGAATAAAAAGAGAAAAATTCAACAAGCATAACATTGAAAATTTCATCAAAATCAGATGTAAAATAAGAAAGTTATGACATTTTAAAGTTTCGCTTCATTTCACTAAACAGTTATATGCACATCTCGGTCGGTATGCAAATGAGGGAACTGATGACATCACTCACTCACTATTTCTTTTGTATTTTATTATATGAAATATTTTTATTTTTTCGTCATTGTCATGTGAAATGAAGTTTCATTCCTCCCTGAACACGTGGAATTCCATTATTTTAACATTTTGTGCTTCAGGCAAGGAGGTCCTAATCATCAATTCGTAAAAATTGAAATATTGTATAATTCAAACAATAAAACACAAATAGTGAGTGAGTGACATCATCGACTCTCTCTCATTTGGATGTAACTGGCTCGTTCATATAACTATTTTGTTAGAAATAAGGGAAACTTTGAAATGTCATAACTTTCTTATTTTACATCCGATTTTGATGAAATTTACAGTATTATGCTTGTCTGATTTTCTCTATCGATTAAAATCAACATTTTTCTGAGGTGGACTTGACTTTAAACTCTTATCGATAGTGCCGATGGAATCATCCTTTCTTTTATCATCGGTATGAAACAATAGAATTTAAAATGGAAAGTAAATGTTTATCACGATGCGGGGACCTTCAAGTCCACCCTAAAATGTTGACCTTTCCTCTCGGCACTTAACCACGATCCAACTTGAATCTATTCATGGTAGGTTCTAGTTTACCGATAGAGCCGATGGAATAATCCTTTCTTTTGTTATCGGTATGAAACAATAGAATTTAAAATGGAGAGTAAATGTTTTTCACGATGCAGGGACCGTCAAGTCCACCCTAAAATGTTGACCTTTCCTCTCGGCACTTAACCACGATCCCACTTGGATCTATTCATGGTAGGTTCTAGTTTACCGATAGAGCCGATGGAATCATCCTTTCTTTTGTCATCGATATGAAACAATAGAATTCAAAATGGAGAGTAAATATTTTGCACGATGCGGGGACCGTCAAGTCCACCCTAAAATGTTGACATTTCCACGCAGCGCACCCTCATTATCTCTCGATAAAGTTATAAACAATCATCACACAGTGAATATCATTTACGATTCGAAATTTCGAACTAGGGATAGACCTACGTCAAATATCATTCTCTTAGTTTGCAATCTTACAAGTTGACATGGAAATCCCTTCAGACTACTTTACGTGTAACGCACATGTGAATGATGAAATGCGTATTACTGAACTGTACCACATCATTGAGTACATCACCTTAAAGGACAAGTCCACCCCAACAAAAACTTGATTTGAATAAAAAGAGAAAAAATCAACAAACATAACACTGAAAATTTCATCAAAATCGGATGTAAAATAAGAAAGTTATGACATTTTAAAGTTTCGCTTCATTTCACAAAACAGTTATATGCACATCTCGGTCGATGTGCAAATGAGGGAACTGATGACATCACTCACTCACTATTTCTTTTGTATTTTATTATATGAAATATGTAATAAATTGAATTTCTCGTCATTGTCATGTGAAATGAAGTTTCATTCCTTCCTGAACACGTGGAATTCCATTATTTTAACATTTTGTGCTTCAAACGAGGAGGTCCTAATCATCAAATTCGTAAAAACTGAAATAATGTATAATTCAAACAATAAAAACAAAAGAAATAGTGAGTGAGTGACATCATCGACTCCCTCATTTGGATGTAACTGGCTCGTTCATATGGCTATTTTGTTAAAAATAAGCGAAATTTTGAAATGTCACAACTTTCTTATTTTACATCCGATTTTTATGACATTTTCAGCATTGTGCTTGTTAGATTTTTCTCTATTGATTCAAATCAACATTTTTCTGAGGTGGACTTGACCTTTAATGGATGCGATTAGCAAAGCGGCATGGCCCGACTTTATTGTAGGGGAGGATGGTGAATGATTGTACCATCCAGGATTGGTAATTAGACGTTCCACATTTCGAACAGATATATCTACACACATCGAGGGCTATGCATAAACGGCCAACCCCCCTGGACGCAAAACCATTTATAGACTATCTTCAACGTCAGATGAAATACATGTATTTGGAGCAGATGGTTCAAAAGAAATATTGGAGTGACTCTAAAGTCTACGGGCTGAGCAACACTGTCGACATCATGTTCAGGGAGTTTGACAAAATGATGGCGCATTATTACCAACCAGATAATGATGATCTAGAGGCAGCGTTGCCGGTTCCAGAATTATACTATGACTCCGACTACGAGGATTTCTTGGAAAGACATGTACGATATCCAGCAAAAAGAAGAAAAAGGGAAGTGGAACAAAGTGGAGGAGAAGGAAAAGAAAAAGTGCAGGAGGCGAAGAGAGGGAGAAGAGGATCCTTCTCAAGAACACAATGATCACAAAACCGGGGACTACCTTGGTGATCTTACTGATGAGATAGATCCCAATCATCAAGAACACAACCAAACTTGGCATTGCGGTGGTCCGAAGAATTATAGTTATCGGACCAATAAAGGTAACACCGTCTGCAAAGTGAGGGGTTTTACCTTAAATGCCGCTAACTCCATGGTAATCAACCACGATAGCCTCAAAGAATTGATTCAAGGTGAGCCTGGTGAATCAATAACGATCAAAGAAAAACGAATTATAAGATAATTATAATTATAAGCGGCATATGGCCCATACTTCATTGTAGGGAAGGATGGTGAAAGATTGTACGAAACAGGATTGGTAATGGAAAAATAGTAAGTGAATTAGACGTTTCACAGATCGAACAGATATATCTACACACATCGAGGGCTATGCATAAACGGCCAACCCTCCTGGACGCAAAACCCTTTATCTTCAACGTCAAATGAAATACATGTATTTGGAGCAGATGGTTCCAAAGAAATATTGGATTGACTCTAAAGTCTACGGGCTGAGCAACGCTGTCGACATCATGTTCAGGGCGTTTGACAAAATCTTCAATCTTCAACGTCAAATGAAATACATGTTTTATTTGGAACAGATGGTTCAAAAGAAATATTGGATTGACTCTTAAGTCTACGGGCTGAGCAACGCTGTCGACATCATGTTCAGGGCGTTTGACAAAATCTTCAATCTTCAACGTCAAATGAAATACATGTTTTATTTGGAACAGATGGTTCAAAAGAAATATTGGATTGACTCTAAAGTCTACGGGCTGAGCAATGATGTCGACATCATTTTCAGGGCGTTTGACAAAATGGTGGCGCATTACCCACCGGAGAGGCAGCGTTGCCGGTACCAGAATTATACTATGACTCCGACTACGAGGATTTCTTGGAAAGACATGGAAGAGACCCAGCAAAAAGAAGAAAAAGGGAAGTGAACAAGGTGGAGCAGAAGGAAGAAAAAAAAGTGCAGGAGGCGAGGAGAGGGAAGAAGAGGGAGAAGAGGATCCTTCTCACGAACACGATGATCCCAAAACCGGGGACTACCTTGGTGATCTTACTGATGAGATAGATCCCAATCATCAAGAATACATCCAAACTTGGCTTTGCGGTGGTCCGAAGAATTATAGTTATCGGACCAATAAAGGTAACACCGTCTGCAAAGTGAGGGGTTTTACCTTAAATGCCGCTAACTCCATGGTAATCAACCATGATAGCCTCAAAGAATTGATTCAAGGTGAGCCTGGTGAATCAATAACGATCAAAGAAAAACGAATTATAAGAGATGGGAAATCCAAAACAATTCACACTGGAAATGGAAATCCCTTCAGACTACGGTACGAGTAACGCACATGTGAATGATGAAATGCGTATTACTGAACTGTACCACATCATTGAGTACATCACCTTAATGGATGCGATTAGCAAAGCGGCATATGGTCCCGACTTCATTGTAGGGAAGGATGGTGAAAGATTGTACGAACCAGGATTGGTAATGAAAAAAATAGTAAGTGAATTAGACGTTTCATAGAACGAACAGATATATCTACACACATCGAGGGTTATGCATAAACAGCCAACCCTCCTGGACGCAAAACCCTTTATAGACTATCTTCAACGTCATAAGAAATACATGTTTTATTTGGAACAAATGGTTCAAAAGAAATATTGGATTGACTCTAAAGTCTACGGGCTGAGCAATGCTGTCGACATCATGTTCAGGGCGTTTGACAAAATGGTGGCGCATTACCCACCGGAGAGGCAGCGTTGCCGGTACCAGAATTATACTATGACTCCGACTACGAGGATTTCTTGGAAAGACATGGAAGAGACCCAGCAAAAAGAAGAAAAAGGGAAGTGAACAAGGTGGAGCAGAAGGAAAAGAAAAAAAAGTGCAGGAGGCGAGGAGAGGGAAGGAGAGGGAGAAGAGGATCCTTCTCACGAACACGATGATCCCAAAACCGGGGACTACCTTGGTGATCTTACTGATGAGATAGATCCCAATCATCAAGAATACAACCAAACTTGGCTTTGCGGTGGTCCGAAGAATTATAGTTATCGGACCAATAAAGGTAACACCGTCTGCAAAGTGAGGGGTTTTACCTTAAATGCCGCTAACTCCATGGTAATCAACCATGATAGCCTCAAAGAATTGATTCAAGGTGAGCCTGGTGAATCAATAACGATCAAAGAAAAACGAATTATAAGAGATGGGAAATCCAAAACAATTCACACTGGAAATGGAAATCCCTTCAGACTACGGTACGAGTAACGCACATGTGAATGATGAAATGCGTATTACTGAACTGTACCACATCATTGAGTACATCACCTTAATGGATGCGATTAGCAAAGCGGCATATGGTCCCGACTTCATTGTAGGGAAGGATGGTGAAAGATTGTACGAACCAGGATTGGTAATGAAAAAAATAGTAAGTGAATTAGACGTTTCATAGAACGAACAGATATATCTACACACATCGAGGGCTATGCATAAACGGCCAACCCTCCTGGACGCAAAACCCTTTATAGACTATCTTCAACGTCAAAAGAAATACATGTATTTGGAACAAATGGTTCAAAAGAAATATTGGATTGACTCTAAAGTCTACGGGCTGAGCAACGCTGTCGACATCATGTTCAGGGCGTTTGACAAAATGGTGGCGCATTACCCACCGGAGAGGCAGCGTTGCCGGTTCCAGAATTATACTATGACTCCGACTACGAGGATTTCTTGGAAAGACATGGAAGAGACCCAGCAAAAAGAAGAAAAAGGGAAGTGAACAAGGTGGAGCAGAAGGAAAAGAAAAAAAAAGTGCAGGAGGCGAGGAGAGGGAAGAAGAGGGAGAAGAAGAGGATCCTTCTCACGAACACGATGATCCCAAAACCGGGGACTACCTTGGTGATCTTACTGATGAGATAGATCCCAATCATCAAGAATACAACCAAACTTGGCTTTGCGGTGGTCCGAAGAATTATAGTTATCGGACCAATAAAGGTAACACCGTCTGCAAAGTGAGGGGTTTTACCTTAAATGCCGCTAACTCCATGGTAATCAACCATGATAGCCTCAAAGAATTGATTCAAGGTGAGCCTGGTGAATCAATAACGATCAAAGAAAAACGAATTATAAGAGATGGGAAATCCAAAACAATTCACACTGGAAATGGAAATCCCTTCAGACTACGGTACGAGTAACGCACATGTGAATGATGAAATGCGTATTACTGAACTGTACCACATCATTGAGTACATCACCTTAATGGATGCGATTAGCAAAGCGGCATATGGTCCCGACTTCATTGTAGGGAAGGATGGTGAAAGATTGGACGAACCAGGATTGGTAATGAAAAAAATCGTAAGTGAATTAGACGTTTCACAGATCGAACAGATATATCTACACACATCGAGGGTTATGCATAAACGGCCAACCCTCCTGGACGCAAAACCCTTTATAGACTATCTTCAACGTCAAAAGAAATACATGTTTTATTTGGAACAAATGGTTCAAAAGAAATATTGGATTGACTCTAAAGTCTACGGGCTGAGCAATGCTGTCGACATCATGTTCAGGGCGTTTGACAAAATGGTGGCGCATTACCCACCGGAGAGGCAGCGTTGCCGGTACCAGAATTATACTATGACTCCGACTACGAGGATTTCTTGGAAAGACATGGAAGAGACACAGCAAAAAGAAGAAAAAGGGAAGTGAACAAGGTAGAGCAGAAGGAAAAGAAAAAAGTGCAGGAGGCGAAGAGAGGGAAGAGGGAGAAGAGGATCCTTCTCACGAACACGATGATCCCAAAACCGGGGACTACCTTGGTGATCTTACTGATGAGATAGATCCCAATCATCAGGAACACAACCAAACTTGGCTTTGCGGTGGTCCGAAGAATTATAGTTATCGGACCAATAAAGGTAACACCGTCTGCAAAGTGAGGGGTTTTACCTTAAATGCCGCTAACTCCATGGTAATCAACCACGATAGCCTCAAAGAATTGATTCAAGGTGAGCCTGGTGAATCAATAACGATCAAAGAAAAACGAATTATAAGAGATGGGAAATCCAAAACAATTCACACTGGAAATGGAAATCCCTTCAGACTACGGTACGAGTAACGCACATGTGAATGATGAAATGCGTATTACTGAACTGTACCACATCATTGAGTACATCACCTTAATGGATGCGATTAGCAAAGCGGCATATGGTCCCGACTTCATTGTAGGGAAGGATGGTGAAAGATTGTACGAACCAGGATTGGTAATGAAAAAAATCGTAAGTGAATTAGACGTTTCACAGATCGAACAGATATATCTACACACATCGAGGGCTATGCATAAACGGCCAACCCTCCTGGACGCAAAACCCTTTATAGACTATCTTCAACGTCAAATGAAATACATGTACTTGGAGCAGATGGTTCCAAAAAAATATTGGATTGACTCTAAAGTCTACGGGCTGAGCAACGCTGTCGACATCATGTTCAGGGCGTTTGACAAAATGGTGGCGCATTACCCACCGGAGAGGCAGCGTTGCCGGTTCCAGAATTATACTATGACTCCGACTACGAGGATTTCTTGGAAAGACATGGAAGAGACACAGCAAAAAGAAGAAAAAGGGAAGTGAACAAGGTAGAGCAGAAGGAAAAGAAAAAAGTGCAGGAGGCGAAGAGAGGGAAGAAGAGGGAGAAGAGGATCCTTCTCACGAACACGATGATCCCAAAACCGGGGACTACCTTGGTGATCTTACTGATGAGATAGATCCCAATCATCAAGAATACAACCAAACTTGGCTTTGCGGTGGTCCGAAGAATTATAGTTATCGGACCAATAAAGGTAACACCGTCTGCAAAGTGAGGGGTTTTACCTTAAATACCGCTAACTCCATGGTAATCAACCATGATAGCCTCAAAGAATTGATTCAAGGTGAGCCTGGTGAATCAATAACGATAAAAGAAAAACGAATTATAAGAGATGGGGAAATCCGAAAACAATTCACACTATTGACTTAGCACTTCATGCATGGGGGAATACCCATTTTCTCCTCATTATCCCCTTTAATTAAAACAGGAAATGACTCGTGCATAATCATGATGATGTCATATTCGCTTTTAGATCTGACGTCACAATTACATCATGCATAGTCATGATGATGTCATATCCGTATTTAGGTATGACATCATTGTGGAGCAACCTTGCTCCACCTGCTGCACCGGGGACCCAAGGGGTACCTATACTGAGGGCGTACCCTAAAATTTGACGTCAGAGAAGCTAAAATTGCTTGCCTAAAAAGAGATCAATCACCTGTCAACGATAACCTACACTTTACAAGAAAGTAGTATTGCAAAAAGAGGTGGAAATGAAAAAATACATACGAAAATATATGTCATAATATTATATCGTCCATGGACAAAAAAGGGTAAGAAACCTCCGCTTCGAGATTTCCCATGCATGCTTTCAACGGCGGTGAACCGTACGTCTGTATCCTATCTAAAGAGTGCGCTCCAATAGAAAAGGTGGCAAGACGTACTTAAAATATAATAATCAGTAGATTAAAAAGTAAAATATCATCATCATCACAAATTTTGAGAATCGAAATGACCCTTAATCATGTTCAATTCAAATATGAAATATGGCCTAAAGTTAACAGTTCTGCCAACAGGAGTTGTGTCACTGGCGACGCGAAGTGGTAAGTGTTGTGAAGGGATTTTATGCGTCCGACCTATGTTCATATTTCTCTTTCCAAACCAGTTAACAATTCTGCCAATAGGTGTGTCACTGGCCACGCGAAGTGTTAAGGGTTGTGAAGGGAGTTTATGCCTCGGATCTTTGTTCTTCTTTCTCTTTCAAAACCATTTTGACACTAATATCTGTGCCTCGTTTAACAAAGAGTTGCGATATACTGAAATCAAACTCTAATTTGATCTAAATTTGTAGTTAAGACATATGAACTTTGATTAATCTCACTTTGAGTATGAATCGAATTCATCATACGTCTCTGTAAGACGTGGCCCTCTTCTACAGCCTCCTTTATTGCCTCAAAAGCAAAATAATTCGCCCCTACCCTCTCCACCGATAGAAACAGCCACCCCTCTCCCTTGGACCCTCTTCTATACGTCGCACAGGTGACGTGATTGTTTGGAGAATATCTGGGAATGCACGTATCAAAATTTAACCCCCCCCCAAAAAAAAAAAAAATAATAATAATAATATATTATATAATATAATAATAATAAATGAAATAAATAAAATTAAATGAATAAATAAACAAGATAAAATGAAATAAAAAAGATGCAAGAGAAATTGACTGTCATTAGTGCTCCACAATCCTTTGTAATATATCAGTCACAGTCTCATTGTACATCATTTTCCTTTAGAGGCTAGATATTTAAAGTTTCGGAAAAAGTATCAGTGAAATTATGAAAGCTAATTATCATAACTTAATTGCTGGATTTTATCCAACTTATTTAATTTCTATACAATTTGGTGACAATGTTTATATAACATTTGAAATTAAAATTGTTTGACATATTGTTATCTTGAATAAAAACCCATTTTGTACTAGTTCCATTAGATATGAAGTGAAAATGTCTAACCATCAATATTTCATAGTATGCAGATCGACGGCAAAAGTAAAGTTGCTAATCGATCAGTGATCAGTATGATAACTGAAGATTTCTTTTTGTAAAAAAGAAAAAAAAAAACGATGAGAAACAATAGCTATAATTGCACAAACTTTTAAGTAATATTCATGAGGTGTCCATAGGTTTAAATACATGAAATAGCTGTCAACATGTTAACTAGATCATTTGTGCAATGGCGTATCTAGGGAAAAGAGGGCGGGCAGGATCAGTGCTTGCAATGTGACCTTCCAGTATTTCACATGGAGGGATACTCAAATCCTCAAATCGCGTCCTAATTTTTGTCTTCCTCACCCCTCCCCTCTCTCAGGGTTTTTTTTCTTCAAATCTGGATCATTTTATTTTAATTCCCTTGACTTCTCCGTTTGGAGCATCCTGTAATTGGCGTTCATGGCAAGCGCCCCTCTTCCTCCGAAGATACGCCACTGCATTTATGAACCATACACACAAACCAAGACCTCCTGAAAGATCAAACAAGAAGACATAGACCATGTCTTGACCATCATCGTGACTTATTCATTTAGTATGATCTTCAGTTTTCGACCATCAGAAACCTCTTGTTGAATGGTGCCCTCATGTCCAGGTCTGAGCCACTCCATGTCCATAATTCTTCCGATGTCCAAAGATCACACGTCGACAGGGACAACCTACGTCAGGTCCCTCCCTCCACGTTCTGTACGGCATCGGTGTTTGCGGCGTCGACGTTCCCTTGAGTTGGTCTCGGACCTTGACTGGTGGTCGGCGCGCTCGAGAAATGAACTACACGATGTCGCTTGATGTCATATCGGGCTGAATGCGACCCCCTCTCACCGAGGATAGCTCTCCGCTCCTCGGATATCGCTGATTAAAAAAACGAAAATAAAATGTAAATTGAGACGATTTTCGTTGGTATACATCGATTTTCGCCGAGTCATCCAGGATGGCTCTGCGAAATGCCCAATACAAAAAGCATAACATACTTCGGCCTGAACAATTAAAGCTCACCGAAAGCCTCGGTAAACAATGTGAACAATGCTCGCCGTATTATCCAACGATCCAATCTTACAAAATGTAGTCAATGAATAATTTTCAGGCCGTTGGTTCTTTGTAAAAATTGTTTAAAATCTATCTATTTTTACTTCTATATATATGATATCGTGTCCTCTCCCTCAGACTTTTGAACACATATCGCACAAAAAATTATGAAAATTTTTCTTAAAATTGCCCTATCAGAAACAACGTTCAATATCTTCATTGACTAATTGTGTTCGTTTGTAGTATGCATTTTTTTTAATGTATAATTAATTTCTCATGTTTCATTATTACCTTTCTTAGAAGCTAATGTGCATGAATGCGCATGTGAGTGTGTGTTTTTGTGAATTTAGATACATGCCGTACATTTTGTAATTTATTTCATTCTACCCTTCCTCACTCTTCACTCTTTCTTCTCTAGTCTCTTCTCTCCTTTCTCCACTTTCATCTTTTTGATATACCTCCAAGCTCTGCCGTTTTTCTTAATTCTATTTCTTAAACTCAAGCCTCTACAATTTCTTCTCTCCTATTCTATTCGCTTACATGATGTATATTATGTATGTATTCTTATGTATCTTTGCACTGTATAGGCCTATATGTTTCACAGGTGATATATGTCTTACAAGCTGTGCTTTTTAATAGATCACCTTAATTCTGCATTTAAAAATTATTGTTAATTCATTGTTAATATAAAATTGTTGATATATAAAAAAAACTCCATTAATGACATGTATGTTTTGTAGAATTGAAATAAATTTGAACTTGAACTTGGTGTATTATGCAGTTACACGTCAGAGACCTCTCTCTCTTATACTTTTCTTTCAAAGCACAATGAACTATTTCACATATACAAGAGCACTGCAAATATAATAATGGAATAAATTCTTACTTTTATGAGTTGGCAGTGTATTTCGAGTTGACGTTTCGACATGTCTGAGTTGGTTAGCATCGAAGTTTTTGAGAAACTCGTTGTTGAGGCACTGTCTTATCGAATCACATTCTTCGCAGGGTTCTGCTCGGTATGGTTCTGGTTTGAATCTGATATAAAAAACATGAAAACACAAATATCATTTCTCCAGACTATTGTAACTTTTAAGAGGAAAGGACACTAACACAATATTGTGTGCCTTTTTAAATTTCATACGACGTGTCATGAATAAAAACGTCTTCGAGAACACGTCTTGAAAGAACACTTAATAACTCAAGAGAATGAAATAAAGAAAAATAATATTTATCTCCTTAAAAAATAACGAGCAAATAATCACCGTTGGTGAAGATGAGCAAATTATCACTTACGAGGCAAGCTGGGTATAGCTATTTTTCCGAAGCGAGACTAAGGATAAAGTTTAGTAAGTTTTAATGTAAATCTTTGATAAAAGAATGATAGTTTGATTGTAACATAAAAAATAGAACAGAAATCAGATCAACCCCTTGTTGCAAAAGGACTTAACATGATTATTGTAAAATTACCTATTATGATTATGGTATCTGTCATGGAAGCTGTGATTTTATTGACCGTTGAACCCTATTACCATGGTGTTAAATATTTCGTAGTGATGGTGGGTTTTAAATGAAACCTTTTTGAGGTGTTTCGGTCCAAATTTCCTTACTTAATGTCAAGAGCTGCAATATTTTTAGAGATTTACCAAATATGCCTATGTGACCGGTGTGTTGGCTCAATTGGTAGAGCGTCCGTCTCACAACCGGGGAGGTCGGGGTACAAACCCTGGCCGCGTCAGACCAAACGACGTTAAAAAGAAGGGAGTTGCTGCTACACTGTTTGGCGTTCAACGATTAAAAGGGCTAGAGCCTTGTCGATCTGGCGACATAGCGGCTGCCGGGCCCACGATCAATTGGGCAAAGCAAATTTTCGGAGTATTTCATTTCATGTCTATTTCGAACAATAAATTAAGGATTTTCGTTTAGGTGACATTTCAATATGGGTTTGTGCTTGTTTATGCTCTCAATGTGGAACAGAACGCCACAAACACTGTGTGTTGAGAAATGACGTCCACTTTGACTGTAAAATGCTCCATTAATAATGACAGGTAATTTCAATGCGCCCACTCTTCCAATTAGCGTCGATTCACCCCCACTGATCACCCCCCTGCTCGACAGGTCCAAATGTTTATCGTCGCCTTCATTGTTTATCGATTATTGGCTTTTCGTCCACCCCTCTCGAAGAATTAACTATTGTTTGATCCTCTCTCTCTCTCTCTGCTATCCACTGGAGCGAATCTCCTCGATATGAAAAGAAGATGAGGGGGACAACAATAGATAACCAGCTCTTGAAGATGAGATAAAAAAAGCGTATATAAAAAGCGTACAAACACAATCTCGCCAACAAAAGTGTGGACGAACTCGGTTTGCGTTTATTTTCGTCTTGGGTCAATAAGCCAGTTCGTAGTTCATTTCTGCGCATGATCAAAAGATTCTACGCATGATCAGAAGAAGGTCATTTGTACTAAAGTGACATGGTGCTTTAAAATCTAATGAGATAAGCACCAACTTTGATGTCTTGATTATTCATATATTCTTTTGAATTGTCGTTTTCATTTACAGTACATCCACAAAAAACAACAATGCGTCCACGAACGACTGATATTTCACAGTTTGTTAAGTACATTGAGCAACATGCTAAGATATGCATTCAAAGTAGGAATGCAACAAATACCTTCATCAAGTGTTCATCAGTGTGCTATTCTAGTCACCTGGTCTATTCAATTTCTTCATCCTGCTATGTAAGGCAAGCTTACGTAATATCTTGCTTTGAAATCTGCCTATCATGATGAAAGGAATGAAAGGTCATTTGACCAAAATTGCCCATGAAGTAACTACGAACTGGTCTATTGTGAGAAAAATTAACAATATAGTAACTTCACTGTCCAATGATAACTGTCATGGTTACAAAACATATAGATTTCACGAGCCAATCAGAATTAAGGATTTATGGGAATAAAATAGATGGCAGAATTACCATCATATCTTTTATACGACAGACCCCTGTAGTGGGGAAAACCGGCAAACACAAGATGTCAACCCATGACCTTAACGGTTTCGAGATTATTTCATTCATTTCAATAGCAACAACCAAAGAATTAAACACAATAATTCATGTTTCCAAGATCTGTTGTAGGTAAACGTAACAAAGAGGCCATTGCCGATGTCCATAGTAGCATATATGCTAATTGGTCTGGTCTGCGGGTTCAATGACATTTGCTCCGGCGACAATTCCTACGATGGAAAATAATTATGCAGGTTAATCCAAGCATAAAATATAATATCCAAAACTAAATAAACCCTAATCATTATGTTTACATTACCCTGAACCCCCCCCAAAAAAAAAAAAAAATCTATTACAATCCTAACTCTACCCCTATGCCCTCTAAGATATTAAGACCAGGGGCCTGTTGCCGAAAGAGTTGCAATCTATTGCAACTCTAAAAATGATGCGCAACTTGATTTTCAACCAATCAACAGCGCGCATTTGGGACTTGCGATTGATTTTTTGACTTGCGCTTAAACGCAACTCTTTCTGCAACGGACCCCAGAGAAAATTTCGCAGAAGCAAATGTCGTATCATCCTGTCTATGACGCTTCGATCCAGTCCCACCAATGAAACCGACTCCAGACTGATTGATGATATTATGCCATTCGAAATAAGTACGGAGTTATGAACAATTCGAAATTCAAACACACTGGGAGCAATAATCATCGAGCGAGCGAGCGGAGCGCCCGACCTACTATTGATCATGTTTATGATCTTCTTCCGTATAATATTATATGCATGATGTTGCAATATTTAGGTCGATTTATTTGAAAAGAAAAATAATTTATTTCAGTATTCATTTTAATCAGAAGTTGAAGAACACAATTAACTCACACTTTCAAGAAGGTGAGAGGAAGATATTTATTTTGGACTTCTTGTCCGTTGTCTTTAATTCAAATTATCGCCTGGGAGCACAAGAAAGCATAAATAAACTCTAAAGGAAATTAATCAGTTAATAATGACACTGAAAATGACAACATCGTGCCTTTTGTTTTCTTTTTAAATTTGTTAGCAATCGAGCCATGTTAATCCATTTTACTCTTGAAGGATTGACGGATAACCATGACAACCATTATATACCAAATTGTAAAACACGATAGTTGAGAATTATGAATCATAATTGTCAACTATGATAAAAGGGCCTCGACATTATTATTACACCAAATCAACGTCATCTGGTCATTGTTAGCACCTGGGAATCCCATTTATTCTAATATAATTATGGTGGACTCTATTCACTGACTTAATTCTGCGAGAATGATAATAACAATTTCAATATTGATATCATATGTACTTTTCTTAAATCATACTTTCCTTTCTGAGCCATTGGTGGTTATCATTTTACAGACAGAGCTTATAGCGTGGAGTTCACTTCATATAACGTAATTAAAGAAGAAATCTGTACATTGATTTTTCTCTGAAAGTTGATGGGAAAAAAAGTCAACCCTATTTTATAAAATGTAATCATTCAAATTTATGTTCCAAGGTATTCCTACTGACAGCTGACCATTATGGTTTATACATGTACTAGCTTTCCTCCGAACATCCAAGAAAATAGTGAACAAGAAAACATTATTTGTTACACATGTAAATGATTCCGCTAATGTTTAATCTACTTGTTGCAACATAGTAAATCGATGTGAACAATTATTCCATTTAAATCACTAGTTATTACACCCGTTTACTATACGCATTACATAATCTAAAATATAACAAGTTGTAAGTTATGAAACGTCTTTACATTACAACGTTACTCCAAGATCATCATACTTAATACTATATACGACCAAGGAACATAATATATGATCTTACTGAATAGTAAGAAGTATAATAATAATAATAAAAGATAATAATAATAATTATAAGAATAATAATAAAGTATCCATAAAATACATAGACCGATCAGCATTGAAATGTACTCTATGATGGCATGTACCTTGGTATGACGTGCCCTTCATGCCATAAACATTCATTCATTCACTCACTCGAGTGAGTGAATGATTTGTACGTATTTTACCATCACTCACTCGGTAGAGTGAGTGATCGTACAGTTTTATCCAATCAGAGATCTAGAATCGTATTGGAGAGCCCCTCACTGCAGTGGATGTACATCCACTCGGGTGAATGTACGAGCACTCACCAGTGGATACGAAAAGTGTTTTTTTTTAAAACACTGTGCCTATAGAGCGGACAATATCCCTTTTATGTGGGTCAGAATCTTGCTTGGCGTCCAACTGCGATAGGTATTTCTTATCCTGTTGTAATAGTCTACTCACTCAGACCCATTTTCGAAAATTGTGATCGCAGATTATCATTTGGTTGAGAAATGGGCATTGTTTATTCCGAATTCACATATACATGTAAGCTGTATAGCAGCCTCTTATTCATTATTGCATCTTTGAAATATGTGCCACAAGATCTACAAAGTTACTTTCGGTATATAAGGGAATGAAAATTCAGAGCAAAGTTTATATCAAAATAACAAGAAAATTGTCCCCATGAAATATATAGGCACTATGTTATTCGTATATATTTATCTGCATAAAGTAGTTATGAATACGAGTGTGAAGTATAGAGGAATATGGTAACAAAACGTTGGGAAATCATGAGTGTGAACATGCAACCCTTGCGAGGTGAAGACGAAAGTGGCTGCTCTCGGAACCGGCATTTATTCACTCACTCCCCTGCAGCCACGCTCACCATACGGGTCACGTGATTGCGCTTAAAAGCAATCACTCACTCCGCTAAGTACATCCACTCGGTCCATACGAGTCACGTGATTGCTCATTGCAACAATCAATCCTCTGCAATGTTCAGATATGGCCGCTCCATCGTCAGACCACGTGATTAGAAATGCCAAAAGTCTTATTTGCTCCTCTTCAAATTCAATATACACGATGGCTTTTAATTAAAAGTTACTCCTTTATATTGCAAGATGTAAGCAGATCTTTACACATTCGATAATTGCCCCCTTCTTTTTGCGTCTTAAATTAAGTCAACTAATACAATAATGATAAATAAAACCATCGGATTATTCCATCCTAACAAAGGGCTCTAACGGTAAGAGGAGAGATTGACACAAAGATGGCGACTGCATTCTTATCCAAGATAGATCGTTAGACAAGTATGTTTCAATTTGTTATTTTCCCCTTTAATTTGAAGAATAAAATTTCTTTGTGGATCTTAGAAGAATGTGACATAGATTAAATGAATTTGATAGAGTCTTCCCTGTTACTATGTATTTTTGTAAATATTTATCTTCATGAAGCGAAGTAAAGAGGAATATGGTAACAAAACGTTTGCCAATCATGAGTGTGAACACGCAACCCTAGCGAGGTGGAGACGAAGTGGCTGCTCTTGGAATCGGCATTCATTCACTCACTCCCGTTCAGCCACGTTCACCATACGGGTCACGTGATTGCGCTTAAAAGCAATCACTCACTCCGCAAGGTACTCGGTCCATACGAGTCACGTGATTGCTCTTTGTAACAATCACTCCTCTGCAACCACTCTCTCCATACGGGTCATGTGATTGCGCTTAGAAGCAACCACTCACTCCGCTACAGCCACTTGTTTCATGGAGCTACTTACATGTTTATACTACTTTTTTTTGTACTGAACTTGGCGCATATATTACATATGTCGTGACCCGGCCACCGCAATTGTCGGTCATTCATACAGCTCTTCTATCACTTAATGCCAAACATGGTCGTTTTGTTTCGGAATACACCTGTAGTTGTTTTGGGATTCCGTTATCTTCATGTTTTTTGCATCTCCCTCCTTGCTGTTATTGTTCTCCGACTTGCGACGGACTCAAGCTTTTTTTCTGTATGAAAGGACACTGTCTCAAAAATGATCGGTGGCACCAAGGGCGGTCGGGGGCATTGGCCCCCTCTTTCCCCCGGGCCCAGAAAAGTTGAAATTGAAAAAAAAATTATACGAGTACATGCTCTGCTCAAGTTGCAATGAAGTGTTCCAAAACAACAATTTTGATAATCTATTTGTGAAATTTTTCCCATTCAGTTAGCGTTTGCACAATTACATAAGATTCCAAATTTGGCTTGCGCTGTGCGCTGGCAATGACTGTTTGTAGAGATAAATAAATGGTCTGTTCGATTGGATAACACTAAACATTATGTGTGATAAATTAATGTGCTCAAATTATCCTTCTCGTGATTTGACTTGTATTTCTTTTTTAATATCTACATACGCATCCAGTTTGTTGATAATTACAAAAAAGTGATGAAAAATTTGAAAAAGTAGCGCTACGTGCATTGGCGGCGGAAGCCAAAAAATTAAGGGGGTGTCCACCTGAAATTTTGGGATGGACACAGGTAAAAAATTGGACAAGCGCCCCCAAAAAACAAAATTTTTTTAAAAAAAAGGTCATCAACCAAAATTTTAGGGGGGGTCCACGTGAATTTAGGGGGGACGCAGGCAAAAAATTGACAAGCCAAAAAAAAAAAAAAAAAACGTTATCGAAAACACATTTAGGGGGGACCGTCGCCCCCCCCCCTAAAATTTAGGGGGGACACGTCCCCCCGCTTCCGCCGCCTATGGCTACGTGCTCTCATCAATTCTTTAGTAAGATACACATGCATCGATCCTGTTCATGGTTTGAAAAAAAATGCTCATAACGTTCAGTCCCCATCTCCGGATAAAATATTCAGCTTATCCTAACCCTATTATTCATTTGGTGAGATGTCATATATTTACATATCACCGTAAGCAGTCCTTAGAGAAGAAGTTCACCCTGAAGATAAGTTTGTTGTAAAAATAGCAAAAAAAACTAATACAAAACTATTGCCGAGAAACGTTTTGAGGGAAATCCACTAAAGATCAAGACATAGGCGGATCCAGGGGCGAGCCCCCCCCCCCTATTGGCAGAGCAAACAAGGAAAAAAGGGATAGAAAGAAAAAAAAGAGGGGAAAGAAAGGAGAAAGAAGAAGAGGAGGAAGACGAATAAAATAAAAGTAAAAAATAATCTTTCATGTCAATGTATAAGATTTTCGCTCGCGCCTCGCGCTCGCATTACCTGTTAAGGTGATTTCATATCTTGTTCAATATGGAGTTAAATATCATTAAAGTGAAGTCAATATCCAAAAAAAATTACCTCGGAAACTGAACTTTCATTATTTCATGTGACTAACAAATTTATTTTTAAAAACTGCTCTGTAAAATCGTCAGTTTTTTTTTATCTGAATTAAACATTTTCTGCTCGCGCTGCGCGCTCGCAAATTTTGATTTTCAGGTACCAGTTATTTTCGTTTATTCCATAAAGTTTTCAAAATATCCCTTTTCAGGTCTGATTGTCAAAACAAAAGTGTATCAGCTAGCGCTGCACGCTCGCATCTTGATTGGCAAGTTATGTATGCCTCAATATTGATTGTACAACAAATTACTTAAAGTCCCCTTTTCATGGAAGTTGTTTTTGTTTCAATCTTTATTGTTCAAAACATAAATTACTTTACATAGTTTATAACAAATTTTGGCTCACAATTCGCGCTCGCATTAATGGTTGAAAATATATTAACTGATGCATCCTATTTATAATTACAAAAAATGTCCAGTTTTCAGGCCATAATATTATCAGATTTCGCGCCCTCATTCTCATAAGGCATTAACGAAAAAGATATTAAGTTGATAATTAAATTGTCCTTTTATTTCATTTCGTTCTTAGCAAGAGGAATAGGAAGTGCTTTAAAAATAGAGCTGAAAACTCTTTTCAGATCGGAATATCAAATAGTTTAAGCTCGCACTTCGCGCTCGCTTTGATTTTCATGATAAAAGAATATTTAGAATGGCTGGTCAATGTTTGTTATCCTGAAAAAGATGTGTATGCGAATAAATAATTACTACGAACGCGAAGCGCGAGTAGAAATGAACTGATTGAAAAGGTACCTGTTAAAGACTGCATGCAGTTAGCCATTAAGACGTTACAATATCAAATAAAGAATGGAAATTCTAAAGAAATTTTGTAACTTTCGTAACTTGTAACTTAAACAGAATATAACTAAACAATTCATGCGAGCAGAAAAATTCGAGATTTAGACCTACTGAGCGAGACACTCTATTGATGTTTTGTAAATCATGAGAAGGATGAGTAATTTGGGATCTTCCTTAAATTAATAATGCTAGCGCAAAGCTCGAGCAGAATGTTCATATACGTTTCGAACTTATCGGAAAGGTACCTGTTAAGGACTGCTTTCACTTAGCCATGAAGACGTTACATATTTCAACAATCAAATAATGCGAGTGCGAAGCGCGAGCTGAAGATTTTGACATTTGTGCATAAAGAATTGGAAATTCAATTTCAGTTTTTGTAATTGTGAACAGGATAGCTTTATAGGTCTAGCGAACAAGTTGGGTATCTGAATAAATATGCGCGTGCGTGTTTCATATTTAGACCTAGAATAGGAATTCTAAATAATCTTTTATCATGAAAATCAAAGCGAGCGCGAGCTATTTGATATTCCGATCTGAGTCAATGTCAGCTACATTTCAAGCTTTTTTATATGTTTCATTACTTTGAGTTTTGACGTAGAACCGGGACTGCGACATCCTTAGGACATGTCATCATATGAAAATGATGACCGTCTTCCTATTCCTCTTGCTAAGTGCGAGATGAAACAAAAGGGACATTTCAAGTATTTTATTGATTATAAATTGAATGCATCTGGAACAACTGTGTAGCCAGGATTTAATTTTGGAGGGGGCGGTAAGTGCACGCAAAGCGTGCAAACATTTTCAGAACGAGCGAAGCGCACTCCCTATGGGGAGGGTGCAGGGAGGGGGGGCGTCCTCCCTCCTCGCAGAGCGCAAAATTTGAGATATCTCATCAAAATTCAATTAAATTAAGACGTCTCTTTCGTCCCTAATACCCTAATCAACACGAATTCAATTGACTTCCTGTGATTAAAAACAAAACCTGTTTTCAAAAGAAAAGATGAGCGCTTACAAAATGGGAAAAGATTTAGGAATTCAAAATAATTCTTTTTACGGCGGGAAACGCGAAAGCTAAGAGGTTTTGTTTAAAAAAATGAGAACAAAAGTGATATAAAATACCTACCTTAGTCACATCAGATTTGATTGTAAAAACTTAAACCACATCGAATTTCTTTAACTCGCAAAGCAGACTGTAGAACGCTAATACATGCAGGGATCTCTTCCCGCGAATTGCAAGTTCTGAATTCTATAAATTTCTCTGAAACTTTAACCTGCCCTAATTCTGATATTTCTTAGATAATACAAAGAAAAATAAAGCTCAAAATGTGAAAGGGGTGATGAAAGCTAGAAGTGGGACTTTTCCTTTTCCATGCACGCGAAGCAAGGATACTTCTGAATAAAATAAGATGAAGAAGACTTGGAAAAAAATATTTAATGTCACTATATAAAATTTTCGCTCGCGCTTTGCGCTCGCATTGCCTGTTAAGTGATTCACATGTCTTGTTCAACATGGAGCATAAATATCAAGTTTGGAAGTCAATATACAAAAAACATATTTCTCATCGGAAATCGATCTTTCATTCATTTGTGTGATTACAAATTGATTTTTAAAAAGTGCTCTGTAAAAATGTAAGTTTTATGGTCTGAATATTAACATTTTCCGCTCGCGCTGCGCGCTCACGATTTTTTTTTATTTATCAGGTACCTATTATTTTCATGTATATCATGAAATTTTCAAACTATCCCTTTTCAGGTCTGATTGTCAAAACGTATCAGCTAGCAGCTGCAGCACTGCCATGCCTGCATTTTGATTGGCGGGTTATGTATGTCTCAATATTGATTATATAATAAACTATCCCCTTTTCATGACAGCTTATCAAAAATTTCTGCTCGCGATTTGCGCTCGCATTAATGGTTAAAAATATATCAACTGATTACTGATGCATCCTATTCATAATAAAAAAGGGCCCTCAAGATATCAATTTGATAATTGAATTGTCCCATTTGTTTAATCTCGCGCTCAGCAAGATGAATAGGAAGATATAATATAGTCATCATATTCATATGATAACATGTTCTAAGGATGTCACGGTCCTATGTCTCAAACTCAAAGTAATAATGAAAAAATATCAGGTCTTTATAAAGTGTGATTTATATCCACCTTACAATTTTCCTACAAAGTGTATGAAATATAAAGCTGAAATTGACCCCCTTTTTCAGATCGGAATTTCAAATATTCTAGGTCTAAATCTGAAACACGCGCGCGCATTTTCGTTCAGTTATCCAGTTTCAGATCACAATATCAAAAATTTTCTGCTCGCACTTTGTGCTCGAATTATTAATGTAGGAAGATCCCCCTTTCATGATTTACAAAACATGAAGAGTGTCTCGTTCTAGGTCTAAATCTCGAATATTTCCTGTCGCGCTTCGCGATCGCATTATTTGATTGTTGAGATATGTAACATCTTCATGGCTAAGTGCAAGCAGTCCATAAAAAGGCACTTTTCGATCAGTTCAAAACGTATACAAACATTTTCTGCTCGCGCTTTGCGCTCGCATTATTAATGTAGGAAGATCCCCTCTTACTCATCCTTTCCATGATTTACAAGACATGAATAGAGTGACCCGTTCTAGGTCTAAAACTTAAATTTTTCCGCTCGCGCTTCGCACTCGCATCAATTGTTCAGTTATGTAGCTATCCTGTTCATGACTACAAAAATTGATTGAAATTTTCCACTCTTTATGTAGAAATGTCAAAATGTTTCAGCTCGCGCTTCGGGCTCGCATTATTTGATTGTTGAAATGTAACGTCCTCATGGCTAACTGCAAGCAGCCTTTAACAGGTAGGCCTACCTTTCCGATCAGTTCAAAACGTGTTTTAAAAATTTTTGCTCGCGCTTCGCATTTGTAGTAATTATTGCAGGCACATTTTTTTTCCAGAATGTTCAAATTTTAGGAAAAAATACATGCAATTAAAAAAAAAATTGCTCACGCTTCGCGCTCGCATTATGAAATAAGGATTATGATATTGTATAATTGTGTTGATTTAAAGAATAAAGCTAAAAAGTGACTTAAAGGACTACCCCCTTCATCTTCGAGCGGCCGATCGCGGAAAATATGGCAGAAAAATTCCGCCCCCCCCCCCCTATTGGCGAAGGCTGGATCCGTCCCTGCTTAGGCAATGTGGATCTACTCTTCTACAATGTAGCTATTTGAGGAAACGGTTCCGTCGACGAAGTGACTTTTGTACGAAGAGGTTCGACAAACTGACTATTTGTCGAAATGATATTGCAATAAACGGTATTAGACGAAATGGCCATTGGACGAAGTGGTATTGGACGCAGTGGACATGACCCGTGGCTTTCACTCTTTTTTTTCCTTTCACATAGGCGGATCCTTGGGGGCCCGAGGGGTCCCGGTCCCCTATTGGTTGAGCAAAAAAGTAAAAAAGGAAAAAAGGAGGGAAAAGAGAAGAGAAAAAAGAAGAAGACGAGTGAATAAAATAACACGAGGGATAGACTTGAAAAATAACAAGAATCTTTCATGTCACTACATAAAATTTTTGCTCGCGCTTCGCGCTCGCACTGCCTGTTAGGTGATTTTCATATCTTGTTCAATATGGAATTAAAAATCAAGATTGGAAGTCAGTATATAAAACATATTTCACCTCGGAAATCGATCTTTCATTAATTTGTGTGATTACAAATTGATTGTTAAAAAGTGCTCTGTAAAAATGTCAGTTTTAAGGTCTGAATATTAACGTTTTCTGTTTGCGCTGCGCGCCCGCAAATTTTGATTTATCAGGTACCTATTATTTTCGTGTATTCCATAAAGTTTTCACAATATCTCTTTTAGGTCTGATTGTCAAAACGTATCGGCTAGCTCGCATTTTGATTGGCGAGATTTATGTCTCAATATTGATTACACAACAAACTACTAAAATTTTCATGACAGTGTATAAAAAAAAAATTGGCTCGTAATTTGCGCTCGCACTAATGGTTAAAAGTTTAGTGTAGTTTAGTTTACTCCAACGATGTTGTAGGACGAAGCCTGTTCACCGATCAAAGTAGAAATGTCTATTGCTGCTCTCCTTCAGACAAAATTAGATGCGCTACTTATGTTGGCATGGAGGGGTGGCAGGGGTATCGTAGACAGTGAAAAATTCCATGGAAACACACAAGAAACAAAAATTACTCAAAAAAGTATATTAATTGATGCATCCTATTTATAATTATAAAAGTGCTTGGAATGTCCAGTTTTCAGGCAATGATATCATCAAATTTCGCGCCCTCAGTAGGCATTAATGAATAAGATATTGATTTAATAATTAAATTGTCCCTTTTGTTTCATCTCGCGCTTAGTAAGATGAATAGGAAGAGAGTCCTCATTTTCTTATGCATGTCCTAAGGATGTCCGGTCCGATGTTAAAACTCAAAGTAATAATAAAGAGAAATATCAGCTCTTTATTAAGTGCAATCCTTGTCCACCTCACAATTTTCCTTCCATGACAAAGTGCTTGAAATATAGAGCAGCTGAAATTGACTCTTTTTTTTCAGATCGTAATATCAAATAGTTTAAGTTCGCGCTCGTTTCATGAAAAAAGATGTATTTAGAATGCCTAGATTTTAGGTCTAAAAATGAAACATCCGCGCGCATGTTTATTCAGATACTCAACTTGTTCTCTATTTAAATTATTATCCAGTTTGAGATCACAATATTACAAATTTTCTGCTCGCATTATTAATGTAGGAAGATCCCCTATTACTCATTCTTTTCATGATTTACAAAACATGAATAAAGTGTCCCGTTTTTAGGGCATCAATTATTGTTCAGTTATATAGCTATCCTGTTCACGATTACAAAAATTGATTAAAATTTTACATTCTTTATGTGGAAATGTGAAACCTTTTCAGCTCGCACTTCTAGTACGGGAGCAAGGAGGGGTCAGCATAGCTGAAAAGGTAGACAATTTTCATGTTAATGAAGCTATTCCCCATATCACACAGTGCAATGAATGGGGCGTCTGCCGTGTCCTAAGTGGTGGGTGTGGCCGTAGGGGCCCTTAAAAGAGGGCCAAAAATGAGCTAGCTCAGCTGGAAAGGTAACCACCTAAAACCAACAGGAAAAAAATCGGCATAGTTCACTTGTACATGAATGACACTTAACTGACACTTTAAGTGGTGGGACACCCCCGGCAGACGCCCCCAATTGGGGGCCCCAAATTGAGCTAGATCAGCTGGAAAGGTAACCACTTGAAACCAACAGGAAAATGTTCGGCATAGTTCACTTGTGCATGAATGACACTTAACTGACACTTTAAGTGGTGGGGCGCCCCCGGCAGACGCCCCCAAAACCCCGCCCCCTCCCAAATTTAGCTAGATCAGCTGGCAAGGTAACAAACTTAAATCAACAGGAAAATATTTTGAATAGTTCACTTGTGCATAAATGACACTTAACTGACACTTTAAGTAGTCGGGCACCCCCCCCCCCCCCGGTCGGCCGACTCCCCCAATGTGGGGCGTCCAAATTGGGCTAGAACGCTGGAATGAAATCCTTTCTTTTCCTATCCTTTTCTTTTTGTTCTTAGTTGTAGAACCCTTCAATCTGTGTGCTAGTGATATGCGGGTGGGATCCGGGCCGGAACCCTTGTTACCTCTTTATATAAATTCGATTCAATTCAATTTTATTCAACCATAAAAATGTGTATATACTAATCAAACAGTGTACATAATTATGCAACAAATGGTACACAATATGGCTAGGACCATAAAAAAAGCAAACTGCTTGTAGAGAATGGCCCCAAAACAATATAGCATAGACATAATATCAGAAACAGAAAACTAAGAAAACACAAATTTTATCAGCAGATACATAAGTGTATAAACATACACACACACGCAGCGTCATACACTTACACACACAAACCCTGGTAATTTTATAGATTTTCCATTAAGTGGGCCCTACACATTTTTTTGAAACAGGAAACAGTTGAACAATCTTTTAAGTGAAATTAAGAGTTGATTCCATTTTTTATACCGACTAATGCTAGTGAATTTAAAGAAGAAGTAAGTCTCACTTTCGGAACATGGAAATTATCTTTTTGTCTAGTAGCATAAGAATGAACATTTGAATTGAGTGAAAAAATATTGCAATACTTCAATGGAAAAATGTGATTTTTAACTGAGTACATAAAGATTAGAATATTTAAAGTAATTAGTTCATGGAGAGGTAAGATATTCATCTTTTTGAAAAGGGGTTTACTAGCATTTTGCATATGGGACTTTGCAATTAACCGGATTGATTTTTTTGTAGGATATATGGCTTTAGAAGGCGTGACTTGTATGTATTACCCCAAATATAGTTACAATAATTCAGATGTGGCAAGATAAGGCTAGTATAAAGGATATTTAAAACATTAGAAGGTAAAATGAATTTCAATTTGATACCACCATATTTAGATAAAGATTTACAAATTTCTGATATGTGTATGCTCCAATCCATGAGCTCATTAAAAGTAACTCCAAGAAACTTTATATTCTTCAAATTAGAAATTACAAGATTATCAATTATAATACATGTATGTGGTAGGTCATGGGGCAATCTCTTGTTCCTTGATCTAAATATAATAAGGCCATTTTAAACCTTATAGAAAAAATCCAAGGTATACCATTAACGCAACACATTACTTCAACGCAGTGGCGTAATAAACCAAATATTTTGAGGTGGCACATATAGCAAATATGGGAAATTGTTGCCAATGGCCAATTGAAATGAAATTCTAATTATGCGATAGTTTTTTTACATTATATATCAAAATAATTTATTATATATCATAATTATTTCATTTTCCCACAATTAATTTCCTGTCCTTGTCATCTTATTTTCTTCCAACCTTGGCTGTGGAACCAAGCCCCGCACCCCATATACGCCAGTGCTTCAACATAAAGCTCAATGCAGGAAGGTCCATATAGGGGCCCCGTTATAGGGCCCTTTGGAGGTTACAGATCTCCATCTGTAACCTCCAAAGGGTAACCTCCAGACCTCATGCAGCCTCTGCTGCATGAGGTCTGGGGCAAAGTCCCCGTAGGTTTTGAGATTGTAGACATTAAGAAACTTTTTACGATAACTCTTGCCTGCGTAAAGCTTTACTTAATAGGTAAGGATATATTACATATATAGGAGGATGTGTCTAGACCTTAGCCTAGGACTTTATTTGTCTAGGGCTCTGTAACACAAAGATTAGCGATTAATCGCTAATTTGAAAGAACAATTCTGATTGGTTCTCATCAGTCTAGGGAGCAAAATGCGCATGCAACGATGATCTTGATATGCCATTTCATTTAGCGATTAAAGGTCAAGTCCACCTCAGAAAAATGTTGATTTGAATCAATAGAGAAAAATCAGACAAGCACAATGCTGAAGATTTCATCAAAATCGGATGTAAAATAAGAAAGTTATGACATTTCAAAGTTTCGCTTATTTTTAACAAAATATTTATATGAACGAGCCAGTTACATCCAAATGAGAGAGTCGATGATGTCACTCACTCACTATTTCTTTTGTTTTTTATTGTTTGAATTATACAATATTTCAATTTTTACGAATATGATGATTAGGACCTCCTTGCCTGACGCACAAAATGTTAAAATAATGGAATTCCATGTGTTCAGGGAGGAATGAAACTTTATTTCACATGACAATGACGAGAAAATCAAAATATTTCATATTTCAAACAATAAAAAACAAAAGAAATAGTGAGTGAGTGACATCATCAACTCTCTCATTTGGATGCAACTGGCTCGTTCATATCACTGTTTTGTTAGAAATAAGCGAAACTTTAAAATGTCATAACTTTCTTATTTTACATCCGATTTTGATGAAATTTTGAGTGTTATGCTTGTTGAATTTTTCTCTTTTTATTCAAATCAAGTTTTTGTTGGGGTGGACTTGTCCTTTAATTGCTAGCCTTTGTGTTACGGAGCCCTGGTTTCGACCATTACTGCATTAAATTGATGAAGTTTATAATAGATCACTTATATGGCATCAATTTTTCTTCCCGTTCTTTGTTTTTAATCATCCGCAGACCGGTCCTGTTTTAAGTCCCCTTTTTTTCTTGTCCCTTTTCATTTTCAAATTTAGCTTTTGGCTCATTCCATTTTACCTTCGTTTCCGCTTTTTTTTGCCTCTTTCTTTTTCTTTTATGTTCAATTTGTCATTTATTTGACTTTTTTACCAAACATGGTTAGCCTAGTAGTATTTCACGATGATTTATTTTTCTCATGAGTTTTTCTTTCCTTTTCCCAAATTTCATTTTGTTTTCCCTGTTTTATGTTCTTCTTTCCCTTTTCTCCCCTTCCTCTATTCCCCTTTTCTTTCACTTTCCCTCCCTTTTTTCTTCCTTTTCTTTTCTTTTCCCTTTTCACTTCCTCCTTTTTTTCTCCCAGTGAAATCCGCCGGGGGGGGGGGGGCAACCTGCTCCCACCTGCCCGGGTTACGAGACTGGAGAAATTGCCTTGCTAACTACAAACAAATTAGGATTTGTGTGTGTGTGTGTGTGTGAGGGTGTGAATGTGTTAACAGTAACATGTTTAATGGTGTGTAATGCAATAACACAAGAAGGTTCATGGATTGCTGTTGGTTCTTTATCTTCCTGCATTTTCATTCTGAAATCGACTGGACTATTTTTTTTAGTTCATATAATCGTTTCATAATTATATCATTTTCTTCATTACATTACTTACGATTTTATGTAAGTCATTTTTTCTGTTTTCAGCCAATTCTCTTATCTGATGTTGATACTGAATGTACAGTAGTACATAAAAAAGAGCTGAACCTCATACACAACAAACATGTACCATACAATTTTGGTTATGATCACCAATACGTTCGGGGCATTTTACGGAAAGAGAAAAAAAAACCACTGGTGCCATTGATAACTATTAATAGCGAGTATACACCTGAAAAATTTGTAATCGTGGTAATATGATGATTCAATCTGCCACGGTATTCACACGTTATCTGTAAATAATTTGTATTAACCCTAATGTTGCAGATTTATCACATTACTTCAACATTCTCAGGCAAAGTATTGTTGGAATTGAATTCTTTGTCTATATGAGGCTAACTAAAACTATTAGTTTTGTTTTTGTTGAATTTACATTGTAAGGATGTTCCACAGTTAAAGTGAAATCCATGTCATTTTTACCAAACTTTACACAGAGATAATATAACACCTGAATATTCTAAATCTGCAAAATATAATGTGGGTCAATGTGCTTGATTTTCTACTATAGAGCTTCAAACTTTACCCAAATGGATGTTTTTAAGAATTGCGCATTAAAAAAATGGCCTTTTTCGACTTCACGCGATAAATACAATCAGTTTAAACCTCTATTACTCAGTCAAAATCTATGAAAATTTCATCAAATTTTGAAATATAGTTAATAATTGTATGCTCAAGATGTAGAATCTATTCACATTGCTATTTGTTTGCTCTTTGAAATCTAAACAGCACTGTCAGTTCTTTAAAATTATGTGAAAGATACCAAAACCCAGTCTGTGAGACTGAGATTTTAATAACAAACTTAAGAAATACAATAAATGCTGCACTTTATTCAAAACCCATGTCATTTTCACCAAACTTTGAATTTGTAGAGGAAATCATATAACTAAGAGGTGCAAACATTAAAAAATAGGGGTTCATGTGCTTGTTTTCAAACTGTCAGCACTTTTATTAGAGCAAAATTTAAAACTACAAAAATACGCCAAATGATTAGTATCTGTGTGAGTAAAAATTTGAAACCACTCTACCATTTATTCAAACTTGTGGTAATATTCATTATTCTTTCCAGCACTACAGAGTAAAGTTTTCTGAATTTGTAGAAGTATTTTTAGGAATTGGTCTATGGAGTAATTCCAGTTTATATCATTTATTAGCTTCATAAAATAAAATATTGGATTTGTTAGTTAGAGTGCATAGTAAGTAAATTGGCTCATACCTGCAGCTGATTAATCACCTGTCCATTCATTGTGACGTCAGTGCGCAAGGTGTAAAATATGCGCAAATCAAGATGCGCACAAACGTGACTCGTAGCATGTTTTGATGTGTATATAGGAATGCATTAATTCAAGTGTTCAGAGAATTAGATATGTTCCTACTGTTTTCTAATGCAAGGCAATATGTTTTATCAGAAAAATTAAATGTTTGACTTCCTACTTCTTCAAGGTCATGTTAAATTTATGCTTTATTCCCATTCATTTTTGTTTGCACTGAAGCAATCAACACATGACTTTGGAGGTGTGAAGGTTATTTTTTATTATTTTTCTGGTTTTCTCTTATGTTCCGTTTCTCCTTTTCCATTCGTAATCTCTTTCTCATTTTTCCCCTTCCCATTCCCTTCCTTTTCCTAGTCCTCTTTTAACTATCATATTTTTGGTAAAATTCGAATTCATACTCATTCGTTGAATTATTAAGTTATGATACAATGAATACGTATTCATTCACTATTCATAAAACATTTGAGCAAGTAGCATAGGTGTCCTCGTATTTGATAGTGGAGATGAGTACATGATGGGAAACATGGCATGGATAAAACGAAATTGAAAAAAGTAAAACATCAAATTCAGTCTTAATCTACTACCCCCAGCTCCTCTACAGCTGATGTAGAATATTTTCTCATTGGTTTCATGTTGTTAATAAACTTTCCAGCTGATCTAGCTCAATCTCAGGGGGGAGGGTCGGGATTTGGGGGCATCTCCTGGGCTCCCCACCACTCAAAATGTCAGATGAAGGGATGCTCCGTGTTGAAAATATTTACAGAAAATAAAAATAATTCACAGAGTACAGTGCTGAAAATTTCAACAAAATCAGATAACAAATAACTAAGTTATAGAATTTTAAAGTTTACCAATATTTTGTAAAAATAGTTATATGCACACCATCATGAATATTCATTAGGTGGGCTGATGATGTCACGTCCCCACTTTCCTTTTTCTTATGTTATTACATGACATATGTATATCTCCTTTATAATGAAATGAGTTGCAGCAATGAATATACGATACCTTAAATCAGTCGTCAATCCAACTTTTTTTCTTTTATTGGTAGAAAACTTTAATAAACCTAATTTCATATAATAACATATAATAGAACAAGGGGATACGAAATCATCGATTTACTAATTTAATATTCATGAACACATGCCTAAGACTGTTTCACCGGAATGCTAATCTTTAATATGCCATTCATTGTTATTCCTTGACAGATTTTTATCAAATTTTCAGTATTTTGTTTGCTTGATTTTTCTTTATCAATAAATCATATTATTTTCAGCCTGGAGCATGTCATTCATGTAACTCTGAACTATGTCAAACATTTTCCTGGTAGTTTCACGAGGGTACCTTAGCTTGCCAGCTGATCTAGCTCAACATTGTGGGGGGGGGGGGTCAGGACTTTGGGGGATCTGCCGGGGGTGCCCCACCACTTAAAGTGTCAGTTAAGTGTCATTTATGTAAAAGTGAATCATGCCAAACATTTTCCTATTGGTTCCATGTGGTTACCTTTCCAGCTAATCTAGCTCAACATGGGGGGGGGGGGTGGGGGGGGCGTCTGCCGGGGGGGGATGCACCGGGGTGCATCACCGCTTAAAGTATCAGTTATAGTGTCATTCATGTACAAGTGAACTGTGCCGAACAGTTTCCAGTTGGTTTCAAGTGGTGACCTTTCCAGCTGATCTATCTAAATTTGGGAGGAGGCAGGCTTTTGGGGGCGTCTGCCGGGGGCGCCCCACCACTTAAAGTGTCAGTTAAGTGTCATTTATGTACAAGTGAACTATGCCGAACATTTTCCAGTTGGTTTCAAGTGGTTACCTTTCCAGCTGATCTAGCTCAATTTGGGGCCCCCAATTGGGGGCGTCTGCCGGGGGTGCCCCACCACTTAAAGTGTCAGTTAAGTGTCATTCATGTACAAGTGAACTATGCCGATTTTTTTCCTGTTGGTTTTAGGTGGTTACCTTTCCAGCTGAGCTAGCTCATTTTTTGGCCCTCTTTTAAGGGCCCCTACGGCCACACCCACCACTTAGGACACGGCAGACGCCCCATTCATTGCACTGTGTGATATGGGGAATAGCTTCATTAACATGAAAATTGTCTACCTTTTCAGCTATGCTGACCCCTCCTGGCTCCTGCTCTATTCGCGCTCGCATTATTTGATTGTTGAAATACGTAAATCTTGGTACCTTTTCAATCATTTCAAAACGTAGATAAAGATTTTCTGCTCGCGCTTTGCACTCGCATTGTTCATGTAAGGAAGATCTTTAATTACTCATCATTTCATGATTTACAAAACATGAATTGAATCAAAGAAACCAAAATCATCTTCGAGCGGGCGATTGATACAAATATGGCTGAACCCTCCCCCTCCTATTGGCGAAGGCTGGACCCGCCCCTGTTTAATCAGTAAGTGTTAACGTAAACAAAAAAATATATGAGTTACCGTAGACTTTGTACAGGTGACGAGAAAATTTCTCACCAATACTGTAAAAAAATATTAGTTAAAATTTAAACAAGCACGAGGGTCATTACGTGTCCAACCAATTTTGGGCTGTATTTTACCCAATGCACGAATCAAATTGTCCAGTATTTCTTTAAAAATAAACAGTAATTAATTTAGAATGGGCAACATTTAATCATAATGGAGAAATTAAAATGCCAAAAAGGAAATACCCAATGTTGGTTGGACTAATAATTACCCTCATGGAGCAGTTTTACCCAATATTTTTTAGAGTGAGTTGACATAAAAAAATTTAATGTCGAATGGCGAATTAAGTTAATACGCAAAGTCGACTTAAGAAAAATTGTAAATCAATTTGACAAGAAGTCTCGCCACGCCAACCATAGGCGGCGGAAGCGGGGGGGACGTGTCCCCCCCCCCCCTAAATTTTAGGTGGGTGGACGGTCCCCCCTAAATGTGTTATCGATAACCTTTTTTTATTTTTTTTTTTGGGGGGGCTTGTCAATTTTTTTGCCTGCGTCTCCCCTAAATTCATGTGGACCCCCCCCCCTGAAACGTGTGTTGTCCCCCCTAAAATTTAGGTTGATGACCTTTTTTTTTTCTTGTAGAAAAATTTTGGTTAGCAACTCCTTTAATTTTGTTTTTTGGGGGGCGCTTGTCCAATTTTTTACCTGTGTCCATCCCAAAATTTCAGGTGGACATCCTCTTAATTTTTCGGCTTCCGCCGCCAATTACGCCAACATGATTTTTTTTTATATCAACTTTGCAAATTACGTTATCTCGCCAAGTCGACATACAAATAGGTGAATGTCCAATTGGTGACTTAAGTTATCTCGCTTAATCGAAGTAAATGTACATTTGTCCTCGGTTATCGACTTACGAAAATCTGTATGTCAACTTAGCAAGATGTGTTATCGCGCCAAGCCAACATACAAAAAGGAGGTACATGCCAGGGGGGGGGGGCACTCAGTATATAATGCATAGTCGGTATGTGCCGTGGAGGGGACCCCAGTTTTACACTCAAATTTCCGTTCCAAGGCATAACATTTTTAACATCTTTTTCATAACATCTTATCGAGAAAAAAGAAGTATTCAAAGATATCCGCTCCAAAGCTTCGCATATTTTCCGTTACGCCGTTCCATCCGTATTGATGTGCTACAATGAGCCGCAATTTTGGTGAAAAGCGGCCGCAGAGCGCTGTCCGAACATCGCATCAGCGTTAGCGCACCCGGCGCCCGTGCCGCCGGGCTAACTGCACGACGTATGCCCGTTCCATAGGGATGAATACGTACGCACCCACACACAGGCGTCGCGACCCGTTCCAAGTACCCCAGTTTTCACAACCATTTGTAGTTCCGAAGCCCGTTCCGAGAACCCTCCTTTTTACAATAAGCCCGCTCTTAGGCCCCCGTTTTTTGTCTCGCCCGGATATACCCACTACTTTTTTTGGTCGAGTCCCCCCCCCCCGGGGGGCTACATGTCAGCTTTGTGACATACATTAATCTCACCAAGTCTGCATAAGCAAATGTGTATGTCAACTTGGCGAGATACGTTATTCACATGGAAAAAAGTATAGCACTCTGGATTGACATTGCACTTCATATTTTATTGAAATAATCATACCTCAAAGTTTATGTCACCATACAAACCATAGGCGGATCCAGGGGGGGGCCCGAGGGGCCCGGGCCCCCCCCCCCCCCCTATTGGCGGAGCAAAAAAAAGAAAAAAAGGGGAAAAGAAAGGAAAAAAGAAAAAGAAGGGAAAAGGGAGGAGAAAAGAAGGAAGACAAGCATAAGAGGAGGAAGATGAGTGAATAAAATACGATGAGGGTAAGACTTTGAAAATAATTTTTTAACAAAATCTTTCATGTTGGGATATAAATTTTTTTGGCTCGCGCTTCGCGCTCGTATTGCCTTTTTAGGTGATATCTTGCTCAATATGGACCTTAAAATATCAAATTTTGAAGTCAATATACAAAACATATTTCAGCTGGGAAATTGAACTTTCATTATTCTGTTTTATTTACAAATTGATTTTTTAAAAGTGTAAAAATTTCTGTTTTATGGTCTGAATATGAACAATTTCTGCTTGCGCTGCGCGCTCGCAAAATTTGATTTGTCAGGTACCTATTATTTTCCTGTATTTCATAAAGTTCTCAAAATATCCCTATTTAGGTCAGATTTTCAAAACGTATCAGCTAGCGCTGCACGCTCGCATTTTGATTAGTGAGTTATGTATATCTCAATATTAATTCTAAAACAAACTACTTAAAATCACAATTTGATGACAATTAATCATAAATTTCTGTTCGCGATTTGCGCTCGCATTGATAGATATTAAACTCATGCATCTTATGCATATTACAAAAGTGCTTTAAATGTCCAGATTTCAGGCCATATTAGATTTCGCGCTGTCATGCTTAGGAAGATATTCATCATTTTCTTATGATGACATAATGTCCTTATAGAATATCCCGGTCCTATGTCATAAACTCAAAGTAACAATAATGAAAAATATCAGCTCTGTTTTAACTGTGATCATTTTTCACCTCACAATTTACCACAAAGTGCTTGCAATACAGAGCTAAAAGTGACCCCTTTTCAGATCGGAATATCATATATTTTTAGCTCGCGCTTTGCGCTCGCTTTATTGATTTTCATGATAAAAAAGGTATTTAGAATACCCAAATTCTAGGTCGAAATCTGAAGCACACGTTTATTCAGATACGCAGCTTGTTCTCCATTTAAATAATTATCCAGTTTTAGATCACAATATAAAAAAATTGTCTGCTCGCGCTTTTTGCTCGCATTATTAATGTATGAAAATTTCCAATAACTTAACCCTTTCATGATTTACAAAACATGAATAGAGTGTCCAGAATTTTTCCGCTCGCGCTTCGTTCTTGCATCAGTAAGGTTAAGTTTTTGTCTTATCCTTTCCACGATTACAAAAAGTGCTTAAAATTTCCATTATTCAGGTTGAAATGTCAAAATTTTCAGCTCGCACTTCGCGCTCACAATATTTGAATGTTGAAATATGTAACGTCTTTCATGGCTAAGTTCAAGCAGTCCATAACAGGTACATTTTCGATCAGCTCAAAACGTAAATAAAAAATTTCCGCTCGCGCTCTGCACTCGCATTAATAATGTAAGGAAGATCCCCACTTCCTCATCCTTTTCATGATTTACAAAACTTGAATAGAGTGTCTCGTTCAGTAGGTCTAAATCTCGAAATTTTTTGCTCACGCTTCGCGCTCGCACCAATCGTTTAATCATATACCTATTCTGTTAAGTTACAAAAAAGTGCTTAGAATTTCCATTCCTCAGGTAAAAATGTCAAAAAAATTCAGCTCGCGCTTCGCGCTCGCATTATTTGATTTGTTAAAATATGTAGCGTCTTCATCATGGCTAACTGCAAGCAAGTTCTTTAACAGTACCTTTTCCATCAGTTCATTTCTGCTCGCGCCACGGTTCGTAATAATTATTCACTTGCATACACATATTTTTTCAGGATAACAAACATTGCCCAGAATGTTCAAAAGTTTAGGAAAAAGTACATAAGATTCCCCCCCCAAAAAAAAATGGCTCGCGCTTTGCGCTCGCATTATATAAATAAGGATTATGGTATTATATATGTTTATTCATAAGAATAAAGCTAAGAAGTGACTATTAGGACTACCCATTTAAAGAAACCAAAAAACCCGGCAAATATCATATTCGAGTGGCCGATCGGGGAAAATATGGCTGAAAAAAAATTCCGGGGCCCCCCCTATTGGCGAAGGCTGGATCCGCCCCTGCAAACTCCAGATATTTCATGACCAATTATTGATCTTGATAAGTGTTGGACCCTGCTGTCCATTGACGTGACTGTCATTAAATGTATAGTGAATTTCATCACACACCACTTTTTTTCACAGGTTGATGATGAAGCCTAGTCCCTGTCCCTGAAATGTGGTTTTACTATTCGACCTGAAAAAGATAAAGTAATATTCACCCTCCTGCTCAGGTAATTACAGGTGAAGATATACTTTCATTTCGTTATACTCCCATGCACCCTCCTATAGTTGATTGATATATTACTTAACCCTTCCATCTGTGCTGGTTCCAAAGGACTTTTTCAAGGACTTCTGCCCTACGATATATTTCGCTCGGCCTCCCTCGACACCTCATTCTAAGGTCTGATTTTGGTTTCGCTTGGAGTAACTTTAGAATCAACCTGATTATACTATATGTCACCTGCATATACCACTTTTTTATGATAAACTCAATAGCGAACTGAAACAGCATGACCTGTGCAAATGTATGATTATTGTCATTATTGCATGCTGTAATGTAACACTAAGCTTCTACAGTACTTATTAAAACAATTATTTGAGTAATACACAGATGTATGACAGCATGACGAGATACGATTTCTCGCCCAGTGAACATACAGACAGGTTTATGACAACCTATCAACATACGTTATATCTACATTATGAAATTTGAAAAAAAAAACGAGATTATACCATTATATAACCAGACTAATTTGTAATTACACGAATTATTTTCATAAAAGTTTGAAATGAGATCGAACAAGTGTACAAAAGACCGAACAATAATTCAACAAAACTAACAGTAGAAGCAATTGGTTTAGCCGATATTTACGGTTTTAGAAAGTCGTTTGGAAAATATGTGGTTGCATATACTTGTGTCCTTTGGTCCCCGGAGACTGGACGTTACTCGGCCCAAAGACAATTCCCCTTGTCAAGATAATTTTTTGCCTCTCGTCATTTACATGGTTCATATACCAATGTGTGTGTTTATTTTTAAACCTAGAATCTGGGAATTCCAATTACATTTTTTAAAATGAAATTTAATAATGCGAGTGCGAAATGTCGTTCCTCTTCATTTCATGTCTGTCATTTATCATACCTACCAGATTTCCAGGGAGTGCTGCCTATGGAAAATAACACACGCAGCACCTCAAGGAAAAATTTTGGGGCGCTTCAGCACCCCCGCTTCCTATGCAGGCCCATGTGTATGAAATCGAATATTTAAGCTCAGAAAATAAAATTGGTTTCGAGACTTCTATCTTCAACTTAAAGGGTTGGGAAAATTATGTATAGAATTGGTTATTGTTGTCACCAATTGATGGAGAATACAGTTTCTATTTTTATTATGATATTAAATAATGAAGTGTCAAATTGGTTGAAGAGCATTATACGAACATGGTGTTTATCGAAAAGAAAAAAATATAATACCAATGATTTTATGAAATGACCAATATATCACATTTGAAGGAAAATATATGTATAAACGAGAGATAAAAGGAAAGTGATTCACGAAGATTATTGGTATTATGTTACATGATGAATTTGGATATCCAAACAAAAGGGGTTAAAGTTTGAGCATTTTTATTTGTTAGATATAAACTGATGCCATGAAATTGGAAAGTTTTCTTTTTAAAACGAAATTACCATCATCTTGAAAAGGATCCTGGATATTTTCCTTCTCTTTTCTGTGAATCTGCATTTAGACAAATTCACAATTTTATCAAACTTTTATCAAACATCACCCCATCCATGAAAATATTGGGGGAGGGCAAACATATCGTTTCCCCCATTTTTCCGCATGTGCAAAAATGAAATAAGATTGTAGTGTTACACAGAAATCACTCAAGCGAGATGGAGATACCAACTCGTAAATCGTGCTTAAAATGTCCGGTGAATATAAAATAATATAGGTTTATGTGTCCGTGGGTAAATCTGTTCTTTCTGTAATCGAGCGCCTTTGGAACGTTGATTCAATCTAAAAAACGGATCGAAAAAACCGAGGCTTAAATAACATACAATTAAATTATTAATAACTTAATACCTACAAACGAATGGAATACAAATACAGGAAATAAAACCAATGTATTATGATCTTTTTGCAATGCGATACCCCGAACATTGGATCATTATTTTGTATTTTTACGACCCCTAAAGTAGCAGCCTCGGGGAACAAGCTGTGTATGAGAGTGACTGATTTTAATCATAATTATTAAATAGTAGCGAAACAGCCCCCCCCCCGACGGATTTCAACAGGGGAAACGACGTGGTGGGCCCATATCGGAATATTACAAAAGAGTGAGTGAATGTGACAAAGAGCAATCACGTGACTCGTATGGACCGAGTGGATGTATCTAGCGGAGTGAGTGATTGCTTTTAAGCGCAATCACGTGACTCGTATGGACCGAGTGGATGTATCTAGCGGAGTGAGTGGTTGCTTTTAAGGGCAATCACGTGACTCGTATGGACCGAGTGGTTGTATCTAGTGGAGTGAGTGGTTGCTTTTAAGCGCAATCACGTGACCTGTTTGGTAAGCCTGGCTGCAGGGGAGTGGGTGTATGAATGCCGATTTCGAGAGCAGTCACTTCGTCTCCACCTCACAGAGGTGGCATGTTCACACTCATGATTCGCAATCGTTTGTTACCATATTCCTCTTTACTTCACAACTGTATTCTTACTTTATGAAAATAAATGTATAAAAAATACATAGTCACAAGGAAGACTCTATCAAATTTATCTCATCTGTTTTATTATTTTTTAAGAGACTCAAGGAAATGTTATTCATCAAATTAAAGGGAAAAATCAAAACTTCAAACATACTTGTATATCGATCTATCTTGAAAGAGAATGCAGCCGCCATCTCTGTATCAATCTCTCCCGATACGGTTAGGGCCCTTCATTAAGACGGAATAACCCGATATGGTTATATTTATCATATTTGTATTAGTTGACTAAATTTAAGACACAAAAGAGAGGGGCAAGGGGCGAATGTCTAAAGATCTGCTTTCATCTTGCAATACAAAAACGTAGCATTTAGTTAAGAACCATCGTGTATATTGTAACCAGAAGAGGAGCAAATAGAATGACTGTCGGCATTTCAAATCACGTAGCCTGACGATGGGGCAATATCTGAACATTGCCAAGGAGTGAGTGGTTGTAACAAAGAGCAATCACGTGACTCGTAAGGACCGAGTGGATGTATCTAGCGGAGTGAGTGATTGCTTTTAAGCGCAATCACGTGACTCGTATGGACCGAGTGGATGTATCTAGGCGACTTGAGTGGGTCAGAAATCGCAAAAAAAGAAAAAAAAGAGAAAATAAATAAATGCATACAGCGCATCCCAAAAAAATGTCCCTTTGACATGGGGCTGAATTAATTCTAAAATGTTGAAAATAAATTTTCATGAGTAAAAAGCTCGCTTCATGATCTAAAATTTCATTGGTCGCGCTCCAGCGGTTTTGAATGTACACTCTGTGGCATAACGTGGTGTATTTTTAGCCCATTCCTAGTTTGCAGCATTGATGCATTTCTGCAGTGTCTATGGCATGTTAACCCCCATTTTTACATCCAGGATCTGGACAGGGACATTTCTCTAATCATATCCAGGCTCATCAAATCATGAACTTGGGCATGTTCAGAAGGACAATAAACATAAAAAAATAAAGTTTGTTTGATGATTGATAAGGGGAATCAGTGCACCAACTTGAAAAGAAATTTTGAATGAAGGATGAGTAAAATAATCTGAAAAATAAAGGGGAATCCACAAGTTAATCACCCTTTGTGAAAAGGAACTTTATCAGAGAAAAATTGACTTTTTTCTTTAAAAAGTTACATTGAATTAACTTGACCACAGTAGCATATTAACTAAAAAAGCAATGAAAACAAAAATGTAGTATATTTTCATGAAACAGACATGACCCGCTGTCTTAATCATTGTGCATCTCCTGTTATCAAACATGAAATGAATTGTCAAATATTGTTTTGCCCTTCTGAAAAGAAAAAAGTAAATTAAGAAATTTAAGAATCTTTATTATATAAAAAGTGTACGAAATGCACCAGAAATAAAAATGAAATTTGGTTTAAAATTCTACAATTTCTGGACATTAGTAATTGCGACCCTCGCACTTTTCTTAAATTTTACAGAACTTGAAAAGGTTTAAACATTTGCTACTGCTCCTAATAAAATTAGGTCTTAAGTATTGGTCAATAATTTCGTTTTACTTAAAATTCCCAATTACAAGTAAATTATGATTATGATCAAAATAATGGCATGACCGTCAAGTTGGGTATGCGTGCGAGTTTTAATGCTGAAAGTGGTAGTATGGCGTATACAGCGTTCTGCCTCAAGAATCTGATGGGTGCCACTAATCATGACTATGCCAACCTTGGGCAATTTTCTTTATTGACGTCATAAGCGACGCCCATTATAAACTACTTTACGTTTACTAAGAACGCCGTTTATTATTGAAAACGTCAATTTCTTATCACCTCTACCATTCATATTCATTGACATGGAAAGGGTAATTTATATACTTCATCATATCATGAAAAAATAATATTCATTAAAAAAATATTTAGGGTAAAACGTAACAAAATACTGGTTGGGTGTCCTCAAAGAACGAAGATTACTTGTTTTGAGAGTCTGTTATAAAAGTCCATGTTCGAGCGAACTTGTAATGGAAATGTACCCCCCCCCTCCGGGTGGTGCAGATAGCAGTGGAAATTATGGGTGTTCTGGATGGAACACAATCAGACAACGTTCGGACAAAATATGAGGTATAGGCCTAGTACTGCTTGTTGTGATTTGTGAAGTAATATTTTCAAATTCCTATTAATTAATTAATTTATTTATTTATTCTCGAATATTTATACAGAGTGGCCTGATCAGCATTAAAATACATACAATGTACGAAAAACATAGTAACAGGACATTATGAGATACAGAAAAGGGAATAAATACAAGGTAAAAATACGAAAATTTGTTACGAGTTGCAGATGGCAAGATACATGATAAAAAAAAATAATGGTATTGGCGCAAATTTAATAAATGAAGAACAAAGTGTTAGTATGGAACACAATTTATGATTGACAGGTGCGAGACGGGCCACATAATAATGCCAACATTATTTACATGGCCCTTGAATAGGCCTATAATGCAATGTGACCTTTTGACCTCGACATACTGGTTTCGGATCTAAACTTGACAAGAATAAAGTTCAAAGTGCTTTGCCACTGTCAATGGTGTACATTACGCAGATGCAGTGGGTATATAGGAGGCCTGCATGTCATTTATGCAACGAAATATTTATTCATATTGCTAAGAAGATGATTCATATATCTTTCAAAATGTGAAGAAATGATTTGTACAATAATGATGGAGATGATAAAAACTATAATATTAATAATAATAAAAGTAGTAGTAGTAGTGACAGAAATAACAATGATGAAAAATAGAGTGTAAAGGTAAATGATCAATTTTCTAAAACATGTACTAACAAAATATGAACTTCTAAAATATCATAGCCTCCTTCGATTGCAACATCAGGTAAACACCCCTCCTTTTACCAATAATATGTTTCCAAATAATGAATTGGTTTTAATATATTCTTAAAATGGGCATCTTTAATTGGATAGATAGCCCAATAAATTTTTCGGAGAGTCTTTAAGAATGTAATCAAATTAACAATACGTTTTTTATTCAGAATTCACCTCAAGTTAAAAGTTAAGAAATATGTTATGTTTTTTTTTCTATTTAAGTAGATAAAATAGAAGCGGCTAAATATCAAAGAGAACTTATGATAGATACAACTTAAATGAATTTCAGATTGATATCATTTTTCTTCATGTCTATATAACTGTAAATAGCAACGGCACTGGCACTTGCAATTGCATATTTTACTTTTGGCCTACCTTATTCTTTCTGCATAATTTGAGGCATGGGCCGTTCTGGCCCTCCTCATCCCCGGCCTAGCTGGTTCGCTCCTTTGCAAACTCCAAAAAGTAGGTGGACAACTCTCCCTTCGACTCGGGATTAACTGCTTTTCTCTTTCCGACATGGCTATCGTTGATGCGGACACTGCCCACCGCCTTCCGCCGCTGTGCCACGGAGGTGGCTTACTCAGCCTGTTCGCTGCTAGCATGTACTCGCGACTCCGCAACAGGCGAGTTCTTCGGTCTCTCAAAGTCAATAGATCCATGTTCGGATCGTTCCCTCTTTTTATAAATCTACCAAAAAACCCAGCCGCTCACGTAAACATGAGGTGGAGTCGTAGTTGCCACATTTGTAAGGATTAATTCCATTAAAATCTTGGCAAGGAATAAAAGCGATGTGAGCCTTTAGGCACACACTGCACAACTTTCCTCGGTTGACGAAGTAAACACTTTGACAGTCGAATCCTCAATTGTGCATTGAGTTTGGTGGCGGTATTGTCTCCACTCCTGTGTCATCAAAAGCCTCTTGTGATGACACTGAGGTCGAAGCTGCTCCAGATGATACCAAAAGAATGATACCAATTAACTAACTGCCCAGGGGGCATGCGTCGAAATTATGAAGACAACATTCCTACAAAGACACCTCTCTCATGAGACAATGTGATCTAAAATATGTTGCTTTTCTTGGATAGCATAATTACGATCAATTCACTCGAGTGGTTCTATGTTGTTTCAGTGCCTTGCACGTTGTTTTTTGTATCATGACAACACATTTCCCCTACTCCTTCTGACATATAGCCTCTATCCAAATCGTTTTCATGTTTGCTCAAGTATGATGCAAAATAATTAAATTGCAATTCCTGAGAGATGCAATGGATTACTGAAACGAAATATAGACGAATGCCTGAGAGCATGAAATATTCATTAAAGTTTTACGTTGTCATAGTTACGGTGTGGGATTTGACGCGAAAAGAAATAATATATCATCGAAATGGATTGAATGAAATACTGTCTCAGTTTCGAACAACTCTACCAGAATTGACCGGTGGCATCTCTCGATACAATGCAGTTTGACCCTTGAGTGATCTGGGATCCATTTATGAGCATCGATCAGTATTGATTACATTTCATTAGAAGATTCCTTTCAAAACCGCGCTCTCAGTTGACCACTGACATACGCCCAGTCACAACGGTCAAATCGAATCCACATGAACCAAATCTATGACATTATTACCGATAGTTTGTCAACGGTCGCCATGGTGCCGGCGTCGCTGATGTGACCGTCACATAAAAGACGTCAGAGATGGGAATTATTATGACTACATGGTCGATCATGGCCATGTTTCTTATTAATAGCGATCAATTTCTACGTTAAAATCCGATCGATATAGGCCTATATTCTGCCTAACATGTCCAGTGCCATTATTTCAAACTACTCATGTGTTCAGCTGTAAGAGTTTGCTCAGATGTAGTAAAAAAAGGTAAAAAGGTATTCATTAATTGACAAATAACTTCATATCGACCTTCCCGTAAAATCAAAGAATAAAGAATTATATTTATGTATAGAGCGATAGACTAAGACTTAGCATTACATTGCCGTGTTGATCCTTGAGTATATATCAGTGTCTGTACGTGACTGGGGCTTTATTTTATGATCTTTCCAGACAAGTAGTTGGCATAAACATGCTTAATTTAATTTATTTAAGATTGAATATTAAAAATTAAACTTTGTTGTTTAATATTTCAAGCACTTAACAACTACTGCTAAAACAGTAAACTGTGTTGTATAAAAGTAAAAATAAAACAAGCGTTTTTACTGTTTAAGAATGTTTGAAGGTTTTTTTTATTTACTCAGAAAACAATTGCGATGTTGATGCGGCAAGGATGAGAAAAAGGATGAAATGAACAAAATAAAAAATAAACTCATTTTTATAGCAGATTTTGATCTGCCGTGCTGGTCAATATAGCTGCCGACTGTTGGTCCATGTTGCTGACGTATTGGTTCGTGTAGCTGTCGTGTTGGTCCGTGTTGAATCCCTGGTGATCCGTGTAGACGACGAGCTCTGCCGGCATGGTCCGTGTTGATATGCCGTGTGCACAGTTATCAAAGTTCCTCGACGTTTAATCCGGGTCAAAACGATCCCGGACCTCCCCGGATCAAGCCGACATTTCCGCGTTGATCCGTGAGGAGTGTCTCTATATGTGATGCATTTCGGACCTTCAGTACAATTACGAGCCTTAATTTTTTTCGGATTCACAAACCTTCGGAATAGCAACGCCTTTTGGACTGTCAAACCCTCAGAAGAATGAACCATATTTCTTTGTCGGATTAACCAGCTTTGTGATGAACGAACCCAATTCAGACTAATGAACCTTCGGACTAACCATTGACCTATTAGGTCCATGGACTAACAAACCTTCAGAGTATTCGAACCTTCGGAATGACGACCCTTCTGAATAATTAACTCAAACCATTCACCCAACCATCATTGTTTTTATTTTCCTCTGTAATCATTTGTATTTTTTGTTTTATCTTCAACTAGACTCTTATCACAGTGTTGCCATACATCCTGGCAAAGTAGGCTTACTCAGCAGAGGGGGAGGGGTGATTCACCCCCCCCCCTCCCCCATTTTAGGACCGCAGAGTTTTTAAGTACAATGCTAAAAAAAACAAAGGGTGAAAATAAATAATCCACCAAAAACGAACAGGTTGACCGCTTCATCTCCCCGCTTTCAATAAATTTTTCCTGTATATTCATCTTTCTTGCCCCAATAATGTTCTTGATAATCATATCTGTAACCCTTATAAGCTTACCTTGCATCGTATACTGGTGTTATTATGATATCGCCTGTTCTGGTTTGCCAGCATCTCCACAAACCCCAGAACGATGGAGGACATCTTTCCTGAAGTCTTGGAGCAATACACACATCTCTTTCATTTTTTGCCATCTTGTTAATGAATTGCAGAGTCGGTCTTAAAATTAACTATGGAGTAAAGCATGCATAAAGATTCGGTCGTGGCGAAAATAAAGGAAACCAAGTTCAAGTGGTAGAGCTTACGGCAGAAGGGATGAGGGCGGTGGTTGAAACCCTGAAATCTTGAAATCGCGTAGCTAAGAAATTAAGAGTTGATAGCACTAGTCGTGCTGACTTAAAAGTACCAATATGAAGCGTAGAGAAGTAGGACAGAAGTGCAGCCTCAACATTTCCCTGTTTGGGCAGTTCTGATTCAATGTAGATATAAATCGTTATAGATAACAGCACCTAGACGTGATTGAGCATTCTCTGCATATCACTTGCATATTGATTGAAACTGATTTCCTTTGATATATTCTCACCCCCTAACCCGCAGGTTTATTTTCAATTGGTCTAATGTCAATTCGTCCAATTACCCACTTGACTACTATCATTTGGTCTAGTGTTGTAGTCAAGGCTCAAACCTCCAAGGCCAAGGCCAAGGCCAAGGCTTGAATACCCAAAGCCAAGGCTTCAATAACCGAGGCTGAGGCCAAGGCATGGAAACCCAAGGCCAAGGCCAAGGCCTGAAAACCTCAAGGCCAAGGCCAAGGAATTTCAATTGTACAATATATGGAGAAAAAAAAATTAGACAACAATTCTTAGGCGGCATACATGACACACAGGACCAAATGTATAAAAGGTGTGAGCGAGCAAAATTTTTTGGCTCATTATGCCATTGATGCCATAGCCCATTTGGAAATGACTAAATTTAAGTTTGAGTTCAAGTTTACCGAATCTTTTCAGATTATCATTAAGACTTAAAACATTCTTGTCTCGCTAAATAATGCGAGCCCGAAGCGCGAGCTGAAATTTTTGTAAATATTGACCCCAAACAGGAAGATTTTAAGGACCATATTTTAGGAATCTTTTATCTATTAAGATTATACACATCTCACCATAGCGCTTGCTGATTTTGTTAGAATTACCTCTAAACATGCACATAAAGCACTTGTAATCATGATTAACATACCCATCTCACTAATCAAATCTTGCAAGCGCGAAGCGCGAGCTGAAAATTTAGGAAATTCAGACCTGAAGAGGGGCATTTTAAGGCTTGTTTGTAGGAATTCAAGAAGACCTTACGACATAGTTCACTAACCAAATGAAATTTTTGATATTCAGATCAGAAAACAGAAAAAGGACATTTTAAGGACTCATTCTAGGAATTGATGGAGAGCAGACATCTTTCACCAATCCACTACTGCGAACGTAAGCACGGACAGGAAATGTTTTATATTAAGACCTTAAAATGGGACAGTCATTTAAAGTATTCATGAAAAAGAAGCATACTATTGTACATGTAAAAGAATAACTCGAAGTGCGAGGAAATATATTTGGTAGTTTGGTGTATATTGACTTGAAAACGGGAGGTTTTAGTATAACAGGATTATATATCTCGGTAAACAGACAATGGGAGAACCAGGAACAATGAAGACATATATGCCCTGAGCCCATTATGTTTCATTTATATGAAAAAAAAGTTTCTTATGTAATGTAACATAACATAATAATGAACATTAATGTTTTCTTTCCCACTACGTTTCTCTTCCTTTCTCCCTCTTTTCCTCCTTTTTTTAGTCAGCCGATGGGGGGGGGCACGTGCCCCCATGCCCCTCCCCTGTAGTTACGCCACTGACTATAATCCTTATCATAATTATTATCATTATTATTGATATTGTCATTATCCTTATTAGTCATGATTACATCATATTACCAATAAATAATATTAATTTTCATCACTTCTCTTTGTTACATAATTATGTGATGATAATTGCAATTGATGGCACTGCTAAGTACACTTACTGCTTCTGCTGCTGCTGACTGGTAGTATTTAGTGTCATTAGATATACAGAACAATTGAAACATTTATAATTACTTTTATAAAACAAATGAAAGTACAAAATACAAAATGCCTTGAAAAAGCCTTGAAAATGCCTTGAAATTTCAAGGCTCAAAATCCTCAAGGCCAAGGCCAAGGCCCTCTCAAGGCCAAGGCTTGAATGTTCAAGGCCAAGGCTTTGAAAAAATAGGCCTTAAGGCGCCTTAAGGCCAAGGCCGAGCATCAAGGCACTACAACACTGCCATCAGTACGTCCACTATCCACATGGTCTAATTACCATTTCGTCCACTCACCGTTTCGTCTAATAACCAGTTGGTCCAATAGTCATTTAGTCCATAAACCATTTGGTCTAATTGCAAAAAAGTTTTAATTGGACGAAATGAATGAAAATAAAATGGATATAAGACCAACTGTTTATGACACGAAATGGTCATAGACGAACTGATTACACGAAGTGATAATTGGACCAGATTGTTGTAAGGGAAAATATTGATGGACGGAATGGCATTAGACCAAGGTAGACCATGTGGTGAGTCGACGAGTTGGCAGTAGACGAATTGGCAATATGCCAGATCGCATTCCCAGTGATTGATTTTAACATAGAATCACTACCATGTCGTATTTCTGAGTTATGTGAAGTTTTAGTAAATATGGTTTATTTCATTTTACTGTTTTCTACTTCACTCATGTCTTCTATAATTATAACATTTTTTTTCATAACATAATATGGTGATTTATTGTTTGCCAAAAATCACAGATTAAATGTTATAAAAGAAATGTAATTCCGAACAAAATACAATTCGTCATTTTCAAAAGCAGATTGCTTGAAAGGCAATGAAAATGTTAATTGGGGACCACTGGGAGATCAGCTTTAACTAACGTTTCTACCCAGTCCAAAAATATGAGCTATTATATTAATCACTTAATGTCAAAACAATTACCAAGGACTCATTAAACCAATTTCTTTTCATGACATTACATGCTTAATGAAATTCTGTTTGACAATAGTAGCCATGCCAACTTAACAATCTATCACATAATTTGAATTTTGCCTTATAGGGCAATTGCATGAAATAATTATGTACGTCCGATCCCATGTGAGACCTTCATGTGGGCCTTCATGAAATTTTGTGTCTCTGATTTCTGGTTCTTATAACAATCGGTAATGCTGTCAAATGACCATGACTTGGTCAGTTTATAAAGTGGAGTAAAACTTGAGAAAACTGGGGGTCGGATGTACGAAAAGGTTGATTATTTTACGGAAGTGAAAACTTTTGCTCGCTCGCTTTTCGATTTATCCCCTAGACCCTATCAAAAATTTTGGCTCATTGCGCCACTGCCGAGCGGCGAGCGTTGAAGCTGCGTAATTATAATGATTAAACCAATGGCACTTACAAGAAAGAGAACAATCAATGAAATCGAACATTAGAACAATACCATTCAATTGTGTTGACCTTCAATTAGACACATCAATCGAACTACATGAAAATGGCGTAAACAACTTTAAGATGCGCATAATAGTCTGCAGAGCAAATTCCTCATACTTGTAAAGGGTCTGAATGGGCAGTCTACAATGCCTTGTGTATACTGAAGGCCCGAAACAGCAAGTTTTATATGTGGTAGTCTTTGCATGGAGACCCACTTGTTGATCAGAGTTTTGATTCAGGGTCTGTGCAGCCCTGCAGACAATGCTATGCACCTATTTTTGGAGATGATATTGATTTTTTGGTGAGTTTTTATGTTTGATATTATTTTGCTGTTATCTGTTACTTTTATCTTCAAAATGAATTCATGATAAACTGTACAAATTCAAATTATTTTTCGAGAGAACCTAAGTATGCGTGAGAATTAATTGTTATTATTTTTTGTCTAATTATTATACATAATGCTGATCTCCGTAAGCAAGCGGAGTGAGAAAACCAAGGGGGAATGAAAAAAGTATATGGTTAGTGAATTAAAGCGCAAGGTTTTGTCTTAAGAATACTGTATTTTCTTCATCGTACATGAAAATTATAAGATTTGAAGACGAATTTACATTTGACTTTTTGTTCAATTCTTTTTGTTTATTCTTGTTATGGGGGTGTCCCTATGGTAGACCTGATAAAACAGTTCATAAGAAAAAAATCTTGTCTTTTGTATTGACAAATAGACCTCATATTTCCAGGGTTATTAGAAAAAATAATTGGTAATGGTGATTGTGGTAGAGTCCATAGTGACTGATTGGGTGATGGCCGCTGTCGTTCACTGATCTCTCCACTAGGGGAGAGACCAGTGGTGTCGCGTTGCGATCAACTCAGTCCAACAATTTTGATTATATGTCTCCCTCTCTTGGCCAGGAAGAGCAACGTACATTTTGAATGTCGAGAATCCGGATCAAGGATTACTTGAGAAGATTATTTTTTGTGTGTGTAAGTCTCGGGGAAAGTCTCCCTCCAACCTTTCCCTCTTTCCTCTCTCCCTCCCCCCTTCTCTCTCTCTCCCTCCCTCTTTTCCCCTCCCCTCCGATCTCTCCCTCCCTCTTTACTTTTAGGAAAAGCAGCTAGAGCAAATTATAGTAACATAATACTGACTGAAATTTATTCCTGTACAATAAAATATTATTGGGTAATCATCGTTTAAACTCTGAGAACGAATTTTAAACTCTGAGCGTCAGTTATCAATTATAATTACAGAATTATATAACCTAACATAAACATCACCTTCATGTGATCAAGGTCATTTTTATAGCACTGTAAATCTAAAATCAATGTACTCTTGAAGAAAACATTCATGTTTATAACTGCACCATGGACAGAGCAAGGGCATGGGAAGGGAGAGTGTTTAGGAAAGGGAAAGACACGTTCAGCTCGGGATGTTGTATATTTATTGACATCACATGAGCAGGTGTTTATGGCATAAACCTTTCTCCAGATTTAGGTGTAAGGGTTAGGTAATGTTGGTCGAAAGATGCAGATGAGCCCCCCCCCCCACCAGTTTGCACATTATGGTTTCAACTTTCACTTTTTCAAATACGATGCCTCTTCTTCTTCTTCTTCTCTTTCTTCTTCTCCTCTTCCTCTTGGACTACTCATCCTTCTTCTTCATCTTCTCCTTGTCCCATCCATGTGAGGTTACAAAACATTTCATAATTCTGCGACGCCCCTGCATGCATGCAGGTCGCAGATCAAGTTATTTTGCCATTCAATCTGAAAGCCAACTTCAAAGCAGAAAATTGTTTATTCATGTCCAATTTATGACACTTTGCTGAAGTACGTGTGGGTCGGTACCGGCGCCTGTTCATTCACTTCCATGAATAATGCTGCAGAATGTCTGCGCGTGGGCGAATGAACTTCTGATCGGTTCGAAGACCAGTCTCAAATTACATGTTCACCAGACTCTTCAAGCGACATATTCCTCATTTAGGAATGTTTAAAAAAAATATTAGAAATATGTCCGGCTGTAAACACAATTTTGATATACAAAATCTGAATCGAAAAAAAAATCGTAACCCTAAACACGCACGGGAAATGGCAATACCACAAACAGACAAACGCGAGTTCAAATTTATCTCAACATGATATAATCTGATACAAGTCATGTAGGCCTATATATATAGAATCGAAAACATATCCATGAAATAACTATTGACATGCGAAAGCATTAATAAAAGCATAAAGCTTTTACAAATAACCCCCGTTAAATACATATCGATAGATCAATCATATCAAAACAATTGTTAGAAATTTAGAAATGTTTTTGAAGGACGCTTGCATGATAAGAAATATAGGAAAGTATATAGGAAAAATATTTTTGGGACATAAACTTTATAATGTTTTTGAGCATGCAGAATGACAAATATAGAAAAGTAAAAAGGTATTTAAAAACAAATCCACACCTAGTTACCAATAATGTACATAGCATTTATTTGACATGTTTGAAAGCAGGATAAAAGAGCAATGTAAAGATTAAATGCCTTCACATTAACTTTAATTGATAAATGATTCCAACATGCAAATCGAAAGATGAGTATATTGAGTGTGCCGGGCTAGTAAAAGACCTATTAAGTTTAGGGTAGTATTGAATAAGATATCGGGGTAAAAAGATCACGATGCAAAAGAAGTTTGGTTAGGTAATTCAATTCAATGGAATTCGAAATGTTACCTTATCGTTACTGTGAGAAATTGGTTTATCATCGTTGTGGGTCTATCTTGAACAATTTTTTTTTTACTGTTGGTCACAGTTCTAAGTTTACAAGGGTTATATTTCAACCTCAGTTTGTTTCCTTGCTAAATCGTGCTTGAATATTCATTCCCCGTCATTTACCTTCACAATAACAATTGAAAAGCTTCATTTAATCTCAAATTAAACAGTTTTTTTTACCAACATCCCACTAAAGGTCTTCAGCAGCACGACCAGGCCAATATTCAGGAAATATCTAATAATGTGTCCGTGGAAAAATCAATGAAAATTAATTCGGACATGCATGAAATTAGAAAGCTTCAATTAATCTCAAACTAAACAGAATTTCGTAAATAAGAGACAAATAGTATGCTTCTCGACGAAGTTTATTAACGCTACAAAGATCTTATTTAAAAAAAATCCTAAACAATGTGTGAAAATAATTTTCAGTTGTTTGAAGCACAATAATAATTTTTGAGTATTTTTCTGTTCGGGGCTTCATTTTACAACATATCACAGATCGGACACAAGTGACAAATGGATCCTTGCAGCTCGGACTTTCAAAACGTCAAGTCAATGTTAAGGTCCACGGAAAAATCAATTAAAATTAATTCGGTATGCATGCATGAAATCATATCATCGCTAATGATCTTATAGATCAAGCAAGCCAATTCTAAATACCAAAACGTGCATATTGCCTCGTCACGGTGCGACAATGAATGATGAAATTATATGGACCTCGTGCAGGTGTGTACAAACAATATACTTGATACGGCTTCTTGAAGAAAGGAAGTGGTTTTGACTGACTTATCAAAATATTAAATATTATTCCAGGTATAATACTATATACGCCCCCTCTCTCAGACTGTTTTTTTAATGTGTCTGTCATATCACAGAGTCTCCATATTCATCCTGTATAAACGTATTATAGTAGCATAACCTCCAAATTTGTTTTCCACACTTCCATGTTTTATTAAACTAATTTTTTTTCACTGATGAAATGTTTCAGATATGTAAATGTTTATCCTCTTTAGATCAAAGATATTAAACTTGACAATTATTTATAGGGCTTCTTTAATCTAAAATGCTGATTTGTTGACGACATTCATGACTGGAGAAAAATAAGGCCTTTAAAATATGTAAAATGGTGGAATCGTTTCGTCACAGCTTGGCCCCGTCTTACAAAGGGTTAGGATTGATTTGAATAAAATTCAACTTGTGCTTGATATAATTAATATTGTGTTTTCAGAAATCTGAATTGAAATTTGAGCATGATTTGAATCTGTAAGAAATATTTGTTAGACGTAGGCCCCGAACCCCGTTGCATAAAATTACTATCATATGGTAATTTTGCCGTCTTGCACAAGAGCCAATCAGAATCAAGGATTCCATATAAGATACCATTGAATGGCAGACTTGATGTAATAGTAACTTTTATGCAACAAGCCTGATTTTCTATTTCACATTATGGTAACAATAGGTGATTTAATTTGAAGAAGAAAAAAAGGAGAAGGAGAAAACGATAATGAATAAGAAGACGATGGAGAGGAGGAAAAAAGGGGGATGTCAGGATGATAATGACAATTGAGAAAAGAATAAGAACAAAATAGGAAAATCTAAAGTCGCAATAGTACGAAATTGTTGAGGGTATATTCTTTCCTTCTAAATTGTTTGTTTTGCATTTATCTTATTCATAAAAGTTTGCGGTTGAACTTGATTAATCGTTTCTTTATCACGATAATCTAGAGAAAATTCATGGCGCTGGAAATTGTCCGGAAACCAAAATGGGCGTGGTCGTCAAGCCATACCTGTATCATATTATCTTACGCCCACTGTTTGTGCCTCGTCGCTTAATTTAGTGTTTGCTTTGTAGCCACAACAGAACACGTACACTGCAGGTGTTGGCTCGAACGGGAGCACGGGGCACAACCTCATCTCGGCATTTTTTTTGGGGGGGGAGGGGCAGGGGAGCGGGCCTGCCCTCAGAGGAATCCATTCCGTTCACCTATAATGTAAAGCCCCCCCCCTCAACATGAACAAAATTGTTATGCTACCATAATAAGGGAAACTACGAGAGGGTAAAATTTTGCCTTAAGGGCAAATATTTAAAAGTAAGTGGCGAACGGGCGAAAATGTTTTTTTAGTGGAAATCTAATAATATTTTAAAACATAATTACTCTAACATAATATTCAGAAAATCATACAATATTTCACCCTTTTTAAATTTCATTCCTTGCTTTAGTCCCCCCCCCCCCTTCTTGGTACTTTTGGACCGGAGGGGTCAAGTGCCCCCTATCTATATGCCACTGGTAAGATGCGTGAATAAAATAATGGTGTGATATCTTATCCAATCGCGCATTTGCGTATATATTGACAATAAATATTGTAAGCACCGGAAGGGTGTGATCAAATATTACTATAACATTAAGAAGGAAAAAAATCATTCCACAAAGTCACACTAAATATTCGACAAGCAAAATAGTAATGATTATCTTCACAATATCTCAAGAAAATTCCTTGAACTTGTGATAACGCCATATTTGTTGAAACAACCGCAGATGTGAAATACTGACTAATGTAGACTGCATGTTTTATGTCGTCAACACAATTTTGAAGATTTTTGACGTTTTCAAATCTGAGCCTGAGCCCAAGAAAATAACGTAACATCACGACGGTCAAGGACTGAAAGGAAAATCTTACCCTGACGTGAAATTGGTTTCAATAAAAGTAGAGGTTATTCAACCTATCCAGTGGCTTTTTTTGGGGGGGTGGCTAAGGGGCGCTTGCCCGCTCAAAATTGTTCAAGACCCCCCCCCCACCAAAAAAAAATAGAAAATTGTGAAATATGACATTATTTAATAAAAATTGTGTTAAAATCGATCTCAAAATTGAATATTCGCATTTTGTTTTAATGTTGCCAGATACGCCATATCTGGCAACATTAAAATGTTGACTCATTACGTCACTGGACCTATTATTTAGAGAGATTCGTATTCCCTTTTTTATTTTCATTCCTTGCTTTACCCTTGGTACTTTTTGGACCGGAGGGGTCAAGTGCCCCCCATCTATATGCCCCAGTGACCGGTTAGATATGTGAATAAAATAATGGTGTGATATCTTATCCAATAGCGCATTTGTGTATTATATTGAAAGTAAATAATCCAAGCACCGGAAGGGTGCATGTGATCAAATGCCAGTAGTTGCAGTAAGCACTGATTTCATGAGAAAGTCTGTAAAACCAGGCTTAATTGTCAGTATATCATCGAGGATCTAGTTCTCGGTACAGTTACATAAACTGAACTTAGTGAAATCTTGAAATCTACGCTGAAAAATGTTCACACTGAAGATCACCAACACAGATAGGCACACGTGGGGCAGTGTATTATTAATGCTGGAATAAAGACCCGACGGAAGTGACCGAATCCGCGCTTATTTTGCTTATTTCTCAGCATTTACACAATTTCGCCCAGAATCCTTTGGCACATATTTTTATTCATACAAACAGACACTTGGGTGGTCATTATATTAAAAAGTCATTTTGAGATCGTTACCAGAACTGGAATTTATCTTTAAGAAGGAAAAAAATAGTCATTTATTTTATATGAATCTTTAGATATAGTTATATCAATCGTATATAATCCACATGGCTGTACGCAGAAATTTTTCGCTGGGAGGGGGGCAGCATGCGTAAACAGTTTCGAAAAAAAATCAAAAGCGAGGGAGCAAAGCGACCGCGAGCTTGTCATTAGGACGTTTTTGCATTTTGTCAAGTGAAATTTAAGGATTTGGTGCACTGACTTTTGGAGGATTTGGTGAAATTTTTCAGTAAAAAAAAATGTAAGTGTTCAAAATTTCTGGGGGGGGGGGCATTTGTCCCCTGCCCCCATGATAATCCAGTACTTTAATGTTAAGCCCACTGTAAGCGCGTAGGCGTTTTGGACTATGCGCTGTCTCTCAGTCTCTGAAGATAATCATGATAATGGGCCCTTTGAGACAAGCAGCAAATCACTTTAAAAATGTTTCTTTTCATCTTCTTTTTTCCGATTTTTTATGATAATGATTCATTGCTATCAGTTCAGCTTGGAAGGAATACATTGTAAGAATGATCCATCCTCATAATATACATATAAACTGATGTTAGACAATAATCATGGGTACTGTGCCTACGCGGAGTATACTGTTGCAGGAAACAGGTATATTGCTCGCGTAATCTTATATTGCGTTTATTCGATTGACACAGATCGCTTAATCTATCAATCTGTCTATCCATCAATCCATTTAAGTATTCATTTATTTATGTATCTATTTATCTATCTATCTATCTATCTATCCATCCATCCATCCATCCAGGACTTCATAAATCGGGACCGTGATTTTTTTTTTAAATTTGAAAAAATTATATATATGGGGCTTATGGTCAAAACGATGGTGGGTCACCTTTCTCATTGGGGGATACCTTGCCCTATGATAAGATAAAAATTTTCGAGAAGGTACATGACAACATGCTTGGTCATGAGACGTGGGATATTAAGGTCAAGAAATGGGCGTTGCCCTATGCCAGTATTTTTTTCTTCAAAATTTAATGGTATTATGATTCATATTCCTCCACCTATTCCTGTTGTTATCGGCCGTGGTATGCAAAATGTAAACCGAGTCAAATTACTTAAATAGGGCAATTTTTGTCATTTTGTAATGAAAATAGAATCGACATAGTGCATTGATAAATTGATTTTCAATAAACATGATAGGTAGCTATATTTTAAGTAGAAAGATGAATGAATATATTGTACACAGACATTGACTAATTGATTGGTGACAACCGTCTTCAATTGCATATTTATTCATCAATTATTGAATAGTATAAAAAGAAAATTAATTAATAAGTAGATATATCATCTACGATTGTATTAATATTTGCTTGATCAGTCAAGTAATTCTTGAATGACTAAATCAATGAACAAATTAATAAACCCGTGAATAAGGAAAATGAATTGGTGAGTTGATGAATAAAATTGTTTTCATTCAAAACAACATTAATGACACGATTGCTATACATAATATTGGGTGAGTATTGCTGCTGGAATGACATTACAATGTTCCTATTGTTGTTTTGCAAAATAAAAATACTTTTGGCCATGAAATCCTAGACTGATTAGGATATATAATTAATGGCACCACCACCACTACCACGTGATATGCAGACGGAATTTCAATGAACGCTCCTGTTGTTGTTTTGTAGCTCTATTTCGATTTCCTAACTTATGTGAACGGCACCCCACCCCCTAGCTATTAATGTTTGCTACATCAAAGAAAAAGAAAACCTGTTAATCCATGAGCTAAAGCTTTCATGTTTGTAAATAAATCGTTCTAGTATGAAATATGGATAAAGGAAAAGTTCTGCCGCTGTCTGCTTTACAGAGTTTTCAGTAAATAGTATTCGAAATTGAAAAAAAAAACATTTTTATTTGATTTGATTTTTTGTTTTTTTCTGCATCCATAACATTCGTATTATAAATTTTCCATAACATAATAAACATAATATGTTAGAATTTTTGGCATAAATCATAAATAAAGTGTACTAAAAATAATTCCAGACAAAAATGATTAACTACCAAATTATTGTATGATATTCACAATTTGCAGGAGAAGGATTGTCATCATTTCATTATGAAGTGTATTCATAGTCGCGCTGATTAATTCGAATTTACTTTCTTAAAAAAAATCAAATAATCCTTTTACGCTGCGTTATCGACATGGACAGAGAACAATCTTTGAAATACGATTGTTTTTATGAAGTTATTCAAACATTTGACACCGACTTTGTTTGGCCAACGATGAAATATGATTGAAGTGACCAAAAGCCGCCCGATTACTAAGTCAATATAGCGTGTGCCGAACAATAAATCATGTTAGTTTAGTTGAAATAATATTTTTATTATATTTTTCTGTGTGTTATGTCCACAATGACGCTGGGGTATTATGGCCTATATGAAACTGTAATATTTATGAATAGATAGGGTCATAACGCTATCAACCCGAGCCAACTTTTCGACCCCTATATCCCCCTCCCCCTCTCTCCCTCTCTATTTTTCTCTCTCCCCTTTTCTGTCTAAACATACAGTGTATACATGTCTTTTATGTGCAAAATATGTCTCGAGCGCATTATGAATAACCAGATGATTATTATCCTTATCATTATTATTATTATTATTATTGCTATCGTTACTATTATTATTACTACTACTATTATTATTATTATTATTATTATTATTATTATTATTATTACTATTATCATCATCATCATTATTACTTTGCATCACTTTCTCCCGTCTTCTTGCATTTGTGCATGCCTTTGAGTATCATGTTCTTGTTATTTTCTTCTTCATCATCATCCTCTCCCCATCCCTCGTTCTCCATCTCTCGCCTGTCTGTATGTCCCCCCCCCTCTCTCTCTCTCTCAGTCTCATAAATAGAATGATAGAAGAGGTTGTGTATAAATAGAGGTCAATGAAAATATTTGATATTTCTTCAATTTCCCGTGCGTTTGTTTGCAAGCTATCAATAGAACTAGTGACCGAGATACTCAAATTATGCCCTTTTGGGATGCTAAAAGATAAACATAATTTACTGTCCAGCAGAGTTCGGTGTGTAAGTTTTGTTTTCAGTGCAAGAATGAATTTACTCCATTTTACTCCATTTTATCTTTATTCCCATCTCTTCCGTGGTAATTTCTGGTTCGACAGAATTAATTGTTTTTATTTTATTTGGCCGCATGTTTTTTCAATTTTGGTGTATTATGATGGGGATGAATGTCGTAATTTAATACATGCACCCCCAACATGATAAACAACCTTTTCATGTCTTTTGATATTTCTTATGATGTAGATATTGTGTAAATTGATATTTTTCTATTTGATATCGATTGTATTTTTATGTAAATGATTGTAGAGGGTAATGCCATTCTGCTTTTAGCCACTATAGATACCCTTGTTGAAATAAACCGTTTTAAATAAATAAAAAAATCTTTCTTCCTTGAAGGCTTCGATATTTTTCAGCCTTTCAGAATAAAAATCATCGAATTATTCAATGTGTGATATAGTCGAACTTTTAAAAATGCTAACTTAATAACGCGACTGACACGACAAAATATAGCTATTTGCTTGCTCTTTCACCCGCAAATTTTCAAGATAAGTGCCCCTGCGACGTAGCCCCTTGAAATTTGCGATTATTCAGTTGGCATTTTAGCTCAGATATCTAATCTGAAACATGTTAAAGGGCGCCACCATGCGAAGAGTGCTGAAAATTCTCCCAACCCTGGATTGCATAAAATCATCAATCGCCGCTGTAAAAATATTATTATTCAAGAAATGCCTAGGCTCGAATTGTTGAACCGTTATTTTTCTATTTACACGAATGTACCTCGATAAACACAACACACAATACATGACCTTGAATTTGTTGAATTATATTATGAGAGGTGTGCTGGATAAATATATCTAGTTCCTGTAAAGCAAAGATTCCAATTGCAAATGTAGACCGACACCGTATAGTGTTTAATTTGACACCTGGCGTGTCAAGTTTATCAAAGCATTCCACGCGATTTACTCAGTTATTCCAACACCTAAGGTAAAAATGAGGTTCTCTGTTGAATTGTAATATGACTTGGAGCCTTTCAAATTTCAAAAAGCCTTTATTCTCTCAAAATACCCATGATGAAAATAAAATGTTAAGCATGTGAGAGTCTCGTTAGGGGGCCAGTATATTAGATTATTAATCTAACATTGGCATAATTGCATTATAACTCGATACAAATTAAGCTACGAGTACATAGAATATACCCAGCTCGATAGATATGCGATTGTGGTCAGCCGAACTCTGAATTCAGATTTCAATCTTTAAACATTGATTGATTTTAAGTCGAATTCTTCTTCATTTAAATCAAAGCCACGAGTTCAAACAGTCAATAAGGATTTACTTTAAATTAATCAAATTCATGATTATATTCCATCATTCCTTTATAAAGCTTTTCCTTACTATGAAGCACTGATGTACAGTTAGGGCTGGGGTCATGCCCCCCCCCCCCAAAAAAAAAAAGGGGGGTAGGAAAAAGGGTGAAATATGTAACAATGGATATTCTGTCAAAATCTATCAAAAGAAATATGTTTTTTGTATAAAAAGAAGAATTTTTCCCCGTATGCCACGGTCTGACCCCCTTAAAAATGTGGCTCATGACGCCACTTCTCTGGAGGATGACTTCTACAAAGAGAATTATATAGCAACATATATATGTATTCGGTGCAAACATACAGTACGATTTTCTGAAGAAAAAAAATAAGAAGAAAAGATAAGATAAGATCAATTTTAAAATGTTACCCGAAGTTTAATCCAAATTCTTACAAGATTGAATCGATTGATTTTCACTGTTAAGTTCTTTTTTTCCATTCTCTTTTTACGGAAACAATAGGGATTACACCCGCCTGCTTTCAAAGTCCAACCTCCTGTTAAAATAATGTGTAAGCCCAATGCCAAAGGATATAGATAAAATAGAGTTTCAAGATCGGTTTTTACTTTTTTTAATCTTCTTTTCTATTGCGGGAACATTGGAAGTTACGCCCTTCTGCATGCATGAAAAGCATACCTCCTATTAAAATGATGTGTAAGTCCAATGTCAAAGGGTTAAAGAATAGAAATGAACCGTGAGATATGCGAAGAGTGTGTCCCTGGAGTGGAATAAATCAAACAGATGTAATATCACCGGCCCTAAAAACACACAAGCGCTACTCGAATTCGTCATTTTATTCTCCTGTAACCGCTTCTGATCTCAAAGTTTCTTTGCCATGTTTATTGTACCTTAACATTTCTGTAAGACTATTGTCAGTGACGTTTTTTCACGTAACAATATTAATTGTGAAGGCTTCCTCAACGAAATTTGAAGTATCTCATTAGTTATTTTTCAGAAATATATAGAATGTGATAAAAGGAGGATTATTTTTACTATCCGTTACTCTTCAAACAATGCATTTTATGAACATATGTTGTTGTATTTGCATTTTGTTATTCACATAATGTAATGTGTCTAAACGTTGTTTTAAACAAATTTCAATAAAAATAGTAGTAATCATAATATTTTCCATCATCATAAATACCAATCATTGTTATTTATGGTAATGGTAAAAAAATAATAAAGAAATAATGACAATATAACGATAAAAGTAAAAAAAAAATTGTAATGATAAATGCTTACAACAATGAGTGCTTATCAGAAAATTAGCTCCAACCGCCTGACAAAAGGAGGAAGATGAAAGAAAATTTCAGCTAAAATTCAACTTAGTCTAGTTTACACTCTTTATTCTCCTTTATCATGTTTATGTTAAGGAATGTTCTACGACAAAAAAACATGGGAATGGCAAATAAAATTTTGCCATTTTAATCTAACCTTCACAATGCAATCATGGATTGTTTTCTTTGGTTTTTCCTTCCAGGTTTTACTGAAATTTGAAGATAAAAGATTGAATTTTTTTATCCAAAAAGTAAAAGAAGAGGCTATTATTTTGTGTTCATCACTTTGCGTCTTGTGTAAGCCGAGATGAGAAACACACTACACGTTCACGTGCACGGCCACAACGACCAATATAGTATTACCTAATACACTGATTAAATGATTGGAGAATAGTGTATTATAAGATAAAAAATGATTATATCTTGCTGTGACAATCGTATTAAGGTAGATTATCCGTGTACTTATCATCAGAATAAACTTAATCGCAACAGAAGATCTCGGTTTTAATATTACGTCATCCACTTTGGTATTGCCTTGGTTTGGCGAGATGAGGTCTAGTATACCCTTGAGGCCATTATATGAACGGTAAATTGCCAATTCGTCTACTGCCAACTCGTCCGCACACGACATGGTCTGCATTCATTTAGTCCAATGCCATTCATTGGCGGTGGAACTTCGTGGAAGGCAAAATATTTAGGGGGTCTACCTGAAATTTTGGGATGGACACAGGTAAAAAATTTGACAAAAAAAAAGGTTCTCAACAAAAATTTAAGGGGGAACGTCCCCCCACCTCAAATTCAGGGAGGGACAGGTCCCCCACCCCCGCCCCGCTTCCGCCGCCCATGATGCCATTCCATCCATTAACATTTTATCTAACAGCCATTTGGTCCAATCATCACTTCGTCTAATCACCAGTTCGTCTATGACCATTTCGTCTCATAACCAGTTGGTCTGATATTCGTTTTATTTTCATTAATTTTGCCCAGTTTACACTGAGTCTAAATAGACCAAGGGATATTTGGACTAAATGGCTATTAAACCAACTGGTTGTTAGACGTGAGTGGATGATATGGCAATGATACCATGTAGATACTGGATAAACTGATGGTAGACCAAATGATAGTAGACGAGTAGGCAGTTGGACGAATTGGCATTGGACCAAATGAAAATAAACCACATGAATAAGGCCTTAATATAAATGGTTTAAACGGTAAGGCCTTATATATTATACATTAAACTGTATGAATTCGGAAAAGTATTTGTTGTTGATAAGAATTATTATATGAAATAGATCACTAATTATGAAAACTTCGTACACAATTAAATAATCGATTCATCGATTTTTCATTCATTCATACATTGATTTATAAATGTTTATTGGTCAATTGATTGATTGATTTTTGTTTTCTTTATCAAATCAGATACCTTTAGACCATGACATAATAAAATATAACATAACATAAAATATTACTGATTTTATTCGCCATGCAGGTATGACATCACAGGTCCAAGAATAAGACTACAAGTATCCAAATATCTTGACAGGATAGCCCGTGAAAGCCGAGATGGACTTTTTCCATTGGACGCCCATAGTAACGGTCAACAATGTAATCTTATCATAACAGTTCATCAAATAATCATTAACCCAACACAAACTATTTGTCAAAGTGATGTGATTGCAGTTTGTCCTGACAAACATAAGAACGATGATCAACTCAGAAAGAAAACAGCTCTAAAACATGCACGACGTGTTGCCTGCATCGTTAAAGAAAAATATGATTTCAAAGTTATGCGATTAATGACCGACTTGTAATGGCCAATCACGGTTACTGTTCTATGCCAATTTTGCTCCATTCACTGAGCAGAACCAATCACATTGAAAATTTCACGATTGCAATCCATCTTTTTTTAAATCTATATACTTATTATGCTCGGTCCCAAAATTATGATATGTTTAAATCTTTGCCATTCGCATTATTCTGTAGCGGAGTTCTCAGGTGTAACTTTTGTGAGGTGCTGGTCTTTGGATACAGCTCAATAGTTTTTTGAGGCGGGGTGCAAGCGAGCAAAGCGAAAAATGATGGTTTTTTCTGCATTTTATTCATAAATCAACAGATGAAAATAGAATGATACAATAACAATGACATAAATGAGTACATTTTGTGTGACAATCGAAAATATCAATAATGAATAAGGTTGAAAAATACATTAATGAAGCATGTAAAATAATAAAGTGGGTAAAAATGGAGGGACCAGCTATAATAAGCAGGTAACTGCTTCAAACAATAGCAGCCATGCAGTTACATGCATTTCTTTCTGTAATAGCTTTGATATTTTTGTTTTCATTCATACAAACAATGTCAAATCTTTAAAAAGAAATCTTTGGTAATGATGATTTTGGAGAAAAATAAAATTATTTAACCTAAATTTCAGTGTATTTCATTATTATCATAGTTAACAAAATTTAACAGTTTTTTCGCCACTGCGTCTACTGTATTCGCTCTCTACTTTATCACTATTATAGTAATTGCTGTAAGACGATCAAAACCGTTTACTGTTTTATTGGAAGATTCTAAACAATAAAAATGTTATGATTAAAATATATGATATTTACGTTATCAAAATTATCATAATAAATATTTGAGAGAATGGTAACGAATACATAATTCAGTTCCGTCCATATACAGTATCATTCACTATCTTACATTAAAACCAATCAGTCAAATTGACTAGATCAGTAGATCAGTAGTCAGCTGGGTGCAACTGATATGTCTAGTTACATTCCTGACGTATATTCTAGTAAAAAATAACTCGGATGTAGTAAATTACGTCTAGAAAATAGTCAAATATGACTAGAATAACAGTTGCACCCCGCTGACCCGATTAACTGTTCATTTTGACTGATTTGTTTTGAGAGTGTACATTTTTGTTTTATATTCCTATTACAGTTTCTCTCAATATTTTTTTTTCTCCTCTTGGAAAATCTGTCAGTATCTCTGGTGTTATATATATATTTTTTTAATTTCAGATAAATTCAATTAAACTTAAATTGAATTGAACACAATAAAATTCTGTTCCAGGGCCCCGTTGCAGTTACTATCATGGTAACTTTACCATCCAATGGTAATTACCATGGTAACGCTGATCAACAGCCAATCAAAATCAAGGATATCATACAAGTTACTGGTAACTTTTATGCAACGAGGATCAGATCCAACATTCTGCCCTTGCCCACGTACAAATTAAAGGGATGGTCCGGGCTGAAAATATTTATAGCCTAATAAATTGAGTAGAATTCACTGAGCAAAATGCCAAAAATTTCATCAAAATTGTATATCAAATAAGAAAGTTATTGAATTTTAAAGTTAAGCAATTCTTTTTTAAACAGTCGTCATGAATATTCATTAGGTGGGCTGATGATGTCACATCCCCGCTTGTTCTTTTGTATTTTATTATATGAAATTAGGTTTATTCATTTTTCCCTCCCAGAACTATAGAAAATTGGATTGACAAGTGATTTAGTGCATTAGATATTTATTGCTGCAACTTATTCATTATAAGGGAGATATATTATTCACACAAGTATGAAATAATGAAAAAATTATGATTTTATGTAATAACATATGAAAACGGAAAGTGGAGATGTGACATCATCAACCCACCTAAATGAGTATTCATGACGACTGTTTTCACAAAATAATGCTAAACTTTAAACTTCAATAACTTTATTATTTGTTATCCAAATTTGATGAAATTTCGGCATTTTGCTCAGTGAATTTTACTCTATGTATCAAGATATAAATATTTTCAGCCCGGATCATCCCTTGAATTTCAATAACTCTTTGAATCGACAGCTTGAGAAATATACGTAAAAACTTCATGGTAAATATATTTGTATCGTTAATGTTAATGTCGATCGTGTTAATGTTGATTTCAATATGTTTATTACCCTTTTAAAACATTTATGAATTTTCGTGTTTCTTGAAATGCATGCATTCGTGTATTTTCAGTGGAAATTTATAACGTTATCCACGTCATATAACATGGAGTGATCATCATTCGAAGCGATAATAAATTTAGGCAGTGGCGTAGCAAGTCAAATTCTAATTCAGGATGGGACATAGGCCTATAGGTGAGTCTAGAGGGGGTGGGTGGTATCTTATATGTTACTTACCTTATGTACGATAAAGTTTTCAATAAAGTATCAATATCCATTGTTTATTTCATGGTCTTTCTCTATGGCACTTCGATTCCAATGTAAGCATGCCATGTACTTCATTTACCACATTATAGGGATGGGACACCCCCCCCCTGCCCCCGGGGCGACGCCACTGCACACATGAGGGCCCACGCCATTCGCCACCTACTCAAAATCAACAACATTGAAGTACAGACGGCTTTACCCAGTGGAATATGAGCTTTATGTGCCCACGCACTTTAGTACAAGGTTCAACCTGCAACATTAAAACATTTTCAAAGTTGCATTATTTCTGAACAGTTTGAAGATTTCATGCCCAAAGGCGGTGGAAAATTTGATTTTTTTTGTGAAGTGTGAACTTCAAGGGAAGTAAGCTCTTTCAGGACAAGCAAGAAAATGTTCGAAAATATCAATAAACAAGCCCTCATAGTATTGTAATTTTGTGTAACTTGTACCTAACATTGTTAAACATTAATCATGAAATGTAATAAGGTACAATAACAAAATTTACCTGGTCCATCATCATTCCATCCTCTGCTTTTCACCTCCTAAATTCCTACTAGCTGAAAGAGGTACTCCGGGTAGAAAGTTATTTAGAGTTCATTCATTCATTCATTTATTCATTTATTTAAAGTTAAAGCTCATCGAGAAAAATGTCCAGCCTGAAAAAAAATCATTAAGTCTGATGAAAAAATAACGAATTCATATTAATGACAAAGTTTAGCAATAGTTTGTGAAACGGTTATACCAACTCTCAGGTATTATGTGCACGCCGTCATGACTATGCAACAAACTCACTGGTTGTTTCAATATGCACGCCGTCATGAATATGCAACAAACTCCCTGGTTATAAAATGCTCGCCGTCATGAATATGCAACAAACTCCTTGGTTGTAATTATGCACGCCGTCTTGAATATGCAACAAACTCTCTGGTTATAATATGCACGCCGACATGTATATGCAACAAACTCACTGGTTATATATGCACGTCATGAATATGCAACAGATGGGACGGTGATGCTAAGCCCCCTCCCCCACTTTCCCTTTCTTGACATTTATTTATTACATCTTGACATTTATTTATTACATAAATAATTATTGTTTGGTATTTATGTGAATGAAAATGTTTCACTTGTAACAAAATACGTTGCAGCAATGATCATCTTCATACATTATTTTTTTTTCATTCTTGGAAAATAAAACTTGAATAAAAGTAAGTCAATATCATAAAATACAAAAACACATGCATGATAAATAGCGATCATCCCATAATTAGAATATGGACGGACGTTATAAGGAAGTTGACATATAAACAGGTTTGACCCTTTGACAGTAATTGAATCCCTTTCAACATTGAACTTATTTCTTCATTAAAGAAACAACTCACATACATGTACGTTGGTAAATAACCAATTCTTTAATGATTTCATTCCTTTTACTAAAAAAAAATGACTCCGGACACTCGATGTGTGTAGACCATGATCACCCAATTTAGCAAATGCCCCTGCTTTACCAATTTAGTCTGCCTGTTTTACATTTTCTGCCCACTAAACGATAATGATCAAACTCTGTTAGGATTATCACACAAATAAGGAAAACCTTCAACTAGTCAGCAGTTTAGTTATCGATTTTTTCCATGCATCCTTTATTAGAAAGAAGGTGTTAATTAAATGTTTATAAACGGGTTATCCATGCATAGTTTGTTCATTCATATCTCCTGTAATGTCATCAGTTTTAACTCGTCGCGTAAGAGACAAGCGAAGGTATCCCTTTTTCACCTCACTAACGTCTACGATTTATCTGCGATACACAAACACTCTTAAATCGGAACTCTGTAGGCGAAGTATCTAGAGCTTGACGCAACGTTTGCTCACCAAACTGCGATTCACTTTTCATCAATTCACTCCTGTAGTCTGTAATAGTAGTAGTATCCCTCTTCTGCGAACTTTATGGAGATTTTAATGCAATCTGGAGATATTTGTTTGAGATTAAAACACGGTGGCGGCAATTAAGTTGGATGCAGAGTGACGTTATCGCTGGCTGCGATGGAACTCGCGATGAATGGCGGGAGACAGACGAGAGAGAAGTTACGAGATGGTTAATTTGTGAAGTTGACGGTTGCTATGGCGACGCGTACTCACGGTGTACGCTGTAATTATCGTCGGGGATTGAGGGTGGGCGGTGGGTTGTTGCTGATGCATGCATGTGGGATCATCGCTCTGATATCATATCGCCTATAATAATTATGATTCCCATAACAATCTTTACACAAGAAACCAAGCACCCGTGTGTAGGAAAGGCAGAGGTATTAACAATGAAAGAATCATCTTGTATATCATTTACATCGTACACGTCCTATAACTGTCATCATGCCTACATAAATGACATTCCCTCTCCGCCCCAACCAAAATGAATAATTCAGTTTATTAATTTTTACGATATTTCTTATTCAGCCTCTTCAACAATAACTATTAATTTCAGTTACACAACAATTTTGTTGCAAAAATTAATGTATGAATCAAGATCATCCGCCAATTGATTCAAGTAAAAGCAAAAAAAAGAAATAAAAGAAAATAATCAATAAGTGAGATAGACAGTCGACCATTTAATATAGTAATACATGATACAATTTCTGCCCTGAGCAATCTGCAAATTAACTATAAGAAAGAACACTATAATTATTACACAGTAAAATAACGCCGTTTACAATTATATACAACCATGAAACCGTTGTTTGCTAACTATAGGAACTTTTACAGCAGTTGTCTAATAGTTTAAAACCATCATTGAAAATCAAATACATGAAATATTAAACATTGAAATTAAAGTTTTAAGCATTTGTTTAACAGAAAAAAATATTTTAAAAAATCAAAGAGTGGTTTTAATATGTACAGTATTAATCGACTAACCAATCAATCAATAAACCAAGAGAGCTATAGTGTACGGTCAATGAATTGATTTGTAATACCTCAGTCGCATTTGCTCTACGGCGGCCGTACGGCTAGTCGAAAACAGCCATTTTAACCTTGTTTTTGTACCAGCTGCATATACAATGTACCTGATGCATGTAGGTGGTTTGAATCAAAATGAATACATTCTTTTTAGATGGTTTGAATAAAAATGATTTTTTTTTCGACTCGCCGTACGGCTGTCGTAGAAGAAATGTGACTGAGGTATAAAAAATAATTCATATGGCAAATGTTCAACCATGGACAATAAAATTACAAAGCATAATGCGAACTCATGGAAATATAAGACTGAAATTAAATGGGAACCTGGAGCCGAAAGTTCCTCAAATGGAGAGAGGGGGACTCACCCATAACAAATCGGCCTATAAACTGAAAAGGTCATGCATGTCATGACCTCCATATTATGGGGGTGCACTTCATGAAACAATTGATGTTCACTGAGTATAATCCATTCCGTAATTACAATTATCATGGTTATGAAAAAAAGCTTTTTCAATCACTGAGATGAGCCTGATAACAACGAAGTTTTCAGTCATGCTTGGTATTTGGAACCGCTTTAAATGCTAGCCAATTAATTGATAATGGACAATGTAATGGAATGTTTCCAACTGTAAGTGAATGTCGCTTGTAACACCTCTTGTCACCCGCGTCTGGGATGCGGTTCGTTTTTAGCTATAATTGGGGATGAATATCGCAGATTTGGTATACCACGCAAGCTTATATAACATCTTCTTTTTACAAAATAACAATTAACTGAGTACCTTTACCAATAATTGAAAAAAGGGAACTTTGAATAAAGTCACCCTCGAGATATAAAAGGGCATATTATTATAAACCACTGTAAATCCTTGCAACTAACTTAGTTAAAGTGATTGGTTAACATTGGTTTGACTTTTAAAAAATCTGAGCTAGAAGGTCACACTTGTCACCGGTGTCTGTGATATGTTCCAAAAATGAAGCCCAGAAAAAATTGCGTTAGAAAATGATTATTTAGTGCTTCAAAAATTGAAATATAAAGTGACCGGAAACACCATCTTCATTTCATCCCATACACTTATGTGTACTATTTAGGTGTCTATAAGACGCCTATTTACAAAATCGGGGTTTGCCTTGTAGTTTTAGCTTTTTAATCTCAATAATGGTTGTTTTCAGGGTTTATTAGTTCTAATACATGCACTTGTACACATGTTTCATCTTGGTTTGAGAATTTTTTAAATCGGCTGCTCATAAAGTTAAACAATACCTTTAAGAGAAAATTGGTCGATGGAAATTACTGACAAAACTTTTCATAAAACTATCCGAACCCTGATGAGTATTTTTTGTCTGAAGTCTTATAAATCAGTCAAATTGACTAGACCAGTAGTCAGATGGGTGCAATTGATATGACAATCCGACTGATAGTCACATTTCTGACATAATAATTCTTGTCAGAAATAACTCTGTTCTCGTAAAATACGACTAGAAAATTGTCAAATATGACTAGAATAACAGTTGCACCCAGCTGACCCTATCAACTAGTAATTTTCGACTGATTTGCTTTAAAGGTCAAGTCCACCTCAGAAAAATGTTGATTTGAATCAATATAGAAAATCAGACAAGCACAATGCTGAAGATTTCATCAAAATCGGATGTAAAATAAGAAAGTTATGACATTTCAAAGTTTCGCTTATTTTTAACAAAATAGTTATATGAACGAGCCAGTTACATCCAAATGAGAGAGTTGATGATGTCACTCACTCACTATTTCTTTTGTTTGTTATTGTTTGAATTATACAATATTTCAATTTTTACGAATTTGACGATTAGGACCTCCTTGCCTGAAGCACAATATGTTAAAATAATGGAATTCCACGTGTTCAGGGAGGAATGAAACTTCATTTCACATGACATTGACGAGAAAATCAAGATATTTTATATTTCAAACAATAAAAAACAAAAGAAATAATGAGTGAATGACATCATCGACTCTCTCATTTGGATGTAGCTGGCTCGTTCATATAACTGTTTTTCTGAAATGAGGCGAAATTTTGAAATGTCATAACTTTCTTATTTTACATCCGATTTTGATGAAATTTTCAGTGTTATGCTTGTTGAATTTTTCTCTTTTTATTCAAATCAAGTTTTTGTTGGGGTGGACTTGTCCTTTAAAATGTAATACATGTAATAGGCTCTCCCTATCATATAGAATATACAGAAAGCTTCAAAATACAATAGATGAACATATTTTACATTTCCATAATCCTATCCATACCATACACTTAAAAAAATATTGCGTATAAATGCCCCATAAGGGTATGTGTCCAACCAACACTGGCCATTTCATACTGTCCCAAATTGGTTGGACACATAAGTACCCTCGTGCTGGTTAAAATTTTACCCGATCTCGTTTTACAGTGTAATTATCAACAAAGTTCGCAACATTGCGTTTACGCCATCACGGTTTTATAATACCATACAAATTGAAATCCTACTTGGATTTATGTTATTCAAATCGATTCATTTGTAAGTTCCATCTGCAAAGCCTGTATAAAAGAGAATATCGGTTGATGGATGGATGCACAAATGCAGTTGAGTTTGCGTTCAGTCACACTTTCGATCCCCACTCGCCGAACGACACCGCGTATCTTGACACAGCATTTGCTTAGTCTGGCTTGCATCATCAGTGTGACCGTCCCACGACCTTCACATTAATGAAGGTAATATCGTGACAACAATGTTTGAATAAACGCACAACATGAATGATAATATTCCATGCCTGGTTTAGATTGACGATACAAGGTCACCCTCAGTCACTAGAATACTATCTATCATTATCATGATTATATAAAGCGGTTCCCTTTGTGTATATAGACATGATAGAAGAATAGTTGATCACTGATCTATAATGATTTGCTCGTTATAAGATATGTTATGACATCAACTGAATAGCCCTATGGTATTAGCTTATTGATTTGGAATTTGCATGTTTTCTTGGTGTAATACCAAACAATTATGGATAAGTTGTGTATAAAACGGTGAAGATTTGAAACAAGCAATTTGTAGCAACCGACCAGGATGTGCATATAACTGTGTGTTTTTTTTAACTCACCAAAATTTTAACATTTTCATAACTTTCCTTTTTTATATCCGATTTTGATAAAAATTTCTAGTGTTGTGCTTGTTTGATTTTTGTCTTTTTGGTGAAAATCAACCTTTTTGTCGGGGTGGGCTTGTCCTTTAAGTGACAGAGGAAAGGGCGCAAACAGTATGGCAAAGAAAGAACGAGAGATGAAGGAACCGTATCCCTGGCCATGGCGTTGGAATTATGCATGTTATACTTCAACGTGATCAAGATTACAGAAGAATTTACTCAACAACAACCATGACAACTATTATAATGCAATGACTGGGAAGTGCGCTTTATAATTTATTTGAAATCGTATCCATTCACTTTTTGTTACCCCTGAAATTATAAGAATACGAAATCCGAGGGGTCTTGTAAACACTGATGACTCATGTAGCCGTGGGGTGCCTTATGAGGTATGAAAGAAAATAATGATATAATTAATGATCATCAATCATATGCATTCAATGTTTTCTGGTTTCTTTATATCCCATCCACCACCCCCCCCCCCCCTCTCTCTCCCCCTCTTCCCCTCTCTCTCTTGCACTTATTTTCATTAAGGGTACCTTGCAATGTCAGTCATAACTTACACAATTTTCCTTCACCTTTATCTTTCCTTATATTCACCCTTATAACCACTCTTAGTATGTCTTGTCATTTAAGGCGTTGGAATTCTTTAAAGGCTGTCTTTCAACCAAATTGAAATAAATGTGTTATTTCATATTGATATGATTTGACACTATATGTATGTATTATTGTTTTTATATTTATACACATCTTTATACCGTTAAAGAATCATACTTGCATCGTTTACCTTGTTACTCTTAATAAACTAAATCAAGATCATGAAGATTGCATACCTCTCTACTCCCCCCTCTATGCCCTTCTTTCTCTGCCCCCCCCCCCCGTCTCTCTCTCTCTCCCTCCCATCTTATCAACATTCTCATATTGTAAAAAAAAATCACAAATCACCATAGTCGTTCTGAAGACGCAACCTCATAATGGATGATAAATTATCCGGCGTTTAACATAAATTCCACTACTATGACTACTTCGCACAAATTTGGTGACAGCGGAATATTAGATTTACCTTTCAATTCCATTCAAAATTAAATGAATTTCATCTCACAACGCACGCAAACAAACCAGACGCCAAATTCAGGTGATATTATTTCATAGAATATTTTATTCTCTCTCTTCGAAAATAACGTCAATTATAACGGAAGACATACAGAAATGTACAAATCAATAAGTATATCATCTATAATAAAAATATATTTACACGCATATTAATGTTTAAAGGAGATGGATATTTACGTAAAGGCACATAACCTACTGATATCATAAAACCATTATATTTTCATGACATAATGTGGTGCGAGAAGTTGGCAGTAGATAATACCGATTAACAGAAAGAACTGGTGTTCCCGGACATATAGAAAGATAAATATAAATATAATTTGATTTCTTACATAAACCATCGTTCAATGGGATATTATTATAAATGTAATCTGAAGTTGGGATTTGAATCTGCTGCTCTTTATGCATATTTATTTCATGTCCAACGTATCATGCGGATAGTACACATAATGTCATAAGGCACATGAAAGCACCTGGAAATTGTTTTTGATTAAACGTGAAAGGTATAAGGCACTTTTTTTTATTTTAACTTTTTTGCGTCATAACGAGATTTCTTACAAAAAAACATTTTATTTGAGATGAATGTGTAACGAGTAGAAATATCACTTATCACGCGTCCATTTGCACAACAAAATAAAAAAAATAACCCTGACTATCAAAGCCATTAGTCATGTCTTTACAATCAAATAAGAAACGACTATCAAAGAATATTCTAAATCTATCTGTACATGATGATATAATCTGTGATGTAAGCTGCATTAAGAGATAATTTGATTTGAAAGAAGTTCTTATGAATATAGGCATGTTCACAAAGGTTATAATAATAAGCAACTTATAAGTGTGATACTCCGTTCACATCAGTTCTGTGTTATCATAGCTACCGAACAGATTCGAAGGTGCAAGATATAAGATATTACATTTCATAATTGCTGGAAAACGCCATCAAATTAATCATGAACCTTGAAGAAGTACTCTCCCAAAAAGTGTACACGCTGTCCTGGAGAGGGTTGTGCTATGTCAGGCATAGACCTTTGGTTTTCGCATAGTGCACAATGTTGAGTCTGAAGTAGTGAGACTATGTTCACTCATATACTGTGGCTATCATCTACCAAACTTGACAAAGACAGTGTTTGGAAACTATTTTTTCACACTAGACAGAGTATAATTTGTTGGAGTGTCAAATTTGAGTCTGTACTTGCAGACTAACTATCAAAATTGGATAGTTGTGAATATAATTGTTTGGCGCAGTTTTCAAATCACATCGTCTGTTATTTCTTTTATTGTTTTATTGAGTACAGTATTCCATGGAAGGAGCAAAGCGTACACACTCTCAGGGTAGTCTGTAGGTACAGACCTTTAGATTTTCTTAATTTGCACAGTTCATAAAGAAGAGTCTATAGTAGTGAGACTAAATTCATTGTGTGCTGTGGCTGTCTCTACCAAATATTATTTCACGCAGACGGAGAGTTTGGAATCTAGTCTTTCACCCAAGACATTCTATAATTGGTTACAGAGTCAAATTGGGTCTGTGCTGGCAGACTACCCTTGGAGTGTCACCCGGAGATTGATGAAACGGTCCATAAAGAACATGCACTCAATATTGTCAATCAATCTATGAAATTAATGAAACTACGAAAGCAGAAGAAAGATCATTGTCAGAGTAATCGTACACATAAAATCAATATTTTCATTAAAAAAAACAAACAAAAAGAGTTGATTAGAAAATAATCTATGCACACAGGAAGATACAGGCATATTATTTCCAGTGTCAACTGGAGACACATACTTGTCTGTATCATTGATAATGCTTGTGCTTGTCTTGTACTTGTAACCATCCATAACAACCTTTTCGTTCACTTCTCTTTTTTAAAAGAGCGGGGCAATTGAATACGACCTACTCGTGTTGACATCGAATAGATTTAAGACCCACTCGGCTTCTCGATATCACGAGGAAAAAATATGAAATGAATTATTGTCATCAGTTTGCAAGATCAAACCGTGTAGGCGTATTCCCAACAGGCCAAAGATCTACCTCTTATCATTAAACCCGCAAATAAATGACCTTTTCTGCGCTCGTGTGACCTTCACTCCAAAAAAACTCAAGATACCAATAGAAATTTCAAATTTTTACCTTATGCAGATATTGACATTTCGTTGGGTATGTTTTTCACGGCGCTAAGACAACTGCTAATATACAAGCAATTAAGCAGTTTTGAGCAAATTCCATAGGTCACTCTGTGACGTCAATATCTGCTGGTTTCAATACATTGAAAAGGAATAAATGAAGTTAATATGATAGCAAAAATATGTCAAACCCTATTTTTTTCAAAGCATTACCCCCAATTGAATAATTTGTTGTGTGTGTATTTGTTGTCATAAAAATCTTCACATGATTATTTCCTTGCTATATTTCTATATCATACTTTATATCTAAAATTCTTTTGAAAAGGCACAGACAGGAATTATGAAAAGTAATAAATACAAAGATATAAATTTACAAAAATATGTTTAAGAATATCTAGAGATTTGTATAAAGGGATATTTTTAGCAATCTCCCCCTACGTCCCCGCATAAACAGTTTGTATTGATTCCCTTGTAAGAAGGATACGAGCGTTAATGTTTTCTTCTATTAGATTTTTAAGTAATCTCAGTTCTGAATATAATTTATTTTTCTGATGAAAATACAGAAAAAACTGTTTGAAATTTCGCTTCATAATCCTGAGCTCTGACTTTACTTTCCATTTCTTTTACACAATAATGATTTAAGGCAAATTTTTAAACCAAGACGCTCGTAACATTCCGTGAACCCGCGGAGAAAGGGTGCCACGACCCCAAATCCTGTCTAAATAAGCACATCAACGTAAACGATTCTAGCATTCATTAATGTAATATTCCATTTATGATGTAAAAAACGCCAGCAGGTGAGGTGGGATCTTTAGAGGGGTAATAATGTGCCCCCCTCCAGACCCCGGCACACCTGTCCTCAAGCACCCCGGTTTGCCTGAGGCAATTTCCTCATAGGTATGTTCACTCAAACCTAGTACGATAATTGGCGAAGTATGACTGTATCAGCTATGCGCAGGCTCAGAGAGTCGGTGGAAGTGGCCGTTATTACGTCGACTGCAATTATGTTTCACTACCCGCTAAACTACATCTATATTTTTGTAATCAAGTTATGTTATTGCAGGGAGTATACTTGAGATATGGTATCTAAATAGCAAGAAGTTGTAGGTACGCTTGTCTTTAAGCGCCAAAAAGGGCGAAAGTATACCATATCCTTTGATGGATTGCAGAATTTCGTATAGCCCCTTAGAACAGTTAATAAATCAAAACTCATATAACAAGACATTCACAGTAAATGTTTTACAGCATTCACGCTCGCAGTCGGGAAGGGAACGGTCGGACAAAGCACTGAAACTGAGAAGGGAGAAAAAGAGAGACCTTTACATGAGAACGAGCAAGGGAAAAGAAGGAGAAAGATTAGACAAAAAAGAATGAAAGTAAATAGATGAGACGAGAGAAGAAACGAGATAAGAGATTACAAGTGAAGATGAGTCAGAATATTAAAAAAACAATGGAGAAGAACAAACAAAAAAGAGAGAAGGAAGAAAAGGGAGAAGAAAAAACCGAGATGAAAAGTGAGGGTGAACAAAAAAACACAGAAGAGGCACAAGGACAAGTAGAATGAAGAAATTGGTAGACGGATATAGAAAGAACTTGAAGGAAGTTTCCATTTGTATAATATATAGACACATGAAATATAAAGAAAGTACACATGAAAATATTAATTTACTATCTATTTCTACATGTTGCCAATCTTGAGACAGATTCGGTCAAGGTTTAGTTGATGTTCTTTTTCCTCCACTGTTGGTATATACGACGAGCAGTCTTTACCAATTGTCACTGACACGAAGGTATATACATTGCGAGGCCTACTGCTAACCAGCACCCCTTGTTTCTTTATTCAGTATTGTGGATGCTGTAGGCCTAGTATTGTCTTCAACAGTACATCGTTTTCTATGTCCAGTGGACTTCAAGTCAGCGTAAAATTTCCAAACATTCACTTTCTTACGCATTACTCTGACGTCGTCGGCGACGTTGTTTGCAACATCCCTTCACTAATATGGTTCTGATTATCATTTCACATGGGAAGAAGCGTGGCAACGTCACGTCGCTGACGCTGCGTTGTCGTAGCTGTTGCACCGTTTACTCGAATGGCAATAATGTCCAATACGAATCAACGTTTCTCTGACGTCCCAGCACTATTACCGCTAAACCAGCACGAGTCCGATACGTCGACGTCGCGACGTTACATGTGCGGCGTGATGGCCGCTTGAGACGCGTCATTTCGCTGGTGATTCATCTTGTCCTGGTGCCGCTTCATGTGGAGTGATAGATGATCTGATCGTGAGAAGCAACGCTCGCAGACTTTACATTTGAATGGCTTGGCCCCGGTGTGCTTGCGATAGTGTCTCGTCAGCTCATCTGATCTGGCAAAACGCCACTGGCACGCATTCCACGTACACCTACGGATAAAGATCAGTACAAAATAACGACAAATTAGTTAACTGTTTACGATGAAATTCCACTTTATTTGCATTATCAATTTTTTAAATTAACAATAATGACAAAGTAAAATTATTTCAATGGGTCAAAGCAAGGGCCGATCCAGGATTTTTCGAAGGGGGGGGGGGCACAGTTTCCAGAGGTACACTTGACAAGCAGGAAAAAGGGGGTGGCACGGGCCGACTGTGCCCCCCCCCTCCCTGGATCTGCCGCCAGTGGATCACAGAATTCAAACTCATTTACACTGGATGTCCAATGAAAATCAAGAGGATGGATTTAAATCTTAGTCCCAATTCGTGTTAAAGTGTCTTCTAACAAATAGAATGGTACCAAGATAACTTGAATTTGATGAAGTATGATATAAAATTTTGGAAGGATATCAATTCACCATATCCCTCCTTTTGGTGCCACCATGATTAATTTGATTTTGTATGTCAATGTCATCTTCCACATTACAAATTTACAGTTTCCCTTCGTTCAAAATATGACCCGAATAAAAAGATGGGAAATTCAGCTACCATTTCGTCATACACTGACAGAATGTTTCTTACCCAATTAAGTCATCTACCAAGCTTATTTAGACTATAATAACCGTTAGATAAGGGACATGCTCTGACTAGTCATAGTCATTTCGGGTTACGAATTCAAATAACGTTGGTCACAGTTCATTTGTGATAATCATGATTCACCAGCACTAAAATGTGCGTCTGTCATTTGATATCCATGATCCTATCATTTAACATTTGAAATGGATGTTCATTGTCGATTTACACGGTAAATGGCACTCTTTTAGAAAATGAGGATTTAGCGCGGCATCGCACGGGAGCCCTCAATTTCTGTTACATGAATGTTCAATAAAAAGTGCGGAGCAACCTTGAACTATACCAACAATGCAATATTTTCGAGCGACTTAAGCGTGCAATATTGTTTCACATTTTGTGATCCGTTCAAATTGAATTTATGCACGCCTCGAGTCATTCTAACGGATTTTGAAAGATTCATTTTTTTGTTTATCTTTTTATCTTTCGGTGGATTCGACAAAAACAAAACAAAAACGTTTGGGAAAGTGAAGCCGACAGTAAGTAAAGGTGGTTAATTGACAAACATTATATTCATTCCAATTATAGTAAAGAAGTGCCTATTCGGAACAATCTCTGCCTCGCATTAGGTACACCCCTTAGGCTGTTTTGTTAGCGTGTTTTATTATCTGTATTATGCTGTTTTGAAATGCGTTACACGTTTTGTATTTTATTAATTTGTGTGAAATGAATTAAATCAAATGAAAATAAATGGACTATATTATTCGTTATTTCAATTCTCAACTTAGGAAGTACATGTATTGAGTAATGTGTATGGCATTAAAACTTGGATTAAGCACTATAAATATGTGTTTTGTAAGGGGAGATAAAGTGAATGATATCAATATGAAGGGGGAGGGAGGGAATAAAGAGAAAGGGAAGAGAGTCAACATGTTGAGAGAAAGGGGGAATATCGGGGAGGGATAGCAAGAGAGAAAGAGAAATAGAGAGAGGGGTGAGAAACAGAGAAGGGGATAGAGAGAAGAGAGATAGAGATATGGGGGGGGGGGAGAGAGGGCATGGTATGAAGTAGTCTGCATGCACAGACCCTTTGGTTTTCACAATTCGCATAGTGCATAATGCAGAGTCTGAAGTAGTGAGACTAGTTCCACTTTGTACTGTGGCTGCCACCATGGGCCATGCTGGCACTGACAGAAATTTTGGAGTCTTTTTTTTTCACTAGAGACAGGTTTTGGTCCCAGTGTCAATTCTGAGTCTGCATGGTCTGTGCTTGCGGATTTTGAATGTTACAATATTCAACCAATGAATTACAAAGCACATGGAGGAAAATTAGTTATTTTTATAACTGGATAGAAAAAAATGATGGTATTGAACTTAAAGACCACGCGTGCAGTATTATTTGCTTAATGCATCATTCCATAACTACGAGGTTGCGTCTAATGAAACAGACAAGCCAGAAGTTGACACTCTCTGGACTTGTGACATTTTGTTGAAGTCATGGTCAGAATAACAAACTTTGAAAAGTTTGGTGGGGGCAATTGTCCACAAGAATTTATAAATGTGGAAAGGAAATATTTTTCATGTCAGTGCCATGTGTATGCTTTTTTGTGGGTATTCGATTAAAAAAAAAAGACAGCCATAACCAAGAATTCACGGCACAATGAAATACCTTTTGCTTTTTGGCTTGACAATGATTCATATTCCAATGGTGTGAAATTCCCTTTGTGAACTATACCTCATGCAGCACTAATGGCAACTGGTACAAATAAATATATACCAGTGGTAATGTGATTAATAAATGCATTAAATGCATGTCAATATTCACCTTACAATGGCTGTCATACACAATTACTATATGGGCATATGAATGCATCTCTATTCTTCACTTCTCCTTACTTTTCATGTTACTACCGATATTCCTGTACCCTTCAGTTCTTTCCGGATAGTATTTGTAATCCAATGATTTTGTCTATGTTAACCCTTACTTACATTTTATTTATTGTAATATACAATTCACTTATTCTCCTTTAACAATGATGTCACGTTGCTTTTATTTGTAATGAGCCTTTGATATTTTATAGTTTTAGACATACATTTATAACTGATTGTCATTTTTTCACTCGATTTTCTATGATGCCATAATTATTCCATTGCTATCATTTCAGTGTTTTTGATCAGTGAATAAATTATACAATTAGTAGTTTTATAATTAGTAACTGCTCCTTTTTGATAACTTAAATATTTCAGTTTGATTCATATCATCGTTTAAGTAAAAATGTTTATTTATCTATTTATGTTACCAAGCATTGTTATGTTGACTTAGATTTTGACTTTATTTTCATGTTATGATATGATTTATATTGTTCTTTATGTTTTCATCAGGTAATTGATGAAAAACAGTTTTATGCTGATCTTTTGTACCTGAATAAATATGTGCTCATAAATAAATAAAATCATTTATAATGCAGAAACGGAATGTCCCCAATTCATTACACTTAAATGTATTCATTGTCAGTACAAATTATATTGAGATACTTCTAGCTTGCACGAATGTTGCATTTACTCTGTTATAAAGACTTGGTCCTGCAACATAGTCTAGAGAATACCTGTAAGCTTACAAAGTGTAACGCAACAGAAAAAGTGTACATGGTATGTGAAACCTAACAAATTTACCGCTATTTTTTTTTCGTTTTTTTTAATATTCCCATTCTGTTAACTTGCAGAAAACGTCATGTTATAACAATATACAGAATGATTCTGTATTTTTTTGTGCAAAATTATTGGTTCGTTTTAACAGCGTACACGTCTGTGATAATGGAATGATTAGATGGTATTCGAGTATAATTCATATTATTGGCACTAGTTACCAAAGCTTTAATTTGAAAGAAATCTTTCAGAAAGCACCCTGGTGTAAGTAGCTAAACAAAAGGAGATTCCTTTCTGTAACTCGCACTCTAGTGCAACATCAGCTGACGTGACTAAAGATTGTGCACAAAATGAATAAGCAATTACTCTGGTCTACCGAATTTCAAATAACCCTTTTTTCTCATTTTATTTGGAAGCAGGAAGGCAATGTTTTTAGAGCATTACAATAAATAAAACTCACTCAATTTGCATGGATAATTCTGACCCAGAAACCGATTGTGAACTTGAACTAGGTCCTTTTGTTTGAACTGATCAATCTCTGATCTTTTGTTTTGGCTTTTCTGGTGACTGAGCATGAGCAAACCAAACTAACTAAAGTCAATATTGTGGAGGTAAATTAGATATCAGATGTCATTCACGTGTTATCTTATCGAAAGTTTACCTTTTAAAAAAAATCCTTTAGTTTTTTTTTCTTTAACATCCCGGAGCATTGGTCATTATTTAAATATATCAATATTGTAGTAGATGAATGTGTAGGCGCAGTGCTAGAGCGACTGCTTCACAAGTATTGAGGGGAAAACAGAGGAGAAAAATAATTGAAAAGGGGTGAATAGAAAAAAGGCGGCGGATGAGTTTTAAGAGATGTTTACATTATAAGTTCACACATGCCTCGACTAATTAATAATATCATTATCAATGTGATGAAAGGTATTCTTTTGTTTACCTAAAATGAATAACATTCACGAAGCCGTGTTATGAAAAGAGTTGTTACAGCATTATTATGATATAATGTGGGGCCAATTTCTGCTTCGATTGATCTATTTGCATATAGGGCTGTCTGCCGCTGAAAACCCCATTAATCATAACATTATTGGAACAATCGCGGAATTCCCTCAACCGAAAAGTTAAGGAGTTTTCATCTCACTGCCAACTGATGTTCGTGTTGTGATAAATACAATGTGAGGATGAAGATACCATGGGATGTAGAAGGGGTACAAGGCGGCGGGGGTGTCCCTTGATAGGCCTTATATTTTAATATGCACCATCTCCAAACTCACCTGTACGGTTTTTCTCCTGTATGGATCCGTTGATGGGCTTTAAGATGCGAGCTCTTCGTGTAGACTTTGGTACAACCTGCATAGAACAGAAAACGAATGTACTACTTGTTTAATATTGTGTTACACCATAGAAGGGCAGCTAAAAAAATCAGTCATGATTGGATTTACCTGGCGTCCAGTGGCCATGTGCCATGATGTCAGCGAAGAGAGACTACAACTAACGGAATAACAGCGTAGACGTATGGCACGGTATAGACAGAGCTTGGTTCAGCCCAAGGCTGGAGTGACGTCCACGGTCTATTTACTAAACAATATCAGAGTCGCCACAAAGCCACATAAACAGAGCTGCAATACTTGTGGTTACTGTAAATATGATTATTAGTTCACAAGTTCAAAGAGAGACCTGTCATTTTCAGACTATTTGAAAACACAGAAAAAACAATCAGATAATGTATAGACAAGAGCAAAGATTATTTCCTTGTTGGATAATGGTGTTCTTTATGTCAAAATATCTTGATTGTCATCGTTTCTCTTGCATTTCCAATAATCACTGTCATTGTATCTCCCAACGCTTAATCTTTCGTGCTCAAAGACTATTTCTATCTTGCCCATTTTAAGTACTTTTTTCGTTCTATTTGTTTTATCTCAGCGTCATTGACACTCCTACACCCATATTGCACTTCACCCTCTTCCTCACCCCTCTCCCTATACCACACCCTATCCCTTTACCCCCAACGATCCCTAGCATTCTAGCTGATAATTTCAGCATGGAATAACATTGAATAAATGAAGTAAGAAAAGGAAGGTGTGCGACTGGAAAACCAGGGAACATAGACGAAATAGATGAAAAAGGAAAATCATTATCGCGAGACAATCGGAATACCTGCCACTTACTATCTACAGGTATTTCGTCTCCATTGCCCCTCTCATGACCCAGCGGGTATAAATAGTGTTCCAGGTGAGAGCTCGTGTATGCATGTAGGCTACCCCACAAGATCTCGGCACATAGGCAAAGGAATCAAACATACTCTCATAAATTTTTGAACTGTTAAATTTTCACAAACGTGTTTCCATCATTTGCGGCATTGTCAATGTCTAGGACCGACCTTTAACATCACCATCCGAAAGACGTGGCAATCGGACCGTTTCATAGAGGGCTTACAACTGCTGAAACTTGGCCAATATGGCACCTGCGATGGATACAGGGCTCAGTGGCAATTACCACCGATCTTCTCATTGTATTCACAATAACGTCAAAGTTTCTATGGTTGAAACTCTTTATGAAACGGGTCCCAGGGCTCGAATCTCGAACTTCTGCATCAATTCGTAGCTCCTCCGATGTAGCATTGATTACAAACAAACACCACTACGCAAAGTTTGTGGTGGTGATAATTGGTTGTAATTGCTTTGTTCAACCAATTAGCAAAGATAATGACATTGAAAGTTAATTAAATGTAATGGTAAAAGGGAAAAGTGAGCTTATTCAATTCTACAATGATCATGTTCACGAATATTTTTTTTACGACTATGGAAAAGATTTTCGTTTTCGCAGAGTATTGTATTAAACCCTCTTTCATACTGCATAATGGATGTAAGAAATGAAAGGACAGTACGCAATAGGAAACAGCAAGTAATATTTCATTTCTTACAAGCACATTATCTTTTTAATACGGAGACCGAAAAGACATTCAATAGCAGTGAACGTGGTGAACAGAGACGCGACTTGAAAAGAGAAATTAATTCTTGCAGATTATCAAACTATTTCATCTTAATATACTATAGGTGGGAGATAATGACAGAATAATACACTACTTGTCAAAACTAGCTACACTGACTCCATGGACTTTATTTAATGGGTCCAAGCTGACTCTAACACCGCGATGTCAAAGCATTATTATGCACTGGCACACATATTCATATAGAATATCATAACGATCAGAATGGTCGCAACTTATAATGACATCTCATTTATTATCTAACTTGATAATGTGGATAGCATGGGGAAGTAGGTATCGACATGTTTATTTTCCTGAGGGCAATTTGCATTTGAACCCGTCATACATCCCATGCCAATTGGAATCAATGTGGATAGTTTTATTCAATACCTCACTGAGTATAGTAGTTAGATGCATGTCAAATTAAGAAATTAAACAAAACGTGTCTGCGAGCAGTAACACGGATCCAATTCTTCAACTACCCTTTCTCTGAAAATGACTTTCATACAGCAGTGGTTAATGATGGGTCTAAGGATAAGTTGGATGACGACTGGATAAATATACGGGTGTTGATTGGGTAGGCATGCCATGAGGAATGGGTTACGAGTTGCATGACAAGTTTAATGATGACTTGGGTGTCGAGTTGGATGAAAGGTTGGGTGACGATTTGGATAATGAATTTAGGTGACGAGTTGGATGGCATAATGGATGACGAGTTGGATGACGAGTTATATGACGATTTCGATGATGAATTGGATGACGAGTAAGATAACGAGTTGGATGATGAGTTGGGTGACGAGTTGGATGACTAGTTAGATGGCGAGATGGATAACGATTTGGGTGACGAGTTGGATAGCGAATTGGGTGTCGAGTTGGATGGCGAGTTAAGTGACGACTTGGATAATGAGATGGGTGACGAATTAGGTTGACAAATTGGGTGTCGAGTTGGATGATGAGTTAGATGACAAGTGTGATAAGATTGGTAACGAGTTGAGTGACGAGTTGGGTGATGACTTGGATGGCGAGTTGGATGGCGAGTTGGATGGCGAGATGGATGACGAGTTGGACGATGAGTTGGGTGAAGATTTGGATGACTAGTAGGATGGCGAGATGGATGACTTGTTGGGTGACGAGTTAGATGATGAGTTGGGTGATTAATTTGGCTGACGAATTAGGTGTCGATTTGGATTATGAATTGGATGACGATTTTAATGACAAGTTGGGTGATGACTTGGATGATGACTTGGATGACGAGTTGGGTGAAGAGTTGCATGATGAGTTGCATGGCGAGTTTGATGACGAGCTGGATGACGAGTTGGATGACGAGCTGGATGACCATTTGGATGAATAGTTGGGTGGCGGGTTAGATGATGAGTTGGATGATCAGTTGGGTGACGAGTTGGTTGTCGAGTTTGGCGAGGAAGAGGATGACAAGTTGGATGACTTGGATGACGAGTTGGGTGAAGAGTTGGATGATGAATTGCATGATGAGTTGCATGGCGTGTTTGATGACGAGTTTGAAGAAGAGCTGGATGACGAGTTGGAAGTCAAGCTGGATGACGAGTTGGATGAATAGTTGGGTGGCGAGTTAGATGATGAGTTGGGTGACGAGTTTGGCGAGGAAGAGGATGACAGGTTGGGTCAGGAAGTCGATGACAAGTTGAATGACGAGCTGGATGAAGAGTTGGATGGCGATTTGGATGATGAGATGGATGACGAGTTGGGTGATGAGTTGGATAAATACTTGGATGAAAAGTTGGGTGCGATGCGTTGGATGATAATTTGGATTAGTCCCCAGTGGGTATGAATGATGAGTTGGATCGATGACATGGATAGCGAAATAGATGAGTATGGAAACAATTTTGTTGAAAGGTCAGGAAAAGATTAAATGCTGAGTATAAGTATGATTTCTATGTTTAAAAAAATATGTGCGAACATAGGAATCAACAATTTCTAAACCATTCTCATCATTTAATTGAGATACCAGTTGGCATTCTAGTGACGGAATCGAGCCCCTAATTTAAACGTTTAGACGCCGGTGCCAAAGACCATACGTCCAGCGCACTTCTATGATTGTGGCAAAATTTGATATTCAATTATACCTCGGAAAAATAAACTAACAGAGGATGGGAACTTGTGCGTCCAAATCACTCAGTACTTTTACCACTCTTGTTGCAAATAATTAAGCATCTGGGACTTAGGGAGCTCAGAACGATTGCTTACGAACACAAATGAAAGCATTGACATTGGATTGTCAAGATAAATGAGCCATGGCCAATGGCAATGGAAAATAATGACCCTGAAAATGATTGCCGACTCATTAGCTGACAATCAATTTTCCGCAGACCCAACGAGAAGTGGTGTTTCTTTAGTAAACCGTACTAAATCACCTGTGCATAAAGGATTACACCATTGCCACTCATAAATAGTACATCAGATAAGAAGACAGGGTTCTTCAAAGAGCCTTCGATTAACAGTAAACAAATATTATTCAGGATTACTGCAATAAAGAGAAATAAATATGGCGAATTGGAAGAACTCACGACAGTCGCTATTAAACCAGTGTCATTTGATACTTCGTGTCGCGCCCCGGGGCATGGCATGTCCTTTGTAATGATAAAAACAAATTGATAGGGAATAGAACTATCTTTTCACGCTGCGAAAATGGAATTGTTTACACCCATCCCCCTCTCCTCTTTCTTTTTCTATCCCCCCCCCTACTTCTACCTTCAAGTCCCCCCCCCCCTTTAACTCTTCCATAGCTCTCTCTGATCTCTATTCTTAAATGCGAGACTAACCTTGGACTTGAAACCCTTGATATACTTTTCTTTGTTATCAACGTTTCACATCAATCGATCATGCTCTGTATTGATAATAGTGATGACAAACGAATTAGATAATCATCAAGGCAATGCTTTCATCCGACTTCAATTCACAAAGCGCATATATATCCCAGTAAATTACATTCTACAAAAAGTACAAATGTCGGTTAATCTGTTCCCGTTTCCACTGTATTTACATACAAATCATGTATACTATAGTGAAAATATGCGGTATGAATGCCATATCAAACACGTGGTGTTCCTTTAATAAACATGTGACAGTTATGAATAACATAAATCAGGTATCTAAACAATGTCAGGAGGCTAGATTTAGCAGTATTACAATAATAACAGCACAGTAGTAACAACAGCAACAATAACAGTAGTAGTAATAATAATAATGATGATAATGATTATAATGATAATAATAATAATATTAATGATAATCATAATAATAATAATATTTATGATAAAACAATAACAAAGACGAAGATTGTGATCAAGATGACGATGACGACGATGATGTAACTATCACAAGGAGATCTATTAATAAAAAAATGTATTGCCCCAAAATGAGAGGATATTAACATGAATAACATGACCAATATGAAACGACGGATGTACCAGAAAATGACTATCAGAAAATAAAAAGATCTACAAGGGCAGTATTAAGAAATTCACTTAAATCATGCAAACGTTATTTCACTTCTTATTTCTATTTGAAAACTGAATTCTTCTCGATTATTTCTTACAATATATAGTTACATTTTAATACTTCACAGTATACACCTTGGCCAAGATCGTAAATGTGGTAACGAAGGCGTACATGGATGTGAACATCTGTGAACATACTTGATAAGTAATCAGTAATAGTGAGCAACCATTAATGCCTCAAAATAATTGAACATTGTATTCAATGAATATATGATTTGAAAAAGTTCATGATTCTGACGTAAGTGAGGCAGGGAGATGGAATTAGTTGCATTAATGAGTATGTTTTCCAACATTCATCGCCGTTCCAAGGTTGCACCTTTGCTTCTTACGTGGGTGTATTTAGCTTTTGACAAGCTCTTTCCGTGCCTTATAAAAAAATGACAAAGAAAGGAGCTGGGTATTTTAATATCACATTGATCTTGATCATCTTCATCTTTCTATTTCGTCACTACTATTCGATTTTGTCCAGGCACATTAGACTTTTAAAATCTGTCTGCAGTACTCCAACAATGACGAATGTTTTTCTATACTTAACAATGGTCGAATCATTTGATCCGTCTGCTCTATTCTACCGCATCATAAAAGGTTGCATTTTGAAAGGTCGAGAACATAGCAAGGCGCAAAATGACAAGGTATCAAGGTTGCGATTTGAATATCGAGGGGATTATTGTTATGAGGTCAAATATAAAGCGTTCATTTCCGATAACAAAATAGCATAATCATACATACAGAGTTTCTAATGCTTAACTTCACAATTGTTTTTATTTGTTAATTCAATCAATATAAATGACGGGATCGTGAGTAATAATTTGTATTAACGTAGACAAGTTTCGTCTTCAATGATCATGATAACCTCTAAGAAAGTAGAATTGATTCATTTACTAGTGTAAGCTTCCCAGTTTAATAAAATACACAGATGTCCTTTATCGGCACGTTTTATTGATTTGACCTCGAAAAGTGTGTTTAAAATGTTAATTTTAACTTCTTGTAACTTAGTTATTTAGGCAATCAATTAATCATGCCGATGGTCATACTGTGAACTTTTGTTCATTTTTTTGTGTAGTGCGTTTGTGAAGTTTGAGAAGTTTCTTTTGGAACCCAGTTAATGTAGGTCTGTACCAATGAGGACTATGGCAAATATTAATCTCAGACACAAACAATAATACTAACCACCATGTTTTGCTTTGACTAATATTATGCTTTGATGTTTTGTAAGCAACACAGCGTGCTATTTGTCATCCATGCAGAAGAAATAAAATCTTCGAGCTATTTGAGTCGCAGCCCTGTTTTGTCCAAAGCGCTGCGTGGATTTGACACGCCAATCAAATTTGACACCTTTTTATTTTGATCCAGTCAATTTTTTGTTATGAATAGAACGACTAGAATTGAAATCAAATAATAGCGACAAGTGAGTTCCATCTAAGCTGACGTAGGACAAGGCTTAGCATATTTACTTTCAGAAAGAGATAATTCCCTAGGTTTCCGGTATCCCTCATTGAAAACCATGGCAACAAACAATATTTGGAAGAATCAAATTTTTTTTATTATTCCTGAGTGGGATCGGAATGTCATGATACGTACGAAGTCAAATCGAGATGTAGAAATGATTTTGTAATGCTTCTTTTATTCTGCCACAACCATTCCCCCCTTTTTTGTATAATTATGTACATGTATATGATTGTTTCCAATTAAGGATCACTTGTAAATATTTTGATTGGTTTGAGATTGATTTTATACCAATAAATACATAAATTTTGTCTCTAAAGCATTCAGTACTCGGTACAATGATACAGAGGGTCGTGTGTTCGAATCCCACCATGGCCTAGCGCCCCTTGGCAAGGGTCAATCCACACTTTGCCACTCTCACCCAGGTGCTAATTGGGTACCGGTAGGAAACAACCGTCATTGTGGTTGGTTTCTAACAGGCTGCTTGGAATGCTATGGATCCAGTGACCTGGTAATAATAATTGTGAAGCGCTTTGAACAGTCGTAGAATGATAAAGCGCCATATAAATGCCAATTATTATTATCATTTTACATTCACACCGTCGAACCCAAATCCGGACCGAGAAAAGTTATTACGTTATCACCAATGACAGACGATCGATCGGTTAGGAGTCGGTTTCGTTGATTCGACTGTAACGCATACGTAATGAAGTGTGCGTAGTGTAGAGGGCACCAGTTGAAACATGAAGCTATTAGATCTTGAACTTTAATAGTTATTACTAAAAATAACTTAATAACTATAAGTATAACATTCCTAACAAATGACAAAATAACATTATCCGGAATACAGATAAATCTAAATGTAAAAAAAAATCCAAGCCCATTATTCCTATTTAACGGGAAAACGAAAACAATGTAACCACATTATGCATCGTTTTGGAGTTCAAATGCCTGAGAACCCCCACAACAATCGAATGAGAAAACAAAAGAAACATTCCTCGCAAAAAATAATTTACATAGCTTTTTATTTTGGTATTGTAAAAACAGTTCATTAATTTTTTATGTTGCCATAATTTAAAAAAGAAGTAAAACAACCCACGCAGCTAGCATCATCGCAACGTCACGGACATGTCTGCAGGCCACACAGGATTCTATCCAGGTAAAACTGGAAATAAGGAGCCATTGTTGCAAGTTTCATAACGTCATTTGGCCAATTTGAGTTGATCCCTTACCATGCCTACTCACAATGCACAATAGTCAATCGTTATGTGGTAACCTTGCCATTTCTTTTCCAAATCTATGTATCATTTTTGTTCTATGCAGCGATAGAACTGTATATTACGTGCAAATACTCCGGTTATTTGTTCTCCTTGGAGCTTGTTTATTTGTTTTCATGTCTTTAGTGTCATTTTACGTAACTGAAATTGTGACCTGGGGCCGTTTCATAAAGCTGTTCTTAAGTTAAGAGTGAGTTTAAGAGCGACTGGTGAACCTTTCTTACGGGAAAAATAATCACCAATGAACATTTAATGGTGAATATCACTTACCACAAACAATGATCACTATCTAAACCTGCGAGTAACCATCGACTAACGACCATGAAGAGATAGGTCTCTATCAAATGGTAGTAACTAGTGTGATACTCATGTAATACTGGATATTTCCAAAGGAAATGGTCACAATAAAGTACCCCACGCAACGTCCCAAAGACACTAACCCGTTCACCTTTCCTCTCGTTCCCCCTATCTCTGCCCCGCCACCCTCCCCCCCCCCATCCTCTTCTCCTCACCCTCTCTATCTGGCATTCGCTTTATGATATCTCAGCTAAATTTCAATATTGCGCTTGTCGAAAGTACGAGATTTTTCCCGACCGACCAAGGCCAAAATCAAGCTCGTTCCATATTTCAAGTCATCCCTGGCTTTAGATATTCAGAGCACTTGATCCTAAAGGGTCAAGCCAACCATTGATAGTCAGTAGCGCGAATAGAAATGTACAATAAACTACAAATTATGTCATGACACAGGGCAATTCATTTCTAAACTTCAATTGATGATCAAGACAACAGCCCATGACCTGGAATTATATACCTTTGTCCGTTGAAAACAGACAGCAATTACATAGACAGTCGAAAATTTTGAGAACGGTAATAAAATAAATTGGGCTCAATGTATTGATTATTCTCGTTGAAGGGCACTTACCAAATCATTTGTATCAGCTTAACAATCTTTGGGAGCTTAGACTAAGTAAAATCATGGACCTACTAGCAGGTCCATGGTAAAATTGAAGACGGTAGCTTCGATAGCATATGCGCCTGTGAATTTCCATCTGCGAAAGCGAGTGCATGACATCTTCCAGCCAACGAGTGTGGGTGTGCTACATTTAAACATGGAACTAGCTCCATGATTTAAAAGACCCAGGGCCAAATTATGTACAGTAGGTCTAGGCCTATTCTTTTGAAGTATATAAAGGGATTAGTATTGGCATCTATCATCCATGTCACAATCTTAAATACGATGCAACTTGCAAGTGCAGATTTGGTCCTGTACAATGATGATCCTGTAAAATGATACCACAGAGTGCCATGATGCTCAAGTTTTGCTTCATCCCTCCAAGTCCATTCATTAATTTCATTTTCAACCATTCGCCTGCCGTAAGACACGATGAAAAAAGAAGTCTAAAGAAGATCGTACTTCAATCAGATAACCCTGTATATATGTACTTCTATTAGACTAGACAATACTTGTCTTGAAGGGCCTTTGCCGTGGGCGACATCAAGATGAATGCTATGGAGATTATGGTGATTCTGTCTGTCATTCAAAATGGCGCCCAAATCATAATCATGATAAGTGGACACTAGAAAAACCTTGAATGAGACATGATGATGTCAGCTGTAGGAGAACATGATGGAGTATCAAATTCTCTAACCTTTCCAATCTCCTCTCTTAACAACGTCAATCTACTCCCCTCTATTCCTTTTTACCCCTTCCATTAAAAATCACTCTACCTCACCCCCCCCCCCCTGGAATCCCTTTTCTCTGTTCCATCTTTCTCTCTCTGCCTATCTTTGTCTCTCTTTTTTTTTCATTTTACCTTTTAAAAAGAAACGCTTTTCTATCCTTTTCTGTTAAAATTCCAAATAAGGCTCATGCGTTTATATATTCCTACATCTTCGAATTTCGTTTCCAATCTGCGATCTTCCGTCGCACATATTGAGCACTTTCATTTTCTGAACCACAAGGAGTCCTTGCCGAGGAATTAGGCAACACGGACCCCTCGGATCAGGCCGGGATTGGCCCGTCTCTCGTTTGCAGATTCCGTTGGATTGGAAGTAGACTGCTGGGAGCTTTACCACCTATGAGGATGACCATACATGCTTGCACCACCCCCGATGACCCCATGACCCCCCCCCATTATGATCACACATGCCTATATAGACCAATGAAAACATCGTCGATGACCCCCCCCCCATTATGACCATAATGCATAAATCAATGAACCATCGCCGATGCCCCCCCATTATGACCATATATGCCTAGACCAATGAACCACCGCCGATGAGCCCCCCCCCCCCCATTCAATCCGCCCACACAGTAAACGTCACCCTCTACGACTGACCACACTACAAGAATTAATAACAATACTTACAAAGAAATTATGCTTTCTTTCTCTCTGCTGGATAGCGGAAAAATCCGTCAACGCTTTGCTTGTTCAGGAAATATTGTACTATCCCCTTTACATTTTTAATACCCTACTCAAATGTGCATTGAGAGATCGGTATAAATTACGCTAATATTTGGATTACAGGTTGTATATTGTGTTGGCTATATTTCATTATGCATGCTAGTAGCAAATTTATGATGATATTCCACACCAATTTATCATTGTAATGACAAAAAATTCTTCCTCCTCCTTTTCTTTTTCATATTGTTTCTTATAATCTTATTATTCTTCTTCATCATCATCATCTTTATCTTCTTCCTATTCTTCTTCTTCTTCCTCCTCTTCTTCTTCCTCTTCTTCTTCTTCTTCTTCTTCTCATCCTCCTATATTCTTCTTTTTCTTTTCTTTTTCTTTCCCTTCTCCTCCTCACCCCCTCCTCCTGCCTTTTCTTTAAGTTTATCAGCAGTCATGTATTAATTCTTTCTGTCTCACACATTCTTTGCAGCAAGGAAATCAACTGGGAACAATAAATTTTCAAAATATATTTCCTACTCCCATTAATTTATACACTTATCTATACATATAACTCTAAATCGTAAATGTTATAAAGGATAAATTGAATTTACCATGGTAACTAACCAAACACTAAATGAACAACATCACCCGTCGCCACATCTAAACTAAACACAAAATAGTCAAGCATTGGTGTAGGATCTTATTCAAAATTAGATAACCCTTTTGTTAAAGTCCATGTTTTGTTAAACTCTTTTGTTAAACTCCATGTACAGATGTGGACTGCATACCTTAGTAACTAAACTGTAGGCATGATAGGTTGTCTGGTATTTTAACAGTCTGGGTTGTCATAATAAGTAGACTATAGTTTAACAGGTGTATAGGATTACAGACTCTTTGTGTTTCATATTTCTGTTTGGTGTGCTGGCAAGAAAAGCCAAGCCAGCTCACTCTCACTTTTGATTTCGGAGAAGAAGGTCCAATTTGGGGTGTTTCCTAACCAAGGAAAAGGGCGTGTGCCACCCTACCCAGTGCGGGGAGGTTCCTTTCTACTCGATGCCGAATTGTAAGTAATGTTTTGTTCATACGTTTTAATATTAATACAATTCTTATGCTTAATATGGCATGTCTGTTTTCAGAAAGAAAGACAGATTTACATATATATATATTCTGCTCATTTTGTCACCAAATGACATCTTACTCCAGTCTTCAATGTGAATATAATTATCCTTACTAAAATGAACAAAGTTGTATTTTTGAAGTCTGTTAAAGTCAATTATATAATTGATCTACGATTCAGAGAAATAATTATATTAGATTTCTCAACTGTTATGTATTTTCTTGACTATCAGAAAGCTCATGCTAATAGAAGCTTGTTATTCATTTACTTTGATAATAAATATGAAAGCTAATTTTGATAAGCTGATATCTTTGTGAATAGAATATTGTTAGGGCCTTTGCTGTTAAGTATTTGGTCTATTCCTATTTTAGACGGCTGTCAACCTAGGGTCAGCCCAGAGTCAATGTGGAGTCAATGTAGGTCAGGGTAGCACCTACCCTCTATGTCCAGGTCATGAGTCAAAATGTCATTCGAGGGGAATGACTCACTTCAGTCAGCTGAAGCTATTGTTCGTCGGACTCGACCGTAATTCTTCCAAGTTAGAGCTTCAACTCAACTCTTGTTTTTCGTTCTTCAAGGACACGTGTCTTCGCTGATGACGTCAGTCGTGTTCTTCGTCGTCGTCGTCGATCATCGGCATACTTGTTCCTCGTCATAATCGTCCAATCTTCGTAGTCGTCGTGGTTTGTCGATCTCTTCTGTTTTCGAACTCCGCATTTACCCGACTGAAGGTTTGATCAAGCAATCGATAAACTTTCCAAGACTTTCGGTAACATAATTTAAAGGCCTATTTTCAGATCGATCTCTTCCCATAAACTTGGGACTAACAGTCAATGATGATTATACTCCTTCTCTATATGAAATGATTTATTGAATATCTGTTTGCAATTATACTTATGTTCTCAACGATTCAATGTAAACGACTTATTATATTTTGTGACATTAAATTGATCACTTAATTTATATCTTGAATATCCTTTGGTCTTTTATTCAGGGTGGTTAAGTAGCCTGTAGATTAATAAGTTAATTAGAGCAGTTTCGCTCGTGACATTTGGGGGCTTGTCCGGGAGGTACTTAGCTGTAAAATTCCTAGTTAAAATTCAAGGATTACTCATGTTGAAGGGAAATAGTTAACTGTAATATTCCTATAAATTTTCAAGGCTTATTGATGTTGGAATTAGCGAGTGTAACATGTATGTTCATGAGATGTGTTTATTTGTTTTGCCCTTCTGATTAGGTATTTCAGATCAGTGACATTTGTGACGGTTCGAGGAGACGGGAACTCTCGCACTGTGGTTGCAAGCTTCTGGCACAAGCAAGTGACATTTGGATATTGGTAAGAGAAGGCAAATTCTAAACAAAGAGTCTGTTAACCTAACATATCTATTTCTAACAGTTTAGGATCAACCATGGATTCAAATTTGTTTGAGTTTGGGAGAGAGTTAGGGTTTACAGGTCAAGACCTTTTGTCATTTGTAGAACAGAGAGAAAAATTAGCTCGAGATGAGCGACATGCAGCTAGGGAAGATAGGCAACAACAGCTAGAGTTACAAAAACAAGAGGGAATGTTATTAGATAAGAAACTTGAATTAGCTCGTATCCAGAGTAGTTCCGAAGTAGGAAGTAGTGACGGTGACCGTCGTTCTTTGGCCCCTTCCCCTAAACTCCCTCCTTTCACGGAAGGAAAGGATAGTATGGATGCGTATCTTAATAGATTTGAACGCTATGCTGAAAATCAGGGTTGGCCGCAGACTAGCTGGGCCATAAGTCTTAGTGCTTTACTTCGTGGTAAGTCGTTAGATGTGTACTCAAGGTTGTCAGCTGATCAGGCAAAAGATTATGCAACACTGAAGGATGCTTTATTGAAGAGATTTGAACTCACGGCAGATGATTTCCGTAAGAAGTTCAGATTTTCTAATCCCGAGGTAGGAGAGACTCCTAGTCAGTTTGTTGTAAGGTTGTCCCATTATTTAGATAAGTGGATAGAATTGTCTGAAGCTCAGCGCTCATATGATGGTATTGTACAATTACTTCTAATGCAGCAAGTCTTAGAGAAAGGAGGTCAAGCACTAGCGTTATTTCTAAAAGAAAGAAAACCAAAATCTGCAGATGAGATGGCAGGTCTGGCAGATACATTTGTTGAGGCACATGGGGGTCATTTTGGAGTACCTAAAAAGAATTCCCCCTTGAACCATAAGAGTAAACCTAAGGGTAATACTACGGTATCCAATGCGCCAATTGCTGAGAACAAGACTAAGGGTGAACAATCAGGCCATCGTAGGAAGGGTCCATGCTTTGTTTGCAACAAAATGGGTCATTTTGCGCAAGATTGTAATGTTAGACTCCAAGGCGCGAGTTTAGTTAGTTCTCCGAAGCCACCAATAGGTACACTCTTAAAAATGCGTGGTCGGAATTTGCGTGGTTTTACGTGGTCAAAATGATTTAACCACGTTTCGTGGTTGTTTGATCGACGAAACAGGGTTTTTGGTCAGAACCACTACTAGAATTAACCACGATGATTAGTTATACTGACCACGCAGAACGTGGTCAGATGAAAGAGCATAATTTGACCACGTTTCGTGGTCACGGTTTGATCGACGATAATTATCTTAACAATGCGTGGTCGGATTTTGCGTGGTTTTACGTGGTCAAAATGATTTAACCACGTTTCGTGGTTGTATGATCGACGAAACAGTTTCTTTGTAGTGGTCAGAACCACTACTAGAATGACCACCATAATTAGTTACTATGCTGACCACGCACAACGTACGTGGCCAGATGAAAGAGACTACCACGTTTCGTGGTCACGGTTTGATCGACGATAATAATACTAGTCATAAAAATTGGGTCATTTTTTGTCAGCATCAAGTAGAACTAATCACGATGATTATATTAAATGCGACCACGTGCACACAGAACGTTTCAAATGGAAAATAATCATTCACGCTTACTGGTCATTTTGGGTGCATATGACCCCGCACAGTGGCCAAAATGACCACGTATAGCGTTCAGGCAGTATATTGTAGGCCTATACGTTATAGGCCTACAATATACTGCCTGAACGTGATCAAATTGTAACCACACTTTGTGGTCATTTTGGATGAGCGAGGGTTACGAACTCTGGTGACCTCAGTGGGTTCGATTCCCAAGTGGTGCGCTAGTGCCCTTTGGTATAGGTATAGGCATGATCCTCATTGCAGTTCCCTCGGAGGGGACCTCAAGCCGTCGGCCCCCTGCAGTTGCTTGCTCACAGGAATTCGTGCTTAATTAGCAGTCAGGTAATAACCTCGATATATAACATTATACATATTTATTTATTTTGTTTAGGCCTGTTCAGTTCTTAAAAGATAACCCCACACCGTATAGGTTGGCCAAAATGACCATAGTTGTGTGGTTATATATTTTACCCAGTCGTGGTCAAAGTTTAACAACGGTTTAGTGGTCATTTTTGGTGACCCCGCACAGTGGGGTTAGACTAAATGACCACGTAACGTACGTGGTTACATATTTGACCCAAACGTGGTTAAATTGTAACCACACCATGTGGTCGTTTCACATTCCGCACGTACATGGGGTTTATTGTGCATGCATGCATATTGATCCCGCATGTCGACGCGGTACCCCGTTTGTGTCATTTTTTGATGACCCCGCATTTTTCATTATTTAAAGTGTATGACCATGTTTCATATTGTTTGATCGACGATACTGTTATTAGAGGTTGATTGATCAGATCAGCAGCGGCTTCGTTTATGTTTTGTCATATTCCGACCACGAACGCGTGGTCATCGACGGGCTGAATTTGATCCACGTACTAGCCTGCATAACTAGGGCGCGTTGATCGCCTAGCTCCATAGAGAAAATATACATCTCTATGCCTAGCTCGCGTCTCGGATTGATACCGTGGCATAAAACTAACAACGGGTATTATAGTATGCACAAATCGATAAGGTATATAGATGGTTAACAATTAAAGGAAAATTTGGATATTTAAGTCGCATATTTAAAAAAATATTACGACCAGATGTGAGATGATGAAAAATATAAATTAAAACAAAACAAATCAAGTAACTACATTTTCTACATCGCGCTCGAGTTTTTATGTAATTAGTATACGCGCGTACGCGTAGCAGCGTTTACCGCCAATTTTATTGCTAGTAGTGTACTACATGGCTAGCTGCATGCTGGCTGCTAAGTAAAAGTGCTATGCGCACGTACGTACACGAGTAAAAGTTTGCTGGAATTTGCACGTTGGCAATGGACATGGAAGCCATGGAAGCACGGTTGACCGAATGGGGCTGGGAAGAGTCCATTTTAAAGTTCAAAGGTAATAATAAGATCTTAAACTTGAAGTTTATAATTTGATAAGTAGGCCTATTATACGCACCATATTATGTTTTTAATATTTATATGAGATTGCATTGATATATGCAGATTCTGATTGATCGCATGGTCGATCGAGTCTGCATGGCCCTAGCACCTGGCTGGATTTTAACTGCACTGTATATGTAGGCCTATATTAGCGCGTTATGGGCGCTATCGCTTGTCAGTGTGAGTGTGACAGCTAGCACGTAAACAACTCGTAGGCCTAATAACATAGATTTCTAGGGCCTTTATTCTTATTATTTACAAAATATTTGGCGTTCAAAATACCAAATTTTAAGGCCGAATGCAGAAGAATTTATATGGCAGCGAGTCCAAACTTCGCACGTGTCCATGCTTCGCGGACGGTCATTGTCTAAAAAACTAGCTAATCCTTGGCTTAAAATCTGACATCACCAACGTGAAAAGCGACCTAAAATTACCCTTAAGTGAAAGTTTTTTAGGATGAGTTCAGTATTCATGAAAATATTGGCAAAAGATCGGCAAATTTGTCACCGCTAGCACCCGTTATGAAGAAATCAACAAGCATCATGATATCACCATTTTGCAAGCAGAAATCATCAAAAATTTGAGTTAAATTTGGTACGAACCGATTCTATAGCATTTTGCCATCAATCTGATATAAATATTTCACTTTTTGAGCTTCAGTTTTTGTTTATATCTCCACAAAAGCTTTGGAGTTTGGTGCGCGAAGTTAGGTCACACTTTCCGAACGGTTTTCCAGCACAGCCCGATCGGAATAGAATTTTTAGATCGCGATAACAGCGAAATTCCTTGACCTACTTTACATTTTCGTCCATGATTTTATAGTGTACGATCCTGCCGTCAATGTGGTGACTATTTTTTTATTTGGTTTTGTATGAATTATGAATATTTTGTGAAAAAAACTGAGCCTAATGAATAATTTTAAAAAGTGCGCGAAGTTTGGACACCCCATCATAAATTGTAGTAGGCCCAATTATTCTAGACTAGGCCTAGTAGTAGAGGTCTAGGCCAACAAATTTTTGATTTGTGTTTAAAATGTGATCCCATTGACATTTCAAAATAGGGTCTAAATTTGGTATCTTAGTTGCACATTTGTTGGTGCTAAGCATTTTTTTTTGTTTATAATGAGCCACGTCTTTATTATCGACTATAGGCCTAATGGAGATGGAAAGAAAATTGTAAAGACTAAAGTTTGATGCGACCTCTAATGCCTTGAAACAAATTTAAGAAGGTTTCAGACTTTCAGGCCTATTTGATTAATTAGTCAGATTTTATGAGAAATTAAAAAATCAGATTACACTTAGAGATCTAGAGTAGATCTCGATCTATCATCTAGACCTAGCTATGCCTATGGATCTTACTTCGTAGATCTAAATTTAAATTTCAAAATACTGTGCAGAATCACACACAGTTCATGCTCAGGGTGTGTGTACTCGTGCATTTTTGTGCTATTCATGCCCCTGCGCCGCAGGCGAAGTCCGGAGGGGGCGTTGAGCGTTGCCCATTCCTGTGTGTCCCCCACTTTGTTCCGCGCAATAACTTGAAAAATATTTCATGGATTTTAAATTCTTTGGTGTGTAGGTAGACGGCACCAAAATACAGGCTAACTTCAAATTCGGAGGCCGCAGGTTAAAGGTCACAGCTCATTAAATATGCTAGTTGGTTTCTGTGCAATAACTTGAAAAAATATTTTATGGATTAAATTGAATGAATTTCTGATCGTGTTAACCGGGGCATCTGTGTCCAAACATATGTGTCCTTTGTAGAAGTGGATCTAGAGAAAAAAAATCTGGGGACCATTTTTTAAATCTTATCTTTTTTTTAAACTTGTAATTATATTTTAGTCTATTTCTATGTATTTATTATTATTATTTATTTATTTTTTTTTTTGGGGGGGGGGGGGTTGGGCGAACAAATGTCACAGGGATTTGTACAGAAACATCAAAGGCGTCTCTTCTGCCAGTCCATCATATTTGACTGAGATTTGCCAGTGAGTATCAGTGACAAGCTGTTCATAATAAAAGTATTAGGCTAACAGTGCTTATTCCAATGCCCCCAATTCTTTGTATCTGTGTTGTTAACTGGCTTTACATTCCAGGAAAATGCAACTTAATTTTACAAATTTTCATGGGGGTTAATTTGGCAACGACCTCTATACCAAAAATAGTGGTGTTTTAGATGCAAGAAAGCGCCATTTTCACACACAGATTTTCAAAAATTTTCCCTACTGTGGGAGGGGGGACACCTCCCTCGCTCGCTTGGACTCGGTCGCTACGCTCCCTCGCATACCACCCCAACCCCCTCCCTTATAAAAAGCTGGATCCGCCCCTGTCCTTTGAACACATCAAATTTCTATTTTTTTTGTAGGTCTAGATGGAAGATATTGTATTTGACAATTATTTTGATTAAATCACTCAACGGTTAGACTAAATGGATTAAGTTGAAATTTGGTCCTATCTAGACTAGACTATTTTCAACAAGATCTGCAAAAAAAGTCAGTTCATTTCCGAGATAGAAATTTCCTGCAGACACACTAGCGTACTGCTTATGCTATTTTTTCTTAGATGTTTGTTTGATTTGTATTGAAGACAAAGCATCGCAAGAATTGTGTTACCCGAGTAGTCTAGACTAATCTAGGAGTAGGACTAGATCTCTTAGACGTACCAGACTAACGCCGTAACGGTTAGGTTTAACTCTTAACTTAAAGAGGTCAGAGCGCCTGCGCTGGCACAATCTCTACGAGAAAGACATGCATTTATCTTAAACGATAACATAGCATTCGAAAGCTGAACAGAAATAGAAGAAATGAACCCCCAAACAATATAAAAGTTCTGCTGAAAATCGATAAATTTTGATGTGGCGAGTGATTACGAAGGCAAAGCACACAGGTATCCGAGGTAGAATATAGACTAAATGAGGTTTCATTCCTCCCTGAACACGTGGAATTTATGCATTATTTTAACATTTTGTGCTCCAGGCAAGGAGGTGGGCAAGTCCAAGAAAAGGTCACCCTAGAAGGCAAAATTTCATCTTTAATTTAAGAAGTTATCTTTGGTGGGATAAGAAAGCCCAAATGTTGCATTTTAAAATTTCATTAAGAAAAATTTGATAATATGCATATTTATGCTAATTTGGGGCACCTAATTTGCATAATTGGTAAAATGAGCGTTACGTATGGGAGAATTATAAAAATTCATAGAAAATAAAAACAAAACTTGTGAGATTTAGTCATAGGTGGGACATGGACCCCCTAACATCTTATTACTTTTTGGGGAAAAGAAGTGATGTCATCTAATTAATTATGCAAATTAGGTCTTGTCCAAGGACGGAATGTCCCATGCGTAACATTTAGAGGTCGTTTATTACGTTATTTCTCATAATACAATACTTGTATTGTTGCATCTCTGGGAAGTTCTAATTTATAAAGTATGAAAATGTTATACCCCATAAAGTTTCAAAAATAGAGTTTAATTTTTAATTAAAAGCTAATTAAAAAATTGTTACGTATGGGACAACATGTTACGTATGGGACATTTACACACAATGTCAATGGGGAGATTTGTGTACAAAGTGAATGGAGAAAAACAAATTTCAAGATTGCTCTAAAAAGTGATCCTTTTCTTTAGTTTTTAAAGACTGATTTGTTATGAATACTGATTAATGAAAACAATTGAAGCAAAAAAATTGTGAAAATGGAAAAATATGAATAAAATAAAAAAACAATAGAAATACATAAGAAATTCATGAAACCATGAAAAACAAGGAAAAAATGTTGAAATGGCTAATTTCCTTTTCAGTCATATCAAATATGTGTCAATAGAACATTTTAAAAGACAAACTCTTTTGTTATTTCCATATTTTAAATTATTTCAATTCTTTTAATTATGGGGGAAATTGTGTACATTCTCTATGGGGACAAAATGTCCCATACGTAACTGTCCCATACGTAACATGTCATTAATTTGTTTAATTAGAGTCTGTAATTAGAGGGATTTGGCTTATGACATGAAACTTGCCTTAGATATACTAGGGTATTGTGACTTCTATCACACTGAGTTACAACTTGTCAAATGAAATACTTTCAGAGAATTCTCAACTTGTAAAAATTGTTTTAAAAATTGTCTTTCTGCGTCCCATACGTAACGGCCCATCTTTTCTCTCTAAAAGGTCAAGGTCATATGCCACCATTTTTTCCATGATTATTCTTCTCCTAGATGTCTACCATCATGAGGGTATTCAATCTAATCAAAGTCAATTAACACTATTTTTCAGGTCATTGAAGCCTCTGAAATGTCCCATACATAACGCGTGCGAATTCTTGGACTTGCCCAGGTCCTAATCATCAAATTCGTAAAAATTGAATAATTCAAATAAAACACATAAGAAATAGTGAGTGGGTGACGTCATCAACTCTCTTATTTGGATGTAACTGGCTCGTTCATATAACTATTTTGTTAAAAACTCGGAAATGTCATAACTTTCTTATTTTACATCCGATTTTGATGAAATTTTAAGAATTGTGCTTGTTAGCAAGTCCAAGAATTTCAGAGGCTTTAATGACCTCAAAAATAGTGCTAAATGATTTTCATTAGATTGAATACCCTCATTATGGTAGACATCTAGGAGAAGAATAATCATGGAAAAAATGGTGACATTTGACCTTGAACTTTTAGAGAGAAATATGGGCTGTTACGGGACGCAGAAAAAAGACAACTTTTGAAACATTTTTTTCAAGTTGAGAATTCTCTGAAAGTATTTCATTTGACATCTTGTAACTTAGTGTGATAGAAGTCACAATACTCTAGTATATCTAAGGCAAGTTTCATGTCATAAGCTAAATCCCTCTAAATACAGACTCTAAACAAATTAATGACATGTTACGTATGGGACAGTTATGTTTGGGACATTTTGTCCCCATAGAGAACGTACACAATTTTCCCCAAAATTAAACAAATTGAAATAATTTAAAATATGGAAATAACAAAAGAGTTTCTGTCTTTTAAAATTTTCTATTGAGACATATTTGATATGACTGAATAGGAAATTAGCCATTTCAATATTTTTTCCTTGTTTTTCATGGTTTCATGAATTTCTTATATATTTCTATTGTTTTTCATTTTTTTCATATCTTTCCATTTTCACAATTTTTTTGCTTCAGTTGTTTTCATTAATCAGTATTCATATTAAATCTTTAAAAAGTAAAGAAAAGGTAAATAATCACTTTTTAGAGCATTCTTGAAATTTGTTTTTTTCTCCATTCACTTTGTACACAAATCTCCCCATCAATTATGTGTATCTATACGTAACATGTCCCATACGTAACAATTTTTTATTCACATTTAATCAAAAAGTAAACTCTATTTTTGAAACTTTTTGGGGTATAACATTTTCATACTTTATAGATTAGAACTTCCAGGAGAAGCAATAATACAAGTATTGTTATGAGAAATAACTTAAAACATCCTCAAAATGTTACGTATGGGACATTCCATCCTTGGACTAGACCAAATTTGCATAATTAATTAGATGACACCACTTTTTTTCCCCAAAAGTAATAAGATGTTAGGGGGTCACCTATGACTAAATCTCACAAGTTTTCTTTTTATTTTCTATGAGTTTTTATAATTGTCCCATACGTAACGCCATTTTACCAATTATGCAAATTAGGTGCCCGAAATTAGCATAAATATGCATATTATAAATTTTTTTCTTAGGAAATTTAAAAATTCAACATTTGGGCTTTGTTACCCCACCAACGATAACTTCTTAAATTAAAGATACAATTTTGCCTTCTAGGGTGACCTTTTCTTGGACTTGCCCTTGTCTGATTTTTCTCTATTGATTCAAATCAACATTTTTCTGAGGTGGACTTGACCTTTAATGGATTTTGGGGGTCGATTTGCCAATTTGCCTCAGAATTAAATAGTGGATGTGTCATTGAAAGCGTTGTCAATTCGTACCAAGAAAGAAAAAAAGAATTCCCTACAGAACACTGCAAAAATGATGATTGGTTGAGAAATAAGGAAGTTATGACATTTTGAATTTCACTTTTTTTTTAACACTTCTTGACCAGGTGGGTGTTTCATAAAGCTGTTCGTAAGTTAAGAGCGACTTTAAGAACGACTGGTGATCCTTTTTTGTGGTAAATGGTATATATATTGGCGATGGTTAAGCGCGTAAGAAAGGTTCACCAGTCGTTCTTAAAGCCGCTCTTATCTTACGAATAGCTTTATGAAACAGCCCCCAGGGCTTATAAATATTCAAATTAGCAAGTTGATGGTGTCATACCCTAATATTTTCTATATATTTGATAGACACAAATTTGAAAAAAGAAGAGTTTTAGCTGATACTGGTAGTCACACCTCATATCAAAATATATAAATATCCTTTATTATGGGTGATTTTAAGGCAAGTTCTATATTTTCATAGCTGAAATATTAAATTATTGACATTTCTGTATATGAAATAGTGTACTTAAAAATGTAAGTGTGTGACATCATCAGCTTGCCATTTTGAATATTCATAAGGACTGGTCAAGAAGTGTTTTATAAAATTTCATAACTTTCTTATCCGATTTTTATCATTTTGAACTGTTCTGTAGGGAATTTTTTTTCTCATTCTTTGTTATTTAACCAAATTCTGTTCCATATTTCATCTTTTAAGGCACTTATGATTGTACTGGATCACCAGTGCTGCCATACACATATCTATCCGATGTCCCCCGCGGAAGCTCAGCCAAAATTTGTGTGAACGTGTAACGCGGTGCTGAACAAAAGACTGATTTCTATGTCAAATTCACTTTGGAAAAATACTTTCGTGCAAAACTGATTTGAATTTGGATAGTCTTTACCTTTTATATGTGATATGTTCATCCATCAAAGCAGTAATATTTGTAATAGTAAAATAAAAAGAGCAACATAATCCCCAAACACAGCACTTTTGCCGATGCTTGCACGATTCTGTGCTCTACCGGCCGAGTTCAGGTCCAGTCTGTAGACTAGAGAATTTTTTTCCGAACTATTCCAGTCCAGTTCTGATCCAGAATTCTTTCCGGGTATAAAACTGTACCCAACCTTGAAATTACAAACGATTCTTCAAAGAATGGAAACTACTTTTTTCACGATTTATAATATACTGTTTCCAAAACAGTAGCTTATACATTCGTATATGTATGTGTTGACTAAAAATGAGAAATGCTTAAACATGTAATTGCAATAAAAAAAAAAACTTCATCATATTTATATGGGGCTTATATAGCTGGGCCACTTAACAAATGCATACAAACAAAAGAAAGAATACTTCATCTTTAAAATTAACTAACACCACACATCATTTTACACCTTGCACTTTTCAGAGAATGGTATTGATGATGATGCATTCCACCTTTTGGAAGAGGATGAAGGGATATTTTCTAAATTGTTTCCTGTCATGGGAGACAGACTGAAATTCAAGCATCGATATAGAGCCTACATGAAAGAATTGCAAGCCTCTCAGGTATCTTTCAGCTTTATTTTTACCTACACATCTACTGGCCAAGAACCTAAGAACTCATTGTACATCAATTAATACTGAGCATATGTGTTATGAATGAAAGAAGACCACATAATGTTTAACAAAGGTAGACCTTAAGGACAGCTTGCTGCAAATATTATTGTCATAACATGGGGTTGTTGTGCTTTGTGTGCGATCAGTATGTACATGGAGGATGCAGTCAGCTGTTTCAGCATTTCAGATTACTGCACTCATTGATAGAAGGGGCTTTATTCAAGTGTGGTTCAGTTCCATGCAGTCAGGGTGGATGTTACCAAACTTTTTTGTATACTTGGAGCTTTAAAAGACATTTGGTAGCAAAACATAGTGATCTTTTTGATGGGAATGGTCTACATGTAGTTGATGATTTACAAGCAGAGGAAATTCAAGAACCAGCTTCAGATGAAGAACCAGAGCAGGGATTAGATGTAAATATTCCAGAACTAAATGAAGAAGATGGAATACTTAACCTTGATGACATCAAAGTGAAATGTGCACAGTTCATTTCGAACTTAAGATCATCAAGTAACACCACAACAAGTACTGTCAATCAAGTGACAAAATACACAACAGAACTTTTCACAGATGTGTTTGAATACATGACTTCCAAGACTGTCAGTGCAGCTTTAAGTTTAGGAGTAGATCCACAGAATGATCCTAGGTTAAAATCACTTCTCAGTGATATGAAGGAACTGGAAACTCCATTTAAAGAAGTGGACACTGAACATAAATTCAAGAAGTTTCTACGGAACTCTGGAAAATTCGTCGAACCAGTTTCTGTTCCATTAGGAGTTGAGTATATCCAGGGGACGAATGCAGCCACAGGACAAGTTGAGCAGAGGCCTGTTCAGAAAACATTTCAATACATTCCCATAGGATCTGTGTTAAAAATTGTGCTTGAAAGTCCTGGTGTGCTGAATACGATTTTTGAACACCACAACCAACAAGAAGGGAATGGGTTGCTGTTAGATTTCCAAGATGGTGATTATTGTAAACATCATGATTTTTTTGTTAGAAAACATACGATAAGAATACTCCTCTACATTGATGATGTTGAAGTCACCAACCCACTCGGAGGGAAGGCAGGAACCCACAAGCTAGGTTGTATTTATTACACCATCAAAAGCTTGCCAGCCAAATTTCTCTCCAGCCTGAAGCAGTGTCATCTACTCGCTCTGTATAAATCAGCAGATGCTAAACACTATGGGCTCAACCGCATCATTCGTAGAATTGTGGATGACTTGAAAGTCTTGGAAGATGATGGCATTCATGTCAATACTGATGTCTATACTGGCAAATTGCAAGTAGCACTAGCCCAAGTAGTTGGGGACAATCTCGGGGTTCATGGAATACTTGGCTTTACAGAGTCCTTCTCGGCCAATTATTGTTGCAGGAAATGCAAGATGCATAAGACCATGATGAGAACTCAGTGTCTACCAAATCCAGTTCTTGACAGAAACCAGCAAAATTACGAAGATGATATAGCATTGAATAGTCTCCCAGAAACGGGCATCAAAGGACCTTCCATCTTGAATGAACTGGATGCATTTCATGCAACTAACAATTATGCACCTGACATAATGCATGATCTATTGGAGGGAGTTTGTTCTTGGGAATTGAAGCTTGTCATAAGAAAACTCATAATGTCAGGCAAATTTACACTTGCAGTTTTGAATGACAGACTAACAAGTTTTGACTACGGTTTTCAAGATTCTTCAAACAAACCATGCTGCATAAGTGAGAATGACATTCACAACCCTTTCTCAGCATCTGGCCAGAATGCTTCACAAATGTTGTGCTTGATGCACCATTTTCTTCTAATGATGGGAGACCTTGTGGAAGAAGGCAACGACTATTGGGAAATACTTATCCTATTGAGGAAGTGTATGGACATAGTTTTCTCGCCAGCTGTCACCAAGGAGGACTCATACTACCTAAAACATTTGATCCGGGATCACCATGAGGTCTACATCGATTTACTCGGGGAGCACTTACGACCAAAGCACCATCTAATGCTTCATTATCCCCAAGCAATCTTGAAGTTGGGTCCTCTCCGTCAGTACTGGGCAATGAGATTTGAGGCTAAACATAATTTCTTTAAGCAGATTTCACACATAATTTGCAATTTCAAGAACATCGCAAAATCATTGGCAATGAGGCACCAAATACAGCAAAGTCACAACTTCCTCAACAAATCAGCATCTCTTCATTCAGATCGGGAAGTTGGCCCTGGAGCGTCTGTGCTACTGGCATCTATTGATAAAGCAGATAGCATTGCTCATGCTCTTAATGGATATTCATTGTATGATGACATTTTCGTTGCAAAGTGGGTGAAGATCCATGGCACATTGTACAGAAAAGGGATGATGATCATGACTGGAAAGTCAGAAGACCTGGATCCAGAGTTCGGAAAGATCATTCATGTTGTTCTGTTGGATGCTTCTCGCGTAAAATTGATCATTGATGGATGGATAACAGAATCTTTCTCCAGGCATTTGCATGCATTTGTGGTCAAACCAAGGATCCCAGAAACAATACTAAGCATGGACATTGACAATCTTCTAGATTTTACCCCTCTGCATGCAACAAAGGCATACCTACAGACAGACATGTGGTACATCACTCCAAAATATATGATCGCATAAGGTAAGTTGTAAGTTTTGTGTACAGGCAACTTTTAAAATGTTTAGTTCTCGTAACATATTTAGTGTGTTTTTACAAGAATGTTAGATACTTGCATGTTCAATACAAAACTAGGGAAGTAGTCAAACTGATGATTTAACATAAAGCCTCATTTCCCTCACTGAATGAGTGGTTCATAATTTTTTCCACATTTATTGGATGACTTGTCTTCACAAACACAAGTCATGATTTAAGGCTAATTTTGTTATCCCAAATGTCACTTTAGTAGGAGCTAGGTACGCCTCACCCACACTAAAGGTCCTAATCGATCGGCTTACATGATCATCTAGAGAACATAAGTTTTTCGCAATTTATTTTAATTCCATTGTGTACAGAGAAGATAGGGTGAAATTGTTTAGATAAAGTCACACCAATAGGTTGGAGCAACATCGTTCTCTGGGCAATTTGATACTAATTACTGAAAATTATTTTTATGGAGTTTCTTCCTGCTTACCTTGTTTACAAGTCATCGACTATGGAGCCAAACTATTTTGTATTCCATAGGTCCTTTGTGGGGTTTTGTATCGAGAGGTTTCATGAATTTGAACAGAGATATCATTCCAAAGTCAAAACTATTTAATTAAAATGTTGCTCTTGTTCTCCGGTTTTTGTCTCACCTGCATAGCAGAGTTTGACTAAAGGTGCCACTTTTCCAACGACGGCGGCGGCGGCGTCAACATCAAATCTTAACCTAAGGTTAAGTTTTTGAAATGACATAACTTAAAATATGGACCTAGTTCATGAAACTTGGCCATAAGGTTAATCAAGTATTACTGAACATCCTATTAGAGTTTCATGTCACATGATCAAGGTCAAAGGTCATTTAGGGTCAATGAACTTTGGCCGAATTGGGGGTATTTGTTGAATTACCATAACTTTGAAAGTATGTTGGTCTAGTTCATAAAACGTGGAAATAAGAGTAACCAAGTATCACTGAACATCTTGTGCGAGTTATAGTAGTTTTCAAAGTCAGCACTGCTGCTATGTCGAATCGCGTGATGCAGGTGAGACGGCCAGAGGCATTCCACTTGTTCCTACTTTGCATGCATCTGATAAATATTGCCAAAACAATAAATATACAAGAGATAACAAAATACCAATCTTTTCACTGATTTTAAGTTTTTCAAATGAGTATCCTTACCATTGAAAGCATTTGTCTTAAAGCTATTTATTTTACATGTGAAAAATTGCACCTTAACAGAACAGGCAACCTATTTATCCAAATTATATCATGTACTAGATTTCTTCTATGCAATGTGTCCCCATAAAATGAAGTTCCCTTTAACAGTTGGTGGCCACTATACGTCTAGTATGTATAATATCTAGTATGATCTTGTATGATGCAGGAAATGATATCTTTATTTAATTTCCACAAGATTTTTTGTCATAAAATGCTAAGCAGTAATTAGATATATGCATAGTAATTAGGTCTGTAACGAAAGGACATCATATAAAATGTTGATGTCCTTCCATTACCAACCTCATTAATACTACTATTCATGGTTTGCAGCATTTGTTTAAAGTTGAACATTTGTCCAAATTTTCTTGTAGCTGGGGTCTTACGAGTGCAATACATAGACCGGGAAGTGAACACACAGAATCCCATATTACTGTCAAGAGCAACAATATGCCAATCATGCCACAATGGGCCACATCAAACATGTTAATATTTTAAAGATCATTTGATATTACCACATTGATTTTATGTCATATATTTGTACAAAACAAAATAATTTTAGAGAGCCTGGGAGCACAGAGCTCTCCAAGAACAGTCATTCTGTACAGATCCCTGATTCAAATGATTCAAAGGTTATCTGATATAAACTGTTCATGGATGAATTTGTAGTAGCCCTTCATTCTCTATCCTTCGCATGTACCTCTATTTATGTTGCATATTTTTAATACAGTTTTGAAATAATTATTTGACAATATTTAAAACATTGTCTCTTTCACAAAAGTATTCATACCATACTCAATCTACATACATGTACTTTGTATGTATTCTTTTTATTTTATTTTTTTCCATTAATAGACGGTTACTGTTTCTGACCCTGGCAAATCTGAAGTTCAGAAGTTAGGGGCAAGTATGTGCTCAAATGTCAGTCCGAGGGAGTCAAGGAGACACAAATATGATATGGTATGTTTTCACCTTTGGTACGTAGTAATCCCACCATGAACCCTTGAAGTAAATTAATCGTTATGAAAATAATTATGATGATAATGTTATGTGACCAAAGGCATCCTGGTTTATTGTTGGTATTCGGTAAGCAAATAATCACTTTATTCCTTTCACTAAAATACTTTGAAACTACATAGCTGCCAAGTAGTACTGATTTTCAGTATTTAGGACTAAAAAATGAGCAGAATACTGATGGTTTCTTCAGCTATGCATGTGCAACCACCCGTGGAACATAGAGAGGAGAATTTAGATTCTTTCCAATGTCTTCAAATACGGAGTTCAGTTTTATGTGTTGTCCTATGGCATATCTTTGAAAATACTGATTTCCTCACCAAAATACTGATTTTCAGCTTTTAAATTGCTGAAATGTACTTGTTCAGGTTGGCAGCTCTGCAACTAGCAAAATAGACCCTGATTTAAAGGTCCTAAAGGTGGGAACACTTATTCAACGAAAAATTGAAAGTTTTACAATTATTTCATAGGACCTTTAACATGTAATGTATACATTGTGATTTTTTATTTTGTTGTATTGATATTTCCAGGATGTGGAACGTATTCTGCTTGGTGATGCGGATGGTCCAGAGATAGTCAAGGAACTTGAGAGTGGAATGGTGTGTTTCAGGAGCAGAACCAAAATGATTAGAATTCTAGTTTCTGATATGATCACAACGTTTGGTCCAAGGTAGGATATGTACATGCATGCCATTGAACTTTGGCCATTTTAGAGGTAATATTGCTGTCATATCTTTCAAAGTCTATGGATATAGTGTATAAAATGTGGATATAGGGATAATCAAGTATCCAAAGTTTTAGGTCACATGATCAAGGTCAAATATCAATGAAAGTAGTATTGTATCATATGAATGGTGTTTTTTGTGAATAATTATTTTTATAGTAGTTTTCAAAGTCAGCACTGGTGCTATATTGAATCGCGTGATTTCATCAACTTATCTGACATGCGCTATTTACTGTTCATTTTAAAGATGTGATTAAAAAAGTTTAGTCTTTTTCAAATCCTTGCAGCCCATTCATTTGTAGTGTGGTCTTTTCACAGTACTACAATACATGCATCAGCCTCATCAAACTAGTGATATTTTGTTAGGCAATTGTAGTAATGTTTAAAGGTAAAGTCCACCCCAGAAAAAAAAGTTGATTTGAATAAAAAGAAAAATCAAACAAATGTAATGCTGAAAACTTCATCAAAATCGGTTGTTAAATAAAGTTATGACATTTTAAAGTTTAGCTTATTTTTAACAAAACAGTTATATATATAATATGCAAATGAGAGAGTCGATGATGTCACTCAATATTTCTTTTGTTTTCTGTTTGAATCATACGATATTTCAGTTTTTATGGATTTGACAAATAGGACCCTCTTGTTTGAACCACAAAATGTTAAAACAATCGAATTCAACATGTTCAGGGAGTAATGAATTTTTGTTCCACATGGAAATGAGGAAACATTAGAATATTTCATATTTCATATAATGAAATACAAAAGAAATAGTGAGTGATGTCATCGGTCCCCTCACTTGCATACAGACCAGGATGTGCATATAACTGTTTTGTGAAATTGAAACTTTAAATTTTTATAACTTTCTTATTTTAGATCTGATTTTGATGAAATTTTCAGTGTTATGCTCGTTTGATTTTTCTCTTTCTATTCAAATCAGATTTTTGTTGGGGTGGACTTGTCCTTTAAATATTTCATTAACATGACTGAGTCAACACTAACAAATTTCTCATTTATCAGGCCACCGACTGATGCAAAAGTTAGTATGGCGAAGGCAATTTGCCAAAGGTTTCCTTCACTCAAAGATACAGAAGGACAAGGCCATGTAAGTGTGAAGGAATTTAATCATATAATGTGTTCTATTACAGAGATATGTCTGCATCTGTGTTTGATCCATGAAGCATGTTTAAGATACCAATAACGCCTATATTAAAGAAAATCTAAAAGAAATTGAATTGAGTTGTCTATTAATGAGATTATTAAGAGTGATGTGTTCAGTTCTACTTGACTCTGATTATTAATGGTGTCAATCGAAATTTAGATTTTTTTCATAGTTATAACACTTTCATCTTTTTTTAAAAATTATTATTATTGTGTAGGAAGCTTTCTTCACACCAAGTTTAGGTCGGCATACAGCAAAAGGATATTTGGAGGAAAGGCTGCGCAACGTACGAAGGAGAATGCCAAGCACCACTTCCGGGAACGGATCACCATCCATAGCATCATCACCATCTACTTCTTCATCAGCAAGTGTGATTGTTTCCAACTGCGATGGTAAGACTTCATAGAATTGAGAACAGCTGATATATTTTGCAAAGTCTGTACCATTTTCCTGTTCCAGAGCCTTACATCTAGTTTACAGGCATGATAAAGACAATTTTAAAGCTAGAGCATATTACCCCCCCCCCCCCTGTAGTATGCCCCAATATCCATTCTGTAAATATATATTTTTCTCCATATAGGTTCAGTGTCTTATCAAAAGGCCTTATAATTATTTAATTGGTATTGAAGCTGAAAAGGAAAATAAATGTATACACATGCACTCAAGGACATTATCCTTGTGAATAGAAATACTGAGTATGACTGAGGATGTCCGAGGGTTTTCTTTCCTCTTGTGCATATGAAAGTTACCAAGAAGACTCTTTGTGTGCATGTGCACATGCTTACATTTTGGGTTTGACATGCTATTTCAGATCCACCGGTTTCAGATGAAAGAGCCGAGGAAATGTGCAGATGGCTTCAACACAACACTGAACCTACGAAGAGTGTGATGGAGTACATGAGAGCTACTTCAGGAAAACGACTTAACGAAATAAGATCAAAAGACAAGTCACTGGGCGAGATATTGCAAATGTGGCCACGGATGTTTGATACTCCCGGAATGGTTAGTAGTGTTATTATTTCATGAAATTGTTCATAAGTCATGCATTAAATGTTCATAGTTCTATTACATGTACATTAACTTGCAAATCATTTAATCACAAAATAAAAAAGAAATGATTTATGTTTCCGATAGGCCTGTTGTTATTATGAGTCAGAGTTAACACTATAGCAATTTTCAAATGTCGCGCAGTTACGATATGGAATTAACTTTACTTTTCTGCAGATAGAGGAAGATTTTATCTCCCTGTATGGCCGAACCACTTCAGAGCAGCTGTCTACCAAATGGACTTCAGAGCTAACTGCACAGTTACGAGAGTATGCATGCAAGCAAAGGAACTCGAAGGCTCAGGAAGAGTTATTGCTTAATCTTCCAGCAGGTAGTTTTCTTCTTCAGCCTTAATCGTAATCTCATTGGTTTATTTTTTAAGACTTGAGTCTAATAAGGACCCCCCCTTGCCTTTCAGATCTCGGCAACAGTAAATGATATATTGTACATGAATTACAAATTAATCACTTGTCTTGAAACATGGTTTAAATGATTCAGGAGACTGTTTTCTTTCAAATGCATCATGTGCTCTGCGTTATATTCATTGATGGAGATTTAAAACTCTAATCCCCAGTCCATCAAACTTCTGTTGGGACCATGAATTGTGTGTCCACCCACTCCATGATTTGCTTGATATTTCTTAAATTCTATTTTCGGAGTATGGTCCAATATAAATAATTCTTGATATCCGGGTCTCTAAAGTGCTTAACTATACAAAATGAATTTATTTTTACTTTCAACATATGAAGTCTAGGTTTTACTAGTTATAAAAAAAAAATTGTACCACATGTCACTATGTGTTGGGTTAAACTTATCTCGAAACAAAAGCTCAACACGACTATTTTACAGTTATTTGTAATTTCCATATGTTTACTATCATCTTTTATAGCAATTTTCTTAGCTTGGCCAAAACTCTTCATTTGATGATGACAAATTGCAAATAAATTGTTTTTGTTTCAGATGACCCACAGTTGTTCCTGCAGTGTCTTCCACTGTTCCTACCCTCAGGGAGGGTGCAAAAGCCTGGAGGAAAGAGTAGGACCGCCACACAATCAGAAGCCCTTGCATCTTTCATAGACCAGAAGCCAGTAAGCTTAATTCCTTCCATTTTTAATTTCAAACATTTATTCTTCAACTCATATCAGCAGCAAAGCTGGCAGTCATGCTCTTAATATGTGCATATGGTGTGTAAAAAGTGTTTGAAATATGTAAAAAAAAGGCTATGTCCCATCCACAATTAATGAGCAATTTTCAGGAGTAACGATTTCTAGTTTGTCTTGTCTATTTGCTAATTTCTGTAGGTGGGGACGAACTTGCCATCATATCTGAACGACGTGGTGCAGGCAGGTTCAAGGCCACAACCGTTTGTACTCCTGCTGGGAGAACGTTCCAGCCCATCCCAGTCATTTGTCATCTTTGAAGGCAGGGCCATTGAAACGCCATCTTTGCTGAAGGCCGTTGATACCTGTTTCAAATCCATATATGTTTTTGATACCGAGTATCAAAAGCAGTGTAATAGTACGTGGGAATTTCTGCAAAAGTGCATCTTCATCATCCCTGATGGAAAAGGGAAAACCCTTACCTCACCAGCGGTGCGAAGTTTAAGGGCTTATCTAAATAGCCAGTGTGTCAGATGCAATAGTGACGAACAATAATACAATGAATCTTTTGTCACAGTGTGCATACCTGGCTAAAGTAGGCTAGACGTAGGCCAACAATTTTTTTTGTTTGCTTTGGTAACATCTTGTTATTGGTTACTTGATACATGCTGGTTTACTCTGTATATAAGCTCATTGTGAACAAGGAAAATTGAATTATCTATAGCCCGGTTTCCTTTGGTGGGCTGTTAAACGAACTGCTGGTAATAAAGATCTTCTAACTTGCAGTGATTGAATATCAGGCTGACAGATTTCTAACTCTAATCTCTGCACCATTTTCGGTTTATGTAAAAACATAGCCCTCCACCTTTTGATATAAGTTTTCGTTTCATTACCCATTACTTGATGTGTCTTGTGGGATTAACTGAAGGCTGTTTATGCCAACTTGTTGGTTCGATATGTTAGTGTTCAGCCATGTTTAAGCTCAAGTTTCTGAATTCGCTGTTAAAGCTTGTTAAACCTTGTATTTTGTCAATTTTATTAGTCTTTTTAGGGTTAACATGAATAATGAATCCGTGTCACGAAGGTGTAATCTAACCAATTGGAGATTCCCTCTCAATGTAAATTTCCTGGGGCATGGCTTGGTTTTTGTCTCGCCTGGAGAGCAGAAGCGAGACAGAGGTGCCGCTTTTCCGCCGGCGGCAGCGGCATCGCCAACATTGGAATCTTAACCAAGGTTAAGTTTTTTAAATGTCATCGTAAATTTTAAAGTGTTTGGATGTAGTTTATGAAACTTACACATAAGAAGAGTAATCAGGTATCATTGAACATCCTGTGATAGTTTCAGGTCACATGACTAAGGTAACGGTCATTTCAGGGCAATGAACTTTATCCTGTTTTGGGTATTTGTTGAATTGCCATCACACCTTTAAAGTTTATGGATCTAGCTCATGAAACATGGACATAACTCACATAAGGATAATTTAAGAATGAAACCCGATACACCAGTTAAATTCATATCAAAGTGAAAAATCAAAGAAACATTGTTGAAAGTTTGAGCAAGATTGAATAAATAATAAGAAAGTTATGAGCATTTGAATATTGAGATCACTAATGCCATGTAGATCCTCCCAATGGCAATGCGACCAAGATTTGTGATGTTGCACACGCACCACTCCCCCATTTAATACTTATTTCACTTAAATTATCTCTTTTGCAGAGTTTATTGCAAGATGAGGTGTTCCCTTTTAATGAGAGGACACGTACAGAGGTTTCATAACATATCATGTTCACAATATCATTAGAATGAGCAAAATGAGATATTTTAGGGTATATTTTCAGTGTGTAAAGGGGAGAGTTGTTCATCTGTGACATTACAGATCTTGTGGCATTGCCAATAGTAGGGTCTCCATAGCATTAGTGATCTTGACATTCAAATGCTCATAACTTTCTTATTACATGCCCAATTTTACTCAAACTTTCATTGATCTGAGCATTTTTTGATTTTTCTGCTTTCACACAAGCTAACTTACTCCAAGGGTTTCATTCTCAAAGTATTACTGATCATTTTCAAGTAGTCTTAGGTCATATGACTGAAGTCAAAGGTTATTTAGGATCATTTAATATAGTATTTTATCGTATATGAATGGTGTTTTGGGGAATGATTATTCATTGGGTGTTTTCAAAGTCAGCACTGCTGCTATATTGAATCGCGAAATGCAGGCGAGACTGCCTCTGGCAGTCTCGCCTTGTTGATTGTTCCAATTGTTGATTGTTTTGATCGTTTCTCTGTGCACATCAAACACACTGCACAAATGTTATTGTTGAGTGAGTAGTGTTATCTTGTCGTACCCACAAGCAGTTTGGCAAAAATTGATGCATCTATATTATGCAATGGCTAAGACAAGGAAAGAGCAGTCTCAAATTTAGGTGCGTGCATTGATTTTGGCTGCTATTACAGAATATAGCTGATTTAGATAAATATGCATAACCTAAGATCAACTTCTTAAGTTAATCTTATCTTCAACCTACAGAATACCAAAGTTGTTCTTGGGATCAAATCTAGGATGAACTCACTTTACAGATATACCACCAAGAATTGGTATATGTAGGCTTATGGTACATAGTATGGTACACATATTTGTAAGAGGGGGCTGAAAAAAAGAGGGGGTAAAAACACTGTTAGAAGGTTACAACATAACATATCGTTTAATCAACCCATGTTTTTTTTCTAATATAAAATCTTATCACTATTTTGTAAATATTATTTTTAATGTGAACAGATCTGCATGACTGCCTAAGGTATACATGTACTTGCCTATCCAACTCCCTGCCCCCCTCATCCCCATTTTCTCCTTTCCCCCCCCCCCCCCCCTCCCCTTTTATGCCCTCCAACCCTTCTTTTCCCCCATTGCCTAGTTGGCCTTCCCTCACCGTCTATTTTACCCTCTCCTCCCCCATCCTATGTATGTGTGTGTAAATGTTTGTATCTTTGTTCTCAGGGGTTTTCAGCTAACAAGCTTTGACCACTGCATTTCCAAATTTCTTCATTACATTATTTATGAATTATTTGAATTGTAATGTTTACTTTTTCATGATATTTATAGAAGTCTTTTATATTAGATACAGTAAACCTCGGATGTGTCGAAGTCGGTAAAGTCGAAAATCTCGTTACTCAACGCAAAATAAAGAGTCCTGATTTTTACATATGTATTTACATGTTAAAAAAATTAGATATGCCGAAGAAAGGATTGAGTTTCGGCTGTGTTGATGCATTTTTCTCAGTCCAGAGGACTTCGACATATGCGAGGTTTCTTTTTACTCATTTGTTTTGTTAAAGAACTTCCAGCAATTGTAAATTCTTCGCATTCATGTTTGGAAATGAAATGAAAAATATTCTATATTAGGATATTACATTAGGACTAGGCAATCGCATAGACATATAACATAATAATTGCAGATTGGATTTCAAGGGGTAGTACAGCTTGGGATACACTTATCAATATTTCAGCTATTTATTAAAAGTTCTGACAAAATAAATTTTGTTCTGTCATTAAAATTGAATTTTCCTTAAAATTTTAAATTTAACTCAGTTTTTTGTTGCCTCGCTAAAGATTTGAGTTGTCCAGACCCTTCTCTACCAAAGCTGAACTACCCCTTTAACGTTGTTTTGGTTAATACATAATCAAATGTTAATAAAATGTTTATAATGGAATTTTTACAAATATTCACAACATATGTTGGAAGGTTTTTATAATGTACTGTGAGAATCTCTGGTTAGGGCCTAACCACTCTCGGCTCCTATTTTTTGTATGCAGTCGTTTCATTCGACTTGATTTAAATATAGTTTATGAAATTGCTGAAAATGTATTTAAATCAATTGATTTATGCAATGAATCTTTGTTCTATTTTATAATGGGAATATTGGATCGACATAATTTGTTTCTATACTTGTACATGTAATTTGAATTGTGAAGGATATGGTGGGGGGGGGGGGTGCACGATTGGGTAAAACATATATTAATTCCTACTTTAATCATTACAATTTTTTCATTGTCATCCCAACTTCAAACATATGCCCAATAATGCAAGCTTAAGAAATTATTTGTTAATTGTTTTGCCATGATTTAAAAAAATATATGCAAATTGTTGAATTTCACCTGATTTCGTGTGAATGTATGTCATTTGTTATCCACATTGTCATAAATAACCATGTTTTCGTATCTATGGCGGGGCGCGCTGTGGAATGGCCATGTTACGACCACGTTTCGTGGTAAGGAATAATAACCACGTCCGAATGGTTAGCTAATAGCCACGCAACGTGGTTAGGACAGAACCACGTTTGGGGTTAAATGATAACCACGTTACGTGGTCATTTTCGGTAACCACTCGAGGCGTGGTCAATTTGACCACGTGCGTGACGTGTGCATAGTTGACGACGCGTGCGTGGTCATGCGTGGCCACATTTTTGTGACCACGCATGACCACACAAAAATGTGACCACACAATAACCACGCTTCGTGGTCATTTTCGGTAACCACTCGAGGCGTGGTCAATTTGACCACGTGCGTGACGTGTGCATAGTTGACGACGCGTGCGTGGTCATGCGTGGTCACAAAAATGTGACCACGCAATAACCACGCTTCGTGGTCATTTTCGGTAACCACTCGAGGCGTGGTCAATTTGACCACGTGCGTGACGTGTGCATAGTTGACGACGCGTGCGTGGTCATGCGTGGTCACAAAAATGTGACCACGCAATAACCACGCTTCGTGGTCATTTTCGGTAACCACTCGAGGCGTGGTCAATTTGACCACGTGCGTGACGTGTGCATAGTTGACGACGCGTGCGTGGTCATGCGTGGTCACAAAAATGTTACCACGCAACGTGGTCACAAAAATGTAACCACGCAACGTGGTCACAAAAATGTGACCACGCAACGTGGTTAGGACAGAACCACGTTTGGGGTTAAAGTTATAACCACGCTTCGTGGTCATATTGGGCAACCACTTGCTGCGTGGTCAATTCAACCACGTGCGTGACGTGTGCATAGTTGACGACGCGTGCGTGGTCAAAAACGACCACGTTTTGGTCGTTTTTTAACCACGCATTTTTAAGAGTGTAAGCGTAGGAACCAAAAGATTCAGTTAAGAGAAACTCAAGATTTAGTAGGGAAACAGACATCAGGTAGTTGTCCCACTTGTAGTTCTTCTGGGTCTCAGGAAACTCAGATCACTGATAGTGTAGAGTTAGGAGAGTTCTTAGTCTCTTCTGCTGAGTATATTGAATCTCCTTCTAAAGAAATTCTAGAGATAGAAAGGCATAGGGAGTCACTAGTATGTGTGCTACTTGTAAGCGTCGTTGGCATGATAAGCTTCCAGTTAGGAATGGGAAACTTGAATCACATGATGTGAGCGTCCTTAGGGATACAGGTTGTTCAGGTGTAATCGTGAAGAAGTCACTGGTATTGCCAGAACAGTTTACTGGTCAGTCTAAGTGGTGTGTCTTAATTGACCAAACAATTAGGAAGTTCCCAATAGCTAGGGTCAACATTGATTCTCCTTGGTTTGTTGGCAAGGTAGAAGCTTTGTGCGTAGAGACGCCTGTATTTGACGTAGTTCTTGGTGAAATTGACAATGTGAGACCAGCGAAGGATCCAATTCCAGATTGGAAACCTGGTCAACCATGCAAGTCGCATGAAAATGTGAACATGGCAGTTCAGACTCGAGCTCAGGTTCGTGAAGCTCAGCGGCCACGTCCGACTTTGAAGGTTCCGTCAGCCATACCTGATGTTTCTTCAGAAGACATCAAAGAGGCTCAGATGGCTGACCCAACGCTAAAGAAAGCGATGGAGTATGCTAGTTTGAATAGTAGAGATCGTAAAGATAGTGAAATTTCAGGACATAGTTCATATTTTGTCTTTGATGGTGGATTGTTACACAGGGTTTTTCAACCAAAGTCTGTGCTTAGTGGTAATGAAGTTAGGCAGTTAGTTGTTCCTAAACCTTATAGGCAAGCTGTGTTAAAGTTAGCTCATGAGAGTATAATGGGGGGTCACCAAGGTGTAAAGAAAGTAACTGATAAGGTTTTAGCTAATTTCTATTGGCCTGGAGTCCAAGCAGATATTACTCGGTATTGTAGGTCTTGCGATATCTGTCAGCGAACAGTCCCCAAGGGCAGAATTTCTAAGGTCCCTCTAGGCAAGATGCCTGTGATAGATGTTCCTTTTCTTAGAGTAGCTGTCGATTTGGTAGGCCCAATTAAACCAGTAACTGCTAGAAAGAACATGTATATTCTCACGATAGTAGATTATGCAACCCGCTATCCTGAGGCGGTTGCGTTGGCAAACATTGAGACTAGTACAGTAGCTGAAGCTATGGTAGAGGTCTTTTGTAGAGTTGGGGTTCCCCAAGAGATTCTATCGGATCGTGGTACCCAATTTACCTCGGAGATGATGCGAGAAGTAGGGAGGTTATTGTCGATTCGACAATTAACAACCACACCCTACCACCCCGCTTGTAACGGGTTAGTTGAGAGGTTTAATCAAACACTTAAGCAGATCTTGAAGAGAGTATGTGCAGACCGTCCAAGTGATTGGGACCGGTACTTGGCTCCTGTTCTGTTTGCGTACAGATCAGCCCCTCAGGCTTCACTTGGCTTCTCGCCTTTCGAACTCTTATATGGTAGACAGGTTCGAGGTCCTCTTGAGATACTTAAGGAACTTTGGAGTGGTCAGGCAAATGATTCTGAATTGAAGACTACATATCAGTACATTGTTGATCTTAAGGATAGGCTTGAGAGTACCATGGAAGTAGCACAGGAAGAGTTAAGTAAGTCAACCTCGCGAAATATGAGATACTATAATGCCAAGAGTAGGGTTAGGAAATTTGTTGCCGGAGATAAGGTTCTGCTTCTCCTTCCATCAGATCACAACAAATTGCTATTACAATGGAAGGGTCCTTTCAAGGTAGTCCATAAATTGAGTGATCTTGATTATCGTCTCGACATGAACGGAAAGGTGAAAACCTTTCATGCTAATCTCTTAAAGAGATACATTGACCGGGCAGAAAGGCCCGATGTTCCTTCGTCTGTTGACAAGTCTGAGGAAGATATCACTTCTGCTGGAGCTTTAGAGGTAGTTGTTGGAGCTTCAGTTATAGATGGGTATGAGGATAGCATTCAAGAGACTCCCTCTATCCCTAGTAGTATAAGGATAGGTGTCCCAGTGTTAGAAGCACAGGAAACCATTGATGATGTTGAACTTGGTTCTGATTTGTCGACTCAACAGAGAAACGAAGTTAGTTCTCTACTTGAGGATTTTCCGGATGTGATGACTGATGTGCCAGGTAAAACCCTTTTAGGCAATCATTCTATCCGTTTGACTTCTGCTGATCCCATTCGACAAAGACCATATCCCGTCCCACATGCACTGCGTTCTGTGATACAGGATGAGACAGAGAAGATGGTCAAAATGGGAGTGATAGAGAAGTCAAATTCTCCTTACTCGTCCCCAATAGTCATAGTAAAGAAATCAGATGGCAGCAATCGTTTCTGTATAGATTTCCGTAGACTGAATCGCATCACAATATTTGATGCAGAACCTTTGCCAAGTGCAGATGAAATCTTTGCTAGTCTTTCTGGATCTTGTTACTTTTCTAAGGTGGACTTAAGCAAAGGTTACTGGCAAATCCCTTTGTCAGAAGATGCCAAAGCCAAGACAGCTTTTCAGAGTCCAAGTGGATTGTTCCAGTTTCGTGTCATGCCGTTTGGTTTGGTCAATGCACCTGCCACTTTTAGCAGGGTCATGAGGTCTTTGTTGGCAGACATGAAGCACGTCACCAATTATCTGGATGACATTCTCATTCATACTTCGACTTGGTCAGAACACATATCTACCTTGTATGAGCTTTTGGGAAGATTGCGAGCAGCAGGGCTCACTGCTCGACCCAGCAAGTGCCAACTCGGTTGCACAAAGGTAGAATTCTTAGGCCATATTGTCCAAGCAGGTAAGATCCAACCCATGTTGGATAAGGTAGAGAAGATCCGTGATGCTAAGAAGCCTGACACTAAGAAGCAGCTTCGTGCATTCATCGGATTAGCCAGCTATTACCGGCGCTTTATCCCAAATTTTGCGTCGAAAGCATCGCGTCTGACAGACAAGACAAGGAATCGGGAGCCTAACCAGTTGAAATGGACTGCTGAAGAGGAGGCAGCCTTCAAAGTTTTGAAGGAAAGTCTCACCCAGAGCCCCATCCTTTGTCTGCCTGATGTTCAGAAGAAGTTCATTTTAAGAACGGATGCATCTTCTACTGGGCTTGGTGCTGTACTCCTTCAGGAGCATGATGGAGAGAAACAGCCTGTTGCTTATGCAAGTCGCAAGCTTCTCCCGCGTGAACAAGCCTACTCGACTATTGAGCGTGAATGTCTCGGATTGGTATGGGGAATAAGTAAATTCCGTGTTTACCTTGAAGGTACAGACTTTGTCCTTGAAACAGACCACAAACCACTTCTATACCTCAATCGAGCAAAATGTATCAACAGTAGGGTAATGAGGTGGGCCCTTTCCCTCCAGCCATTTCGCTACCGCATTGAGGCAATTCGCGGCTCCGAAAACGTAGGAGCAGACTTTCTAAGTAGGTTGTAAAAAAAAAAAAAATGCACCAAAACATTGAAATGCATGCAATTTATAAGATTGAAAATTGTATTGCAGAAATAAAATGATTTAATTTGATTTAAATTTGGAAAACATTTAAGTCGAATCTTTATACACCTATACAAATGGAGTAAATTACTGTAGGTGCTATATAGTGAGCATAGTAATATTTCACATTTATCATGCAAATCATATATTTTTACTTTGAATAAGATTTAACTCGTTTTTGGAAGAAAATCAGAGCATTTTCATGAAATTGGGGAGCAATTGTAGGATCTTATTCAAAATTAGATAACCCTTTTGTTAAAGTCCATGTTTTGTTAAACTCTTTTGTTAAACTCCATGTACAGATGTGGACTGCATACCTTAGTAACTAAACTGTAGGCATGATAGGTTGTCTGGTATTTTAACAGTCTGGGTTGTCATAATAAGTAGACTATAGTTTAACAGGTGTATAGGATTACAGACTCTTTGTGTTTCATATTTCTGTTTGGTGTGCTGGCAAGAAAAGCCAAGCCAGCTCACTCTCACTTTTGATTTCGGAGAAGAAGGTCCAATTTGGGTGTTTCCTAACCAAGGAAAAGGGCGTGTGCCACCCTACCCAGTGCGGGGAGGTTCCTTTCTACTCGATGCCGAATTGTAAGTAATGTTTTGTTCATACGTTTTAATATTAATACAATTCTTATGCTTAATATGGCATGTCTGTTTTCAGAAAGAAAGACAGATTTACATATATATATATTCTGCTCATTTTGTCACCAAATGACATCTTACTCCAGTCTTCAATGTGAATATAATTATCCTTACTAAAATGAACAAAGTTGTATTTTTGAAGTCTGTTAAAGTCAATTATATAATTGATCTACGATTCAGAGAAATAATTATATTAGATTTCTCAACTGTTATGTATTTTCTTGACTATCAGAAAGCTCATGCTAATAGAAGCTTGTTATTCATTTACTTTGATAATAAATATGAAAGCTAATTTTGATAAGCTGATATCTTTGTGAATAGAATATTGTTAGGGCCTTTGCTGTTAAGTATTTGGTCTATTCCTATTTTAGACGGCTGTCAACCTAGGGTCAGCCCAGAGTCAATGTGGAGTCAATGTAGGTCAGGGTAGCACCTACCCTCTATGTCCAGGTCATGAGTCAAAATGTCATTCGAGGGGAATGACTCACTTCAGTCAGCTGAAGCTATTGTTCGTCGGACTCGACCGTAATTCTTCCAAGTTAGAGCTTCAACTCAACTCTTGTTTTTCGTTCTTCAAGGACACGTGTCTTCGCTGATGACGTCAGTCGTGTTCTTCGTCGTCGTCGTCGATCATCGGCATACTTGTTCCTCGTCATAATCGTCCAATCTTCGTAGTCGTCGTGGTTTGTCGATCTCTTCTGTTTTCGAACTCCGCATTTACCCGACTGAAGGTTTGATCAAGCAATCGATAAACTTTCCAAGACTTTCGGTAACATAATTTAAAGGCCTATTTTCAGATCGATCTCTTCCCATAAACTTGGGACTAACAGTCAATGATGATTATACTCCTTCTCTATATGAAATGATTTATTGAATATCTGTTTGCAATTATACTTATGTTCTCAACGATTCAATGTAAACGACTTATTATATTTTGTGACATTAAATTGATCACTTAATTTATATCTTGAATATCCTTTGGTCTTTTATTCAGGGTGGTTAAGTAGCCTGTAGATTAATAAGTTAATTAGAGCAGTTTCGCTCGTGACAATTGGATAAAAATCTTGAATAATATCATTTTGTCTTCATCACAAAAGCGTGAAATTTGAAGGAAAAATGCACAATTTGCAAATAAATATATACATCGCTATTTATTCAAACAGCTGGATATGTATTCGAATGTATCAGTCAACATGAACATGATGAAAATGGATCCTTGTTCAATGCAATACATGGTGTAATTCTATTCAACCATTATCATGATTATCTATATGCAACGCAGATGCGGTGTAACATGTGTTAGAAAAAAAAATGCGTTCTTGAAAACAAGGTCCCTGTTTCAATTGTCATCATATAAATACAGATGTGGATACTTTGGTTATAGACAGAATACAATCATCATATTCAAACTGAATAGCAAGAGTATTGTCGGTCAGTTTCTATTTCAGAGAAATATTGTGGGCCTACAGATACAAAATATTATTCTATTTGTGGGTCCGTGATGTTTTCAGAAGGCAGCATAAATCCATTTTCGACACTTTACACGAGATAAAGGAAGGGAGATGTGAACAATGGAGTATTAATTGCCAACAAATATCAGGTTTGATTGCAAATCAAGCGCAATTCAAAAAATAAAAATAAAATCGACCGCAATTGTGCGTTCCAACCGTTGCAAAGAACGTAAATACACTACAAATGTGGTTTAATTGTAGAATTAAAAAAAATATGTCATTTAACAATTTTTAGATATAAATATAATGTGTGTGTGAAATAACAGAGTTAAGAGGGATATGGAGGGGGCAAGGGGGTGACGGACAAAATATAACTTATTGAAAGATAGGATATTAAAATTCACGATGCATGGTTGGAGGCTATTGAACTAAGAGTTCTTTCTCCTCTCATAAACATGCTTAATACAAAACCAGTGGTATTTATGAACTTGGTATATATGCATCAATCAGGACAAATGGGGAAACAATGGTTCATAATGTGATTGTTACCAATTTTTAGTTTTGTTGGTCTAGTAATAATGTGTCATCGTCAGAAGTAGTAATACTTTAGTATACCATATTTTGTTTGAATTTGTTTTTAAGCATAACAACATCCCCCCAAATTAAATACACGTTTACAACACCTATTTGAAATCATTTATCGACAACTCCATTTCAGCCGAAATGTGGTAATTGCGACATTATTTTCTTATACTTGTCAAATCATTATAGACGATGTGTCATCATTTATAATAGAAATGAATAATGTTGTTTTCGTGACCACACCCACAAAGGCATAAACCATTCTTTGCATCAACTGCATTCGTTTTTCATCGTCATTAGATAAAATATAATAGCTCCATGGATAAAATAACTTCACGTTAAAGGGGAATTACAAAGACCCAATGCATAGTGTGTGTGTGTGTGTGTTTTTTGTGGTGCAGAAATTAAGAGCCTCGTCGAAACGTAATACTGAATCTCCGTAAATATAATCTAACTGCAAAATCAAAGATATAAACTGTAAAATGACTTCTCATTCATGCTCGTACATTTATTACGAAGTATATGAAACTTGTTGCAGACCCCAGTCTTCGGTCTCGCTCTTGACATAAAGCGGATATCCGAATCACGAGACCGCATTGACTTACTACTCAATATTTAAACCGAACTCGTAAACCGAGACTGACAGAATGGTCTCACAATCATCACCGGTTCTACACTTGAAAACCGATACAGAACATTTTATACAAGCAAAAGATTTTCAAATCATGAAATATTATTCGACAACAGCAATAGGGCAATAATGAAGGTCTAGTTGCTAATAAATATGTCTTTTCTGACGATTTTAACGTTAAAATTGACATTTTAAAGTAACGCATTGGAGTTTGTTTGTTAGTAAGCCTAAATGTAGATAATAACACCAGACTCTTCTTTGCTTCTGGGCAGGGCAAGATATCACTGACGAAATGTCAATAAGACATTTGAAATAAGTGAACTTGATCGGGATAATGCAATGAAAAATATCACTTTAGTAAACAATCTTGTGTAAATTTAATCTTCGCATCTCTCCATCACACCTTTCTTTGTTTCCCAATATCCTTTCTATTATTCCCCCGACGTGTGTTTGTATCGGAGCAATACATGAAAGTCAATATAGAATCATCGATTCGCTCTCATGTTGCTGATCTATAAAAGGATCCAATCGACAAATATTGAACTTGGAAGGAGACTGTAATTGTGTTAGGTTAAAACGGTTGTCGACGGAGGCCCTTTAGCTCAATGATGCCCAAAATAGCCTACTTTATATACTCTGATTTGAAATGTATTAAAATAAAAGAAGAAAAGGCTTCTCGGGTGTTCTCGCCCGCAGTTACCATAGTAATAATGATTTTCAGCCAATCATATTCACAGACAAATATGTTGGGGAAAAAATCATGAAACATTAAGTTCTGTCCGTCGTCTTCGTCACCCCTTCCCAAACTTTCCTTCCCCCTCCCGCACCCGCGCACCCCTCTCTCCCCCTCCCCTCTCTCTCTCTCGCTGTCGCTCTGCACCCCTTTTCACTCCTTCTCCTCCCTTCCCTCCGCTTTTTTTTTTCTTTACACCTGGCAAAGAACAAACCAGGTGGCATATTTTCAACAGCCAACACACGAGTCTTCAACGACACATCAGTCATGTCAATCGATATTCTCCCGATCACCCCTAACTTAGCATTGATCGTCTGCTAATTATTTCGCGTCTCGGATTCATTTACTCTAGAAACTGATACAGGCCAACGGGATAAGACGGGGAAAGGGATGAACGAAGACATGGAAGATGTGGACAAAATATTGATAAGAATATCGTATTCACGGGAGTAGTCACATCTGGGCAAATTTACAACTTCATCAATCGCGTAATCTGAACGAAATCCAATGAAAACGATATCATAATTTGAAAATACTAGTAGGTACAACTTACGAACGCGACAATATAAAATTACAAGGCAAACACAGAAATTTTCTACCACTGTCGTATAACATTACTTACCAGAAATATCAAATACGTTATGTATGTGATTCTTTTTTTCTTGCCGCTAATGAAATGTCTACATAACAGACGGAGAGTCAATTAATTGAAATTTAGAAGAAAAAAAACGAACGGCTGTTTCGTTTCTTAATGCCAATTCGCATATATAGGCCTAAGTGTAATCGTGATTTTAAACTGAATATGTTATCATACAAACTTAACAGAATAACACTGTGTGGAAAAGACGTGGTGTGAAAACTTTATCAGCACGGAATTTGACAATTGGGCGTATTTTTTGAAATATTTTCAATTTCATTTCAATTAACATTACTTAATACGAATAATAACGAAAATAGGAAATCATCTAAACAAGAATAGGATAAAAACGGGATTTATTATATCATATGATTCATATCAGGCCTGTTTTCACCCTTTTATAAACTTGTCAATGCACTGACCTTCACCGTGAGTGATGGTGAAGTGGAACGAACAAAAAAAATATGATTATGAAAACCCAACAAACAAAAACCTCTATATGTTGGGTGCTGATCCATCATTAATAATTCCATTCATATTTTTATTCCTGAACTTAGCCTTGGATCTCTTTGTGTTTTGCGTGTTTGTGATACGTTTTTATTCGAGTGACCGGTTAGCTTCTGTCACGAATCTATATCGATCGAGACGATTGCACTATTTAGAATAACGCAGTTTCGGTCGGTTACCGAATGTGTGACCGCCGCGATCTGATTTTTGCGTACGACTAACAAACAATGCTCACAACACCGTGTTTCCTGCGAAGAGTTTCTCATTGAAATGAAATAGAATATATTTGCATTGAACTGACACACAGAACAATAAAGTCATTAAAATGTGAAATTGGAAGAGTTCAATGGAAAAGGAGAGGCCCTTGACCTCGGATGCATCCACAGATATGTATCCAATATAAGTTAAAACTCAAACATCATGTCGATAACAAGAATTTAAAATAGTATAGAGACTTTGGCAATTGGCAATGAACACTTGTCATTTTTCTACATTGATACATTGTATACATTATACGTATATATTTTTATAAATTTTATTTTCAATATTCTAAGGAAGAAAAAAAATTAATAAATTTGTAATTCCTTATAATTCTAATCTAATGATGGACCCTCAACAGTACTATCCTCCCCAAACACCTCCTTCACTCTTTCTCTTGCACCCATCCATCCACCCCTCCCCTGTCTCTCTTTACTCCACGTCGAGTGAAGATTGATGACTCCAGGCCTTGACCCCGCCCCTCTGGGTTCTGACCCCACCAAAATAAAAAGGTTATCGACACAGCCCCTTTGGGGTTCACCCTTCCGAATAAAGAAAAAGAAAGAAAGCACCCTCGAGGTTATCATCCAAGCCCTTTCTATCATCCCTCGTTCTCGGTCACGATGTCGCTCTCGGAATATACACGTGTACCCGACAAGTGACAGCTCATTTAGGGTGACGATTTAAAGACACTTGGCTGAAGTGAGAAAACACAATAATCGCCAGGTTTCTGTCATAATTCAACCGAATACGGGTCAAGTGTGGCCTGGCTGTCTAAACCTTGGTAGGACAGAAAATTCTTTGTCGTTAATCCGTGAGCAATTAAATGAATTGTGTAGTTGCCGTTTTTAATGATATTGATCATATATTAGTCCCCCTGTTGTTCGTAGAAACTTGTACAGTCTCACTGGCATAAATGAACACCATCCCAATAGGCTAGGTCCAGGCCTACATGATACAATAATGCTTTACAACTTCCAACAAGAATCCCCGATAGGCTTACAGGTCAGGCTAGGATCGAGACCACATCATTCCGTTTCCATAAAGACGTCGATTTTTGTTTTATTTCCGTAATCAGATAAAAAAATATACAATATACAAGAGAGATATATACAATAACGGAGGATCACCCAATTCAGCTGTATTTGCAAAATACTGCTGTTCTTCCTTGGGGTCATGTTCGGAATAGGGGGGGGGGGGCAAAGTGAAAAAAAAATACAAGCAGAAATTTGAGCGCAAAGGGTGCCGAAAAATCGACAATATGTAGGCTACGTTTAAAAGTATTGTTATGCCAGGTTTAATGGCTGTATAGTGCTTACCAATGCGTCTACAAACATAATTATAAACATAGAAGTTTTAAAAATCATTGGAGGTGATCACCCCTGCCAACCTGCCGACACCCCCCCCCCCCTTAATTGACGCTGCTCGGCAAGGGACTACTAGGTGAAGAATTCCTTGAAAAGAAATTTGCTGTAAATCTACACTACTACAGTGATCATGATCTTTATGCAAATTATACAGATCTATTTAAACTTTGTCAACTCACCTGGATAGTTGCAGTGATGTATTCGTCTTCTCTCCAGATCAGGATTGTTCTTCCTGTTATACTTGACTGTTTGAGTGGTGGGGGTGGCGGTACTGGTCACAGGGGACACCTGGCTACATTTGCTGGCAACCGCTAGAGGATATGGTGGAGGCGGAGGTCTGAGACAGAGGGCGGATCCATCAAGACCCAAGGGAATGTCCGCAGGGGAACCGGGATGGGAGTTGGGTGGGGTCGGAGGGAACCCGCTGTAGGACTGGTGGTGCGGTTGATGGTGCTGGTGGTGCTGCGGTGGAAAGTGTTGGTTGTTTTGGTGGTGATGGTGGTGGTGGTCCATCGGTGGCAAGTTGATGTTGAAGGTGAAGGAATTGGACACGGGTCCCTGGTTCTGCTGCTGGTGGTGGTGGTGGTGGTGAAACGTCGGGGAATGCATCATGGGTTTGGTCTCCATGGCCAACGCACACATGTCAGGGGGTGTCGGCGGAACCCCCATGGGCATACTGGAGGGGTTGGGGTTGCACTGCATATTGCACGGAGATGGAAGATTGTCCACAGGTTCTTGTTTTATCGTCACCCCGCCCACTGTCAATGATTCCGGACTACACGCCGACATCCTGCGCATACCACAATGGCTGTTATTGTTATTATTGACGATGTCCATGCTGTACTGGAAGTTCATGGACAACCTTGCTGCGTTGGCATTACCGCCATTGCTGCAAGGAATAGGAATGGAAGGTACTCGCATTGGACCGCAGTCGGACTGGACACGGGGTACGCTCCCTTGGTAATCGCAATCCATCTCTTCCTTGATGTGGGGGAACTGATGCAGGCCAGCGTTGATCATTCCGTTGTCGATCACGCTGTGGCCGTTGTCGATGTCACCGAACGTCGAGGACTTCGGGTCGAAGAAGAAGTCCTCCATCATGGAAGCACTCTCGCGTCGGCTTTTGCTGTCGCTGGATGTCGAGGAAGGACTGCATGGCTCCTTCTTGAATAAGATATCCGTCAGTGCATCTGTTCCGTTCCCATCCTGTGAAATAACGAGACGGATAATGAATGGAATTTATGTCACCTATTTCCACTTACATTAAGAATAGGCCTAGTAATTAAAAATAACACGAAAGATAGATCATGAAGCACGATGGTTTGAAACAAATTATTAAAATGATTTTCGATATCCAACAGTCCGAACCTTGAGAGCTGAATCATTGCATTGTAGTAATGCATCTAACAAATCAATATCTTCAAAAATGTTTCAATAATTACGATACGAGTCACTTTTGTCTTCTTAGTTATGTTCCATACAACATACGTGATGCGTGATCGGGATATGACAAGGTCAATTACCGTACTTCTGTTTCTTTACAATAATTTTATTGAAAATGTCAAAAGACACAGCCATCACCAAGATATTTTTTAACACTATTGCAATAGAGAAATACCCATCATCACAGGATAATTAATTTTAAAATATGATTATTCTTTTCTTTCAGATTGCCTGCTCTGTATGATTTATCAAACTTTCACATCGTTCACCAACCACGCGCCTTTAGATTATGCATCATAATATTTTCTTTTAAGGTGTTGATGTCAAATGCTATCATACTTGGGGAAGTAGGTTACAAAAACATTATTACGACAAAACATATTTTGTATCATCCCTGTAGGTCATAGTGGCCACTGGAAGGGGGTGTCTCTAACTCGAGGCTGTGCGGACAAAAATAAAAGCCTTCTTTCATCAAACACACGAACGGTACAGTAGTACGAACTTTAGAAGAACTTTGACTTCCAAAATAGCTAACAAGAGACTCCGTCAACATTTACAGTCTGACAAAACCGCATCCAGTTTTCGTATGAGATAGGAAAGAAATAAGGGGAGTGAAAAGAAGAAGAGGAAGGGAGATGGAAAGAAGGAAGATACGAGCAATACAAATAGATATGCCAGAATGACATGCAAAAATTGGGAACGAGGCTCTGCTACGAAAATGAAAGACGATTTCGTTTGCTTTTTTTTCTATATGCGATTGAAGATGTCAGACGTGACTCTTGGTCATTTTAGCACGCTGAATCACGCGGGAAAACCAGCAGGTGACTGTTATCGTAACCAATGATCACGAAAGCGATACTACAATCGAGTCAACTCTTCTCTGCCGAGATAGTAAGACGCGGGGACATCTGAAAATGACTTTGACCACCGAAAGCAGACGACTCCTGAGAGTAATTGGTTGTATTTTCGGGGAAAATCATGTCAAAAGCTGAAATAATTGTTTCGAAATGAATTGATTTCACCAATGCGTCATTACCTAAAAAAAATGACGAGATGAAATTTATTTTTTAATAAATAATTTTAAGGCTGTAGCACGAATATCGAATTCCCGTTTCCATAAGCACAACAAGGGTTAGAAACATGTCTTGTAAAATGACGCTTATAATCCCTCTTCACGTTCATTCCTTTTATCCTTCTTTGTCGTACAAGTTCAATCAATTGATAAAATACAATGCTACTTTTATCATGCATTACTTGGTTATATCTATTTATTTCGAATTCATGGTGGTTTCGATGCGACTATCCTTCAGTGAGTCGGCCAGAAAATGCATTTGACCACAAAATCGCATACCCTCTACTACTTGGTGCACTTTGTGAAATCGACGTGGCAGACGATGTGAGATGATCCCGACATCCGCGAAAGAAAAACGAGGTCGCCAACATTTAATGACACTTGTTCACAGTCCTACTCCATCAAAATACTGGTCTTAAAACACATTGCAACAGCCGCTGCGCAACTTGTATACTGCTATCGCCCAGATCTTGCCCGGTACATGAGAGGCTTGATCCCCAGCGTGCACGGGGACTTGGCGCGGGGATTTCATCTGCCATAACATGTCATCCACCCGATTTTGATGGAGCGGGTCTTCGACACAACTTCGCAACTTGCTACATTTCAAAATGCAAGTATTCCCTCCATCAGAATGACATCTTTTATCTTTACTTCTGTTTTTGCCCCCGTTTTTATTTTAACTTCTGCCGACGCTGCTACAGTTTTTCATATTCCTAATTTTTTCTCTCTTCTATGACTGGTTGGTTTAGATGGAAACAGTTCACTCCCAAAGTGAAAAAAAATCAACGTATCTATTTTTACGGGACCATACTGCATTGGAAAGCCAAGTGAAATATTCATTCTGAATATATAGGGTCATAACAATTTGTCAAACTACCAGTCTAAAATAAATCACTTTAAAGAATGTACAAAAAATCTTGCTTATTTCCAATATGATGTAAAGTTTTAGTTCATCAGTATCCTATATGACCTATTATGTCTATGGTGTCGAGGGAAAATCATCAAGAGGCTAATTAAATATTTGAATATATATCAACTACCAGTATAGATCTGCCTTTACCAAGGTCAGAAACTGCAAATAATTTTATTCAAAATTTATATAGGAATGTAGTGCTTTATGATTTCTGTTTTCTTAGTAGGCAATGTATGATTGTTCAATGACAAGCTGGTACCTGCTATCAACAAACCATATAAGAGCCATCATCTGTTAATTGAGCATTGCTAAGCCCAAAATATTGAAGAGTTGTGTCTTGGATCACGCACCATTTAACAATTCGCTGCGAGCTATAGTTTTGAATGGATACTCGTAACAATAAATACTCCTCAACGATGACAGGGTCGTGAAAGATGGGGCCCCTGGCCATCATTTGGGAAATGTATACAAACCAGTCTTCTTTCCAGACGCTACGACATAAGTGGGAAAGAAGGTAGATGCATATCCTATACAAGATATGATTTGGAAGACGCAACATCTATATTGTTGATACATGGTTGTAAATTACTTTCTGGGGTAGGGGGCTAATGGTAATGATGAAAATCGCTATCATGCGAGGCAGTGAAGCGACGGAACTTATAACGAAGGCTGACCAATTCAAGATTTAATTTTGAAATATTGTGGACTCTCTTCATAATTTTAACTGTTTCAATCACAAAATAATGAATATTGGGGCTTTTCGGAGGAGGGGGGGGGGGCACGGGACCCCCTCCTCTGTACGGTATTAAACTCACACTCACACTTTTCGAACTTCACACGACCCACTTCCTAGTAGTGCAAGTGCAAACATGGAGCTATCAAAATGTGCAAATCTGTCTATTTGACAATTACATCAGTATCCAAGCGACAAATGAGAAGTAGTTTGAGGTGTCGAAGCCCCTCAAACTACAATCTTTTCACACAAACACGCTACAGGTGGAGATTTTATGCCCTTATACTATCTAAACAAATTTACCCAATATTGGGTAAAATGGGAACATGCATGTTTGTTGCGTAAATAGATACCAAATGTCTTGTAAATTTTACCATGGACCTATGGTTGAACATGCATTTTGCCCAATATTGGGGAAAAACTTACCAAGCGAACATGCATGTTCCCTTTCTACCCAATATTGGGTAATTTTTTACTCTCTGTTTGTAGAGTGTAGGGGGACGACCCTCCCCCATAGGCATAGGCTCCAATACAAACATTCAAAATCAATAGGGGCACGCCCAGCCCCCCCCCCCCTCCAGGATCGCCACCAATCCTAATGCTACGGGCGTTCGCAACAAGGGCTGACATCTCAGCGTGACACAACGCCCAATCGTGCATTTCATTTTGGAAACATACACAATAATGTAAATAAATTACTTGAACCTACAGCATTAATGATTTCACAAATTTCCCAAACTGCCTCCTATTAACAGTGGCCTCAGTAAAGTACAAGCAGGCTGGAAGGAACCTGGGACATTATACTACACAAACTGAAAAAATGTAGACACATAACTTCGCTTCTAAAGGCTGTTAAAATAATTTTAGCATTGTAACCTTTGATCGTCTGCTCGAAAAGGTTTGGAAACGTTGGAAACAATCAAGTAAACACATACCTCATTAACACTTCAAAAATTTGACTTTCGTCCAACATCAAGTACTTTCTTTTCATTTTACCAACAAAGTTGGTATAACCATGGAGGTAAAACTCAGCAGACGGAATACCCATTTCCCTTACGATGTTCTATGTGGAAGAGGAAAGGATTGTCTACAGAAGTGAGCGGTGAAATACAGAAATAAAAGAGAGAAGGGGGATATGGGGAGTATCAAGATGGAAAGGAAAGATAGGGAGAGAGATAGAAGACGAGAAATGGGGGCGAAAAGTGAGAGAAAGATCAGGAGAGGGAAAAAAGTGAGAGAGAGAAAGAGGGAGAGAGATATAGATGGAGAGAGGGAGGGAAAGATAGGGGAGGCTAAAGTTAGGGAGATACAGGAAATGAAACAGAGAGAGGGACAGAGACACGGACGGAGGCCACATATATGACATAGGTCAATTCCAAGGACATTTGAGACAAATTGCCCAATTTGCGGGGTGTTATTTAGTGATGAAAATCGCAAAATCACTCGTCATTTATCCAGACCTCCATAAATTTACTCGCAAGCTTTTTGAACCGAAACTTTCCCAAATCCAACTAGTATGTAGACCGATACTCTGGTTGACGTCAAACGATCTTTAAAGGGGAAGTTTGCCCTGACGAAAAGTTTGTTGTAAAATACCCCCCAAAAATAAAAACAATTGTGATAATTTGAGGAATATCCACCAACTATTTCGAAAACTATTACAGTTTCAAGTTTTTGATGTGTGACGTCATATATGATTAATACAAAATGTATAAAATCCGATTTTCTAATGGTTCATGATGATTTATCTCTTGATATACGTAAGGTACTATAATAACTATTTTCTCATTTTTCTTTTATTTTCACTACATGATATACGGGAGCTGATCGCATTTGACGTCACAAATCAAAACATTAAAATTCTTATAACTTGTTAATCTTTGATGGATTTTCAAAACATTTTTCTGTTATTTTTACAACAAACTTTTTGTCAACGAATACACAGAATTCCCATGGCCTTCATTCACTAAATGAATATTCAGGTTGAATTTTCAGTACACTTCTTTTCAGCACTTTTCATCCCTTTACAGTTCCTTACTTTCCATTTCTCCCTGTTGTCCTTGCTAAGGATAAAATTATGGGAACAAAAACGATTCACCTCATAAAATCTCAAAATTCAACGAAAAAGAAAATGTAATTTTTAGAATGTTTACACCGGAAGATATCACCGCCATGGATAACTGACATCCATGCACCCTACCCCTCCTTTTAAAAACAAAACCTTTCCTAGAAAATCGGAAACCCCAGATGATGCAATTACGATAAACACACGTTTCAATATGAGATGAACTGTTCATTATACGCATCTTTTTATGTGTTAGTAATGTTATTATGTAATCTTGTTTATAATTTCAAAGCCACAGACGCCATTGCGAGGGGAAGTTCATATGGAAAGCTTGGGCATGAGGGTACGGTAGCTGGAGAAAGAAAGTCGGAGCGCGCGATTGCGGGGGCTTTTTTGGTTTAGCTCGTAATGGTACGAATCGATAATAATCGAAAGTAAACAAAATTTGGGTGTTTTTTCTGTTTCGTTTTCACGCCTGCCGGATGTGTTCCATATGGTCAAGATCCACGGACATACGACGAACAATTTGACGAGTTTGGTCAACTTTTGGTCGATTTTCGAAGAAAATGATTAGGGCCTACCAGTTCGGTGACCTCCGTACGGTGTCCATATACCTACGGGGCTAGTAATGATAACCAAAACATAAACAGGAGACATCTAACCCCATGTGTGTCTTTAGATTAACTGATACCAATCGAAATGAGTGTAACGAACCAGGTATATTATAAACATTTTCAACCAAACATTTCCAAAACATGACATGTCTCCTTTTTCGCTGAATATGCCCAAAACAATGTTTGAAGAGAAAAGAACAGAGGAACGGACGAAATTTCATGTCAATCAACATGGTTTAATTGTATTCATTTTATTTATAAATCGAATGTTGTTTCCGAAGAGAGGTGTAAATCAGATTTTTTTACACTCAGGTCAGTGATAAATTTTGGCGAAATAGCCATTTTTTTAATTTTTAATTAAAGATTTTTAAAAGACATGTTATGTGAAACACATAGGGCTAAACGTAATGATAGCTCAGCTATCATACACTATGTAAACTGTTTTGAAATATATTTCCAACTTACATTCTAAATTCCAAGGATTTACAATAAATCCAAATAGGCTGTGTATAGTGACCAGCCGAATTTAGAATTTATTTCAAATCTTACAAGATTAACTTTCAAATCTCAAAATATCTAAATTCAAATCTTTTAGATTAATATTTAAATCAAACAAGGTTTAAATCTAATATTCGGCTGTTCAATATTCACAGCCGATCTGGTTTTATTTTAAATCCTTGGAATTTAGAGTGCACTCTGCCTTCATAACCACTAAACCATAAAATTGATAAATACTCAAATTCAGTCATTATTCATTAACGACTTCACCTTTTGAAAGACCTTTCCTTTGAAAACGTTTTTTTTTTAACCAGTAACCAACTGCTGTTTCATCGGAGGTTACAGTTGATAGGGGTAAAGATACAATTCACATAATCTCTACTTTTTCTGGCAACTTTCCTTCAGAATTGAATGTCTTTAAAATACAGGTATACGTGTCAGATACGCTGTCAGTATCGAAGCTAATCTTGAAACTGAAAACGGGTAATTCTGTGGACATACAGACATATGAGCTGTTGGAAAGGACAACTCGAGGTTAATCTCGAAATTATCCCTGTTAATGGAATATTTTTCGGTTGATCTAACATCTAACCAACCAAATCTCAAACGAAAACTCTTCGAAAGCTCCTCCGCATCCTTGTAATTTCGCCTCCTTCAGCGATCAATATGAATTATTAATTTCACGACGATCACATGGGCTTCAAATTGACATTCTTAAATCTTAAGGATCACTTTGTAAAGATATATTAGTGACAGTATCCCTGATTTGTATGGCTTTCCTACACGATCCATCGCCTATCAAATGATACTTGACTACTACAGCTCAAACAATAATGACGTAAACTCTTTTATAACTGTAAACTTGGCGCTATTATATAAAATCATATTTCTGAAGGAATATGATTGTAGGGTCTTGAAAGCAATCGTCTGATTTTATTTGGATTGCCTATGTAGGCAAACAATGAGGAAGAACATCAATCAATGTCGAACTAAGGTTTTGATATTGATGTGGACATCATAATAATATCGAGTTCATTATGACTTATTCGGCGACCTTCCCCACGATCAAGGGCGGCTCAATCGCCCATAATTCCTTTATTTTTTATGATGATGACTTATACTAGATGTTGTGGAATTCTGTTGACTTTCTGCTTCATTGCTAAACAATGGAAGCTTTTACCAGCTAACCATGGAGCTACTAACGCCAGGGTACGTTATCGGGCAGTGTATGATTCATCTCTCCGAAGATTTACTCCATGTTTGACCATGGTTTGACTGACAAGATAGAGAAGTCGAATGTCATCGAAATCGAAGAGATTCCCGTTCTAAGAATGGTAAATTGCCAATTCGTCTACTGCCAACTCGTCCACTAAGCAAATAGTCAACTTTCCATCAGCATTTCGTCCACCAGTCATTTGGTCTGATAACCATTTGGTCCGATCATCATTTCGTCTTATCACCATTTCGTCTACGAGCATTTCGTCTCACAACCCAGTTGGCGCAGATAATCAACTAGATTGAAGAGTGCCAACTTAACTCCAACACCAACCAACCAGTTGGTCTAATATCCATTTCATTTTTATTCATTTCGCACAATATACAGTCCAATTGGACCATGTGGTATAGGTATATGAACTAAATGGCTATTGGACCAATTGGTTATAAGACGAAATGGTAATTGGACGACATGGCAATTAGACCATGTGGATAGTGAACGAACTGATGGTAGACCAAATGATAGTAGACGAGTTGGCAATTGGACGAACTGGCACTAGACGAATTGCAAATAAACCGTACGAATTTTGTTTATGTTTGTCACACTTTCAGAAAATGGGAATACTATTTTTCGAACGATAACATTTAAAATACCCCTGATTTTTTTTCTCATTTGAAATAAGTATTTATCACAAACTTGTAAACACAAGCATTTATTTTTTCAGAATAAAAATTCACACGATTGTCCACGAATTACTGACTAGACTCGAGCAGTTTCGAAACGAGTCGAGTATCCTTGGCGGGTTCAATCTTCGCTAAATATTGACCACACCCTCTGTCATTCAAAACAAAGCGTTTCTACAAATAAAAAAAATAATAAGATACAATCTACAAAAATAAGCTGTACTTTCCTGACTTTTCATCTTCCAGTCGTTTCAGACTTGGTTTGGGCATATTTTCTCTCGGCAGCTTACAAATCGGTTTGAAATCATTGTCACATTTTTTTGCCTTCTTTTTGAAGAGAAATAAAAGACATTCCGTACATACATCTACAAGCAAATATAATCAAAGAAACATACGTCATATACCTGGCATAACTGAAAAAAATATATGATACGAAATATTAAAGAGTAACGCACACACAAAAAATGCACACAACCATGATCACAAAGAATCTCCTTCAAAAAGTAAGTTCAAAGTGAAACATTTTTACTATAAGGATATACAGAGGTGTCGATCCATGTATCTTGTTGGGAGCGGGGGAAATGAGAGAGAAAACAAAAATCGGCGCGCTTCGCGCATCAAAATTAATGATAAGACAGAAGTACATATTTTTGCCTAGTTTAATGATTTTGTAGTGCTTTCTCGTGCTCTTTAAAGCATACTGCATAATGTATATTATGAATTTTTCAAAAAGTAAAATACTTTAGGGACGATATGTTTGACCCTCCCCAATCGACGCCTCTGATGATACGGACATGTAATACAGGAAAACCATGATCATGATCATTTAATCATATATCAAGAGGAATATTTATGTGCTCAATAAAATTAAAGGGCAGATGACGGTCCGCTTGTCAAGCGTGAAAGGGTCTGAAAGCAGTGACCCACCTCTTTGAGCTGAGGTCATCCTCAATTTCAAAGATGACAGTTTATCATAAAAGACCTGAAGCAGTTCGTGTTCTTTTATAAACATTGATATAATCAACTGTAATATGAATATCCATTTCAAAGCGTCATTGTTGTTAAATTCCAAAGAGCGTTTTTCATCAATATTTAACATTCCAAAATGTTTGATTCATAGGAAGCGAAAGCAAATTTCAACACTGCCATAGCACTTGCCATTTTTTTATAGTCAAAATCAGCAAGTGGATAAAATATAAGACTTGAAAATTCATTAGATTAAAGAATTAGAACAAATAAAATTCGTTGATATTTATCTATGTTCAAATTGAGAGAGTAAAGAACATAACTAAAAAATAAATTGATTTATTTATAAGTTATAACCATCAATAGACACAATTCAGTTACATTCATTTTTCACCCTTGCGTCTAATCGTGCCTGAAGTTCTACGGCTTATCTTGCCTAAATAAATATTATTCAACACAATGCCCCTAACACAGCAAGGGAATAAGGGGAATTTTTAATCAGTTATAGTTTACAGTTGCAGTATACTGTTTATTCTACTTCCAGCAATAGCGAGGATTAAGTATATTCAAACATGAAACAAAATTACGGCAAGTAAGAAATATATTTTCTGTACAAATAAGAGCAAATTATTTCAAAGTACATCTTCTTAAACGTTAAAAATGAATTTTAAAAAATAGTGCAAAAAGGGACTTCATATAAAAAAGTATAAATGCTGTTTAATTTCTTTACAAAAAACAACGCCACTAACCATGAACTTCAAAGTTTTGTTTGTTTTTTACTAGTAATTCAATCATCAATAAATTAAGCATCTAGTTATTTAAATTTCTCATCACTTATTTAAGCTGTTAAACAACTGCTGTAAAGAGAGTAAAAAGCGCTGTAAAAAATATGTACACAGCGTTCTTATACTGGATACCAAATACCATGATCATACACTTGGCAGGGTAAATATACATATATTCATTATTATCAATATCATATATATTATTAACTTCATGCGCACCTCGAAGAATTTGACATTGCTTTTAAAATATTTGTTTAACTTTGATATGTTTGAGGTACAAAGAATTCCACAAATACATTTTTTAAATATCATATAAAATATGAAAATTATACAAATTTAAATTATAATATTGATTTCGACCGCCGGGTAAGGGTGAAACATCACTTAAAACTGGCTTATGAATACAAATTCGATTTTATAATACTTGTTTGGCAAGAGAGATGGTTCGGATCAACGATTTACAATGAATGAATTAAGAGGATACTACTATTGTAAAGCAAGGTCAACAAAGAAAGGGAATGCCTGGTGAAATGAAACGAAATGGAAATGAATATCCATATCAACTCTGAAAACTAGACAGAATTTCACGCAATCAGGGCTGAAAATAACTGCATTTTTTTGCATTTTTTAATGCAACGAAACGATGGATTTTCTAATAAAGAATTGTTTTCATTGGTTTTAAGTTGTCTGGCAAGTGGTGGGCCTACATTGCTATTAAGGAGTTTATTCATTATGGTCCAAAACGTAACAAGTGGCATAAGATAAAATCCACGTAAATTTACAAACGGGTATATATAAAAGGGGGGGGGGGGCATTTTTTTGAGGCAAACAAGCCGAGCATTGTATCTAGATATATTTGGCATGGCTCAATGTCACTATCGAAAATTTAGGATCGTTTTTCTGATCTTCATTATGCCTATATTATAATATAAACTTTATATTATAATATAGGCATAATGAAGATGGATGAAAGAAAAAATATAGATAAAAGAAAAAATAAAAGAATCGTATTATTGACAAACTGATATATCAGGCCTATTAGACAGATATATTGTTAGATAGATAGATAGATAGATAGATAGATTGATGGATGGATGGATATACAGGTATTACAGTTAATCAATCAATCAATCAATAAATCAATCAATCAGTCAGTCAGTCAGTCAATCAATCAATAGATAAATAGATGCTGAAGCAGGAGTTAATTGAATTTGAATAGGCTTGGATCCCTCTACCTCAAAAACAAAGGTTTCAATTTCAATGATGTTGCAGTCATCATAAATCAAGGGCCATTTCGATTGTAATAAATCATCAACAACGTAAATCATCATAAAATAAAGATAAAGGGTGTAACGTCTTGCATACTGAGAATTTGGAAAAGACGGGGGAAAGAATCCGTTAACAGTGCAATGCAAAAGCAAATTTGGTCTCATAAATAACTTTCAAATCTTGCGAAGCAACATTCACTTCGATCAATAAAGGGAACGGGTTGAAATATGTGCTTTCGAAATATTATGCTAATTTCAGCATGCTGCATAACACCCAGATCAGATGTCCTAGAAACATACCAGGCAAGAATTGGATGCCTTATTATGCGCTGAGTTGTGGGTGCCTCGCAGCTCGTTTTTATACCGACAAGGCACACGCCCACCCTCGCGAAATCAAATTTAGACATTGAATACCTAAGTCTTTACCAATAAGAGAAAACAACAAAATAAGGTTTTAAATTGAGCTAGTATCGCCTACCTCGTCTTCTTGCCAACCATTCTCCATGAAGGGACTGGCTGGAAGCACAAAATCCGAATCGCTGCAAGTCGACGACTTCTCCAGTTCGTTTAGAAGACCATCGTTCCCGAACAGCGACAAGTCAGGCAAGATGCCGCCCGTCTCGGCCATACTGTCACCACTGCTCTGCTGCGGGTGCATGGAGAAAATAGAAACTGTCCTCAACTAATTGATCAAATCCAAAGAAAAAGTTGGGAAGAAAAATCCATGTAAAAGTGTAACCTGGTTTGGGTCCAACGTTGTTACTTTTCACTTTAACACCTGAGACATGACGTGAGACGAAGCAAGCATTGCATGCCTTATAACCCAGTATTTGAGGGTGGAAGACCGCAGACAGTTTATGACCTATATTTGCCAGTAGCTTGCTTACTCTGATGGAAATTCGGTACGGATTGGCTACCTGCCTTCACGCCTGAACGTGGGCGCGGGCGGCATAAATCGAGGCACTCGATACTTGCAGGAGCTCGCGCTTCAATATGCAGTCATAATGCGCTTGCGCAGTTATCTTTAGCCAATCATAACACAGCTACGATTTCTACTCAAACAGAGTTTGTACTCGGGGTTTTTTTGTGAATGAATTCACAACCCGTTATCATTATCAATACAAATTATGTTGCTAAGTAGTAACGGAAATACATTGATTTTGTGCTCTTGTATCATATAAACCAAAAAAAAATCCAACGAAGATATTTTATTCCTAATTCATTGCAAAAATATCGAGAACCAGACGTGCTTTTTTATAAGGGCTTAGAAAAATACTTAGCAAGGCTGTAATGTCTAATTGCACATAATCGAGTCGTAAATCTTTTCTGCAAACAACTTGTATAAAAGGACTTTATTGAAGCCCCCGCACGAGTATCAGAGCTGCTTAGTACTAGTGGCCAAAATAATCGCAGGAGAAAACATAACTACAAAAGGAATTTCTATATCTCTTTCTAGCTGCAAAACATTTTTTCTTCTAAAGTTTATTTTCAAAGTTTGAATTCATTTATCAGACACATATCAGGGGCCGCGGAAGTGGGGGGCTTCAGCCCCCCCCCCCCACTTTTTCCAAAACCTTGCACAAAAATGTAAAAATGACCATAGGATTGTGATTTTTTGCATGGTCAGCCCCCCCCCCCCCACTTTGAAAACCGTTCCGCGGCCCCTGCATATCATCGTCAGAAATGTGTGAATATAATCTGAATTATGATATATAGGCCTATCGGTAAAAAAAAACATTAAAGATGTCAAAATGTGAAGAAAAGGGAATCTATGACTCTTATTTCAATATTTTTTAATACGAATCATCTTTACAAGTATGGAATATGACATGACAGCAATTTTCATGTATAAGATGTTTTTAGTCATGAAAAATGAATAATGACTATCAAAGTGTCTTATCGTGAACTATGATAGCATAACCGGGAAAGGAATCTCATTCCGACCATCAATTCAATGAGCTAATCAATGTTAAGAAAATAATTAAGATATAATGTGTCCCCGCACCACTTGTATAACTGGATTAATAATTGAGATAGACCGAAGAGTTGGTCTACTTTGGGGGTCGGGTTGGTTTAGTGTGGTTTAAATCATGTTTGAAATATTGCATTTTTTCATTATCATCACCATTCTAATTAAGTTATTTATAGGCCTATATTCATCTATTAATTTCTCACCAGGGTACCCCATTAACCCTGGATATTTGTATTCATGGCCGTATACACACATAATGGAACGGGTCTGGGTGCAGTTATGACCCCAAGCAATTTCCAAAGTGATCATTTTCTTGTTTACACTTATCATATTCTACCAAAATTGAAAAATCGACTCAATTTCGATATGAGAAATTCCTGGAAATTAGAAAGTCACACTTGAAAGGTCTACTCTGGACAGTATGGGAAAAGTGTCTTCTATAAAGAACCCCCCCCCCCCTTCTTCATTCTGTAAAGATCCTACGACCTTGATCATCTGTAAAGGCATGCCATGCCCTGAAAAATGGTAGACTTGTATCCAATATTAAAGAGCCAAATGAGTACACTTCATATTCCAAGTAAAATATCCAGTACATTTCCATTATTATTACTCCTACAAAAAGAGCAGATATAAGGCTTTTTTATGACTAAATAAAAATAATCATTACTACAAAAAATAGGTTTACTTGATTAGCAATAAAGCAATATCAAGCCAGTGAACTTTGCTAGCAGTTGAGTCACAGGTACGATCATTATACTCGTTTAAGTTTAAGATTATCAATGATTATTGCTTGAACCGAAAGAGACGAATAGGGGTATATTATGAACAAATACTCAACCAACACGACCCTCTACACGTTATCAGGGTGTCATATGGATTTTAATGTCTTTTCAAAATAAAGTTATCTCTTCTTTACATTGGACATTTCCGTTTTTTTTATTTGATCTGGACATGTAAGGCATTGATTGACATCTGTCTGCATTTGTTTTTATTTGCTCATGTATTTTTGTTTCCGTAGTTATTGTTGCCATGATTTAAGGCTCATCTTCCTTCTTTGGCAATTTCACGTCAGTCAGTAAATATGAAAACTAATCTTCAAAAAATACAAAATTCTTACTCTATAATCTGTCTTCTGATAAGTTTCAAGACTATGATCAGGTTAATATTTCAACAAAGATTCCTTAACGTAAAATATCCAATCTACATCGCTTTCCCCATCTTTAGATTTCAAGTCCACCCCATAAAATGTTAATTTTAATGAATAGAGAAAATCAAACAAGCATAACGCTGAAAATTTTATCAAAATCGGATGTAAAATAAGAAAGTTACAAAAGTTTAAAGTTCCGATTATTTTTCACAAAACAGTTATATTCATAACTCAGTGACATGCAAATGAGAGAGTCGATGATGTCACTCACTCACTATTTCTTTTGTTTGTTTTTTTATTGTTTGAATTATACAATATTTCAATTTTTGCAGATTTGACATTCAAGACCAACTTGACAGAACCATCAAATGTTAAAACAATGGTATGTTCAGGAAGAAATAAAACATCGTTTCGTACGACAACAGGGAGAAAATTGAAATATTTCATATAATAAAATACAAAAGAAATAGTGAGTGATGTCATCAGTCCCCTAATTTGCATAACGACCACGAAGTGAATAAAACTGTTTTGTGAAATTAAGCGAACTTTGAAATATTATAACTTACTTTTTTTCATCCAATTTTGATGAAATTTTCAGTGTTATGCTTGTTGGATTTTTCTCCTTTTATTCAAGTCAACTTTTTGCTGGGGTGGACTTGTCCTTCAAACATCGCCATCTTTCGTCTCTCCCCCCCCCCCCCCCCCATAATAGCCGTTTACATATTCTTTTTTTACATTTTTTTCCGCGAATATTCTCTCAATTGCATTCCTCCAGCAAAACCTGATGACAACGCCTAATCGTTCTTAATCCAATATTTGACTAGTGAGGGATGAAAGACGGATGGTGAATAGAATACAAAAAAAATGTCACAATAAAAAAGATGATATAATAATGATAATGGTCTTCTAAGAAAATATCAGTGGGGCAGTTGCCACAGTCGATGCAAACAAAACGTTCGCGGTCGTACCATACAATCATAGACAGATATGAAAATAACAAACCATGATTAAACATCCTGACTTGAACCTCCTGATAACAAAAGCCTAGTTCAAAAGAAGTCATTTCAATAAATAAAGGTATGATGATAGTATTCGTTGGTTGAAATATGATCATATTCAAGAAATACACTTTTACAATACAATTTCCCTGTTGGGGTAAATCAGGTATGACCAATTAGTTATTGATCAAAACTTTATTATAACAGCTTCTCGATATATTATATAACATAGAGAGGTGTGGTTTAATGCAATTTAATTGGAAGAAATAGGTCTATTAATACGATGATGATTTTGTACTCTGATGATCATGGGACCGATAATTATTTTCTAAGAGGTGATGCTCGTTCGTTACGAAAAAAATGACGAGCAAAAAAAAGGTTACCTCTCTTGAAGGTGATTTTGGTCCAGAAAATTTTGACAAACAAGCAAGTAAAAAAGTAAATGGGGGTTCACAAGCAAAACCCAGGGCCATGATCATAGGCGGCGGAAGCGGGGGGGGGGGGGACGGGGGGACGTGTCCCCCTTAAATTTTAGTTTGGGGGGACGATCCCCCCTAAATTTAGTTTTGATAACCTTTTTTTTGTCAAACTTTTTTCCTGCGTCCCCCCTAAATTCACGTGGACCCTCCCTGAAACGTGTGTTGTCCCCCCTAAAATTTAGGTTGAGGACCTTTTTTTTTAAATTTTTGGTTAGCAACTCATAGAATTTAAGGTGATGACCTTTTTTTTTTTTAAATAAAATTTAAGGTGATGACCTTTTTTTTTTTTTTTTTTTTTTGCTTGTCTCAGGTGGACACCGCCTAAATTTTCTGGCTTCCGCCGCCAATGGCCATGATGGTAATCCGTAAAAGCCTCCTAAGTAGCTATTTATGAAAATAATTTAGAGATCTAATAACATTTTTTTTTACCTGTGCATATTGTATACTGAATGCCTGTCATCTTTTGCATAATTAACGACAAAGCCCATTTTCGACAACCTGAAAGCTTTTCGGAATTAACTCTTTACATGCTGAATGTAATTTCAGAAATTAACCTTCTACTAGAGGCTCCCTGAATAAAAAAAAAATAATGAATTTAAAAAACAGAGAATTAAAAAAAAATGATTTAATATTTTAACCCAGCATGTCAAGATCCAGCACTATAATTAATGTACCTTAATACAAGCTGGAAGCACTTTTCGAATGCTAATGGAGACTATTATTTTTTTCAGTTTTTAAAACCTCCCCTCCCCCCCCCCCTCCCTTCCGATTCTTTGCTGTACCCGTGTTTTGTTTTAATAAAGTGGATGTAGAATGTTCAAGAACATATAGTTCAAGAAAGCAAAGCGGCCTATTTTCTTTCCTCTAGGAGGGAAATAAATGTATACAGACTGTTCAAGAACAAGCAAGCGAGAAGCGAATCGGCCGAATTATCATGACAGCATTGTTGTTTTATTAATTCTTTGAAGGTAAAGGATCAGGTGTACAATTTAGGTGGATTTCTATCTACAATTTCCAATAAGAAAAAGAGCAGTTTTTTGTGTTATTTTTGTTTTCTGTTTTGGTTCTGTTTTTAAAGAATATATCGGCTCTCCCGGCTACGTATAGGGACCCCCCCCCCCCTCCCTCACCCTTCAAATTCGCCCAATGCTCATACACTATAAAGAAAAAAAAGCACTGTCATTAGTCTGCAGGCACAGACCCTGATTGAAACTTCGATCAACAAGACTATTATAGCACATATAAAACTTCTGTTCACAAATCTTTGTCTGTTTGTATAGGCTGCGCATTCAGACCCCTTAACTCGAGTGAAGGATTTGCCGTTGCCCTGGAATGCCCCGGTCATTGCGGACTTCCAATTAGGTAGTCTCAACGTTATATTTCAGGTATGTTGAGAGGGTTTCTTTTCATTTGGTCCAATGCCACTTCGTCCAATTGCCAACTCGTCTACTGTCATTTGGTCAACCATCCGTTCGTCCAATTTCCACATGATCTAATTGCCAGTTCGTCCACTCACCATTTCGTATAATAACCAGTTGGTCCAATAGCCATTTGGTGTAATTAGACTAAGTGTTGATTTTGCAAAAAATAATGAAAATAAAACGAATATTAGACCAACTAGTAATGAGGCAATTAATGGTCGTAGACGCGCTGGTGATTGGACCAAATGGTTGGTGGACGAAATGTTGATGGGCGTAATGGCATTAGACCAAACGTAGGTAGACCATGTGGTGAATGGACGAGTTGGCAGTGGACGAAATGGCAATTTACCTGTTGGGAGTCTTGCAATACACTTCCGTTGCCACAACAATCACTAGGACATCCCACCTCGCTGCAGAACAAAGTTCAACAATCAAGTTTAAACACTTCCATTTTTACGGGTCTTGGAAACTACAGATTATCATTAATTGCCATGCACATAATTTACTGTGCGTCACATTTAAGAAATATGCTCTTTTGTTTGTATCTACATTTAGAGTGGGTCAAATCCGGGGGGGGGGGGCAAATATATATCTCCCCACCCCGTTCTCTCTTTTCTTTATCTCTCTCTCTCTTTCTGTTTTTATCTCTTTCTTCCTCCTCCTTTTTTCACTCCCTCTCTGTTTCCTGTATCTTTCTGCCCATTCTACATCCTTCTCTCCTTTTGTCTACCATACCTTCTCTCTTCATTTCTTTCATTTATTTATCTATTTTATGTCAACACATCATAATATTCATCACATGACGCAATCATATCATAATTATCATATCATAATTTTCATATCCCATCATATCACATATGAAATATAAAATCGGTTCATTTTCATATCATGAGCAGGGGCGGAAATCTCTCCCAAAAGGTATAGGGGGACAAGGGGCTGGGAAATTTGACAAGCAAAAAAAAAAAAGAAAAGGTCATCACCCCAAATTTAGGGTCAATTCGACGAAAATAAATTGGACAAAAAAGGGTTATCATCCCAATAAGGTCATCTCGTCCCAAATTACATGTTTTATTTCGATTTTGAATGATTTATTTCTTACGATCATAAAAGTCCAAAAATAGTAGGGGGACATTTGATATTGTGTCCCCCTACTATTTTGAGTAGGGGGGACACGACCCCCTGTCCCCCCTGGGATTTCCGCCCATGATCATGAGCCTGTTATATGATATTATTACATCACCATGTCATAATATATCATTATCAGGATAATGTTCTGAAGGCCATCACCTTATTGTTTGATCGATCTTTATCTTCTTTTTTTTCAATATGCAAAGTCATGAAGAGGGGACTGTGCTTACATCTTTACAAAACATGACCCATACGATGCGTAATCAATAAAATGGCATCTGCGATTTGAGCGAGGACCAATCGGTCACCTTCAGGCGTAAGGGGAGGAGGGTGCCACGCCCACGGATCACGTGACTTCTGGTATGTCCGCCTGAGATCATTTGTGTGTCTTGAAACTGTTTGCAATATGAATGCATAAATTCAAAGAATGCGTGTATCAAGAATGAAAAATGGAAGTAAAGGAAGGGGTGCTGGTTTATTGGAAACGATCCGGAAGCTGGGAAATGAGAATACGATAAATATATCTTTCTATTTGCTGGTTGAAAAATTGTGTATCGTGTGTATAAGTGCCAACATGAAAAGGTATGTGAACATAGGCGGAAATCTCTCCCCAAAGGTAGGGGGACCAGGGGCTGGAAATTTTTAAAAGAAAAAAAAAAGTTATTACCCAAAATGTCAGGTCATTTCGAACAAAATGATGTTGACAAGCAAAATAATAATAATAAAAAAGGTTAACACCCAAAAAGTAAGGTCATCTCGTCCAAAATACATGCTTTATTTCGATTTTGAATGATGTATTTCTTTCTATCATAAAAGACCAAAAATAGTAAGGGGACATTTGATATTGTGTCCCCCCCCCCTCCCCAGTTGCGGACCGTGACCCGGAGGAGACAAACCATTGGAGGGGCACAGAATTGTTCACAAACAATACAGTGCCCCTCAGCCACTGGTTTCCCCCTATTATTTTGGGTAGGGGATAGCGTCCCCCTGTCCCCCCTGGGATTTCCGCCCACGTATGTGAAACAGTGTTGGGCTCAATTGCAAGGTATTGTAATTGTATTTGAAATTTTAAAAGGGAAAGTAATTGTAATTGTAATTGAAAAAAGTGTAACATCAACTACTGTGTATTACCTAACAATAAATTAACTTAATTTATGATTTGATTTATTTAGTCTTTTCATGTCAACTGTTGCAGCATCAAAGAGTGAAATAGGCAGAATCCGAGGTCTTTAACATAAACCTTCATCTTGTCAGTTTCTCTGTAACTTTGAATTATCATAAATAGGCCGTGCTTGGCATACAGAATACATAGTGATTTTATTTATGACTTTTATAGAAAGTATTTGAAATTGTAATTGACAAAAGTAATTGGTAGATGTAATCGAGAAAAATGTAATTTCATTGAAAAGTAATTGTAGTTGAACATTTTTTTTCAATTACGTAATTGAAGAATGTAATTGAACCCTGATGTGAAATATTCTTGGTTCAAACATGAAAGAATGATTTATTAGATTGATAAAAAATAAACACTGTAATGACTTTTGACTTGTTAATTTTCAATGCATTCTATTAAACATCAACAAAAATGATATATACAAACATATAAAGAATCATGTCAGAATAAAAGAAGGAAACATACAATGAGCATTTCGTGGAGGTGGGGGAGGGGTAAAGCGATTGGTGCAATTCGTTTTTTTTATTAACTCTACAATTAAAACAAATTAAAAATTACTCGCTTGCGTTTTTTCTATAGAAATTTTGCCCCGTACGCAATCTTATGCCCCTCGCAATTTTTGCTCATTACGCCACTGCAAAAATTGAAAATTGAAAGGGCAGAAGATCAAAAGAATGGGAAATGCAGGAATGTTAAGATATATTGACGCGTTACCAGACACAAGACAGTTATTATACACACCGCATTTCAACATTTGCCATCCACTTCAGAAAGTATGACGTCAATGTTCTGTTCAAACACCACAGCGTTCTAATTGTGGTCTATATCTCTAATTATTTATCTTTCGTTTAATTGTGTTAAGGCCACATTCCTGTCCGTATCTACGGTAAATTGGCATAATATCGATCAAATAGTTAAGTCCGAAGTCCGGTGTCTTTTCGATCCCCAAGGTAAGTCAACCACGATAGCGTCATCCAATTCAGACGTGTCAGTCGGCAGGTGTATCGAAACGGATTCAAAGTGCAAAGTTCTAGTAATGACACGAAGCCCGACATGACACGAAAGCCCGACACCATATAAACTGTGTATGATATATGTAATCAATAAAAATGATAAAAATGTTATATAGGTAACGGCTATTCAACCCGGAACATTATTAAAGGCCCGGATTCGAATATAATTTTGGTGCTTTGACAGCTTTCTTTCGGGGGGGGGGGTTGTTTTGTATTCTCCCCTTTTAAATCTTAAGAAAACTACTGTCACAACTAAAACTAAAACGGTTACGATCGCTGTACGAACCACTTTTTTCACGTTTTCGTACAATTTGTTTTAGGAGGTCACACGAAGCGTTCATAGAGATGTTCAAAATTGTTCGATGGTCATGCCCACATTTATCTTTTGCTACGTACGAAACATTCCTTTCGTAGAGCGGCCGTGCGATCTACTTACGAATAATATAAAGGCGGTGCAGGTGAAACATTTTGTAATGCTAAAATTTTTTTATAGAACCAAAACATTCTTACAACCATCGTAGGAATGCTTTGATTTGTTCAAGGTATATATGAAACAAAATTTGTAATGTTACGGTTACACATACCTTTAGGAACGCCGTACCAACGATTTTTTTTTATACATAGCAATAAATGGTAAAGGTAATTGTGACCAAAGCATGGGTGTCTGACAAAACTGCAATGGTGAACTTTATAGACATTCGTAATGCTGCGGTCACATTTCCCCTACAGCGGCCTCGAAAACAGTCATTTTTCCATATTCATTCAAACCTCCTCTATATGTAACTGGTGCAAAAAAATGTTAAAACGGTGTTCGACTCGCCCTACGGCCGCCGTAGGGGAAATATGACTGCGGCATTAATCAAACGTACGAACTCTATAACCATTATAATTATGACAGTGAAGTTGTTCTTGCAACTCCGTAGGATGACCTTCAAAAACTATATAACCTATTGCGAATACCTGAATGCATTCAGACGGGAGACGGGAATAATCATGCTTCATTCATACGAACATTTTGGATGAAATATTCCGCTATCGATTATGCAACAGGTCCCATGGATAGGGTGCATCTAACTGAGGGGTTATTCTTATTTATTTTAAAAGATGCCGGCGATGGAGATGGTGAATAATGATGTTGATGATGTCTGATTGATGACGGTGATGATGATGAAGATGATGATGATGATGATGATGATGACGAAGATGAAAACGATGTTGATAATGATGATGAAAATTATGATGACAAAGATGATGGAGGTGATGATGATGATGATGATGGTGGTGGTGATGATGATGATGATGGTGATGATGGTGATGTCGGTGGTGGCGGTAATTGCTGTGGCAATATCACAAATGAAAACATTATTGCCAACAAATACAAGTCACCACATATTGTCAATCAAACCGTTTGAATGACAGTTGCATGTTTTGTTTTTATTAGTACCAATGGTTATCATGGCCAATAACAATGCAGAGGATCAATAGCGATTATGTGGACTAATTGGAGACAAAGAAATGCAATCTCGTCCTTGTGTGAATATTATCACGAAGAGAATTAAAAACGAATGACACTCAAATGTCCATGGTCATATTGGTGATAAAATTGACGCTGGTCTAAATGAATGACGTACAGTTTTTTTTTTTTTTGGGGGGGGGCAACTAACCCTATCTTTTTGCAAAATATGTTGACAGTTATAAATGAAAGATTCATTGCTTGATCATCACCATCATCATCATCATTATCATCATCATCACCATTATCATCATCTCTATCATCATCATCAACACTATCATCATCATCACTCTTATCATCGCTATCATCATCATCATCAACAACAACACTATCATCATCATCACTATCATCACCGTCATCATCAACACAATCATCATCATCATCACTCTCATCATCGCTATCATCATCATCATCATCAACACAATCATCATCAACACTATCATCATCATCATCACTGTCATCATTGTCATCACCGTCATCACCATCCTTAACATCATCGTCGTCGTCGTCATTACCATCAAAAGTGAAAGACATTTTACACAATGTGAAACAACATATGAGGTAGGGAACTGGTATAAGGGGCCTTTGGAGCACCCCCCCCCCCTCCCTGTAAAAAGGAATTATCAACAAACAACCACAGTTGTTTCATGAACAAGAATAAAGAGAGAACAGGGAAGGGAAGACGGTTATGTTGTCATTATCTAAACAAATATGTAAAACTCTAATTTAAAAAGAATAAGATTTCCATTTTTAGAAGGCCATTCTTTAGACATTTTTTAAAGAACTGATACACACGTAGGCACACAATTAACTTGGTGTCAACAGTACACTCACCTATTTTTAGCACTGTTTAACTCGTATCTACTCATTCCCTCTGAGATATTAAAGGCCAAATTTGAGAGAGTTCACAGCGATTTCCGTCATCAGTGTCTCTTTATCCACCGACACGGTTGACCGCCACAAAAAATGAAGAAAACCCGAAGAAAATCGAGAGGAAATTTGCATTATTTTTCTCTTTCTGTTCCAAATTACAATGCAATCCGGATTCAGTCTTTCAGATATAGATGGGGGAATTTCAAAGTTCGTCCGATTTGTTTGATTCAATTTGTCTGCTGTCACTTTCAATTTCATTTACAAGCGTCTGACCCCATATCCGTTCCGGAACCCATTCCCTGCGAAAAGCTTCATCCTCGCGTTCACAATCATAATCATGACACAAAGAGGATTCGTTGGGCTATCATCACCGGTAAACTGCTATAAAATTAAAGTATTTCGATCTAAATGATGTATTCTTAGCCCGGAAAACGAATAAGAGGCCTACTTCGCTTCATTGTTCCATCCACTTCATCATCTTTTTGCGTCATTTTGTTTATTTTATGAGCAGCTATTACAAACAAAATAAATAAATAAGGAAACGTGTTACTAGACTATATTAGGATGTTACAATTTTAGTATCACCAGAGTGAAACCTTAAATCGTCCAAAACCTAAAAATGCGTTTCATTATTTTTGTTTTATAAAAACAATAGTGTAAAGTGAAGTCAATCATTTTATTTTGGGAAAACAACTTTCGTTGTGAATGAATATTGTTAGGAATAAGAATCGTGAATATTGTGAAGGCGTCTTGGTGTAACTGTCCTTCTGATAGGGTGCAAGAAATTCGCCAATATTGTGCTACACCACTCCACCCAGGTGAGGTAAATGGGCACCTGGCAGGAATTTATTTCTTGAAACGCTGAGCGCGTACTCGAAGGATATTCACTCATTTTAAAACGAATTATATAATTGCAGCTACTCTTTTTTCCATTTCCCTTGTTGCGATACTTCTCCTATAGCTTTAACGTGTGTATGTGTATCCCTGGTGGCGATGGCTAAATAGCCCAATATGTAAATAATTTATTACCTGCATAAACTAATTCAAAAGTTGTGTTTCGGATACTCTCGGGGCTCAATAGAAAATGGGTGATTTCCCGAGCGCGTGCGAGCTCCCAGGTCCCTGGTCATAAATAGTCTCCGCACAGAGACCCAGTCATTGTAGAGAGGATTACGATTCGAACTGGTTCCGATGGGAGGGGGGGGGGGGGCGGACGGATGGACGTCCGCTCTAAATTTCAAGGATTTAAACTAAATTCAGATCGGCTGTGAAAAATCACCTGTTGAATTTGTGATTTACATTTTTATCATAAATATTAGCTACTTAATCTCAAAACATTTTTTTTTCTTTTTTTTTCATATCCACAAGCTTCAAATCTGTTTCAGTGGTGTATCTAGAGGGGGGGGGGTTAAACTCCGCATTGGCATCCCTAAAAGAGATGGAATTAAACTCCGACAGCCATTTCCCTGCTTACGAGGGTCGCGCAAGTAGAACAGTGGCGCGGATGTACTACTGGGAGGGGGGAGGGGTAGGCCGCAGTCGCCATTGGGTCACTCAAACCCGTGTCTTAATAAGAGGGTCCTGGGTTCAAATCCCACTCGAGGCGCTATAGATAAATGAATCATCGTATATTAGGTTTATTATAGTTACATTTACAGAACTTTGAGAAAACTCTTGAAATCTAGGTTGGAAAAAAAACGTACACACTGAAGATCAACAACACAGATAGGCACATGTTTGGCAGTGTATTAGGTTAAGACCCGACGTCATGTTAGAAATTCATTCCGTTGCACATTTTTTTATTCAAACTTTCAGACAAATGGGTGGTCATTCCATAGAACTCTGTATGTACTCATTTTGGAATCGTTAGCACAACTAGCATTTATTTTGAATACCATCTGGCAAGAAATGTATTCATATTGCTCTGCACTCGACCCAGGTGAGGTGAGTGGATACCTGGCATGAATGAATACGCAGAGCCCGTAAAAGCTGCTCTACTAAAACCAGGGTAATTGTGCTACATTTATTGGAGAGCACTTCGAGACTTAATTGCCCGAATTCTTAAATGGTGGCTAAATTTATCCCGTGGGCTAAATGACGTCAAATGACGCGATTTAGCCCATGGGCTAAGTAAGCCACCCTTCGAGAATTTGGGCCAATAAAGGGCTACCCTGCGTAAATAAAACTGAAATAAATAAATAAATAAAAGTATTTAGCGCGCCACTATGTAAGCAAGTATAATTATTATTATCATCATCATCATGATTGGGTCTGAGATCAAAGACTACCCCGTCCCCCTCTCCGATGCGTGAAAGGTCACAAGTCTGGTGCGTAGACCATGCACGAGGTATCCTGACACTTCCGTGTTTCTTCCCCGTTCACCTAACTGCCTAACAAGCGATGATGGACTGCGGGGTCTCGATAAAGACTAACCATAAAGACTCGATTTGTCGCACTATTCCAAAACCATACTTTTAAACATAGTTTTATGTTTATCTTTAAGGGCAGTTAGGGGTTTTTTGGCAGAAGCTTGGACATTCATTGAGTTCGTATCCTCTTATGTGTATTAAGCCAACACCGTGACTAAACAGAAAGCAAATTGTAAATGTAAAGATCTTTAACGGATAAACAGAACCAAGGGGCAGATAACAGAATGATTTCGGCGTCCAAACTTGGAAAAAAGTTACAAGTGTCTGAAAATAATAATTTTTGTCACACATAGTTCTGAAAAAATTAAAAATTGATTATTTTTATTTATCATTCCCGAAGTGCAATAATTTAAATGACATTACAACTAACAAAAAAAAACTGGCATAAGAACATGTTTGTAAATAATTTTAAGCTAGTCTGTGATCTTGTATTTAACCCCTCCTGTATTTTATGTAAGACTGTGGATTAATCGTTAAATTATTTACGTTTTATTGATATATTCATTTGATTGATTGTAGTATTCATTCATTCATTTAATTTTTTAGATAGACATTTAGTTATTCATGATTATTATTTGTTTTTTTTTCATATACCGATTCATTCACTTATATCGTAGGCCTATACATTCTATCGTCCACCCCTTCGTTTGTTCATTTATTCATTTATCTATCTATTGATTGATTTACTTAGTTTTTACATATCTATTCATTTTATACATTTATTTATGTATCTTTTTGAATTGTTATTTCTTTGTTTTTGCATTCATGGATCGTGTATCAATATTTGTTTTTATATTCACTTTGAACTCTTTCATTATTTTATTTAAAATGAAGGTACATGTAATACCATAGACAGTATGAAAATAATTATTTATTATTCAAGAAGAAAAATAAGAAGGGTAAGGTGTACGAACTTCAACAAGTGCATTTTACCTCAGGTAATTCGATATTCGTAACAAAGTACAGATTTTTTCTTTCTCCTGAAATAGAATGTATTGTAATCATAGCTAGCGGGTTTGTTTCAGGCACATTGGAACTATATCCTGCTTCATTCGGCGCCCCATGCAAACACCCCATCTGTTATGCATATTCGACCTCAATAATACCTTATCAAATAAAGTATCGAATAGCTTATATTCTGTGACGTTATACAGCTATTTCACCCTCCTTTAGCTTCCGTTTTTTCTTCTTGTCTTTTACCCAAAATATCTTATCAAATGTAATATCAAATTGTGTTATATTTCATGACATTTTTGGTTATTTCATCATCACCTTTTTATTTTTTATCTCAATGGACATTGTGTAGGGGGTTGAAGGCCGATACCCTTGCATCGGTGCATAATTTCTTTACCCCCCCCCCCCGCCTTAAGCCTTAAATCATACAAAACACTAAAATAGAGTGAATATTAATTTGCAAATTCCATTGAATTTAATATTGCAGAAAAACTGCATGAGCCCAACGTATCCCCCCCACACACACACACACATACAACACAGCATAATGTGACAAAAAGATTAACTTCTAATGTATTTTCTAATGAAGATACATTCACGTTTATCTCCCCTTCTTAAACGTACTGAGATTTAATTTCCTCCCCCTCCTCCTCCCTCCTCCTCCTCTTCTTCTTCTTCTTCTTCTTCTTCTCCTCCTCTCCCTTCATCTTCTTCCCCTCCTTCGTTTTCTTCTTCCTCCCTTTATTTTTTAACTTTCATCTTCTTGCTGTTATCTTCCTCATCCTTGTTCTTGCTCTTGTCCTTATTGTTTCTCATCTTTTTTTCTATCTATCTATCTATCTATCTATCTTTCTTTCTTTCTTTCTTACTCGCTTTCATCCTTCTTTCTTTCTTTCTTCCTTTCTTTCTTTCTTTCTTTCTTACTCGGTTTCTTCCTTCTTTTTTTCTTTTTTCTTTCTTTCTTTCTTTCTTTATTAATTTCTTTATTAATTAATTTATTCATTTTGTTTCCTGATTCTCCTCTTCTTTCTTTTTCTTTTTCTTTCCACTTCTTTCTTCTTCTTCATCTTCTCATTCTTCTCGTTGAAAATTTAAAATGATGGTAGACCTGACTATGGCCGATAAACCAAATCTCCAGTCCCCACCGTGGGCTGGGGAGGAACAAAATGCCCTCCCGGTGAATCCAAAACACGTGTCAAACATTTCCGATTTGTTTGGAATTGGAACTGATTGCGAAAGGTTAATTCGTGAATTTGGGGGAAGAGCTGTTTTCTGTGACTTCAACTTCAATCGTATAGACGTCCAACATGTTCAAGTTTACAGAGTATGTATGCAAGGTCTTCAGAGTTTACCCTCCGTGAACTTCAAACTATTAAAGGTACATATTATTGCAAGTATTAAAGTGCAGTACATGATATTATTTTAGAATAAGGGTGTGAGGAAGGGTAACCATGGTAAAGAGGAGATTGGGGTAAAAAAAAACAGAAAAGAGGAGAAGAAGGATATCGAGCAGGAGAGGAAGGGGCAGAGTTGAAGAAAAAAAATCCTTTAATGTGCAAGTCTTATCAATAAAGCGATGATAAAAAATAATGATATCGTAATATTTCTATTATCTTTGTCACATTCGAACAGAATGTTAAATTATTTCAATGTCAGGGGTGGATCCAGCTTTCGCCAAGAAAGGGGGGTTATTTTCATCAACATTCCCCAAGATCGGCAAAGAATAAGCTTTTAATAAGTTTCAAGTACACATTAGCTTTGTTGAAGAATATAAGGTGTCTTATGAAGCCGAAGTAGGCCTAATAATGCGAGCGCGAAGCGCGAGCTTAAATTTTTGGATATTTCATGAATTTAGCCTGAAACTTAACATTCTGATTATATTTTTGTCATGAACAAGATGCAATGCGAATGCCAAAGCACGAGTTTAAAATTTTTGATATTCCGACCTGAATTTTTTTTACATTTAAGCACTTTTAATTAAAGAACAAAGTATTGGAGCACGAAGCACGAGCAGATTTTTGAAGAATTAGCACTTCATGTATGACCAGACGATGAATGCGAATTCAAAGCGAGAGCTGGAAAAAGTATTTGATATGCTTAACTGCACATTTCGAGTACTGTTTGTGGAAATATTTGAAGAAGGATATGTAGCTCACAAATAATGCGAGCGCGGAGCGCGAGTTGAAAACATTTTATATTTAGAAGTTTTGGGTGTTTTTTCAGTCGTGAAAACAATGTGTTTCTCGATAAGACTAGATAATAAAAACCGAAATTGTGAGTATATTAACTTAAAAACGAGATATTTCAAGCCCCGATTTTCCTCTTTAGCAGATGGTTATCTCAACGGGCAATATGACTGTACCATTAGCATCAGTATGTAGGCAGAAATAAAAAAAATATATTACCACGCAGTTTTCATCTTTCCGTCGATGTGTCACTAAAAAGGGGTAACGAACGCCAAAAAATGACCCACATCGTTTCAGAGGGCGATATTTACATTTTGAGCAGAATTCGAAGTCGATGATGATGATGATAATAATAAACTCGGAGGATGAGAAGAATTTTTGTCCTTGTCCACTCATCCTATTCCAAGACTGGAGGGGAAATAACTCGTGTCCGTTATCTGTTTCCGCCATGATGAAGGAGATACGGGGAATTGTACTGTTATTAGAAAAAGCACATCGATATTGTCAAACATTTTGGACTGTCGAGGAGACTATTTCTGGATAATTTTATCAGAGATGACAGCAGGTGTAGAAAATACAATTACATGAAATTTAGTTATTTTCTTCTGTTTTTAGAGAGTTCCAATTTGAATAGAGCGTCCAATGAACTGCAATGAACTATGATATAGCAGATTACTCATTAATTTGTCATAAAAGATATATACGTTGCAATGAATGTGTAGAAAGTTGAACATAAAATATACAAATACTTTTAGTTTTTCTATGCGAGTTGGAAAAACTATTAAACAATATACAAATATAATTACATGTATGAATATTTGAATCTAGCAAAACAATAAAAAATAAAGAAATGTTGAATATGCGCATCAACATCACGATCTAGTTATCACAAGTAAAGCAATGTGAATAGGAAAACTGAGGAAATTGATAACTGAAAATTTAATGCATCATATTTTTCTTATTCTGTATCCGATTTTGATAAAAATCAAAGTTTAATTTTGTTTTTCTCACTTTATTCAAAATAATTTTCGGTTGGAGTGGACTTGACCTTCAAATCCGTTTGACACTTGTCATGCAAAAGAAAATGTGCATAATAGTCGCGTTGTTATACATGCTGTGAGGTGTCGAATTGAGCTTATATCGTGAACAACATTCTTCGTTCATGGAAAATTAATCACAGAAAAGTATGAATATGTCAAAATGTTTGGAGAAATAATATTTTCTCTGGTCGTAGTCTGAATAGGGATCAATCCGCCGGGGTCTCTACGCCATTGTATATTAGATTGCATTAAGATTTTCAGCATGAGCGCAATCTCCGGTATATTTTTGTTTATTTTATGCCAGTTATTCATGATCTCGACGGCACTGTACTATATTCTTAGGCTCCCCTGTTCGACGATATTTGAATAAAATTATCGAATATTATGTTCTTGAAATGTGAAATGTTATGAAGATTTCATTCGGATATGAATTGAATTGAATTTATTAAACTTTTGTTTTACAATAATACAATAACATCATAACAAAATAATAATTATTATAACAGTATATCGTATAAGTGGTAAATCAGTTATACATAAGTAATCACATAATACAGTTTCCATGGATTTCTAATTAATATGTTTTAAAGAGGAGAATAATAATAAACCGAATGAAAGAATTCGGACAAGAAGTTATGGCTGTTTGAAAAGTTAGATCACAAAAAACAAATTTGAAAGTTAATTGTGACAAATTGAATTTTGTAGTAGGGACTTTTCCTTTAGGCTATGTACTAAATTTAGGAAATTTTCTCATAATCAAGTGCTCCCCTTGCATACCTGGAGCAGTGAATAAAACATAATATTATTGTGATATATAACAAGATAATACAAAACCCACCCTTTGCTAATATGTGACCAACACGGATTCTGAGCAACTTTTAATTTTCAATAATTAAAGAACAAATCCACCCTAACAAAAAGTTTAATTGAGTAAAAAGAGAAGAATCCAACTAGCATAATGTTGAAAATTTCATCAAAATTGGATGTAGAAGTAAGAAAGTTATGACATTTTTAAGTTTCGCTTAATTAAAAAATCAGTTATAATTATGCACATCCTGGTTGGTATGCAAATGAGGAGACTGATGACATCACTCACTCACTATTTATTTTGTATTACATGAGATATGAAATGTTTATTGTTTCCTCATTGTCATGTGAAATAAAGTTTTATTCCTCCCTGAACATGCAGAACTACCATTGTTTAGGGACATTTTTTGTTCAGTCAAGTTGGTCATTATTGTCAAATCTGTAAAAATTGAAACAACTCTTTGTAAGACGGGCCCATCAAGATCATGCAACTCTCTTAACCAGGCGAATATGTCGATATTAATAATGATTAAAAAAACTGAAAAATATTATCAGCTAAAAATCCCTGAATCTGAATTGGTGAGAGCAAATTAGTCAATGAAAGTCACTCACAAAACCTTACATAAATCGATTTCTAGATAGTTTACAGGTGTTTCATGATGTCTTCAAAAGAGTCAAATTTTAGTAACGTATTCAAGACGGAAGCTTCACAAAGACGTACACTAATTACATTGACCGATTTTGAGTTTCAAGAGCGGGATAATAATTTGGACGTAAATTGAGTTGGAAATGATGACGTCACAACCATGTGATATGTCTTGGTTGGTGTATGACTGCGTTTGAACTCCGTCAGCTCTCATCAGAAATATTATGTTTCACTGATTATCCGACGGTTATAATCAAGAACACATTCTCTTTATTAATTTTTTTTTTTGGGGGGGGTCAGAATCGTCATCCGAAATTAATTCGTAACCGTGACTCAGAACTTGAGTTAATCTGTGAACCAGCTTTTAGAGGGAAATGTATCAAACAATTCAAAGGAAAATAACATGTTTAAGACGCAAACTACTTGAAGTGCCTTTGCAAATTCTTGTTTACGGTGGGGCATAACGAATAAGGAAATATTCAATCTTGGATAAATTTTGTATTTAATTTTTTTTTTCATAATTTCACTCACCCCCCCCCCCCTCCCCCTCTCTCTCAAGTTAGGAATAGAGTTTGGAATACTTGGAGTATTGGTCAGCATTTTAGTTAAATACGTTTACAAATTTAATGGTTTGCTTGTAATTATGGAATATCGTTTATTGGTATACAACCAACCGGTCAAGAGCCATGTTTTCTGCATGTGTTTTCCCTCAATATTTTGAAGAAAAAGGTGCAAAATGGTATTACAGACGATGGTAAACTAAGGAATATGTTCGTGTATGTACAGCTATCATGAAGATATATGGGTTTAACGGATTATTACGTCATCGGAACTGATCAGCGTTTCTTCCAATATTCCATTTTTTTTAATGTACACTATAAACCTCTTGTATTGAAAATGAGAGTTTTTAATTTTTGCAAACATTATTTATGAAAAAGACAACTATATAGATTAGGTGATATTGATAGATTCGATAATGCATTTATCGTCGCATGGATGAATCGAGAGATTAATAAAATTGTATTACCTAAATATATATTCTATGCGTTGTAAGGATCAATCAATAAATCAATCAAATTTAAATAATTCTCCATTGAAAAAAAACATCATTCAACTGCAATAATGCAATGGAATTGGCGATATCTACTCATGATAATCAGAAATAATAAAAAAAAATAATAAACAATAACATAATTACATTTTATAGAAATCAAGGAAATAGGGGTCAACCAACTGACCTCATGAAATATCGAACCTTGCAAAGTTATTATAAATACAATTATTATTATTATATATACTGCATAAGTATACAAATACAATAGAGAAAAGAAAAACAAAAGTGAAATAGATGATACAGTACACACCACCGCTCTAAACAAAGTTTACCCAATATTCCATGGGTAAACTGGGAACATGCATCTTTGTTGCTCACGATGGCGGTCTCCTGCATTTGTTCAAACTGATATTTTCTTTTAATTGAATACTGCTTCTTGTTGATATGTATTTTTAATTGCTTTAGTATGACTATTGTTTTATTGTTTTGTAAAACTTTAATGTATCACCTTTGTAGATGTTATGTTGCATAATCTTGAATGCAGAAACATAATAAAATCAATCTTTGCTTGGTTAAAAAGTACCAAATATTTTGTAAATTTTACGCAATGTTGCGTAGAAATTTTCCCTCCAAACATGCATTTTGCCCAATATTGAGGGGAAAATTACCCAGCAAAAATGCATGTTCCTTTTCTACCCAATATTGGGTGAATTTGAACTCTCTGTTTTTAAAGTATTCATAAATCGATGAGGAGAAAATCATGAAATGCAAAGTACGAACTCCCAAGTTAAATGCTTGAATTCTTTGTCTATTAATTCTATTGACATAAATTTGCAATGAGAAACGATTTCCCCTTTGAAACTTGAGATTCATCTTAAAACAAAATACATTCATTTCCCTTTGCCCTTTAAATATACCTTACGTCTTAAATACATAACGAAACTTTTTTAACGCATCATTGTTTTCTTTCACTATTTCCTAGTTCTTCTTACAAAACTGAAAACACTGGCAGATTACTACTCCGTAACCAAGACAAATCTTTGTTATATCAAGGAGATATCACCTCTAATCTCCTTGGTTATATCATGTTCATTATGTTGATTTCTGTTTATCTTTCATGTCAGATCATTATCTGGAGCTATCCCTTGAGTCACGTATTAGTTGTTATGTTTTATTTATTTATATTTTGAGGGCCTAGGGGTTGTATTTTTTAAATTGATAACATCATTCTCGATAATGTATTTTACCCATGCACCTTCCGTCTCCTTCCCATCACCCCCATTCCCTTCCCCTCTCCCCTCCCCCTCCCCTCTCTCCCTCTCTCTCCCTATCATCTCCCCCTCTCTCTCTATCATCTCCCCTCTCTCTCTCTGTCCCCCTTTCTTTCTCTCATCCATTTCTCATTTCTCCTTGAAACTGTTTGCCCGCCATCCAGGCCATCAGGGGCTGTCTCTCTCACCTTTGTACAAGCTTTAATTGGCGCGAATACATTTCGACTAAAGCATATATATTTTTGTATGTGTTTAATGTGTAACTTTCTTCTTATCCCCTCACTCTTAAACCCTTTCTCCCTCAGTCGAAGTATAGCATACGTGAAGGATCCCATCGGAGCGAAACTATCTTATGACGTCATACCGGGAAATCAAGTGCATGCAACGAAGGCACGAAGGCCTTGCGTGACGTCATACGCAAGGTTCTTTTTTTCCTCCTGGTAACGCCTTTATACTACTATGTTTGCGCTTTCCAGGGGTTTCTGTTGGTAGCGTGAACTATCAAGAAGACTTTTAAGATGGTGGTGACACAGTGGTCGAAAGTAAGGGTAAAGGTATTCTTAAGATGGGAACGAATTGTTGCGAAGCCGACAGTCTGGATGCATTTGTCGATTTATGATATGTAAATAGTATAAAACTACGAAAGGGCATTTTTAGAAGACAAGTCGCCTGCCCCACCCCCTCTCCCCATCCCCCTCCCTACTCTTGTAACATCGCTGGATGTTGCTCTCTGCATTGCATTTCTTTAAAAAGAGGGGGTATATTTTTGTATAACCCACCTTTTATAGACAGAATAAAGAGAATCAAATCATAACCGTTAACCCAGAAAACATATTCCTAACGAACATGATAAACGGAAACACAAAATGGGTACAGATTACAGATAAGAAGTAAAAATATACATCGTAATTGAGTGATAGCTTTCGTGTTGGATCATAATATGCACATAATATATGGGCATACACTTAAAAACCCGGTTTATATCAATCGGTACACTCACCTTTTATTTCAATGTTCAAAATTCATGGTCACTTTTTCTTCACTTTTCTGAAAATCAATTTATTATTCGCATTAACTTTTCAAACTCTGTATAAATCAATTTGTTTTTGTTTGATGGAAGTGAAATAAATAAATTTGAATTTGAATTTGTATAAATCAAATCCACATGATGCAATTTAAGGAAACTCAATAATTGCTTATACAGCAACATCAGAACACAACATTTTGCCTTTTTAACATGTAACATAACTTTCAACAGAAATAAACCATTACATAAATAACAGCTATCCATTTCCATTAACCGATATTCAATTATCGAAGAGAAGTTTTCGAAGTTTGCGTTAGAGACTCAATTTTAGGGTCCCAAAAGGAGCATCGGTTTATTTGCCCAATTGAGAGTGCCTTCTGTTAATTATGTTTGTATATCCTCAATATAGCCTTAAAACGTTTGGCTAAGAGATACTTCTGAATCAAATATTTGCAGCGTCTCTTCGCCATACAATAGGATAAATCGTATTTTCCCCTTTTACAAGCGATCAGAGACGTCAACAAGACAACAATTCTCTCTAAATGGGGCATACGTGTATTCTGTTTTTCCCCCTAATATAGAATACTCTGCTACAAAAAAGTTTCACTTTAGCATTCTAGCGATGCTACATTGAGAGCCCATTTTACTGGTGCACATTTTTGGTTTGAAAGATGCAAAATTGCACCTCTAATAAAGAAAAGGGGCCTCTATATAGGTCCCCTCTCTATATATGGACCTCTATTTAGAGATTGCAGTATATCTTACACCTCTTTAGATAACCATCCTTCTTTGAAAATTTACTTGTTTCCCCTGGCAAATTTAAAGTTTTAATGTTAAAAATACCATGTAAAATCCAAATTTATTCTGAACCTTATTTTCTAAACTACTGCTTGCCTTATTAATCACGTTATGCCTGTTTTATTTGTAGGAAGCGGAGGACTATTTTTCGATCATGAAAGTTCATATGTGTTGGTTGAAAATAAGGAAAAGATGAACTTTTGTTTTAAAAAAATCCGAAGAATTACCTCGAAATTTTCGGCTGCTAACTGGAGCCTTCTTCAGCCGTGACAGCGATGACCGAAGTGACCAGATTTGACCTAGTGACGTGGTGATCGATATTTTTTTAAGGAAATGACGTGATAATAAAGTCACTGACTGTTTCAAACTTTTATGTAAATAATGACCGAATAAAAACATGATTATACTAATAAATACATGGATTTCCTCATGAGGTGACTTTGCCTTCAATAATAATAATATTTTATAAAGGAAATGAGAGTTTATCAATCGCTATTCATCACGTCAATTTTGCGTAGATCCTTAATAATTCAGTAATGTTTATTTCCTTATTTATATATATCATTGGTATGGAAATGAAAGTGACAAGACCGGAATCATAATACAACTGACTGGATGACGATTGTTCTTAATCATTCGTTGCCATGACAGCATAAATAACTTTTAAGTCACATGACCTAGAAACGTCTACAAACTCACGTGATTATTCATAACGTTTCTCGATCTCGCCCATTTAGACTCGGTTGATTTATCATCACAAAATTAAAAGTGATAAACGGAGGAAAATCAAAAGCAAACTTCCCTAGTGCCCCGTATTGCGTTCACACGGTGAAAGACAATGTGAGAGTTTTTACTGATTTCTTTAAAGAAGTGACAAAAGGGAGTATTAAAAGTGAAAAGGTATACCCAAAAATAAATCATGAAAGACCGAACGATATTAACATTCCTAGTTCTGTTTCGATGCCATCTGTGCCCTTTATAAACAAGTTTTAATTGCATTCTACGCATGAGCAGAAAATAGGTCATTTCAGGTAAATCTTTATGGTGGCTTTCAGATTTACTGACATAAAAAAGTATTGCTGATTTGATTATTATTCATATTTTGTTTTTAAAATATTTAAAATTACAACTACTGAAGAGCAACAAAATGTTCATGATGGTTGGCATTGAAAAGTAGCGCAAATAATGGCCAAAAGTGGGCAACGCAATAAACGATTTCCATATTCAATCACTAATGTATTATAACCGTGATAATTCTAGCATGGACCATGATTCTAGTTGGGGAGCGTTTCCATCGGACGTTTTATCCAACAAAGTACACTCTAAAAACAGTTGGACAAAAAATGCCCAACTTTTAACTAACCCTGGGCAACATACTCTCCACACAACCATTGGTTAAGATCTGTCCAAACTGGATAATAAACACTAATAATTGGGAAATAAATTGTTCAATGGGATAATAATTGCCAATAATATATTTCTATGTTTACCACCATACATTATCCAACACAGTGGACAGTATGTTGCCCAACATTTTAAGTGTGTATGTTTTATCCTGAAGCTACGATACTTTATAGTTCTCAGCCAATATCAAAATCAAGGAATAAGTGTTAGATCTGCACTTGTCGGACGAAAACTGTTGATAAAACGCTCTACTGGTTTCTTTCTCAAGCCTGAATACCATATAATGCAATGTCGGGAAAGCTTATACACCATCTTCATTTTCAAAAGTGATAGATCATAATGATATATACCGAGGTCATTTGGGGAAGTAGCCAACGATCTAACTACTACCATGAGTAACTTGCTCGTTTCTCCTTTAAATGATTACCTCATGTTACACAAAATATGTCGCAATTCAAAAAAAAATAGATATATCTGAAACAAACATCTATTTCATACCATTTTTTTTAATATGTTTTCTCGCTAGGAAAGGAGATTGCATCAGTGGATTACTCCACATTATCAACTTGTTTCATAATCTTCAACAAATACAATGTTATTTCTACGCAAGAGGAGTACCATCTATCTCTATCTTACTATGTTATCTTTCTTCATCATTCCTTGACAATTTTATTCCCACTCGAGGCTTCTCATTTCTTCCTCTTATTTCAAAAAGCACATCTGTTTTCTTTTCCGTCTTGTTCACAGTCATGTTTTAACGTTTTCCTTTCAAAAAGGACTATTATTATCAACTTCATGGCATTTTTTGTGTGGGTTCTCTCAGGTAGAATTCCCCCATGTTCGCTGTCCCGAGAACTAAAATATGACAATGACTATCTCTCTGCTCAATCCCCGATTCCGTTTGAAAAGGGAATGGTATCTAGGCAGTATCTTGCGGCAACATATTCGGGAAATTGGGAACAGAAGATTGCAGATTTGTTTTAAATGGTGTAAGAAATGAAGAAGAAAAAAAGACACGGTGTGAGGTATATGGGGGAACATACCAGGAGAGGTTGAGGAACGCAGGATTGATCAATACTCCTCGATTTAAACTCAGGAAAGAGTTCCCTCCGACGAATTATTTTCATTTCTTCTTCAAAACTCGTGATATCCTCCCAACGCGCATCCAAGGATTTTCAGATCTTTTCATTTAATTTGTTGCTCTCTTTCTCTCTCTTTGTATCGGTCATTGACATTACGTCACGACCAGAATAAAATACGAAACCAGAAAATGAGAGATATTTAACATAGGGGCATGCAGAAGGGAGAGGTAAATAAATGTAATAGATGGATAAGAGAAAGAAAGATAGAGGAGGGTGTAGCGAGAGAGAGAAGAAAAACAAGAATCACTGGCTTTCCAGCAATGGCAATCTGAACCTTGTCGCATTTTTGAAAATATATTTTCAAGCAGTGACGTACCATAGGTCACGGCATTGGAGGGGGGGGGGGCGTAAAAAATATGAATCTTCTATTGAAGTGCGCTATAACTCGATATACTCGTCTGGAAAGGGGACATTCATATAGAATGTTTTAAGAATTCATGACTTGGAAACTTTCTCATATAATCAAATAGCTCAAGCGCGAAGCGCGATCTAGAAATTGTTGATAATCAGACATGAAAAGGGGACATTCTGAGCACCTTTAATTGAAATCATTCCGTGAATGTGTACCATAGGTGGGATAGGATTTGGGAATGCAGGGAGAAGTTAACACATTAATGACACAGACCCTTATCAAATCATATACATTTTCCTTCATTTTTTTTTCTCCCTTTTTTTGCCCCCCCCTCCCGTGCATTTATTTTATGCCCCTCTATACGCCACCGGCAATTAGAGATGAATGATTGTTTTTGTATTCTTTTCGATCATGTAATAACACTAGGAGCATGGATAAAACTGTCAAGTCATCGCGTAATCATCAAAGATTCATTTGCAATGACGGTTCAAAGTCGTCAACTCTTCTCTGGTTTATCAAATACACGAACGCGACCCAGCAGTAAGGTTACGAGGACCAAAGCCAAGAAGATAGTTGATGATAAAACAATCATGTCCGGTCAACGATAGACAGCTTAAAACAAAAGAAAGACACACAAACTGTGATAGGATTTGCTCCACAGAGTCAATAACGAAATCCGATTTTTAAATTCGCATCTATCTCTCTTGTTAAGTTGCTAATGCGCTCTGTTAAGATGTGTGTTTAGACTAAAACAACGATTTTTCTCGTTTCAATGTCAACATGTGCGAAGGCAGAATCTATTGGCTTACTCTTATCTTCGTAATGCAACGCCTATATAATATACCATTGGTTTATGCGGTCTTAATTAGTTTATTAATTTTACAGAATACTGCAAAACTATGAAGGTACCACGAACATGAATGCACGTCACCCATCCGACGTCCGCTAAGTGGGGAGCTACGATTTCGACCGTATTTCGGCGGACGGTAACTCGAATGATAATATATGCAACTGTGCAAAATGCCCTCTTACTCATGCTGCAATCCTTCATCTGGTTCTCATGACATTATTGAGACAATCTTTCACTAAACCATAATTCATTCAAGTTAGGTTTAACGATAATACTTCTGTACACTAAAATATATTGGGTAAAAGTGCTCCATGAGGGTAGGTATGTGTCCAACCAACATTGGGCATTTCTTTTCGGCATTTTTATTTATCCAGTGTGATGAAAAGTTTTGCCCATTTTAAAGTAATTGCTGCTTATTTTTTAACTTTACTAGACAAATGTGCTTCCGCATTGGGTAAAATACTGCCCTAAATTGGTTTGACACATAATTACCCTCGTGCTGGTAAAAGTTTTACCTATTATTTTTTTCAGTTTATCGCAGGGACCCCAGGAGATATTTTCTTAGAAGGTGTGTGCTAGTTCGTTAAGAGAAAAATAAATGACAGGGAAAAAATGTTTTCATTCCAAAATGAAGGTGATGTTGGTCAAGAAATATTCACTCAGGGGGTGCTGCAAAATTGGGGGGGGGGGGGCTCTGCACCCCCAGCGCACCGCTTCCAATGGCCTTGATGCAACTCTGCATGGTATTGGTATCCTTATAAGATTTGAACAAAGAGTTTATCGGTAAAAGAAAAAATTGCACAATATACTTGTTTCAATTTACGTTGATGTTTAAGTTTGAACCTGGAACTCTGTCTTTCAGTTTGATTCGCATAGTTCACAAGGTTGACCCTGTCAAATAGTTTGCGGTTGTTGCTAGGGTTGTTTGATCCTAATTGCTGACAGTAGGCTATGTATGTTTCATTAAACGAATATGAGATCTGTTTCGATATTTATTTGGGGATTAATCGAGAAAAAAATTGAAAGTTAGTAAATGAAACGATTTGCATGAAAAAGAAAAATGAGAAAAAAACGAGAGCTAGTTGCATATAGCACTTGTACATGTAGTTGAAAAGTCAAGACGGTGAGAGCTAGTTGCAGATAGCACTTGTACATGTAGTTGAAAAGTCAAGACGGTGAGGGCGTTTTCCAGAACAGTAACTATTACTGGCCTCATGCATCTTAGGATTCACATATAAAAAATTCCATAACAAAAAATAAAGTGATTCATTACCTTCATCACTTGCAGAATCACTGGCTTAAAGATAGGAAACTGGGGCCATGCCCCCCCCCCAAAAAAAAAGGGGGGGGGTTACCGCCAAGAAAATAAAAGGAGGGATGAAAGAAAAAGAAAGGGATATTATATTTCTAAATATTATGTCAAAATCTCTCAAAAGACTATTATTTTCTTATATTACAAATATTTCAATGTCTTTCCTCGCTCGCTTCGTTCTCTCGTATATAAACACATTTTTTTTGCTCCATCCGCCATATCCGTCCCCCGCAAAATTGTCTCATTATACGCCACTATACGGAATAATACGGTTTTCGGGATAATACTTCATGAAGTTAGAATTCAATACACTGACCTTAAGAGCTATTACTAAATTCTATTTTATTTGTATTGTTTTGCTCATTTTTCTAGGTGGTTGGTCTGCGGTGGATTTGTTTTGACCGTTGGTATGACAAAATTTAGTCAAGCACTTAGTTTTTAATTCTGGGACCATCCTTTTATTCTTCCGTAAATACACCTCCTGTCTTTTATCTAATGTTAAGTTGGCTCTTTTAATTTACGAACTTCTTTATTTTGTTATTTACCAATAGTTACTAATGACATTTCAAAATGAGGTTATGAATTTTGGTCTTAGGTACGTGATGAGCAACGGAAATGTCATGTGTTAATTCGATCATACAACTTCAAGTTTCCTATATCCTTCAAAAGCCCCGAAAGAACTTTAGTTGGAAGGACGACCGTGGCATTCTTTCTTAAAAGTCATGAAAAGTACACTTCAATTTTATATCCTTGGCCTTCAAGAATGAATGCTTAATGACTCTTACCCACTTTCCTGAATAATGCGGGATTTCTTTTTCCTTCTTCTCCTTCTTCTTTAAATAACTATTAGTGTTATTATTGACTCTGTGCCGAATGGCTCATAGAACGAACTAAATTTACATATATTTCGACAAATAAAATGTAAGTATGAGACAGTGACCATGAATTAGGGCCTATATGGTTAATACAAATTTCAAATCAATGAAAACATTGTTAGTACTTTTTTTTAATCATATGGCAGCTTCACATTGGTGACGCAACTCTGATTATGCCCTTACTTGGCCAAAAATAATTTTATTGCATTGTTTGCATACGCAAATCTAAAATCTATATTGTTATTATCTTCAAGAACACGAATCTCCTGAATTTCGGTTCTGTACATAAAGTATTATATCGTGTCCGTAACACAAAATTTAGCAATCAATCACTAATTTGGAGGAGAACGTTCGATTGGTTCCTTGCACATGCAATGATGACCCTGATAGGCCAATTCATTTAGCGATTGATCGTCAACCTTTGTGTTACAGGACCCCACGGTCGCAATAATTCTTTTGTACTTTATCATATTATAAACATACACCAAATATTTCGTTTTGCATTTTTGATAAAGGAGATCTCCATAAAATCATGATGATTAATGATGATGTTCCATGAGGGATCAACACAATACAAGTTTTAGAATAATTTAAGGAAATAAAAAATAAAGTACGCAAGTGATTGTGGGAGTGTGGCGTCACTAAGTTCCCTCTGCACACAACTGTTTTGTAAAGACATGGCGGGGGGGGGGGGCGCAGGACCCGTAAATATATTCGAAGAAATTTAATAGAGAGGGAGCAAAGAGACTGAGCTTGTCATTGGGGCGATTTTGCATTTTCTGAAGTAGAATCAAAGGATTTCATATAGACTTTTATTTTTTTTAAATCTTCGTTAAAGAATGTAATTTTTCAAAATAAAAATTTAGCGATAATTGAAGGTCTAAAAAGGATATATTTTTATATCCGATTTCGACGAAATTTATTTTCTCTTATCAATTCAAATCCACTCTTTTTCATTTAGTAGACCTGACCTTTGAATGAGGTTAGCTTAGTCATTGGTGAGTAGACTTTCCGAGGTAATGATTCTCAAGTTTGAAAGGTTGAGGGACTCCCAATTTCACAATTCTAAAGCGTGTTCTATTGCCTCCATAACTATATAACCTTCACGACCAATAGCTGTTACCATTGGATGAGCTAAAGGGGACAGGGGCGACTGCCCTTAATGAAAAGGGGAAGCAGAAGGGGGAATCGGAAAATTACAAGTATACAATAAAGAGACAATGGTAATGTTATTTACCTATCATGCTTATAGAAATATAAAACATTACGTCTATAACCATTGTAATCAAATTGAGAGAAAAAATAGTCTAACCTGCCCCCCCCCCCCCGTCAATATACCCGTGGTGCTGCCCCGTTTGTCATCGGGTTAATTTGAGGTGTGGATATTTCATTCTCAAGAATAAATGAAGAGGGTCCCTTTTCAGATGAGAAAAATGACGAAGTGCCCTCCTGACACAAACACACATACCCTTGCCCCCACTCCCCTCTTACCATGCTTTCTCTCCGCGAGGTATCCGCAAAATCCTTTTTGTAGAAGGTGAAAAGAATTAAAAAATATAATAAATGTCTCAATGAATATTGTTTGAATATTAAATATATTATTGATAGTAATGATATATCGCGCTTAACAATTTCGATAAAACATTTAGCAAGAATAGTCTATCGGCAGTTAGGTCGTTATTGAAACCATTGCAGGTCATCCTATAATTCCGAAAGAATGTGTGTCTAAATTTGACACAGAAATGGAACCCAATGAACATGATGAAGAGCACCGTTATATCCTCAATTCCATCAACAAAGTAGGAGGAGCTACATCTTTGACGTCAAAATTGCAGTGTATCCATGGCGGCCAATCTCACAAAAATATCACATGGTTCCAGGTCCAAACAAGGACTCAGTCCAGTGAAGCGATGGGACCTAAATCAAACGACTGTTACCAGAAGAAGAATAAGACGAGGTTTTATTGCTCTTTAATTTCATCAGCAAATCCTAAGCTTAGGCGATATGATTATTTCTTTATCTCTTAATGATGAATTGTGATCTGATGGATTGTGTAAGCCAGATCAGCTTACTTTCTTGCGTGGGTGGAAGCGCGGTTTTGTCATTATTTGACATATTATGTCTCTTTCCGAGCAGTGTGAGCATTATTTTCCTCGGAGAACATTCTTGCAAGGAACATTATGAAATGTTCCAAAAACTAATAAAAGAAATGAAAGTGGAATATCAGGGCGGAAATGGTTTGAATAATCACAATTCGCATCATATAGGCCCTATGTTCATTGTTCCAGACTCACGAGCAAGATGTAGACACTCGTGTCATGCTCGTATGTCGCACGGCTCGTGAGCTATCATGGGTCTATCTCTTCGTGGAAATGGTTTGAATAATCACAATCCATATCCTGTAAAATGCTCAAGACTCACGAGTAAGATTGTCACTCGTGTCTAGCTCGTTGGGTGTATGGCTCGTGAACTGTATGACACGTAAGTATATTTCACGTTCATGGGTGTATAAATCGAATGGCAACCACTAACATGAAAATGAAAGGAGTCGGAAATTCACATTTCGGTACACTCTTTTATAAAACATGAAAAATGGATATCAATATGATAATGTGTGAAAGATATAGCTGTAGTAGTTCTTTTGCTTGAACTCATCAGAATAAGTATTACTGATTGGAGACGATATGGGCGATTCCACACTAGAACTTCAAAAATATCATAAATTTCAACATGCGTTCATTAAGTCATAAGTAGTGTAATATTTTACTATGATACCTAAATTTTATGAAAATTATGAGTTTTAACCAAAAGCGAAGACAGATATAGTTTTAATTGGGGGGAACAATGGAATTTTACATTTTCAATAATTTTGCTCATTGATTAGTTAAGTACAAACACCGCCTGAAACAATTATTTGCAAAGCAAGAGAAGATTTAAAATATTGCAGGTCAATAGAATAAGATATCATTGATAGTTCCAAATAATATCTACAACATTTTCATGATCCATAAGGCGGTTTTCCACTAGGGCGCGGACAAGACCAGGAAGGGATGCGGAAGCAACTTTTGTCATTTCGGCATGCTGTCCGCAACCAAATTCCGTAAAAGATTATGCAAATGATCTTGTCCTAGGACACAACCAGGACTGTCTGCGTATTGTCGTAGGACATTCCTGGGACTGTCCTAGGACAAGATTATCTAAATAAATTTGTCGGCGGTCGGTGTGGACAGCATGCAGATCGTATTAGGACAGAACCGGAGACATTTAGGACAACATCACGAGTGGTAAATTCAAGGACTAGGACAAATCGGACAACTTGCGAATACTCCATGAAAATTATAGTTCATGTATTTTTTTAATGAATTTAGGGGTGTTATTTGGGTTTTCTTCGACTACAAAGACTATATGGGATTTTCTTTTATTTCAAATCAAATTACATACATTGGTGGACATCCCAGGGGGACAGGGGCGACGCGTCCCCTCACTTTTTGGAAGGGGTGCATTTGATATCGAATGCTCCCCTCCCCAATATTTGGAACGAGCAAAAAGAAAAAAATGGAAAGAGAGGGAAAAGAACCAGAAGGGAAAAGAGAAGAGAAAATGAAGAGGAAAAACAATAGGAAAAAGACGAGTGAATTAAATAAGATGAGGGGGGGGGGATTTCATGTCACTATGTTAAATTTTCGCTCACGCTTTGTGCTCGCATTGCCTAATCTATGAGATACATAACTTGCTCAATAGATTTATATTGAGCTTAAAATATCAAGTTTTAAAGTAAATATACAAAACATTTCTCGGTCATTAAGTTTTCAATTTGTTTGATTTACAAATAGATTTTATAGTTTTCTGAAAAATAACTATATTTTATGGTCTAAATATGAACACTTTCCGCTCGCGCTGCGCGCTAGCATTATTTGATTTGTCAAATAACTATTCTCTTCGTGTATTCCATATTTTTTTTGAAAAATATCCCTTTTTAGGATGGTCTGATTGTGAATAGTATCAGCTAAAACTGTTCGCTTGCATTTTGATTGGGGAGTTATGTATACCTGTATCAATTGTAACAAATTATTTTAAAATCCTCTTTCATGACAGTTTATCAAAATTTTCGGCTCGCACTTTGCGCTCGCATTATTTTTGTTAAAAATATTTCAACCCATGCATCCTATTCATGATTACAAAATGTCCAGTTATCTGACATAAATATCAATTTCGCGCCCTCATTGGGCGTATTAGATAAACAAGTAATATGATATTTTCATGATTTTTTTCAGAATGGAAAATTTTTCGCTTAGGAAGATAGTCATCATAGTCATATCAAGTGTATAGTCATACCCCTTTCCTGTTCATGCTTTTAAAACGTGCTTAGAATGCCCAGTATTTAGGTCGGAATGTAAAAAAAATGTTCAGCTCGCGCTTCGCGCTCGCATTATTTAATAGTTGAAATATGTAGGATAAAGGAAAGTGTGTTAGCGGTGTAATGTAGTATTCACTTTTTGAAAGCAGAATTTGTGCATTTTTATACATAACAATAAATTATCTCGGATCTTGATTTCTTTCAACTAATGTAACTTTAAAAGACTGCATATGTTCATCGCAAAGTCGGGGCTCTCTTTATAACATTACTTTCTTATAATTTTTCAACAAATTAATACATACATTACAAAAGAGGAAGAAAATGGGAAGTTAGGGTGCAAATTGCATTCGACAGGCACATGCGGATAAAGGGGTGAGGTGGTCTTGCTCCCCCCTTTTAAAAAGTACAAACAGAAGAAAAAAATTGAAATGGAAAGGGAAACTTAAAAAATGATATAGTCGAAAAGAAAAGGGGGTGCCGTGCTGATACGGCCCTCCTCTCCCTGCTGCTGGCTTACCCCTCCCAGTATTAAAGAGGTATACAAGCAGCACAAAAGAAATGGGAATAAACAAAGGAGATGAATGAAATAAGGTAAAATAGAATCAAGGATGAAAAAATCGCGATAATGTACAGAAAATAATTTGTCGAGATTATGAATGTGTAAGATTAGAAATATCAGTTTTAATTTTTGTACGAAAATGTGAATCCAGTGTCTAATCGCCTTTGCCTCCTCTTGTACCATTTGAAATAGACTAAGAAAGAAAATATAAATAGGCAATTCCAGGAGGCCGAATGAGATCGCTAGGCCCTATTGACTGCGTAAAAATAGGAAAAATGGAGTAACCAAAGAAGAGGGGAACAAGGAAGAAGAGTGAAGAAATTGACAGATCTGCAGACGGGGAGAATATCAGAGTTTCAGCTAGGTCAATTTGTAAAAATTGATGGTCCCTTTCGCGCTTCATACTTTCAATAGTTTAATCTTAAGAAGATTTTGTACGCTGTTCATTTCTTACGAAAAATACTTAAGTCTTTTCGTCTTTTCTTTTTCGTCCTTGATGTTTGAAAGAAGTAAGTTCGCGTTTCGCGCTCATATTCTATGTTTATGAGAAACATGTTCTGTGCGCGACTTTTTTTCCGGAAGGCCTATTTTTTGTAAAGAGTCGTGGTGTAGTGGTTCTGATTCCCGCCTTGTAAACGGAGAGTCGTGTGTTCGATTCTCACCGCGGTCTAAACCGTCCTCTGGCAAGACGTACTGCATACCTTGCCACTCTCCACCCAGGTGCTAAATGGGTACCCGGTTGGAAGTGAAAGTTATTGTATGCTTGAATTTGCCAGCGCCATTTTGCGGCTGGAATAAATGCAAGGAATACTTCCCAGGGTGTGGACATTGTGCACTTTTCATGCAGGATTGAAATTAATCATGGGGTAAATCATTTTGCCCCTGCTGTAAATCGTTTTGAGCCGTTCTGAGAAAAGCGATATTTGTAAACTTGCTCTCATTTATTATTATTATTTCTTATCAATGACACCTCATTCATGATCAAACAAAGTGCTTAAAATGTAATAGGAATATAAACTTGACTTTCAGTTTAAAATCTACACCTGTATTATTAATACGGTCCCTTTTTCAGTCGAGTACATTGAAATAATCTAGTTCATATAATCAAACGTTGCATGAAACATCTTTTTTGTGTTCAGTACAGAACAAAATAATCTGCTCGCATCATTGCCAGCTTAACTATTGGAAGAAATATTTGAAAAGCCCACTTTTCGGATCCGTAGAAAATGCTTGAAATATTCCTCCTTCAAGTCTGTAACCCCCCCCCAAAAAAAGAAAAACACTGCTTGAAATATTAGGTTATCAGGTTTGTTTAGTGATATACTAATTAGGCCCCTTGACCCCTTACTTCTTTACTTTTTGTAATTTTCTTGCCTTGTATTATTCCGTTGCCCCATCTAGTGCACTGACCACAAATGGCTTTTGCTACTTGTGTACTCGTTCCATACATATTAGCATTGGATCCACACATTCCTGAATCACTCCGCTTGTCTTCCTATTCCAGTCCGAACGTTCCTGAAACAGTCTGCTTGTGTTCTTGTTCCTGTCCGCACGTTCCTGAAACTGTCCGCTTGCCTTCTTATTCCAATCCGCATGTTCCTGAAACATTCCGCATGGCTTCTTATTTCCTTCTTGAAGCTGACCTGATTGCGGATGGTTTCCGGAAGACGCGGAAGGGTTTAGGAAGGGCAGGACATCATCAGGACATCTTCAGGACAGGGTCCCGAAGGTGTCAGGAATTCAATATCCGCGTCCAAATTTTGGTCTCGACCAAAATTTGGATGTGGACAAATTTTGATTTCCCGAACACCAGGAAGGGTTTAGGACAGCGTGCGGACACTCCCAGGAATGTCCGGACAGGTTGCGGAAGGGTCGCGGATAGTAATTATTACATTCCGCGCCTTGTCCTGACGCTGTCCTGGCCCTAGTGGAAAAGGGGTATAATAGGGGCAGCCCTGATTTTTCCGAACCTATTTTTGGCAATGTCCCGTACGACACATGACAATGCAAAAGTTTTTCCTACAATTTTATTTTTGATGATGCAATTTCATGAAATCAGTTTCTCTTTGTTTGACCCCTGGGTGATCGATTTATCCCATAAGGATTTAATTACTGCCCTTAATTTTTCAGTTATTGTCCTATTAAAAGTTATCCCGTACGACACACGCTGTGTATTATAAGATGTAAAAAAAATACATATCAATCATCATGATCATCTATTTGGACTTCCCTTGATGATCACTATTTTTTATATACAGTATTGAAACTCCTTACTTTTTCAAGTTGTAAAAAAAAATCTGGAAAATAAGACAAACCATTTGGTTTCATAAGATGGGTTTGAAAAAATAGAACCGCATTTCTTTAGAAATATAATTGTGACAAAAAAGCAAAAAAGGTGACAGTTGTGACATATATCATGTAGATATACATTTTATATAAAAAAAATTATAACATTTTAGCCCCATAATTTACACAAAGTTTCATTCATTCATTGTTTAAATAGTGTTTAGAAATCATCAATTAATTCCCTAAAATATAACTTCACACAAAACCTCAAATTTTTCAGCTCGTAAAAATGCTGTGAACACTTGTACATTTCCCTTATGAAAAAAAATTATAACATAATTGCTCCCAATTATATATATTGAGGTTACCTAATTATATTGTCCTGAATGACTACTTATTAAAAGATTTTTAGGGGCAATGCTCCTTCTGATTGATAAAAAGTTCATTTTTTTTTATTCAGGCTGCCCAGTACAACACGCAAGTTCCTGTACAACACACAAGAGTCCCGTACGACACACAAGTGTCCCGTACGACACACAAGTGTCCCGTACGACACACAATTGTCCCGTACGACACATTATTTTGTTTGTGATATATTGACAGAAATATTCAGCTAATATCGTTTTCTAACCTAATGAATGTCTTAGTTTGATAGGATTATCATTATCATCAGCCAAATAATGTGGTTGTAGAAGTCAAAGTGACATAAAGTAAGAAAGTTTGGCTTCAATTTAGAGATGTCCCGTACGACACATTTTGAATGTCCCGTACGCCACAATGTTTTCGAAAATTATAATTTGCTTTATTTATTCATGAATGTTTATTTTGCTTTCTTTTATAAATTTGTTTGTTCTTGGGTAATTGAGTGTCAATTTGAGTTCAGTTTCTATGAAATTTATCTGCCCAACTCACAGACTTTTGAGTACAAACTTGAGGTTTCTAAAAAAGCCACCTTTTCTGCGTCCGTACGACACATTACTATTTTAAATCTGTATTATACAGGATGTGAATTCAAGTCATGTTAAGTCTTGGTTTTTCTAACACTCTGGTAGTACTTGATGATCACCTATAGTTACTGGAATATTTTTTTTTTCTTGTCAAAAACTGTCAAATGTTCTCTAAATGTCCCGTACGACACGTATGGAATCACCCATATGGAATTGATTAAACAATTTATCCATGCACATTTTGGATGGTACGAAGTAGAGTAAACTTCTACTTGATGCATGGCCTTAATTGTTGGGTTCAAGGAAAATAGCCCGTTGAGGCCATCTTAAGCTACGGCCACAAAGGTTCGTACGAACGCATCGTTCGTACGAATTTCACTGTAAGAATTCTGGAGTTCATAGAGATACATAAGTGGGGCATAGTTTTTTTACAGCCTTAATTAGAACAACTCGTATTCTTCTTGAGATAAATTATACAATAGCAATTGAATTCAAACGTTTCTTGGTAGGAATGAATAAGTTTTCGTTAGTCTGACGACCATCTTACGATTTCTGTTGTCGTAAGATGGTCGTACGTGTAACTCAAGGCACTCTCAAGTTGCAAAACTTATGTACCTACGCCTTACGGGTCCTTCCTTTACCATGTTTACGAACACCGTAGAAACGCTAGGTCGTTTGCTAGAGCTCCGTATGACGAATCTCCCTTCGTAAAGCTTTCTTAAGAACACCGTAAGAGCTCTCAATGAACAACTTAAGGCGTTCTCAAGATTATCGTAAGAATTCAAGGTTTTTTAGAATTTGCTTTCGATCGTAAAATAAAAATCTCGCTTGGTTCTTACGGAGTTCTTAGTATGTTCGTACAACCCTCTTACGAAAAGAGGGTTTCGAACGAAGTTAAAAACTTGAAGATCCTGGACAAGACCTGCATCGGACGGTATACGAACTGTCTGGGAACTTTGATACCGTAAGGCCTCCTTAAGAAATCTTACGAAATGGTCTAAAATCGTTCGTATGGCGTTTGTAGAAATTCTTAATTATTTGTGACCAAGCCATTAGTTTTCGGGAATGGGAACCACTGGTTAGATAAAACCATAATAATGTATTCTAATTGTCGAAACTCTCTAAACAGTTTATGTTTCTGTTATATTGTAGAACACCAAGCTGGTACATTTTACGTCACCATCCGAAGTCAGTGACTCAGGGTACGAACCCCCATGCAACCACAGAATCAGTTTATAAATCCACCATGTAGGTCTACGATTTTGGAAATTAGGCTCGTGCCATGACGTTCACTTTAGAAAATTAAGAGTGAAGAGGATTAGGGTCTATGACTACCCTGGACATTCGTTGAATTGTATCAGCGAGAGTTACATCAGTATATCAATTGTGATCCGTCGTCCATAAATTGCCTTAAAACTTAAAAAAAAGAATGACTGTAAAATCGCGTAAAATGTTTTCTGTTTCATCGCTAACTTGGCCTGAGATCTTCAATATGAATATATTCGGCAAACCATGGAGAAATTACTAGAAAAGTAATATGAATTTACCTTATTGAATCCACATTTTATTGTTCGAAATGGAAATCTGAAAATAGAAATATTCCGAAAATTCATTTTGCCCAACTGATTGTGGGCCCTGCAGCCACCGTGCAGCGCCAGATCAACTAGGCTCATAACGCCAAACAGGGTATCAGCAACTCCCATATTGTTACGTCTTTTGGTCTGACACGGCAGGGATTTGAACCCCCGACCTCCCAGTTGTGAGACGGGAGCTCTACCAACCGAGCCAACGCACCGGTATTGTATATTTCAATGAAATTTACACACAACTTGAATATATGACAATCCAAACGGGGTATCAAATATGATAACTCGAATAATAATGATAATCTGAAATTAATATTCCACAAATAAATTTTAGTACGAAATATTTAGAATCAGTAAATATCATATTTTTAAAAGCGGGGATCTAAATAAAGCAATACTTTAAAACAAGTATGGAAAACATTTAGCTCTCCACGAAGCACTTCATACATTAATTAATCCTTGCAAACTCTCATGTTTAACTGCACGAACAACAGTGGGGTAATAAGCCAGAGGTTTGGAGGTGGTAAGATATGGCGAATCGGACAAAATAATATATAGAAAGCTGCGAGTGAGCGAAGCGAAAATTTCGATATGTTTATTACAAAAATCAAATTTTGTGATAGATTTTGGCATAATATTCGGAATAAATAATATCATATTTCACCCATCTCTCTTTTCTTTTCTCTTTTTTTTCTTGGTCTGTACGCCACTGACGAACAACTTTGCGTTGAACCGGAATAATAATAATAAAAAAAAACATAGATGACGCACATAACAACATTGACTGTCAGTTTCATATTCATTCAATATTATTATTTTACAATAATTATGACCAATAGATGACAGGTCGTAAAGGTCCAATGGGACAACACAAGGCATCAGCTTCTTGTGAAACTTTGGTTACAAATCAAACATGATGCGATGATAAATTGGAAACAAAGAAAGGAAAGCAATAAAGATTCCTATAAATATATCCAAGGGATTTTCTTTCTCTCTGATTCTAATCTCTTTTGTTGAGCGAGTGATCGGGCCGTATATATCTCCTCTAATGTTTCAACAACGCAGCCAGATAAGCGAGGGAAAATAATATTGAATATCAGCGTTTATTTCGCCGCCATTCGAATGCAATTTCATGACATTTGGTCTTGGAAATTCGATTTGATGCGCAAGGGAGATAGGACTGATAAGGTTCTTGGATCACGAGAGGAGCACACCTGTCTTTTATTACCACACACACAATAGGAGCAGAAAATAGCGACTGATGTGATACAAGCGAGGCTGGCCGAGTGAGAAGATGAATTCGAGAAAAAAATGCCCCTTTCACATGCCAAAAGTGATCTTGATAGAAACAAAAACTCGATGCATGTTGGTTATCAGAAAACGATTTACATGATAAACAAATAGGAGTGTGGCGTTTTCTGCCCGCAACTATACTTATTTCGAATTGATACCTTCCTTTTAAAGTTATTTTAATCTTCTTCTGAATGATATACCTGATTCATGGAAAATGCACAAAAGGCCACTTACTGAGGTATAGTGCCGTATTCTGAAGTCGGGTGTAACTTAGACTCTGGTCTAAAGTTATGGTTTAACTATGGATAGCCAATCGTGACATAAATCTCTGACAGTAGAGGTTCATGGCATCAGCTCATTTGACTCTCAAATCATTCTTAACTGTTTGGGAAGGATAAATAAGATAACTGTCTTCAGTATTAAATAATTAGGAAAGAGCACATTAAGCAAGAAACATACCATGCATGTGAACAATTTTTGACATGTTTGGCTTCCCACAATTTTATCACAGAGTTAGACCACGGTCGAAGTTAAACCTGAGTTCAGAGTACGGGCCATAGTTTTGTATCCGATTTCCCCGAGAAATTACAGTCAAATTGGAAATCTTATCACTTAGACAAAATTCACGTGACCCCCCCCCCCCCCCGAAAAACTGGGGCCCATCTTACAAATAGTTACGATTGATCCGACAACCTCATATGTATGGAAAGCCATCGATGTCATAATTTTGTTCTACAAAAATTTTGCACAATGTCCTTTGTGAACAAAGAGCACACCGAAATTCAAGAAAATAATGAAGTTGTGAATCTATAGCATATCTAGAAAATATTTTGAGCAAAAACATCCATTTTAGGTGTCGATGTTGCTAGCTTTCCGTAGTTGTAGTTAATCAGATCAATTGCAACTCTTTGTAAGACGGGCCCGGAAGTAGCAAGTGTTAAAGAGAAGAAATAAAAGATAAACTGTAAGGGAGGAGAGGGATGGCAGAAGAAGAAGGGAGTCTATCTCGAGATTTGACTTCTACGTATGGGTACCACTAGTCTCGGCCTTTCTCTGGGAACGACGCGAAATATTCGGTGTGTGACATCAAACAACTCGGTACAACACAACGCATGAACGGGTGCCAATGTACATCACACAAACAAATGTTGGCTTTTACTATACCCAGTCGTCACCACTTCATAATTTCTGAGAAATATATTATATGTCAGGTATACTATTTCATATAGCTTGCCTTCTATTTTTTAAATAACATTATACCATAGATTTTCTCTCAACTCATAAAATACTAGATGAGGTAAATTCGTTTTGTTTGTTTTTGCTGTTGTTCTTTTTCGCTCTACCAATATTTATTTGGTGAGAGTATTTTTTTAAAGAATGTCCGTTCAAAGTTTTTTTTTCATAAAGATCTAGAGTTATTTGTAAATTCATTACATAACAAAGAAAGCTCACGGTTAAAAATTTCCAAATATGATTTCTCTTAATGAAAATAGGGAGTGAAAATTATGGAATAATCTTTATCGTATGAAATGGGGCTTCACGTCGGCAGTCCGCGCCGCTTAAACTGGCGCGGTGAGTTCCCGCTATATAAGATGACAATGAGCAACAATTCGCGCTCTAATCTCACGAAATCTAATTATTCCATCGTCATCCTTTTGATGGCAATCAAATGGAAAATATTTTCTTTGAATCGTCGTGAGAGGTGATGAGTGAGTTGGAGTTATTATCTGCATCGGATTAAAAAAAATCAACCAAGATTCGAAGCGGGGACGGGGAAATCGAAATCATGCTTGGATTAATTTTATTTTTCTCCTACTACTCGACCGCAAACTGTTAAGGTTAGGGTCGGTGAAAGTAAAGTTGGACCAAGACACAGAGAGGAAAGAGTGGGTGAAGGGAAGACAGAGAAGGGAACTACGGTAGACATAGAGATAGAGATTAAGAAGAGGAGAGGGGGAGAGAGAGTGGAGATGGGGGAGAGACAGACAGACAGAGAGAGAAGGGGAGAGAAAGGGAGTGAGGGGAGCGCGAAAGAGAGGGGAAAGAAGATAATTCGTAAGATAATTAAGATAATGAGAAATAAAAAAGTGAAATGTAATCATTTTCAAAATACATTAATAGAGCTCACTGATATTGTAATTTTCAATATCATCGACACCATCATTTGCATAATACCCATATTGTTTAGCCTATATAACCGATAACTGCATTCTATAACAAAAGAGAAAAAAGATCATAGCTTTCCTATTTTTACATCCGATTTTGTTGAAATTTTCAGCGTTATAATTGTTTGAGTTTTTACTCTTTTTTTCAAACCCGATTTTTTATCAACTTGCACTTTATACGTTACTGACTATAATATCACCTTTTACATTTCTTTACTATTATTTAAATCATATTCGATGGACCAATGAAGTTTCATGATTTACATATCTATATTAAACAAGGAAGGGTGTAAGGGCCATCGCACACCTTACGACTGTTCGCGATCCGATTTTTGAACAGATCGCAATTTGCTCATTTTTTGAAATTGTGAATGGAACCTATCATTTTATTTGATGTTAAAATTAATTGAAAGAATACTAGTATAACCATTTTAAAAGATTGCAAGCCTTTATCTTGGAGTAAAGGCCAAATTACATTCAAATCCTAGTCAATCGTACGACTGCTATGACGTCATTACAACTAGATATTAAGTTTGCTTTTATTCTGAGAAGGATGATAGCATAGTCACAGATTTGAACATAGGTATTCGGACAATGATTTAGAACATTACACAATAAGATGTATGCATGTTTCTTTGTTGCATTTTTTTTCTGTATTTTCATGATCACTCCAATCTTTTGTATATATTTTGATTTATCTTTGATTTTTAATGTAACTTTCAGTGGAATTTGATGTAAATGATTTGTATGTTGATGATTTATCAATAAAAACATAACTAAAAAAAGGTGTTCCAAGTCTCAATATTAGCATCAAATTTTACTACGTTTTATTTATTCCAAAATCGGGTCGCAGACCCATCGTAAGGTGTGCGGTAGCCTTAACATAGGAGATTATTTTCGAGCGTAAATGCAATTTATTGTCATTTTTGCGAGCTTTATGATAATAGTTTGATGCTAAAATTTTCATATGACCATTTTTTTCTCCATGTTTTCTGATCTGTTGAACGACAAGTTCTAAAACTAAATTATATACCCTTTACAAAACACATTATGTAGATAAATAAAAAAAAATGATGAAATGAAAATCTATATTTTATTGTTTGAAATAGAAATACTACGACAATTATTTTTCTCAGTGATCGTCATGATCGTGGGCCCGGCAGCCACTGTGCAGCGCCAGATCGATGAGGCTCTATCCCTTCAATCGTTGAACGCCAAATAGGGTAGCAATAACTCCAATCTTTCTTTAACATGTTTTAACGTCTTTTTGTCTGACGCGGCTGGGGTTGAACTCCCGACCTCCCAGTTGTGAGACGGACGCTATACCAACTCTGAGCCAACACACCGGTAGTTTCAATGCAAATAAATTGAAATAAAGATATTATAAATAATTAGATAAATAGATGAATAAAAAAATAATGAAGCCTGAAATTAATGAGCGAATAAATAAATAAATGAAATTGAATAAGGTGAATAGAGGTAAATAAATATGAATGAAAATATAGTTGAATAAGTGAATAAATGAAAATAAATAAATTAATAAACAATTAAATGATTGAATGAATAAACATTTATAGAAATATATATCATCAATTAGATGAATGAATAAAATATATATAACATGAATAAATAGATAAATTAATAATTTGCGGATAGAAAATTGATAGAAAAATCAACGGTTAAATACTCAAAAGAGAGTAAATCAACTTGTTGTGTTTGAGAGAGAAAAATATAGAGATAAAGAAAGAAGAGAAAGAAGGGGTAAGAGAGAGAGAGAGAGACAGACAGACGAGAGAGATAGGGGAGAGAAGGGGAAAAGAAAGTTGTAAGGTTACTGAAAAAGGGACCACGCATCTTGGCTCACTCACTTGGGAGGAAAGCGAGAGAAAGCAAGGGGAAATATGAGTAGGAATATTAGAAATTATTTCCGCGATTGTTTTCGGCCCGAGACCTGGGCAGTGTCCGCCTGCAAATCGTAATAATCAGGTCACTTCCTGTTCGAGCAAGAAGAGTTTTTAACTTGGGGTTATTTATAAGGGGACACGGATTGTGTTGCGTGGAGGAATTCCCGGAGGGGGGCTAGCACATGAGGTGGCACAGGTAACAGCAAAGTAGCGATTCCGAGGTGAGATAGGGGATGGGGGAGCTAGACTTAAGGGTATCATGACAAATCACAAAGGAATATACTCTTCCAAAATCTCTTGGTTTCTCTTCCGTTTAATATCTCATAGATTCCTAGGGTCTACATTTGACTAAAAGAAAATGATATCCATGTGTTCCTTTTACCGTGAGGGGGATATTGATAATTGTTAAAGAAATTATGTAGGCGATAAAGCGAAGCGACCCAGCTGATCATTATTTTTTTCATATTCTTAAATCTAAGCTTAAGAATTCCCTGTACACTTGATGTGTTTTTTTTCTCCGTAAAAACTAGTTATGAAAAAATGGTTGTCTCCCACAAGAGTTATAGTTGTATTGTCATAATTATAATTGAATAGTTTAGATGGCCCGCGATTGTCTGGGGTCACAATGTCCCCGGCGCGATGTTTTTTTTTTTATTAACTCATTCATTTCATATATATATATATATATATTGTGTAAAGAAATGGATGAAGAGAACAATGGTAGGCGTAGCTTAAATCAAGGTTCCCCAGAGCTATCTACCCTTTGGAAAAATTGGTGATGCCGAAAAATGTCTCTGCCGGGAATCGAACCCGGGCCCCAGCCCGCGATTGTCTGGGGTCACAATGTCCCCGGCGCGATGTTTTTTTTTTATTAACTCATTCATTTCATATATATATATATATATATATATATATATGTATATATATAGGATGAAGAGAACAATGGTGGGCGTAGCTTAAATCAAGGTTCCCCAGAGCTATCTACCTTTTTTGGAAAAATTGGTGATGCCGAAGAAATGCCTCTGCCGGGAATCGAACCCGGGCCCCCCAGCTTTGAACGCCGGTGCCTTAACCACTAGACCACAGAGACGGGTTAGTTGTTAAGGCGACCCTGATCCAATTGACCGTCAGATAGACAGATTTTCGACACCATACCAATTATAATTTCCTTTGTCGGGTGAAGTTGGGTTTTTGAACAATGACAAGCCGCCATGCCTCAGCTGTGGTCTAGTGGTTAAGGCACCGGGTTCGATTCCCGGCAGAGGCATTTTTTCGGCATTACCAATTTTTCCAAAAAAGGTAGATAGCTCTGGGGAACCTTGATTTAAGCTACGCCCACCATTGTTCTCTTCATCCATTTCTTTACACAATATTTAAAATAAAAGAGTTGCCAAAGCTGTTGCACATGTATAGCTTTACACACACACACACACGCACACACACACACACACACACACACACACACACACACACACATATATATATATATATATATATATATATATTCAATGGCACCACTTTCAAGGGGCCACACAAATACAAGAGTAGGAGGGGCGGAATTACAGGGGTAAATGCCCCTCGGAAAATTGTTTTCATGAAAAGAAAAAAAAAAAAGAGGAAGAAATTGATGTCAAAAGTTTGAAGAGGCGCCATATTATGTCAACGTTAACCCCTTGCATGCACAAGATATGAGAGGGGCGCGTTTTTAGCGCCCCCACTGTCAGGAAGTTGAAAAGGGGGCAAATTTGGGGGCAGTTTCCCCTTGATACATCACTGTAAATTGATACAAAGAAACAAATGCACGAACTCAGATGCAAGCAACCTAAATAAAATAGATTTAGAAAACAAAGTGAATAGATAACTGAATAACACCAGGGATAGATACGTAGATAAAGAATGATCAAAATTAATTTATTCACGCATTATCTTCAGTAATTATTTGGGAAATGCAATGCTTTGATGAAAAATTATTTTAACAGGGTTTATTTATTATTTTTTGGTTTGCACTTCTCAAGGAGCAACTCCGTCTTAACCCATCCCCTCTATCCAAGCATTTTTTTTCTTGATTTATGCGCATGTTTGCATTGAACTTTTACATCTCTGCCTTAACGAACTATATAAAATTTCGTTGCAAAATGTTAAAACGATAGTTGCGGTATCCCTGCGTTTTTGTCCAAGTTCCATGAACTCCAATCTGTCATTGGCTCGACGAGAGCGCGAATCTCAGAGCCATTTTCTCGAAAATTGAGCTCATTTCTTGCACAGACGTTCACGATCTATTCCTGTCGATATCACAAAGCGATACCTTAATTTGATTATCATTTTCGCGATTCTTCGCGAATTGCAGAATAATGAAATCTCAAAAAAGGACAATTTGGGGCCGAAATTAAACGTCGTTAGGCGCCAAATTTAGAACTCGGAGTATAATTGATAATATCTCAAGAAAGGGGTTGTATTATGATTATGCATTTTTGTAGCTGTATACCTGTTGAAAGCGATAGTTATCGTATTACCAAGAAGGAAATATTGGAAATATTTGGTTTGAGTGTGAAATCTAGGACGACGAAACACATCATGATTAAGACGAAGCTGTAGGGTAAAAATAGAGCAGGACCGTGAACTAATTTCTCAAATTGTGTTGTTGTTGCTGTAATCAGGGCATCTTAAAATGACTCGAAAACAATGCAGCTGTCTCTAAGTTCGTACACGTATTTGGATTCATATTCTAAAAAAGGAATGATACATTTGTTTATTTCAAATCTGAAATTTCATTTTGGATCTTGTAATTCATCAGGCCATTTCTACAATCTAATTCAGTTGATTTAAAGAAGCTTTTTCTGTATTCATCATGTTCATATATGGATTCATTGTATGAAGCAAAATTGTGAATCCTGGTCAAAAGACGATCGTTCTAGTCAATACCCAACCATGTTTTGACCCCTGTTTTGTGTGTCAAGCGAAGCTCTCTTTCGATGTATTTTATAAGAAGGAAAAATAATGACATATAGAAGTAAACCATTAAAAGATAGCTAATATTTCTTGGAAAATTTCACTCAGTTAAATGTTTTACCTTAACTGAAAGATAAAAGCGGCTAAGTTTTTATGAATATTACAAACTAAATGAGGACTTTGATATTATTTTGATCGTAAAAGTGATAATTTCTATAGCGTTTATGATTTGGGTTACTATATATAGTTTTATAATGTATTTGTGAGCGTTTATAAGCTGTTTAGAAATGTTTAAAGTGTAATAATTTATTCCATTAATTGTTTTCATTGATTGTCTCATAGATATCACCGCAGGGGGTGATGAGGGATCGGGAATGGTAAATCTTCGTGAATCCCGTATTAGTCACGGTGGGTTCACCCGGTGAGACGGATTGGGGAAACCAAATTAAACAGCTATAACGCTCTCTCGAGAATCATCACGTTATTGTGGTACAGTCTCACGACTCCAAACCAATCAAATATATTACGTTATTACCAATGAGATACCATCGGTCGGTTTAGAGTCGGTTTCGTTGGTATAACTGTGTCATGAGTGTTTTTTAAAGGTCAAGTCCACCCCAGAAAAAATTGATTTGAATAAATAGATTAAAAAAAAGGCATAATGCTGAAAATTTAATCAAAATCGGATGTAAAACAAGAATGTTATGACATTTTAAATTTTCACTCATTTATCACAAAACAGTGATATGCACAATCCAGTGACATGTAAATGAGACAGTCGATGATGTCCTTCAATTACTATTTTTTATCGTTTTAATTATTCAATATTTCGTTTTTACACATTTGACAATGAGGACCAACTTGACCGAACCTTATAATGTTAAGCACATGCTAATTCCACATGTTCAGGGAGGAATTAATCGTTGTTTTCACGTGACAGTGAGGGGGAAATTAGAATATATCATGCACAGTAAAAAAAATGCAACGCTGCTTACTATATGAACCTTACAGTAATAGTTTAAACAGTTTAAACAAGTGTTTAAATCTTAAGCAACAAAGTTTAATTTTCAATATCTAATCTTTAATAAATTAAGCATGATTTTTAAATGGTTAAACAAATACTGTATGGTTCAGCATTTTTACTGTGTATTTCGTATATAATAAAATAAAAAAGATATAGTGAGTGAGTGAATGATGTCACCAGTCCCCTCATTTGCATACCGACCAGGATGTGCATTTAACCGTTTTGTGAAATTAAGCGAAACTTATACTGATTTTACATCCGATTTGGGTTTTTCTCTTTTTATTCAAACTTATTATTTTTTTTCGTTGAGGTGAACTTGACATTCAAATTCAAACGTAGGAAAAAAAGTTCACGTTCTGATTTGTAATGTTATATCGACTTGCTTTTGTCCCCCCATTCCCAAGTTCGAAAAGTTTCAAAAATCTCGTCAAATTTGAATAGATATCGCCAATAAACTGATAAAGTCGTCACATACAGTACGGTCAATGACCGTCATTATCAGTGTCGTAATGAGCCCCCCTCCAAAAAAATGTGGTGCACCATGTTGCATGTGTGGCAACATTACTTAAAAGTCCCGAGCGAGCGTAGCAAGCAAGCAAAAATTTTGACGTTTTCAAAACGAAAATCTAATTTAGTGATTGATTTTGACATGGTATTTGGAAGATAACATTATTATGTTTCTTCTTTTCGTTTCATTTTCTTTATTTTTAATTTTTTTTTCTTGGTCGTGGGATCTTTTTTTTGCATGACCCCGAAGGCACCCCATACATCTGTACGCCAGTGTTCGTTCTGATTTTGTTAGCTTTAATGACTTGATTCTAGTTAATATCTAGTTAATTTCTCGTATTTCGTTTATTTTTACTAAACTTTTGTGATGAAACCAAAATTAAATAAAACAATCACATTTTCTATCTATTTTAAATTCAAGGTTGCTGACCCCCCCCCCCTCTCTCTCTCTTTCTCTCTTTCTCTCTCTCTCTCCCCCTCTTTTATTTTCTCTCTGTCTCTCTCCCACTTTAGCACACCCCTTGTGAGAAGAACCATAGCAAATTCATTATTCAATATGACAAAGAAATGTCATTTATTTATTCTGTTTGATTTCTGCTACATTGATTATGTTGATTGAATCGTCGCATCATGTTTTCATGATTAGTTAAAGTCTTTTTGATTTCCTTTTGTTTATCCTACAAAGATTAAGGCCTATCAAAAACAAATCTCCCAACTATTATGCAAATAATTTATTTCGAATCATTAAGTTTACTAAGAGATCGAGCATGCAGAAATTGGTATAACCCTATTGTTTGGGTTTTTTCTCAAGTTTTAATTTAACGTTCTTTAATAACGAATATAATTAACAATTCTTTATGGCCATCGCTTATCACAACTTGCAGTGTTAATAATGCACACATTCGGTATGACAACTCAATAATTGTTTGCCATCAAATTATTTTTCACCAGATCAGGCAAACAGACATTACAGTTTTGATAAATCAATTTATTCTTCAATATATGTCCTTGTATATTGAAAAGCGTGAAAATTAAATTCATGTGAGCCTTCTTCAGTATCATTTTTACAGGGGGGGGGGGTTGGTCGGAAAAAAAGTCACGAAGTCCATTAAAATATATTCGGGCATATTCAGTAGTGGCGCTAAGATAGATTTCATAAGGGGACAATGCGTTGGCCTTAAAGCTGTTCTTATTGCTTTCTCTCATACAGGAATTTGACATTTGCAATATTTGTCCATACTGCTGTTCTTCTCTTTTCATCTGTTTCCCTTTCCCCACTAACTCATATTTCGGGAAATATGAAATATATTACTTGAAATATTAGTGGACAAAAGCCCCTATTCACACACTGTTTTTCAGTGACTGCTCCAATTTGGATTCGTTTTCTTGAAGAAAGCATGGTTGGCTCCTTTCTACACCCTAAGCCGTTTGCATGCTGTCAACATGGAATTAAGTTTTCCCTTTTTAGACCAGTATTTTACGCCGTCTACTGTTTCGATGTAATGTTGTCACAGGCTTTGCGGATTGAAAGAGGAGCATGAGATGGAATCTTGTCTATCAATCGATGCTTTATCATATCCACTTTCCTTTCCATTGTTTTCCACGGCGAATGACATCCATAGGTACAGATACACCCCCCCCCCCCTCCCCCGCCGCGTCTGCCCCTCAACGACAAAATAATAACATACAATTTAAAAATAGATCTAAACTTTTCCACATTGTGGAATACATTAAAAGTGGTGTTATTACTTTTGGTTTCTTGCATTCCTCATATCAGTATATATACTGCCAAAGAAGCAAGAATTATGTCTGACCTATTTACGTTCAACTTTTTTCTTTACCAATAATTGAAATCTGATATCACATGTAATCGATTGCGTTTACGAAATGTGACTTTGGCTTGCCGCGGATTTGGGAGAAAATCACTTTTGACAAGACCCGAGGAAAAGAGACATTTTGTTGACAACTCTTTAACCGAAAGCTTTAGAATTTCATTAAAGTCGCAACGACAACTTCAGTTAGCTCCATATTCATGCTTGAATGTTCATGTTGTTTATGACATTACAGTGGGGGTAATAGGGATAAAGAAGTTGTCTAGTTGTAGATTGCCATTTTTCAGACAGTATTGGTTTACGGCGTAACCCCGCGAGCATAGTGCAAACGAATTAAATCTGGTTTTAAATCCCACTCAATCTTCAGAGCAATTGCCATAAATCATCACTCAATCGTTATACCAACTTCATTTTCAATTTCACCCCCTCCCCCGCTCCTGCGTGGTCATTCAGCCAATGCATATGCATACATAATGATGGATGTGTATTCTCGAGTCCACCTGAGCTTTCTGGTGTTGTGACATTTATTGATAAATGTAGCTAAAATATGAAAATACATAATGTGAATAAGATAATGATTTGGCGATTAAAAATGATAATGGAATACTTCAAATGAATACATGCAGTATGCCAATAACGTAATGAGCTGCCGCCCCCCCCCTCAAAAAAAGGGGGGGGGTAAAGCATAATGCATGTGGCAAATTCTTCAAAATTCCCTTTCGAGTAAAGCGAGCGAGCAAAAATTTGACCCTTTTAAAATGAAAATCTATTTTTTTATACATGTTTATTTACCCTTTTGTTTTCCTTTTTTTAATTTTTCTCTTTTTTTCTTGGTCGTGAAACTCTTTGCTGGGCACAGCCATGGACTCAAGCCCCATCCCCTCCCTCTGTTCGCCGATGCAGTGAGTCAATGTTCAATATAGTTTTTATTCTTCTAAACTTACTAGATTCAATCGACAGAGGACGCTGGTTCACATCGTCCAGAGAAATTAATTTTCCACTTACATCTTCCAACCATCGCTATAAAGACCCGTCAAATATCGTGAATGCGTTCATGGCGTTCAACTATTGTTGATTACTCGTATAAAAGTCATATATACCTGCATTTTTTTATTAGTTGGTCTCTTATGTTTAATCAACCTAATTATAAGTTTCATATAACATATGTATATTCAAAATCACGTTTCATTTTACATAACATTTGGTACTATACATTTCATTTGCATTTATATGATTTGTTGCTTCAATCATTTATAAAACATGCAATGTTACTTACATTCATTGATTGAAATTATTCATTAGGAGATATCATGACAGTCAAAACTGAATTGGGAAATATTTACCAAGCAAAATACAAACTATTACATTATTTACAAACAATTTGAATAATAATTAAAAACTGGAATGTGATCAATAATTGTTGTAATATCATGTTTTGTAAGTTGTAATTTTAAAAGGTTATATGGGACAAAATAAACAGACCAAATTGTAACCATATTATCTCTGGATGAAGTCAATAGATATGTGCATGAGTAAGAGAAAAACAAAAACAGAAATTATATACAACAGTATTTGTTCAACAAGATGAAAATAACATTGATCTACTTGATTGTTATTGGCCTGATGTGGATTGGGATAAACTTAAGAGAATAGTGATGTCGATTGGTTGACCTAAATTATTGTGATTGTTTTAAGAAATCATCCAAAATCGATTATCATCAAAGCATAAATTCATTATGTTCAAGCGTTTACTCCATGACTAAAAACGGTAATATGAAAATAATTGAAAAAAAAAACCTGTGCAGCGTCGGAACAGCTGTCATGTCAAAAAGTGATGCAAGCATTGTGGCAGGGGGTAGGGAAGTTCCACCCCCTCAGAAAAAACACGCTTTTTTATAGGCCTAAATGAAATACCTAATCAGAAATCAATAAATGAATGAAATGAATTAAACAAACTTGAACATTAGGATTACATATATAAAGAGAACTGTCTATAAGGTTGTACTTTTAGGTTAAGTACATCATGTGCTTCTGCAAACTGGCTTTTTGTCTATTCATGAAACAATAGCAAATTCTTTTTTTTTTTGGTTTTTCAAACAATCCTGTACGAAAGGTTCGCTTTTCCTTCACTTCCTTCTCGTGATGAAAAGTAGCCCCAAAGTTTCCCACATTCCACATTCTTAACGACCTTAACAACTGGGCAGACAGTCAAAGACATCCGATCACAATCCGATTCTGATATCGAGGATACCGAGGAAGGAAAACCAATTCAATGTTACTTACATTACCGCCAAAACTTTGCGTTTTAATCACTTTGTTCTCTGTTGTTTGATCGTCCTGTACTTGACCTTCCAGCCAGGTATATTGTGTTCGAAATCGTTTTCTTTTCAAGGTCAAGGGCAATATATTTATTACGGCCCTGGAATGTGTGAAGAGCGAAGACTAGAGACGAGGAAAACACATTTCAGCCTAGACACAACAACCCAAATTACGTGATGATGATAAATATTCAAGAGACAAATAAAAGGAACGATCGGGCCTAATTATATTACTTGATAATCACTAAAACGGATACGTAGAGTCTTTTATGCCAAATCATCTTACTTATCCTCCAAACAGGAAGCCAGGCACATAATATTTACCTGAATTGATTGACTGAACGAAGACTTAATTTCATCTAAAATCAGCATTTACCATGGAATGCTTTTGTATTTTCTTTCTGGAATTAATAAATGCGAAAATAGATCTCTAGAGCAAAACAATTAAAATGAGAATGGGCCTTACCGTATAGTCTGTGCATGGACTAGGTCCATGGTCTGTGGCAAGTAGATTTTCTTGAATTTTCACTCCGCTTAAATTTCAACCAACATGACCCAGTTGAACTACGGGTGGACTGGGACTGTCCACCATTTATGCTGTCCACAGATTTAAAAGATGATGTTCGCTTCTTCTTTTCTTCCTTTAGGCCTACTTTGTTCATCCTTTATGCTTTATCCCTTCAAACTGCATACTTGTCCTGGGGCTTAATAATCCGAGCTTTTTTAGCCCCCTTCTTTTCATTAACAAGGATCTCTCTTTACATTCTCCAAATCCATCCCAACACGCAGATCCATGGGGGGGGGGGGCTTTCTAACAGGATATTGTCACTACACCCTCTCATTTTTTATACAAAAATAGATATTGTGAGTGGGTAGTTATTCTAATAAAATGAAACGAATTATTTTTATAGCATAGGCGGATCCAAGGGGGGGCGAGCCCCCCCCCCCCCATTGGCGGAGCAAAAAAATGGAAAAAGGAGGAAAGAAAACAGAAGGGGAAAGAAAGGAGGGAAAAAAGAAGAGGAAAATAAGAGAAGGGAGACGATTGAATAAAATAAGGTCATAGGAAGACTTAGAAAATGATTAAAATATATATTTCATGTCACTATATTAAATTTTCGCTCACGCTTCGCGCTCGCATAGCCTGTTCGATGAGATATATATCTTGCTCAATAGGCTGGTAATGTAGCTTAAAATATCAAGTTTTGGAGTCAATATACAAAACATATTATTTCAGCTCGGACATCAAGCTTCATTGTTTTGTTTGATTTACAAATTGATTTTTTTAAGTCAGTGCTCTGTGAAATGTCCGTTTTATTGTGTGAACATCATTTGCAGCTTTTTGTGCTATGCGCTCGCATTATTTGATTTGCCAAGTAGGCCTACAAAATTGTCTTTGTTTATTCCATAAGATTCTTTGTATATTAATTCTACAACTACTTAAAACCCCCATGATGACAGTTTATCAAAAATTTCGTCTCACGATTTGCGCTCGCATTATTGTTGATTACAAAAGTGCTTAAAATATCCAGTTTCAGGCCTTGAATGTCAACAAATTTCACTCACTCATTAGGCTTATTGCATTAATAAATATGATAAATAAAATTTTCATGAATTCCTAATATTATCAATTGTCCCTTTTTCAGAAAGGAATATTAACAAGTTTCATATTGCATTTAGGAAGAAGAATAGGAAGATAGTTATTGTATTTTCATATGATGGCAAAATTTCCTTATGTCTAGAATGTCCAGGTCCTAGGTCAAAATAATGATAAAAATATCAGCTCGCGCTTCGCACTCGCATCATTTATTAAGTGCTATCCACATGCACTTCACAATTTCACTACACAGTGATTTTCCGCTCGCATTATTGATTTTCATGAAAAAAATGAAATGTATTCAGACTGCTCAGATTCTGTATAACTTTAAAACACGCTCACACATGTTATTGAGATACGCAGCTTGGTCTTTATTCGAAACGTGCTAAAATTATCAAGTTTCAGATCAGAATATCAAAAATTTTCTTCTCGCGCTTTGCGCTCGCATTATTAATGTAGGAAGATACAAAATTATCCATCCTTTTTCATTATTTACAAAATATGAATATAGTGCCCCATTTTTAGGTCTGAAATCTCAGTTACCCTCGCGCTTCGCGCTCGCAACAATTGTTAGATTTTATACTTATTACAAAAAGTGCTCAGAATGTCAATTTTTAGGTCGGAATGTAAAAAAAAAATTCAGCTCGGGCTTCGCGCTCGCATTATTTAACTAGTTGAAATATGTATCGTCTTAATTGCTAACTGCAAAACGTCCGTTAACAGGTCCCTTTTCGATCAAGCCAGAGCCCATATTATGAATTTCTGTTCGCGCTTCGCACTCGCAGTAAATATCTAGTTACATACGCATCTTGTTCAGGTTCACAAACATTGCCAAGAATATTTAATTTTCAGGACAAAATACCTGAAATTTTGCATGTCATTTCAGGCCTAAATAAATGAATAATCATTCCTAGATACACCCCTTTTTATCTACTTATTAATAGTCTTCCCAAAATATAACTTTTCGTTTTTCTCTAAAATGTTTAATTCGTAATCATAATATCAGATACTATATACGCAAAATATTTGCATGTACATGAAGTCCGACGCTTTCAGGTGTCATTGTGAGTAACCAATAATTATATTGTGCCTTTTTGGAGATCCCGTCGATATCTTTATTGATGCTTATTTGTACATTATATAGTACCGATTTTTAATTGTTATAAAGATTAAATAAATTGATTTGAATGAAACTTAATTGAAATTCGAATCAAATGATGATATACCTACGGATACCTAACTTACTTCATGTTATCACGCGGGGTTACATCAGTTTTCAGGGTTTTCAATATGATTTTGTTACATGAAAGATCCCATAGTCTTTTACATGATAAAAGTACAGGCAACTACTCTCCAGACATACTGCACGCACGGATACGATCTTCTTATGTAATTGAACTTAGCAGACATTTCGTAATCGTTGTTATGAAATCATACCAAAAATCGACAGAGGTGTGGCGGGGGTGTGGCCTGTCGTGCACGAAAACCTGATGTTATGTCTCACAAAATGGCACAAAAGCGACGAGCAATTGAGGATCTTGTGCAAAGAGCAACGGAGTCGAAGATCAAGAAATTCGAAAGCATACGAGGTAATTTTGTGATGTACCGTACCGCTATAATAACTCAACCGCTGAGCTGTGCCTGTGCTAACCCAGGCCAGGGAGCGCCGGCCCGCAAAGCTAAGTCTAAGCGGGCCGGCGCCCAGGAGCTCACCGTGTATTTACCCATACTCACGGGACAAGGGTAGATTATGGTCAAAATATCTAGCAAGATAAATTGTAAAAACAGAAATTACAGTATGCACTTAGGCCTACCACGATTATATGGATGAAGGTCTAACGAGTGGTAGAATCCTGACGTCGAGGCACAGACATGACAGACTGAAACTTAGTTAAACTTAAAGTTGAAACCTAAAAAAACTGAAAAGTTCTCTCCTCTCCAGTCTCGATCGGCTGATCGAGACTTGGGAAGAAGGAGAGAACTTTTCGTTTTTTTGAGGTTCCAGTCTGTGCATCGATGTCAGGATTCTACCACTCGTTAGACCTTCATCCATATTATAAATAATCGTTGCATTTCAGGCCAAAACAGAATAATCTTTATTTTGGTACAGGGCTTTTTATATATTTTCATGAAATAAAGACAAAAATCGATGAGCACTGTTAAGGGGATTTTGCATTGTTAACCCCCTGGTGGCTGCATGATAGTGAGCCATCTGTGTACGAGGAGAAATTAAAAAAAAAAAAATTAAAAACTCGAAACAGACGGCTGCCAGCTGTCTAGATCAGGAACAGTGGTATTGTCAGCTTCGATCTCAACAACATTGTTCAAATTCTCACTCGGACATCACTTTGCTTGGCCCTGGGTTCACCTTAATTTTTATATGGACTGACTGAAGTATGACCAAAAATCATGCAAACATGCCGTGAACAAACAGGCAGATCTTTTGTTTGCTAACTCCATTCCATATCGAAACTACAACAAAGCCAAGCATTGCCAAGTGAAGTGATATCTGAAAGAAAATTAGACAATGACCTAGAGATCCAACTGAAATACAGCCGTTCCCGGTTGCGATATTTGGAAAAGAGGTAGGCATATTAGACTTTCTCTGACATTGCTGGTGGGTAAACTCTGTTGAAGTCTGCCAGTGCGAAACTGCATTAGCGCCAGGCCCGACAAACAAGTCTTTTCCAAGATTTTTGTTACAGTCTGTCATATGAAACCCTCACTTCGTAATGCGCCCTAAGAACATTGTAAGAAGATCGTAAGGACCATGCCATGGCATGTCGCAGTCCATGTAAGATTTGGTAGGATAGAGAGCCAGTTCTAACATTAGAATCCTTTAATCCTTACGATGATGTTTCTTACATTGATGGTACATTGTATGAACTCCTTTTCCTTAGTTCAGTTGTTCCAGAGCTTTTATGAACAACTGTCATTTGTAAAGCGTCCATAAAGTGTAAGTACAAAATTTGTGCTACTGTTGATGTTGAGTAAAATCTTTACCATATTTTGACAACAGATATCGTAAGATAGCCGTAAGTCTGACGAAAGAATAATTCGGTTGATAAGCAGTCTGATTATCTCTTTATCATTTTGAACCAATGTGAACATTGCATTGGACAAGTATGGATTGGATGCCATTCCACTCCTTCATAAAAATGCAAATGTAAAGCTTCAATCTCTTTAAGCACAAAGCATACAGAGGGCCATGCTTTAGTTTCAGTCATTGTTAGTGTTGTATTTTTGTGATGTGTTAGACTACCAGAAACAGTTACGATCACAATATATGTATGCTAATTAGTTTGCCAAATGTGATGTGCCCGTTTGCGGGTCAAGTCTCCTACAAATTCCATATCCATGAATTTCCAGTAATCTACTTCTTTATTTTCCTCGCAACAGGAAAGCAGGTTATCAACATCCCCTACTGGGACATTGTCGTCATCACAGCCGGGGATGAAGATCAAAAGAATGCTTATGATCTTCAACTGAAGGAGAAATTAGCAAGACAGCAGTTACCTCTAGGCACCAAGTACCATGTGCTTAAGGACCCTGGAGATGTTAAAATTGGTAAATAAGAGCATTATAAATTCAATTCAATTTATGTTTATTTTTACTAAAGGTAGTAAAGCACTAAAAAATTAAAATGATACAGAATATAACACTTGTATATATATATATACATGTATATATATATGTATATATACATTTGTAAAATATATGAAATGTTGCTTGGCAGGTAGCAGTCAGGAAGGAAGATGGCCGTTATTATTGGTTGAGCTGACAATCATGAGAGTGTCAGGATTGTTCGACATGAGAATGTCAAACATGTACCTTATTGATCTGGGCCCCGTCTTATGAAGAGTTACAATTGATCAAATCAACCACAGCTATGGAAAGCCAGCAACATCAATATTTAAAAGTAATGTTTTCAAAGGACATTGTGCAAATTTCTTAAAGAAAAAAAATATGACATGAATGGATTTCCATATACTTGAGGTTGATCAGATCAATCATAATTCTTAAAAATAGAATTGAAGAAAAATAAACTCAAAACAGGTGATCGTCACTCTAGTGTGGGATGACAACTTCATATTGCATGAAGACAAACTGAGGATTGTACGATGAAATAACAAAAATAAATCAAAAGGATGTATGATGGCAGGATCTTTAACCTCAAAACAATGAAATGGTTTCTATTTTTTTTTTATATCAATATTGAATACGTAAATCAACATCAATAGTTACAAAATCTGAGTGTCGTGACTAGTTGATCACAAATAGTCATTATGAGCTATATTTAAAGGTTAGGTGAATTTGAATAGGTTATTGGTGAAATATCAGCTGCAAGTTAACAAGGAATTTATCCATATTTTGCTGTGCTCAACCAAGACATAGTGAATGGCTACCTGGCAGGAATGATTCCTTGAAAACACTGAATGCTGGAAATCGAGCATAAGTTGGGGTAATGCTTATAGTGCGCCTCATGATAGATTATATCTAGATAGCTAGAGCTATATAATGCCTATTGTTATTATTATTGAATTGAGCAAATCTTTCATTGAACAGGACCAGGAGGCTCAATGATGGCAGCCCTCTCCTATCTCCAGACTATCTACAACCAAAGCCTCTTCACGAAGAAGGTCCTTTTCATCCCAGCAGGGGGTTATAGCCAACGGCTACCAAGCGCAAGCCTACTGGGTAAGGTCTTCACAGCGGTTCCCTATGGACGACCCATCTATCAGATGCTGGAGTTGATTTTGGCAATGTACATTGATCTTCCTGCTCATATGGTCTCTGGAGGCATCTTCTTGGCTTGTTCGGACGTCATCATCCTTTACGACTGCACTGTTGGTGTAGAATGGTCCTTTGACAAGCCAGGTATCACTGCCTTTGGACACCCAGCTCCAATCAAAATCGGGACAACCCATGGAGTGTTTTTGTACAAGGACACGCCCAATGTCTGCTCTCAGGTACATATTGTAGAATGCGAAGAGTTCCTGCACAAGAGATCTGAAGATGTCCTCAGGGAAAAGGGTGCCCTTCTACCGCAAACATGCCAGCAGACCCTTGGCATCAGTGGTGACTATGTTCTGGTCGACAGTGGTTACTTCATGGATGGTGAGACTGCTAAAAAGCTGATCGAGTTCTACGAGGAAAGGTCTCCGCTTTCATGTGAGATCGATTCCCACGGCGATTTCTTGCATGGCCTCGGGAACTGCGGCAATAGCAGTTACATCAATGACATGTCCAATGTCAGCAGTAAAACAGATAAACTTCTCTCCATGCGTCAAGAAGTCTTCAAGCTCTTCCAGGGTACACCACTCCATGTCCTTGTGTTACCCTACTCAATGTTCTATCACGTTGGCACAACTGAAGAGCTGCTTGACCATTTTTGTGATAACTGCAGCTTAAGGAGAGAACTAAACCTGACCAAAGATGCCTTCAACAGATCCGTGGACCTCGGCATTGGCGACACCATGCTTGATGCAAGTTCAGCCAGGGAAGCGTGTGTCATGAACAGCATTGTACCTAAGGGTATGGATACCAGAAAAGCATGCATTGTGGAGTACTGTTACTTCAAGACTATATGTTCAGTTGGTGAGAGATGCATTGTCAGTAACTGTGTCATCCAGGCACCATCCTCAGGCTGTCCTGTCAGCATACCTCCTTTCACATTCCTTCACACAGCAGCTGTAAAGCCCAAAGAGGGTAGCACACTCTATGTCACTATTTTCTTTGACATCCGTGATAACCTCAAACGCGCTGTTCCCCAGCTTGAGGCAGCGGGTCAGCTCTTGTTCTTGAACAAAACCCTTCAGGTTGTGTTTAATAACTTCAACCACACTTCGCTCCAGGCAATTTTCCCAGGTAATACTGCACTCTCCATATGGAACGCAAAGCTCTTCCCGCCCAAAGAGACAATGGAACAGTCTTTTCAGACCACCATGCAATTTCTGGAAGAGGTACACTCTGCAAACCCGGACCCACATTCCCTTGTGGGAGAAGGTTGTCTTTCAATGGCCGACGTTCTCAAATGCAAAGATATTGAAGCAATGTTGAAATACCGCAAGCAGCTCTATTCTATGATTTTATCTGGATGAATAAGAATACATGACCCCAAAGTGCCTTATCTTCTTGATCTACCCTTGCTTCATTCTATCTGCACGAGTGTAGTTTACATGTTTTTCAAAGTTAAAGGCCCTGTCACATTGCTTGGTGCAAGCCTTGCTGATGAATCATGGGCAATCACCCGCAATTCACCTGCATCAAAAGTTTTGAGCATGTTAAAAACTTTCCTGCATGTAAATCTTGCATGCGCTACTGAGGGGCAACTGCGTGTGAGATGCACGAGAGATACTGTCAATGCAGGCGACCTGCGGATAGCAATGATAGTCACCTGCAAGTTACATTCAAGTCTTGCATGGAACAATGTGACAAGGACCGAAGGAACCTTTTTTAAAAGTCTCTGCACTTCTTTTAGCAGGAATCCTGCTATACAGTGTGTTTCAGAAATAAGGAAACCAGAATTCCCATGTCTTTTTTCTTCACAGGCAAATTAATTATTCCTCTACATTTGATACCTTATATGTGACGAGCACTTCACGCATTAATGAACAAGACAAGTTTTTAATGTCAAAATCAGGTTGCGCAGAAAAGTTGAAGAAGATTGATTCATGATGACGACCGTGCTTTTTCGTTTGTATCCTTTGTTAAGTTTTGGTTTGGTTTGGTTTTATTTTTCGTATAAAAATCACAATAAAATACATTGCACAAGATATGATATTAAATATAAATATATAAACATGCACAAAAAAATATACGGATGGATCACTCTATTCAGAGCCATTGATATAATGGCTCTGTACTTCCTAGAGGTCCAGTTCTTCTCACTGATCCCTGAAATGAGAGCGGATCAGATTCACACATGAATTTCTGCGCAAATAAAATCTGACATGCCTCAATATTTTTTTTTTGTAATCTGCCATGCGCAGTCGATGATGTCCATCTCTCACTATTTATTTTGTTCTTTATTATACAATAAAATATTGCCATTTTACAGATTTGGTAGTAATTACCGACTTGAGTGAACCATAAAATGTTAAAACAATGCTAAATCCACATGCTCAGGGAGGAATAAAACTTTGTCTCACAGGACAATGAGGGCAAATTAGAATATGTCATATTTCATTTAATAAAATACAAAAGAAATATTGAGTGGATGATGTCATCAGTCCCCTCATTTGCATACTGGCCAGGATGTACATATAACTGTTTGTGAAAATACGTAAAACTTTAAAATGCCTAACTTTCTTTTTTTTACATTCGATTTTGATGAAATTTTGATTTTCAATGTTAGTTGTTTGATTGTTTGAGTTTTCTCCTTTTATTCAAATCAACTTTCAGGGGTGGACTTGTCCTAAACCATATTCCCCACTTTGGAGAAGTAACTTACTGAATTGGTATTCCGGCAGATCTTGTACATGTCAATATCTTTTTATTGTTGTAGACCTTATTTGATTAAAAGATTTGTACATGTAGGTGGGAATATTTTATTTGTTTTCCTATATCAGAAAAAAATTAATTGTAATTAATCTTAGAGATTGTGCTAATATATGATGTAAATAGATGCCACCTGAGAGAATGGTTTACTGTACATGTATCTTGCGTGTGTTGAGGCGATTACAGGTAATGTACTTGAATGTAGGATGCGATTGAATGCCTTTTGTGTTGACTTGGCACTCAGTAGTTGTGTTCATTTTTGCACGCTTTGGAAAATATCAGGACATTTCTTGAATTTACAATCTTTAAGGGTCATGCCCAATTAACCAAAGTTCCAGAAGGCCAAAGATTCCATTGTGCTTCCCACTATTAGATAGATACAGGAAGAAGTTTCACAAAGATGTGACTTTTAGTCACACTTAAATTCCTAGTTGCATGCTGTATAAAACACGTCACCACTTTGGTCAAATCATGCTATAAGGGGGCTTGCTACTGCGTATAAATCAATGAGAATGCCCGTAAAATATCATGCACGTCATACAAAGCGTGACTTAAAATCTTTGTGAAACACCCCTACTGCATTGACTTTGTTTTGTCGTAACTTGACTTCATTGTCATCTAATATAGTGCTTCTCAACCTCTTGTTACTCGAGGACCACTTTGACTGTCAGATTTTTTTCGAGGCCCACCTACCAAAATTTTAAGAAAACGTCCATTTTGATGAGGTGAAAAAAATATGTCGTGAAATTTAAACAGAGCACTCTGACCACATTAAAAACAAACAGTTTGAGAACTAATCTGTATTATGTCCGGCAAATGGAACTGCGTACACAATATGCATGTAGATGAGGTTCAAATAAAAACTTGATTGAAACCATCATTTGCAATGTGTGATACCCAACTTAGGCAGTGCTTTAACGTTACTTAGTTTTGTTTGACCCACATAGACTGATTGGACATGTTCGGACAGGTCTGTGAAATATACTATACAGTGTATGGTTTTTCTCCTATTTTTTTCTCTCTCTGGAGCTTTTCTTGGCACACATGAGAGGGGTTCGTGGCCCACCGTTAGAGAAGCGCTGGTCTAATAGTACAGTAGCCTATATGATTCTTTGAAAAGATAAGGGATCAAAACTGAAGATCAATTGAAGGATTCAACTCCCAGTCCCAGCAGACTTCTGCCTCGAGCAAGTTTCTTCAAGTGGTCAGACCCAGTATGATACAGATACACTAAGAGAATTGGAGTATGGTAATAACTTGTAGAACTGCTAAAGTCAGATATAGATTCAGTATTTAATTCTATAGAGAAGTTCATGGACTTCATAATTTTGAAAGGGCTCTAATTTTTTCTGGTACAGATATGCCAATAATTCATTGATGCTCAATGTAGTTCTGAGAAAAGAAAGCATTATCTTAATTATTTCAATAACTAATTTTTACAATTTAATGTGTTAAATAATCATGGTGAAGGATATAAAAATCTAACCCAATATGTTTGTTTTTAGGATATTCTAATAATGGAATGCGTAATCGTTGTGAAGTGTTTGAAATTTATTTATTTCAGTACTGCCTAAATTGTATGATGTAAGGCACGCTACTGGTATTATGTTTGTTCTTCCCAATTTGGCTTTTTTTCAGGGTTAAGTTTTATGTAATCATTTCATTTTGACCAGTACCTCACATTTCTTTCCTCTCTATATATCATATCATGAACGTGTATGTGTAGACATAATTTTTTTCTGTGTGTGTATGTATGTTTGATAATATATTTTGTTATGAATAGTTGACCCTTTTTTGTGTTATTTGCTTTATTTAATCTTGTCCTTCAGAGCAAATGTTATATTAAATCCAATAAGGGATGCGTGTGTTCATGGGTGCATAATGTATAATATAAAGGTATTGCCCAAGATACCCACTCCCCCCATACAGTATTCTGTGCTGCCGTCCTACATGTACATTACCAATACAAAATACAAGGCAGTCTCGCCTGCATTACACAATTCAATATCGCAGCAGTGCTGACTTTGAAAATAACTATGATAATTCACAAAAAACACCATTTAAATGATAAAATACTGTTTTTTTTAATCTCATCCATCAAATTACATGTATGTGTTATATTGAATCCAATCAGGGATATGTAATAGGCATGTGTGTGGGGGGGGGCAGGTGTGGGTATGTAATGTATAACACGGAAGTATTATGGCCAAAATCCCCATTCCCCCAACCCACCCCCCACTGATAACTGTACTACCAGTGTTCATATACCAGTACAAAATATACCGGTATGTATATATAGCAACAGAAATATAATGAGTAAAATTGTTTCTAAAGACATGCATACTTGTCTTTAACTCTGAAGATCCTACATTCAATTTCCACACAAATTTCCTTCAAGGAAGCCATTTTATACACATTCTCTTGTATTACAACATGCACACACAAAAAAAGCAATCGACAATTGAACGCACCAACTTGATTCACTGTAAACTTAGTTGTCACTGATAAAAACCAATGAAATGGAGGCCTAGAAGCTGAAGACAGTATTGAGGGGAGGTTGGGGGAAACCGTTGCAGGGGGAGGGGGGCAGGGCATTCCATAGGCTTACAGTATTAGCAGATTCTGAAGAGGTTCTACATATTAATGGGTTCCTACTGCAAGTTGATGATGAATCATCAACTTGCAGTAGGAACCCATTGATATGCAGAACCTCTTCAGAATCACGATGATGATGATGATAATAATTATAACAATAATACATGAGATTTATAAAAATAATGATAACAAAAATAATAAATGATGATAAAGTGATAAATTTGACTTTTTTGTTTCATGGAAAATCCACTCTTTAGAGTGCTCAAGCAGTTTTTCAAGAAGTTAAGGAGGATAATAATTGAACAGAAATGTTTTTAGGTATTTTTTAAGTTTCAGAAAATATCTAATGTCTTCAGGAAGGCCGTCCCAAAACTTAAATATCTGATTTTGAGTGGAAAAATTATCTATCCTCCCAAGTCTTGAAAGCATTGGCACAATGAGCCAAAAATTTTGAGGGGGCCATATATGGGGTGTCGGGTAAAATTAATCAAAATTTCCGAGCGAACAAAGCAAGCAAGCAAAAGTTCTATCACCTTTTTTAAATTATGGCATTCTTGCTTGGGGAAGTGCTGCAAATATAAATTTAGAGAGATAACATAAACTTCAAAAAATCAGAATTATAATCAACTCCCCCTTCTGTCCATTTTATCCTATTTTTCATTCACTTAAGAATTTTAAGTATTTATGATATGTCCAAATATGAAATAGGACTTTTTGTGTGTTCTAAAGGACCTTTACCATCATTTACATCAAACTGTTTTAACTTAAATTACAGTATAATATTCATGAATACCTTTCTAGAAATGCTGCAAACTTTCACTTTCCTATAATAAGATCTTTCCTTTCGTATTGATCTATTTTCTTTTGTGGCCTAGTACTAAAGAATTTTTACAGGTTAATTTGAAAACCTCTTGTTCTTTTAATATTTTCAATCGTAACTTTCATAACTGATATTTAAACCCATTTGTAAATATTTTTTGTATATACCACTTGTGTCTCTATGTCTTTGTAAGATTTTCTAATTGATTTATGTAATTTGTAACTTTTGATGTTGTCAATAATTGTTATTTGGGTCAGCCGTATTATAAGGAATTTTTTTCCTTGGCTGCTTCACTCTCAATGCTTTTTGTGTAACTTTGTCTTTGATGTTATGTGTACTTTGTTCCTCATGTATTTTATCATATGTTTATTTTAAGCAGAGAGAAAAAATAAACTTGGATTGAATTGAAATGAATTGTTCTGCTAGACAAAAACATTAATAATATTAAACGTCTATGCGTAAAAACACATAATTCAAGAGAGGACACTTCTGCCAGAACATGGCACCCCATTTTTGGTCAATAGTCACATGCTGACTGTAGATTTTGGGGTTTCCAGTTTATTACTAATCAATTATGAAAAGTACATGTAATGCAATGCATGTATATAGGGGGTGGGGACAAAAAGACACAGTAACTATTGCCCCCAAATGCCATATATGATCAATTTTGAAATTGTTTTCAATATATTTTTCCTCTCAGTTGCCATTGCAGACTTCAGATTTAAGTACAAATATGTCTTTGTTTTATGATGCACAAAATGCATTCTTTGATGGTAGTACACTGATTGTAAACAAACCTTATTACAAATATTTTTTTTTCATTTGAAATTTCAACCTGAACACAATATTTGTAACAAGAGAAACAATTTATTCACATATAGAAGTTCACTCCAATGAGAAGTATAGTGGAGAATACTTGGACAAGCATATTACTAAAAATTTCATCAAAAATTGTTAATGTAAGCTGAGTAAGTAATTATGGCAAGTTTTGCTCACTTTCAGATAAGGGTCTGGTCACATTGGTCAATGTTTTTTTTTTATTTTGGTCGATATGTAAATGAGGAAGCTGATATGATGTCGCACACAATTTATTTTGTTATATGATTATACTCTTTTTTTTACCCGACTGCCAAGAAAGTACGAATGCCTGTGAGCAAGCAACCAGGAGAACAACTGCTTACGGTCCTCTCCGAGGGACCTGGTAATGAGGATAAATGCCTTACCAAAGGGCACTAGTGCACCACTTGGGAATCGGAATCCGAAACCCCCGCTCTACCGACTTAGCTATCGTGCAGTTATGTCAACAATTTCACAGCTGGTTTGTGCTAGTAACAGGGGGGGGGGCTATCAAAAATTACAACGCAATATACCAACAATGACTTCTCAGAGGTACATGTATAGTAGTTGTCATCATCTATATAGTGTTTTAGTGATCAATTGCCCGTGGAGTATCAGAGCGTCTCCCTAAAAAGGACCAAAATCCGACGAATAACCCGTAAGCTCCTGTACAAAACTTGACGTTCAATATGAGACCTTATTCAACAGCATAGTGCGCACGCGCGAATGTGTGAAATATAATGAGTACAATGAAAGCAATGCGATATGCAGCATAGATCACAATGATATTCAATGCTGACGTCATAATGAAGTATATGAAAGTCACATGTCAAGGAACATATTTTGATCTGATGAAGTGATGATACTATAATTATGTGTACATGTAAGTGACATGAATGGTTCAATCCTTTTTCTCCCTCGGTGGGGGGGGGGGGGTGGGATAGATAATAATAATTATATTGCATGGCTTTATTTCATGGAATACCAGAGATATTCCACTCGTTTGGGCCAATATTCGATATTTGCCTAAGCTCTTGGAACATGTCTGTATTTCCATTCTGCTGAGCCATCCAATATAACATGATTATTGCACATTTTACTAGTATACACATGTACAATGTCATATTTAACAAGTCACAACTTAACAATACGTTTGAACGGAATGTAAAATTTTATGTCACTGAAGCATTGCAACCTCTTTCTTCGGGCACTAATCTCATTCAATTAAGAACATTTGTACATTCCAGTGAATGCATATTGTCTCTTCCGCTTCACTGGTTCATCACAAACCTTTGTACCCTCATGAAAGCACCCTTTTAATCGCCAAACCTCAAGAAATTCACAGAATTCACACATTGCCACTGAAGCCTAATTTTCAAGTTGATTCCTATTGACACATAGTGCTGAATACATGTATGTTGCTATTGAAGGATCCAAATATGTTTCACAGATTCTAAAGGGGGCTTGAACTGACCAACATTTTGTGTTATCAATAACCACCAATAACACAGAATAAATTAGCTTATAATTTCATTCATACAGATACATGTACACTAAAATATTTCTGAGAGGAAAATACTTGTTTTGCTCCTTGGTAACATAATTAGTGGACAGCCAGCAACATCAATATCTAAAATGCAAATTTCTTCAAAATATTTTCGAGATATGATGAAAATTTTCTGTAAAAAAGATTATGACCATGATGGATTTTAGTAAAGTTAAGGTTGATCGCATCAATCGTAACTCTGTGTAAGACATGGCCCATGCAGGGGCCCTTTCCAAAATTCTATATATGCTTCTCTTTGTTAACAAAGGACATTGTGCAAATTTCCTGTAGAAAAAAATATGACATTTATCTCCAGTGGCCCTATTTATACAGAGTTACAGTACATTTATGGTCAATTTGCCATAATGGCAACTACATGTACCATGATAACGGGGCTTCGCAGCCAATCAGAGTTGGAAAGTTAATGGCTATGATAGCAACCATTGCTGGAATGTCAACTACATGTACCATGACAACAGTAAAAATATGTTTCCTGATATGGCTCTTCCATTGAAAGTTGACGTTCAAGCAAGAGTTGCTATCAAAGCAAATTTTCATGCATTTGGATCTTTTAAAGGGTGGAGCTTAGCAGAGTTGGAAAATATTTTTTTAATCATTTACAATTACTCTCTAAAGTACATTAAAGGTTACAGACAGAAATTGCAAACAATTATTTCACAAGAAAGTCTTTTAAATCAAAGGTTGTCAAAATATCATATTTCTAGATCTGGTACATTAATGTAAACTTATCTTTGTAAAATCATGAAATCTTGGCTAAAAATCGATAATTCTGATGATCACTGACACAGAAAAGTATACATATGGGACAATGAATAGATATTGCTTCAAAAGAAACTTTAATACCAGACATTTGATTGAATTCCTTGCTTATTTTGCTCGTTTCTCATCAATCACACATTTTCTTCCAGAGCTCTTTAGCACAGTTTTTATTCATACATGCAAACACTTTGGTGGTAATTTCATTGGATTCTGTTCAAACTCATTTTAAATAATTACCACAACTGGTATTTATCTTTAAGTAGCAATATATGGGTTGTATCCAGCACTGTGAATTTACAGGAATATTTGAATTTAGGCTACAGGGTCCGTTCATCTCCACCTTACTTCTCAAATATGGCAAAAGAGTTGCCCATTTCCATTAGCATACACACTAGAGATTTTTTTAAAAATCATCATACAACAGAGAAACAAGTCAGCTGGACAAATATGCAAAATGGAATAAAAACTATATTTCTTATAATTGTTCTAATATATACAGACATCTGTACCACTTGTGAATACATTGATAACTGGTACATACATAACAGGTACAGGTATAACATCTGAAGGTGCTCATCATCTCGACCTTATTTCCCCCATGCACCCATGAGTGGGGTTCTCTCCTTTCTTGACTCTATTTTTAAACCGGTGAAAACTCGCCATTATTTCATTACACAGGAAAGCAGGCCAATGATGACATCACAGTTTCAGGGGTGTGTGTTTCATAAAGCTATTCGAAAGATACAAATGACTTTTCGCACAACTGGTGATCCTTTCTTGTGCTATGTGATATCCCTGTGTAATTGAGTTATGTAAGAACATGTTCCAGTCGTTCGTACAATTGTTCGTAACTTTACAGCGTTATGAAACACCCACCAGGTACTTGTGGTAATGTAATTTCACAACATCAACAACTTCCATCATTATAAGAGGTTACATATACAAATAACCAAAACTTCACTAATGAGTAACATGCTCTAACCTTACAACCTGGCCCAGTTTGGGAGGGAAGGGGGGGGGGGTAGTATACCATGTGTATCCGCACTTAATTACGGTTTATGTTTTCAGTTTTGATTTATGTTACATTATTTATTTCATCATATTCATTTTCTGTTATCTATTCATTCACCATGTTCATGTTCTGCTATTTATTTTATCATGTTTATGTTCTTTTATTCGTGGAGGGGTCTGTTGTAAAGCAGTTTCTTTTATTCATGGAGGGCTCCGTTGTAAGGCAGTTTTTAACAGAACCGGAGTACATGTACCCTCCACTCTTTTATATCGATATTTTAAATAAAACATGAATAAATAAATACATAAATAGGTCAGCTAATATTGTCAAACATACACCTGTATTACATTTTTTTATTTTTAGATGTTTATATCAAGCTTAATTACCTTCACTTTTAAACCAACAATGGCAGAATAAAGACAAAGACTCTCATTTCATCCTATTACATACAGTATAAATGTTTTCTAAAAGATATATTTCCATCACATGTGTACTGTTAACTGTAAATTCTTTGGCTGAATTCAAGGATTAACAAGTTATTTCAAATAATCATTGATTCAAGGATTAATAAGTTATTTCAAATAATCATTGAATCAAGGATTAATAAGTTATTTCAAATAATCATTGATTCAAGGATTAACAAGTTATTTCAAATAATCATTGATTCAAGGATTAACAATCACACAACGGATCACCAATCACACAACGGATCAGTGCCCACCTATTGTTCTCGCGTTTGTGCGTACGGTCTTGGAGATTAGTATAAATAGAGTACGATATCGGACAATCTCTGTCACTTGATAAAGAGTTGCAGCGGCACTCGAAAGCTCGTGAACTTGTAAGCTAGTGAACACTTTTTGCGAGAGTGATCACGAATTTCCTAGAAAGCCAGTGAACACTTTTTGCGAGAGTGATCACAAATTTCCTTGTTGACCATAGTAGATTGCGAGACAAATGAATACCCTCTAGCGATTAACAAGTTATTTCAAATAATCATTGATTCAAGGATTAACAAGTTATTTCAAATAATCATTGATTCAAGGATTAACAAGTTATTTCAAATAATCATTGATTCAAGGATTAACAAGTTATTTCAAATAATCACTGATTCAAATCAATCTGGAATGACTGCAGGTAGTCAAAACAGCCCGAATCTAGCACATATGCTCAATCTAGCAATTGAATCTTGGAACTCTTTGTTGGAATGCTCCCCAGGGAGTGGAAAAGGTGCATACATTGTATGCGGGCATGCAAGGATCCGATGACCGGGGTAATAATATGCCTGTAAAGCGCTTAGGGACGTCGTTCCGATGCATTAAGCGCTACATAAATGCGTAATATTATCATTATTGAGCATGCATGTGCTTGATGTCGATAAAAGCCAATATTTGTTCACACAGGACAAAATTTATATGCAATGGAATTTCACATAATATCGCTTGCCAGTTTGGTCAATAGAGTAAAAACACACGTTATTGATGTTGTGAGTATAAACAACATGAAAGTGTGTTGCACTATGGAACATTTGGGGTACATGAATGTGTATATTTTTTTTCAACTCCACTTAAAAGATTGCCTCATTCACATTACAAAGAGATAATTATTACATACATGTAATACAAATACAGTGAGCATTAATTAACAATGGTTACATAAACACCTATAACTTTAACAGATGTTTTAAGAAGTGTAATCCTTCATACTTCTTCCAATATTCAATCAAAATAATATTCAAAAGAAAAAGGAAGAAACAAGTAAAACATATCTGAGAGAAATGAATGGCGATATGAACAGAATCTAAAACACTAATACAAACAAACTAGTAACTTAAAAATAATACAGAGATGTTATTCAGAGATTTAAGAACAAAGTCAATGATAACTGCAACAATTCTTTGGTAATACAATTGCAAACTGAGCTCTCAAGATTTTGGAATGTTAAGAATTCGGGGCAAACTGAAAATCACATGGAATGAGCTCGGAAATGAAATCATAAAAATGGAAATAAAAATGTTAAAATGAAGAAATTAATCAACTGCATTCCTTTTTTTCAAAAGGAAGTTGCTAGTAATAAAATGAAAACTTAGAAAATACAAACTGTCCAGAAAGAGGTCTACCACAGTAATCAATTTCTATAGTACCAGCATTTTCATTTTCTCATTGTATAATCTGAATGAAAGTAAAATCAACATTTTCCAGGAAGTGCAACTCAAACAAATGCTAACCACTGTTCCAATGCCTATTTTAATATTCACCAGGGGTGGCGTCACAGTATCTTAATGGGGGGGGGGGGGCAGCAAGATGACATAAAGGCGATGTCATTTTTTTCAGTTTAACAGAAGAAAAGTTTGACAATCAGGGGGATGATTCACAAAGATTTAAGCATGACTTAAAAGAGTTGCACTTAAATGCCTAGTTGCACATTGGTCAGATCGTGTCATGAGGACACCCACTACTGTGCATCAATCAATAAGATCATGCATTGCTTGCATATCATGTAGGTGCTGGCATTTAAGTGCGACCCTATTAGGTCATATTAAAATATTTGTAAAACACCCCTCCCCTAACTCTCTTTCTGTACTCTCCTTCTTTTCCTTTTCTTCCTCACTTTTGTTCTTCACTACCTGAACAATCATGGGGGGGGGGGGGGCAGTTGCTCCCTCTCCCTGTAGCCCTGCCCTGAACTTCATTCCCATAGTTTGTACAAAACTTTAACATTTAGTGACTGACTGATGTTTATTTTATTCTTTGATCCTATACTTGTAATCTTGTAAGAAAAAAAATTCTATAGTTTCACATTCATATATCAGATTCGTTTTATTTCTTCAATATTATTAAATCACATTTATCAGAGTAAACTTTAAAATTGTAAGGCACTGTTAGTGAAATAGCTTGTTCTATACAAAAGTAAGGTGAACATTGTGTACGTTTCAGACATGAATTCCCAAAACCCAACTCTAATTGATTTATGTGATGGTTCAATGCACATACTGAATGAACTCATTTTTTTCTCTCTGTGATGTGCTTGGCATGCACGCAATCATTTCTGGGTCGAGAAAACCAAGCACATTTAGGGGGGACATTTCATATTAAAAACAAAGAGATTTTCAATGACTATTTGTTATAAGCTACTGAAATCATTGCATCTGATTGGCTCAGAGCAAATGAATAACTCATTACATGTTTTATAAAATGATCCCTAGATTTCAGGAAGCACAATTATAAATTGATCATAAAATGCAACTAAAAGTAGGCCAATCACATTCTTCATACAGGACATGATGTAATGAAATTGTACAAGTAAAAAAGAAAAAAAAATCCAACACTTGTGAAAACCTACATGTACAAATCATGTTGGTCGTTTGCTTACAGAAGAAGCCATGGCCATGAAGCAAAGTACAACACATAGAAAATTCAACTGTCAAGTATTTTGGGAAAAAATAAACGAACAATTCTTACAAAAATATTGGTTCTTTTGAAATATACACTTAATACATAATTCAAAGTACTGATCGTTTATCACAAGAATCACAAAAATTTGAACACACGGGTGTACACATATCAATCAATGTTGGAGCAAAGAGTAGTTCAAAAGAAATTGACAAATAGAAGCAAAATTTAAAGCTTAATTAATAAGTGGACTATAAACAAGAAATTTAATCTTCATATTCATCTTTATTGTAGTCATTCTCTTTTACAATCCGTTGATTACCTACAAAAGAAATACACAAAATTGTTTCCTGGTATACATTTTAACTCCTCCACTTTTTTCTATTCATATATGCAGTTACTAAACCTAAGTAATGTCAATGCAAAGTAGTTGTCTCTCAAAGCCAATATTTCAATTTCATTTGAGAAAACAATTCAGCCTTAAGAAGTTGGTATTGAGAAAGCTAAACGTGTATATAACTGCAAGTTTCCACTGAGGAGTTGTTTTCACTAAGAGTCAAGTCCGACTGAAAGTCATATTGAATTCCAAGAGTCAATAGGTAGTTTATGCATTGATTCCTTTGAACATGCAATTAACATCACACTGGAGAGCTAAGAGGCTTTTTGAACAACATGCCTCCATTTTCATGACGAATTACTGTGCTTTGTCAAAGAACATCTCCAATAACTACTGAAAGTATTAGAATATACATATAGAAACTCCTCTACATGTACATAACTATACCATGTGCACCTTTGAAATCATATTGCATTAGGATCAGATAGGTTTACTATAATTCAATGAAGTAATAGTAATGAAAGACCTTCAAATGAGTTACAAGGAACAATATTCCGATGGGGTTAAACGTACATCACACACCAAAGAGTTGGACATCACTTTTTCAATCCTCCTCATCGCTCTTCTCCTTCCCCTCCACAGTACCTCTCCTCTGTCTCACCACCTGTTCTCCACCGTCTCCCTCTCCCTGGACTCTCCCAGCTCCATCTGTCTCCTTCTGGGCTCCGGCTGGAACTCCTCCCATCCCCTCGGATCCCGCCGGGAGACGACCTTCACCAGGCAGATCCTCTCCTGTCGAATGGCTCCTGGCTCCATGAGGATGCCCTTGTGCGGCTCCAGCAGGATCTTTCTGGCTGCCATCCTCTTCCAGCTGCTCCAGGAGCCGTGGATCCTTCAGCTCAGGGCAGATCTCCAGGAGAGCTAGCTCAAGCAAGTTCTGCAGAAGAGGAAAAATAAGGAAAAGATTATTAGTCTCTGTGCATATGTGGATAGAAACATGTAGATGTATGCCCAACATTAGATCTTTGTCACTGAAGTTATTCTCAGCTGTGTGGATATAGAGTAAGTGGACCTCATCAAGCTTAATCACCCTATTGTTTAATCTAAGTGATTCAAATTTAAACACGTTTCTTTCCTGGAAACCTTGTAACAAGGCATTCCTTTCAACTGTCAGTAATATATATGTATAAACTTAAATATTGAGAATACAGTGTGCATAATTGTTGCTAGGTCTGGGAAACATCTGGCAAACTTTCAGGTTGACAAGACTAACATCTGCTACAAAAGTATGCATGAAATAAATTCATAATACAGATACTTGATAAGCCTATCTGATAACATCGCTAATTCATTATCAAGTGATTCGAATTCATAGCTGTTGGTTACAAATTGGCCTTACAATAAGATATTCCATCAATTAATGAAATACAATACAGAGAATCCAGATAGCATGTTGCTATGTACATGTAAGAAAAGCTTCCGATAAGCTTTAGCATGTCAAAGATGAAGTTTGTTTAAAAAGTATGCATGAACTATTATGTAAGTAGGTGTCTTTATTAGAACAATGCAAAAAAATATTTTTCTTGTATGTGTATCAGTTTTCTTCATTTGGAAGATTACTTGAGATATAATACTAAAAACAAGAGTACCCTTTGCAATATGAATTCCTCATGATAATGACGACGATAATAATACTATTAATGATGGCGATGATGATAATAACACTCATCATTATCATCATCATCATCAACACCACCACCACCATCATTATCATTTACACTTGCACAGCTCATATCACATTATCATCTAATGTTCTGATGCACTTCCAAGTACTTTGTTTGGATATTTATTACCCTGGCTTCACTCCAGCAAGCCATCATACAGCTCACAAGCATTTCAAGAAATAAATTCCTACCATGCACCCATTTACCTCACCTGGATAAAGTGCAGCACGATGTGAATATAATTCTAGCTGAAGGAAACAATGCCATGGCTAGGATTTGATCCCACAACCCTCTAAATGAAAGAAGTTAGTCAGATCCACTAGGGGGGCGTTTCATGAAAGGACTTGTCGGACGTTTTATCCGACAAGTCCCATTTTATCTGACAATTACCATAGGAACAGTGCCTCTCAGCCAATCAAAATCATAGAAAGATGTCAGATCTGACAACTTGTCGGATGAAAATATTGATGAAACGCTCCCTAGGTCACAATATACATGTATAGCTTCCAGGAAAGCCTTGTGAAAACTTTGACAACCTTTCTCCAACGGAATATTTAAGGAAACCACCTAAAATACTTCAGAACCGATCATTACTGCAGTACTATGCAGTGTCTCCTTTGACCTTGAAATAGCCAAGATCTTGTAGAGCTGCACTCTATAGGTTCTCATTAAACATTAAGTACAAAATAATCCTACAGAATAATAGGCATTTATATAGCGCCATCTATCTAGAAATATTCTATTCTGAGGCGCAATGTTATTATATTAACACGACTTTCCAGCTGCCTTTCATTGCTCATGCATTCAAGGAGTTAATCTTGCTAGGTACCCATGAGTGCAGCACAATGTGGATAAATTTCTTGCTAAAGGAAATTATGCCATGGCTAGGATTTGAACCCACAACCCTCTAAATGAAAGAAGTCAGAACCACTAAGTCACAATTGAGCTGAGCTTCGAGGAAAGCCTGGTGAAAACTTAAAGCTGACAACCTTTCTCCAACAAAATATTAACCGAAGCCAAATAAATTCTTCAGAACTAATAGCCGGTCTTCCAAATCGTCGTATCAGTCAATTTTGGTATAAAAAAAAAATCGATTTTGAGATTTTTTCATAAAATAAAAACACAAGTCCTAATCTATTTATAACTAATTTTCTAGGCAGCAATTTATTTAATTTTCTGAGATATGAGAGGATTTTCTCGGCGATGCCATACACATTTTTAATAAAATGCGCAAATCCCATTGGAAACGTGTACTGTAACAGAGCGATATGACGTTTTGATTGACGATTTCAATGCCCGCAGTCAGCCAAACCGTTGTATCGGCACTAGGAACTGCATTGACTTTGCGCATGAAAAGCGATATGATTTGACTAAACGTGCACAATGAAATCGCGGTCAAGGTTATTGTATTCCCGAAGTCGTTTTTGTACAGGGTAAATCTAAACAGCTCAAACCGACATTACAAGCATGTAGCTCTTTTGCGATATTTTCTCAGATGCTTAGTTTTATGTAAAAATAAAGATACCAATGTCCAGCAATTGTCTTGGTCTTTCCAACCATGTATTTTTCTAGCAATAAATATGCTGTAAGGCGGGGAACTACGTATGAAAATTATAGTAAACTTTGAAGTAGATTTTCTCTGAAATGGGTTTCAATTTCATATCACAAAATACTCAAGAAATAGTGATTGGGCGACTTTATAGGGTCCCTCATAAGCATACTGACCAGGATGTGCATATACAGTGCATCCAAGAAAAAGGAAACCATGATTCAGTGTATTAAAAATTTTCCCATCATGATCACAAATTTGCTTCACAAAATGTACATGAATGAAAAGATATACTTCTCTTCTTTCATTTGAGACCCATCTCAGTGTTCATAATGCATGCATGACCAAGTTTGAACAATGAAAAGTGGTGGTACCAAATTTCCATTTGCAAATTATGATTTTGAGTGAGTTTCGCTGTCTTTTACTGCTATCTATTTGGAAAACAAATTTTATAACTTGAATAGCTATCTTTTCCTCTTTCATGTGAGACCTCATGCATGAAATATGAATGACGCATGGTCGAGACAAAATTGCATGAAAACATGCTCGATTTCTACCTATTCTACGGATTGTTGAAAAGCAACCACTTCGTTTTCCCTAACATAGCAGAAGACAGTAGGCTAACAGTGAATGCTGTTTGGACGGGGAAAGGATTGTCCTATATTGTTGAGGACAGGAGTCTATGGCCCGTATTCTGAAGTCAGGTTTAACTTAGACCATGGTCTAACTCTGTGCTAAAATTATGGGAAGCCAAAGGTGTCAAAATTCTTCTTAAGTTGTATGTTTCTTGTGTTTACTCTGTTCTTTCCTGATTCATCAATGGTGAATACAATAATTCATTTATACTTCCTAGACAATTCTGAATGATTTGAGAGCCAAATGAGCTGAAATATGATATCTCTACTGCTTATGATTTATGTAACAATTGGCTATCCACACTTAAACCACAACTTCAAACCTGGGTTTAAGTTATACCTGTCTTCAGAATAAAGGCCTATGGCTATGAGAATGCAGTGCTACAATGTTAATAATTTTTCATGCAACTTTTTCTCGACAATGTGTCAATCATATTTCATGCATGAGGTCTCATGTGAAAGATGAAAAAATGAATATTAAAGTTATGAACTTTGTATTCCGAATACATAGCATTAAAAGCCAGAAAAACCCACTCAATTCGCAATTAGCTCGTGCAAATGGAAATTTGCTAGCACCAGTTTCAATTGTTCTAATTCAGTCATGCATGCATGATGAACATTGAGATGGGCTTCAAATGAAAGAGGGGAAGTGTATCTTTTCATTGATGTACATCTCATGAAGCAAATTTATAATTATGATGGTAAAAAAATTACACTGAATTCCGGTTTCCTTTTTTCTGGGACGCACTGTATATAAGAAACTTGTTTGTAAAATTAAGCAAAACTTTAAAACGTCATAACTTACATTGATAGGAGAACATACATTAATTCTCTACGAACAGATCCTGTTCTCCATGAAATAAAATGATATAATGAAGGATGGAAGCTGCTGGAGAGAACTTGTGGATCTTGGAAATACTCCATGTCCCTGTCTCTGGACTTGACATGACTGACTGACTGACTGGACTGACTGATTGATTGAACTTACAAATTTTCATCCAATTTTGAAAAAGTTTTCAGCATTATTAAAGGACAAGTCCACCCCAACAAAAACTTGATTTGAATAAAAAGAGAAAAATTCAACAAGCATAACACTGCAAATTTCATTAAAATCGGATGTAAAATAAGAAAGTTATGACATTTTAAAGTTCCGCTTCATTACAAAAAACAGTTATATGAACGAGCCAGTAACATCCAAATGAGAGAGTCGATGATGTCACTCACTCACTATTTCTTTTGTTTTTTATTGTTTGAAATATTAAATATTTTGATTTTCTCGTCATTGTCATGTGAAATGAAGTTTCAATCCTCCCTGAACACGTGTAATTCCATTATTATAACATTTTATGCTTCAGGCAAGGGGGTCCTAATCATCAAATTCGTAAAAATTGAAATATTGTATAATTCCAACAATAAGAAACAAAAGATGAGTGAGTGACATCATCGACTCTCTCATTTGGATGTAACTGGCTCGTTCATATATTATTTTGTTAAAAATAAGTGAAACTTTGAAATGTCATAACTTTCTTATTTTACATCCGATTTTGATGAAATCTTCAGCATTGTGCTTGTCTGATTTTTCTCTATTGATTCAAATCAACATTTTTCTGAGGTGGACTTGACCTTTAAAGCTGGTTTGATTTTCCTCCAGTTTCTTTGATAGCACAAAGAGACTATGTGCGCTTCTTAATGCTTATTTCAATGCACAGAAAAGGGAAGGGGTGTAAACATACTTCTTGAAATTTGATCTAACAGGTCTTGGCAAGAGTTCCACATGTACCCCAACTAAATTTTTTTTAATATGGAGATGGTTTAAAATAATGTATCTAGCCCTAAGAAACCTAAAACATTTACAATGGAAAAGTGGAATACATACCACAATATGGCTTTATTACATCATATTTTTGTGCAGGATCTAGCAGGTGCGATTGTCCAAAGACATCAGTTTATTTAGTCAGAAGAATCAAATGACTATGGTCTGAATGCTAGTCTAGTCAAACTACCAGCTCATAACCGGTGTTCTTACGCAGCATTCTCTCGCTAGCATAGTGGACAGAGGTCATTACTGCAGTTCTAATGAAGGCTAGTTAATGATTTCGAGAGTGAACCTGGAAGCGATTACACTGGAAGTCTCAAGATCATTTCTTTTTTTTTGGCAGAGGTACATGTGGAGCCTTTTTTAGTCTTGTTTGAAATTATAAAAAAAAACATTGTGAACTCACATAAAAAATATGTTTGGTGGTCCTGGTATCTTGGAGGGCTTCAAATATCTTGATGGCTCCGAGTCGACTGTTGTGCTTACCAAGAAGGTTCTGAAGAAAATCTGTACGGAAGAAGAGAAAGGAACAAGCTTGATATACAATGCCATCGGGGGGGGGAGGGGTGAGGGTCTCTCATTGTGTGACCAGCCACCCCAAAACCAACATTAAGTCGCCAGAAGTGAATTTTGAGATTATATTTTGAGCTTGACACAGCACATCCTACGCTTTGAAATAATATCTAACTAGTTGACATTTATCAGCAAAACCCCACACAAGTACTTGATTGCATGTAAACAACATTTCAGTGAGCTGTTCAATGAATAAGGATAAAACAAGGTTCAAAGTTTGGGGTTCATTCATGCTCGATATGTGCACGCTGTGCAAACTCTATGAAACTTCCAAGCTGTCTGGGGAAAAAATGGTTTTAAACAACCCCTGTACATGTATTTCATCTTTTATTTTACTTTAAGACTTCCAAATTTTTTACAGTAGGAAGAATGGTTACTCTTTGAGATTTAATTTTCTATGTTTTAATTTATGAAGACCAAATACTTGTTTAAGCTATTTACAGAGAACTTTCCTTGCTGACCTATTGTTGGTTTTCGGGGTGGCTGTTGAATTAGGTAGCCTTGACACACTGCCAGACTGACAACTTGCCCTTTGCATAGATCGGCTGAGTAGCAATGGATCCTGACTCTTACTATGGTAACTGTCCGACAATGACAGTTGAATTGGGGGCTTCTAACTCTTGCCATTTCAAAGGGTCACATGTTCAAATCCCACCCATGACATTCATTTCTATTTAAATAGTTGTAAATGTAAGTATTTCAATCTAAACAGATTCCAAATTCGGCTGATGAAAAACAAAGGTTGTACTTGAGAACAAGAAAGTTTGATAGACTTAACAACACTATTATATGCAAATTAAATAGCTTTTAATGTTATTGCAAATTTATCATAATAAAGTTTTATGAAACAGGCCACAAAGATGGGCATAACGCACCTGGCAGGTTTTGCAAGAACTTTTCCCTGGCCTCTTTCTGGGTGGCCCTCTGCTCCTCGAGACTCGGTGGCTGCTGGGGTGGAGCAAGGACCCCATCGGGCCACATGGAATCTTGGAAATAACGCAGGTAGAAGAGGATCATGGACTCGGACGTCAGCCAGTCTACGGTGTCCCTCAGTTGCCTGCAACAACAGGAAAAAAGGGGGTGCTGCTTTAACAATATACTCAGTTTAACAAATGGCATAGTCTGCAATGTAAATAATATTTTTACTAAGACAAGGGACATCACTTAGGATTGATCAAAAAGCCTGCAAATCATGAAGAATGACCCTATTCCTTCATGAAGAGGTGTTTTCTATGGCAAAAAATACGTCAGGGCCTCATCTCGCAATAGTTGCGATTGATCTGATCAACTACGACTATGGAGGCCAGCAACATTAACATAAAAAATGTATGTTAGTTCAAAACGTTTTTTTTAGATATGATGTACATTCATAAATTGTTTTCGAGATAATTTGGTGTGTTCGCCTTTACTTACAAAAAACATTAAATGGAAGGATATGCTATCATAATTTTATAAAAATAAAAATACTCATGAAGGGTCACCACTTCAGTTCCGAAAACTGTTCTCCCAGTGAGCCCTGCCATCATTACATTATGTGTGATACGACGGTTCGGAAGACCGCCGACGTTCGGATCTATGGATTTAAGTTAAAATGGACTATAAGATAATAAGATTCAGGAACTCACTTGTTTATGGTCCTCCCGAAGGTTGCCTGGACAAAGACGATGAGAGTCCGTCTCAGCCATCTGAACATGCCATGTAGCTCAAAGATCTCACTGATCAAGCTGTACAGAGGTTCGGCAATGGAGTCTTTCCTATCCTGAGCACTGTAAAACAATTTCAGCAGCAGGAGCAATTTAGTTTTGTAAATGTTGATTGTTTATTTGTGTATAATTTTAAATCAAGTTATGATATACTGTAAACGCATTTATTTTCTCAGGATTAATTTTTCACACTTGGCGGCTTCAAAACATATTCGCGGGTTTTATAATTCGAGCTGCACACTCTATAATCACAAAGTTACTTCCTTCTTCTAGGGTTGAGGGCAGTTCTACAGAGTACTGCTATATCACACCCCTATACGGGCCTATCATGAAAGAATTTGTGTCTTGTTTTTGGTTCATATGATAAGGTGTAATACTCTCGTATGATTTTGAATAAAATATGGATTACTATTTTTATGACTATCATCATCATAATCATCACCATCATCATCATCATCATCAAAATCATCACCATCATCTTCGGGCCGAATGAGCTAAAAACTTCTGAATTCAAATCAGGATTTAGCTCGATACTTTATCTCCTTCAGCAAATATGGTATATGCTTTGTGGAGCTTTGTCATTTATTCTATCTATATTCTATTCTTAGAATTCCTGAAAGATTAACAAAGTTATGGATTATAAATATGTAGAAATTGTTACGTCACACATGAGCAGCTCCCCCTATTCATGTATGTAATGTGATCAAAGTTCAATAAAATGTTGGGGGGTTTTTTCAGAAAACTGAAAATCATTTGATTTTGTGCATAATGTTTCAGTCATCAAGAATCATTTTAAAAAATGGGGGTTCATTTAATTTATAGTACAAAAGCTGTGTGGCAAATGCTCCCATATGATATATCAAATTCCAAATTTAAAATAATAATAATAAGACTATAACGCGCCAAATCCACTCTGTAGAGTGCTCACGGCGCTTTTTAGGAAATTATAAAAGAAATTAAGAAGAATTGAACAGAAACTTGAATAACTCTCTTATTCTTTGATTAAACAAAAATTTAAAACAATAACCTCCTCTGATTTTTCTGACATCACTGGAACACCTTTATTGTCAGGGTGAACTTTCCCTTCAGACATCCCATGAAAGGGTCATAACTGCTCTGACAGAACAAACCTACAACCCTTTAGTCCTGAAGAGATGAATAAAGTACTTACGTCTCTTCTTCAGCATCGCTATCTCCTAGATTAGATCTATCATCTTCAGTTGGTGAGTTCTTGAAGATACTGGCCAATGAAAAACCGCCTTTCTTTACCTCTTGGCTAAATAAAAAAAATATTAAATCATTGGGAATTTTCATTTTCTAATTACCTCCATAGCTTTCATAGAATACAAAATATATGTTTAAAATATTGTTTTCTATTAATTTTTATTCTTTACTGAAGAGGAAACTAAAACATACTTTATCTCTCATTCTTGTAGCATTATATTCAAGAAAAGCTATCTCATTCTATAATTTCTTTTAGATTGCGACAAACTTCGTTGGGAGGAAAGTGCATGGAAACAGCTCTTATCTGTAAAGAATCTGTCCAGTACGATTATGAGAAGAACTTGAAGAAGTGTTATTCCTGTCAAAAAGAAAAAAAAAAAAACTTACACTGGCGTATCAACTAAGATGTTTGGTTTAGGGATGAGAAAGGAGTAGAGAGCCTCACTGTGGCGTAACGTAGCATCCCCTAGAATAGCCTGGATCAGAAGAAAACAGGTGGAATTCATATATTTTTACACCACAAATATTTAAAAGTTTGCATGGTGGTACAGACAATCACAGGAATTCATGCAAATAATCATGTTCCACTGAAATAATCCCTGCTTAAACAATATTTGAGTTTACTCGCGGGAGTGGTTTAAAGTACACCATGTGGAGAGTCAAGGGCAAGTATTCGGGTTTAACTTAAACTCAGGTTTAAAGTTGTAGTTTAAGTATGGATAACCAATTGTTACATATATCACTTAACAGTAGAGATATCATATGTCAGCTCATTTGACTCTAAAATCATTCATAAATGTCTAGGAAGTATAAAAAGATGATTGTCTTCACCATCGATGAATCAGGAAAGAACACAGTGATCATAAGAAACATACAACTTAATAAGAATTTTGACACTTTTGGCTTCCCATAATTTAAGCACCGAGTTAGACCATGGTAGATTTCAGAATATGGGTCGAAAAGTCTAAGGAAAGTGGACAGAGGTAGGGGTAAAATACAGAGGCAAGGAAGTGAGAGGTTGGATGGCTAAGTACATTCTTTTCTGTAATACGTGTAGTCTTTAAAAGGACTGGAAACCAGTAAGGTTGGAGGCTTGAGTAAACAGAGAAGGGAGAAGAATAAGGAAGGCTGAATTGGGGAGAATGGAGTTGCAGAGCAGGGAAGAAGAGTCTTCTGCACTCTGCAAGAAAATAATACTTCACTTTCAAACCTTTCATCGACTCTCCATATCTCTTCTACCTTTGTCCACTTTTCTTCGTCCTTCTAGGATAGCCACGTGGTGTACCATAAACCAATCCCGCAATACAAATATTATTTGATGTGTGGAAAGGATTATTTCAGTGGAACATGATCGTTTGCATGTACTCTTGCATCAATCAATGGCCCAGTCACATCAACAGAACCGACTCCAAACTGACCTGGGCCCCGTCTTACAAAGAGTTGCGATTGATCCAATCAATCACAACTATGGAAAGCCAGCAAAGTCAATATAAAATGCATGTTGATTTTAAAAAATTCTAGATGTAAATGTATATCCATAAATTCATTGATTTCCTGACAATTTGGTATGATCTCTTTTCTTTACAAAGGACATTTTGCAAATTTCCTGAAGAAAAAATTATGACACTGACGGATTTCCGCAAAGTTACAAATGATGGGATCAATAGTACATGTAACTCTGTGCAAGTCGGGGCCCAGTGGCACAAGTCATCAGAAATAACATGATAGATTTGGTCTGTCTGTCTGGAGTCCGTATTATTTAAAAGTTGAAAATGTCTTACTGCAATACTTACAGCTAAGTGTTTTTGTAGCTCACTTCTTGATCTTTCTAAGAACTCTTTCATGGTTTCTCTATTGAAAAGCTTTTTATTACTCTGAGGTAGCTTGACCTTGGCTAACCAGTGACTGCACTGTATGGGATAAGAAGAAGATGTCGTCATTCACTTACTCTAATACAATTCAATGATTTTACACAAATGTGAAATATTAATGGATCAATACAACTTCATAAATCACATAAAACAAAAGATTGTGTTAATGATAATAATACATGATACTTAAAGTGCATAATAATGGGGGCATCACAGTCTAGTGGTTAAAACTCTCGTCTTTCAATCTCAGGGACATGGGTTCATGGCGTGTTTTCCTTTACCCACATTGTGCTGCACTCAACCCAGGTGAGGTAAATGGGTACCGGCAGGAAGTAATTCCTCAACAAGCTGTGAGCACCGGGATCGGTAGACTAGCTTCGCCGGGTAATATAGGAGCGCCATGGGCACCTAGCAAGGTGGATATGTGCGTTATACAAATCCTATATTATAAATATTATGATAATACATCTTAAAGTGCTCTGTGCAGTTTACAGTGAATAAACAAAACACAAAATATAATATACCAATTGACCAAACATATGCCTATAGCAAGATAGTTATCACAAAAAGAGACAATAAATTTGACATATAACCCTATATATATATATATATATATATATATATATATATATATATATATATGACCCGTTACATATGTGTTGAAAGTAGACAGAGGCAGACCCAAGAATTGGTTTGACATATGTGTACATGTATGTGTAACAACTCCCTTATTAAAAACGCCGAAATAGCACGGACTGAGGTTATCTCTGAATGCGGCCTAAGTCCCGCAATTGGTATGTGACTTTTATGACTATCACACATATCTCATACTTCTAAACCTTGACAACTAATGAGAATTTTTTTTTAATTCAATCCAGAAATAGGAAACTTTCCTATTCGATACTAAATAAAAAAAATCATCATAGAAATATGAACACAGGTTCAAATGACAATTTCCTTTTCCCCAAAATATCTGAATATTCCTATTTAATAGGAACAGGGCCCTGAAACACAAAGTTTCTCAATTAATTGTACGCTTGATTTTTATGATTGATTGTACATTGTAGTCAATGCAATCAATCATAGAAAAATGTTCTACGATGATTGCTAAGCTTTGTGTCATGGGCCCCAGTTGTTAGGTATGTTATCCAATATTGCCTACCTCTTTGAGTTTGTTTTGTAGATTATAAAACTCAGTTAATCTTCTAGATACCACCCAACCAGATGTGGGGATTCTTGGATCAGTGGGATGTACAACCATCAGGAAATAGATCTCAGACTTCCCATCGGATATATCCTGGATCTGGATATGGGTAACAATACAGTTGTGCTAAAATGTTAGTGAACCCCGCCACAAAATGCACTCCTTCACGCCGAGTGTTGAATGTAGGCAACATCACACTCGGCGAGTCCTGGGAAATAAACGTTATATAATGTAACATTTCATCATCTGACTTCACAATTAAACATCTAAAATGTGGCAGAACTTGGACACTTTTAAATGTGTTCATTTTCTGGTTGGGCTCACTAACTTTTGAGCACAACTATAAGTGATAGAGATTAAAATTTCTTGCCTTTCCCACCATTCCCTGTTCATCTCTATCACTCCACCATCCAACAGAACTTGCGTTCATGACCAACACTTGTGTGGTCTTTTATTGACTATGTGTTGTGCATAGCTGGCCTCAAAATAGACCTTTTGAGAAAACTATAAGGAATAGAGAGAATAAAATAGCGTATAATTTGATTTCTGAGAAACAAGTAACTTCTTTGAAAGGAAAAGTACCTGTTTTGCTACTTGGTACCATAATCAATGTGATATGAATGTATTGAGAAATAAATAAGTGTGTTATTATTAGAGTGGAACTATATTGCAAGCCTACATGTACACTGCTTAGAATAATGCATTATGGGTAATGAACCTGAGTAGATATGATTAGTTGAGGACTTGAGGAGGGTCAATGAAGGCTGGTTAGAATGCCTTTTAAAAGGGAAGTTCACACTGACAAAAAGTTTATTGAAAAAATAGCAAAAAATATTGCCGAAGATTTGAGAAAATTCCATCAAAGAATGAAAAACTTATTAGAATTTTAATTTTTTGATTTGTGACGTCATATGTGAGCAGCTTTCCTACATATCGTACGATTAAAAATCAATTAAATGTCATTTCCTCAGAAAATTGAAAATGTTTTTTTAATGTACAGTGTACCTTTAGTATATCAATAGACAAATCATTTCACATTCATTTCTAAAAAGAAAACAAAAATAAGTAATCAAGAACCATTAAAAAAAAAATCAGAATTTATGCATTTTATATCCCAAAACATACAGGGCAGCTGCTCGCTTATGATGTCCAAATCCAAAATTTTAATTCTGATAATTTTCTTAATCTTAAACGGATTTTCCTCAAACGTTCATCAATATTTTTCATTATTTTTCTCCTATTTTTTACAACAAACTTTTCAGGGTGAACTTCCCCTTTAATACAAACAATCTTTATGGATTTTCATTAGAAGACGCAGTCACTGAGGGAATATCTTACATCTGGCAGGCAGACATCAATCCTCCACTTGTCAATATGTTCAGTCCAGAGATCGGTCTGTTGGATGTACAACTCAACCCTCTTCTTTTGAAGTTTCAGGTTCTCTATTTCATTCTCTAACAGTTGCTCCATCTTGAAAGAAAGAAAACAAAACATGTCAGATTCTGCCAGGCTTAGTCTTCCTTGACAACATATAAACAAATACACAGAGAAAACATCTTGAGGATTTGTATGGAAATATTAAAGGTAAGTCCACACCCCAACAAAAAGTAGATTTGGATGAAAAGAGAAAAATTCAAAAGACACAAAGATGAAAATTTAATCAAAGTCAGATGAAATAAGTAAAAATATTTCTAGATTTCACTTATTTTCACATATTAAAGAATATGCACATCCTGGTCTGTACACAAAACAAAGGGAAACCAGAAAGATATATGAAATATCATCATTTCTTCCTGATTGTGTTCAACCCAATGGAAATTCAGGGGCTCTGTTTTTTAGTTTTGAGGGCTTCTGGGCTAATTTGCCCCAATCCACCGGTATTTTTTTTTTCTCACCTTAGATTCGACACCATGTGAGCTCTTGAGATTGCTGAGGGCCTGTGTCTTGTTGCTTAACTTCTCTTCAATCCTCTGTAAAGTGCTCTCTACAGTATTTCTCTGATCTACCAGACTCTCTGACGATGGCAGCGCCTGATTGGAGGAATCCTGAAGAAACGATGGACATTATGTGGGTCTATTTCCAATTCGTCTAATGCCAATTCGTCCAATTGCCAACTTGTCTACTATCATTTTGTCTACCATCAGTTTGTCTGCAATCCACGTGGTCAAAATGCAAATCCGTCCATTTTGTCAAATAACCATTTGGTCCAATAGCCATTTAGTCCATATACATGTACCATTTGGTCTAATTGGACCAAGTGTCAATTGTGCAAAATGAAGGAAAATGAAATGGATATGAAACAAAATGGTCATAGATGAAATAGTAATTAGACAAAGTGATGATTTGACCAGATGGTTGTTAGATGAGACGTTGAGGGATGGAATGGCAATAGACTCAATGAGAGTAGACCATGTTGTGAGTGAACAAGTTGGCCGTAGACAAATTGGCAATTTACCATCACGTGCATGAACATTCCATTGGGTGTTTTATAAAGCTGTTCCTATTATGAGCGACTTTCTTGTGGTAAGTGATACATACCAGATTTCCAATGGCATTGAGAAGGGGTTACCAGCCGTCTGTGAAGTCGCTTGTAACTTTATGAGTAGCTTTATTCAACACCCACCTAGACCACGTAACACAAAGCTAAGAAATGAATAATAAATATGAAAGGACACTTTGGATTGGTTCCTGTGCAGTATTTCAAACTAAATGCCCGTGTAACATTGACCTTGATTGGTCAGTCCATTTAGCGATTGATCATTAATCTTTGTGTAACAGAGCCAAGGACTTATATGCAATAAATGTGGCAAATTTTGCATTCTCCATAATGATCTATACACTTTCATGTAGGGAAACATCCATCACATAAATACATACTTGCATTATGCCACGTTCTTCTCTTTCTAGGGACAGTGATTTTCGGTGATCGCGGAAAACTGACAGAATTCACGGAGACGGCCTTTTGAAATGGATGGAGGCTTTTCAAACGGAAAATCAAGGAAAACGTTTTTTTTTTCAAAATACACAGTATAGCAACAAAAATTACTCCCAAATCCTCAACGAAATACAAATATCAACTGGAAAATACATGAACTCACTTTGCTACAACAATCATGACTGCAGCACTTGATGCCCTCCGTCACTCAATCGTATCTCAATTGGTTTACACTCACGTCCGCGTATAAAGGCGAAAATAAGGCCGTGTATTGCAGACCTATCATCATTCAACATGGCGGACATGAGAAAGTCGTAGACTGCTCAAAACGATGTCAAAAAGTCCCAAAATCAGCAATAAAATTTCATTTAACCATAAAATGATGCTAATAATGTGAAAGGTGAAGAAATACTTATGTTAATTATGTTTCTTAAAATAGTTTTTACACTCTCTTACAATCTCTTCAATTAAAATCGATTGTTGTGAGTACAGTCAGCATGAGCATTTTGACATCGCAACCCAATGCACATTCATTTTCTATGTAAAAGGAAGAGTCACTTTTATATGTACACAAAGTCTACGGGTAAATGGAATTTTTGTTTTAAGAAACAAAATTTACGATTTTCTGAAATGGAAAAGGCAATCTTTAGAAATGAAAAATCACTGTCCCTATAGTTCCACATAGAGCAATGGAGATAGAGGAATGGCAAAAAGGCAAATTTTTTATTTGGTTAAATCACATCAAATCAATGAGGAACAGTCATGGTCTCTGTTGCTTCATGAAGCCATACAATCTGTCAGCTTGTCTCTGCTTGCTATACTACACACAGTATCTTATAATTCATGGGAGAATTGATCATTTCAGTCTATTGATTTTGATGTACAGGGGAGCATTAGCTGCATTTAATTTCATTTCTCAACTGTCCCTTGATAAGAAGACTGTTAGAACATGGTAACATCCCCCCATTATGAAAATTTTACAAACCTTTGCAGCTTGGTTTCATTCCTCACCCTTCTCAACCCCCCCCCCCCCACCTTCATAATGATAATTCTACAAACCTGTCTGAAACTGCTTTCCAGCTCATCCCTAACCAACGACGAGAAATCCTCCGACCCTGACTTTGGAGCCGGTTCATCGCATAGCTTGAAATAGTTTTCATTAACAAGGAAAGAAGGGTAGTGGTCTTTACTTCATTTATCACCCTCCCCCCCCTCCTCCACCAAGACCCACCAAGACATAATGAAAATTCTACAAACCTCTCTGAAACTGCTTTCCAGCTCATCCCTGACCGACGACGAGAAATCCTCTGACCCTGACTTTGGAGCCAGTTCATCACATAGCTTGACATAGTTTTCACTAACAAGGAAAGAAGGATAGTGCTCTTGATCAAGGAGCTGATAGATCTTGTGCTGGGCATCGTAAAAAGCATCGGGTCCCTGCAGATGTGATGATAAATAGAATTCAGTCAAACAAATGCTGACTGGAGTACTGGTAGGGGGCTTTAGGGGGAGCTGGAGACTCTCCAAAATAATTGTCACAATTTTTTTTATAAACATATCAGGCATATAAATCAAGTTTTAGCCAAGGGTAAAGAAGGGCTGCTAGATCTTTTTTTATTATTTTGTTACATCACCAATAGACAGCAAATCAAGTATAGATTGTAAGACTGTCGTTACAAATAGAAATAGGCGGGGGCGGAGTGACATCACATCCACTTAAAGCGCCATGCTATTGACAAATCATGGGGAAATTGAATCAATACGAAATTTGCAACACGCCAATAGACTTGCATAATATAATCTGTCCGTCATGAGCTCGCGTCAGACTAATGCGATAATAGCTCAGACAGCAAAAATTTGACCAAGCTCATGATGGTTATTTACTTCAGGTCTTCGCAGTCCTAGTTTCCACCAATCCCAATACCTAGACTCTAAAAGCAGGTCTCTTCTTTGCTATACCAAAATAAATAACCTCTGGGAAGTTACATCTTTCAAAGTGAAAACACGCAATTTACTTCTGGTTGGTTCGTCTACTAACTATTGCTCTCCTACATGTATATTAGACCTCCCAGACATGCTGGTGTCTGTTACATAACACCCCCAGGCATGCAGCCGAGACTTGATTCCCTTCTCTGTTCTGAGATTAGCCTTGATTCCCCATTATTTGTCAATGGAAGGTCATGTTATGGACAGCACTGACCTTAGTGCGATGAAAACAAAGTATAAGAAACACAATGAAGTAGTGTCAGAAACAGCACTGAAAATTTCAGAAAGATTCGTAAACTTTCAGATAACTAAATGGGTAAACTCGATTATCACTACATTCAGCACATGTATGAATGCGATGTTTTGGGTATTATGCATTGTTGGCATGCCAAATCTCTGTGCTGCTGTACGGGTCTCTTGTGCATTGTTTTTATCAGCCGGTCAGTTGCTAGGGCTCGAGATAAAAAATGCTGGATTTTCACCCCAGCCCATACATGTAGGTACAAAAGGCTCCCACTTTATGCCCTCCTTTGCTTCCCTTATATTCACATGTCAACCACCTGGGTTGGCTGAGAAAATGACTTACTGAATGCTTTATACAATATACATGTAGTGTGCATGTCAGCCGATCATAATCTATCAACTTTGTTGGATGAGAAAACTTATCAAATTTTGATGAAATGCACCATCCCCTGGTTAACTATGGAACAAAGAGTTAAAAAGCAGATACTCTACAAATGTGCCTTATGTCTGTGTACCAATGACCTAAAACAAAGCTATAACTAATCATGCTCTACAGGGTCTATGCTTCACATAATTATTCATACAGCAAAATGTATTTAACAGGAAAAATTCAGGGACTTGGGCATAAAACAATTACTGCTTGAAAGAAAATGAATATACATATTGCCCCTAATCATAACCAAACACAAAATTCAAAATCGCAGGCAGGTTACCTTGTGAAAGGCTCCCCATCACTGAAAGGATACTTACAGCATTTCCAACCAGGAAAGCTTCCATTCCTCGTATGAGCTGCCTCTCGACCTTGACTACACTGCTAGTTGCAACAAAGGTGCGGTACACTGTAGTCGCATTCATGTGTTGGTCACGAGGCTATAGAATATCAAAGTGATGAGGAGAAATGTGAGTATATAGAAAATCAAAGGGTGTGATATATTCATGTGCTGGTGCAAGGCTATAGAATGTCAATCAGATAAATGATGAGAAATGTAAGTAAAGAGAAAAACATAGGCGGGCATATTCATGTGGTGGTCACAAGGCTATAGAATGTCAATGAGATAAATGAAGGGAAAAGTGATCAAAGAGAAAAACAAGGGCGGGGCATGTTCATGTGCTAGTGATGAGGCTATAGAATATCAAAGTGACAAATAAAGGCAAATGAGAAAGGGGGATAACGAGGGCTGGGCGGCGAAAGAGAAAGCGACAAGTGGCAGAATGGGATGGACAGTTACTGATAAACAAAGTGAGACAAGACCTTAGAAGAACATTTATCAAGGATTTATTTCTTCCCTGTCTCCCTATTCAATTTCAATAAATCAGTAATGATTTTATTTAAAAAAAAACAAAACATAGCAGTCAAAAGGCTGCATTGCGCCTGGTTTACAGTTTTACATTGTATTACACATTACATTTTACATAAATTCAAATACATTCCATACATTTTTGATAATACAAAGTAAAAAAAAAAATTACTTAGCTGAGCATAAAACCACCAAATGCAAACGTAAGAATTGGGAATGAAAAACAATAACAATAATCCATACAATATTGTGCATTTTTTTTCATTAATATAAATATTCACGAAAATAAGCATATGCTGAACCAAAACTTACGATTTTCTGACAAAATACATAGAGAGCACATTGAATTATCCCATTTAATATCTAATAAAAAGGCATTTGCTCATTATTTTATTACCTTTTTACTGCTTTTCAAACTCTCAACAGCTTGCCAGAAACTGAAATAAAAACAAATAGCAAAAAATACAAGTAGAAAAGTAAAGAAAAATAAAGCATTATCAATCATGTCCATGCATTCAATAAAAAACAAATATTTCAAGTTACCTGTAACTTACTTTTGGGCAAAGGGATTATCATTAATGTCATCATCATCATCATAATCATCGTCGTCATCATCATCTTTCATCAACATCATCATCATCACCATCACATCAACAACAAGAACAACATCACCGTTATCATCATGCTTTCATTACATCTTTATCATAGTTGAAATTCTATTTTCTCACGCTCATTTGCCTGGAACATACATGAACTCTTCTAAACCAAATCTTTATGGACAAAGAAGTGCCTAACTAAAGACAAGTTGCTTGATATGAATGACAAATCAATAACCAAAGATGGTAATGAAGTCAACAGACTCACTTCAAGAGGTCCTCCTTTCCTTCTTGTTTAAGGAAACCCAAGAAACATTCTCTTTTCTTTCCCTCCCCAAGTATTTCATCAAGAGACATCAGGCGTTGGGTTTGGTAGGCATCTTCCTGGCCCCCTGACCCGGATCCTTTGTAATAAGATTGGTAGTCTGGTCCACCAAGAAGCTTCAAACGCTTCTCACACTGGGCCTTGGCAACATTGCACTGGGGTAGTAGGCAAACAAAGAAAAATGCTTGAAAATTCTCTACGAAGCGTGGTGGTTTAGCGGTTATGACTCTTGCCTTGTAATTAGAGGGTCCTGTTTTCGAATCTCATTGCAGCTTAGCGTCCTTTGGCAAGGCGTCAATCCACACTTTGCCACTCTCCACCCAGGTGCTAAAAGGGTACCCGGAAGGGGAAAGCCTATGTAGTATGCCTAGCAATTGAGTGTCAGAAATCTTGTTGGAATGCTCCCCATGGAGTGGAGAAAGTGCATACATTGTGTGCAGGCATGCCAGCTAGGATACGGTGACTGGTGTAATAATATGTACATGTAAAGCGCTTAGAGAAACACTGTGATAAGCACTATATAAAAATTTTCCAATTATTATCAAAATTATTATAACGATATTGTAGACAAAATGTTAGTTAACTTAAAGCAACAATGCACATAAAAACAATGTCTTATGCATGCTATAAATGCAACATATTATTTTACACATTCACATCCACAGTTGCACAAATAACAAGATAGAATAAATGATAATGTTACCTGGTTGATGTATCGTTTTAAATTCCTGCCACGAAGCATATCCCCTTTCTTTGTCCCCCTTGCCCGTCCTTTCTCCCCTTCCAATTCACCCCTCGTTTTCTTGAGGTCTTCTATTACTGTAGCATGCATTATCTCTGTTAATATATGGTATCTGCAAAGGATATCAGAATGAAAAAGAAAACACTTCTATAAAATGGAATAAATGACATCTGTAAAGAAAATAGAAAGGTAAAATGTTCGTCAGATCGATTGAGATACTATATATAGCATATATGAAAAATATGCGAAGGAAAAAATATAGCACATCCGGTTTGATAAAATGCCAAATGTAAAATTCAGTCATTAGGTTCTTTCAAACACTTATATTTTTCAAATCGTATTAACATAGAAAGACTGTTTGGCTTTTCACTCTACCAAATTCTATCATCCAAATTGATGTATCAAATGAAGCTCCTTTCTTTCCTGTCTTAAAGTAGACAGCACCAATCCATTCGAATCTCAAACTTTGATGGGTCTACATAGTCTAATGCGTAGATGGGCTAATTACCACTTTGTCTACTTATCATTTTGCAATTTGTCAAATGAAAATTTGTTTCATAAATAGTTCATCTTATCATACATGGACTTGAAAAGTATCACACTGAGTGGATATTAGATAGAATGGATACAGCCTATAGTATATACATGTAGCTTTAAGGGGTGCTCCAGGCTATTAGTATTTATATCTACATAAATAGAGTAAAATTCACATAGCAAAATGCTGAAAATTTCATCAAAATCTGATAACAAATAGCGAAGTTATTGAAGTTTAAAGTAAAGCAACATTTTGTGAAAAAAGTTGCACTTAGTCATGAATAATCATTAGGTGGGCTGATGATGTCACATCCCCACTTTCCCTTTTCGTTTGTTATTACATGAAATCATACTTGTTTCATTATTTCATACATGTGTGATTGATATGTCTCCCTTATATTGAAATAAGTTGCAGCAATGAATATCTAATGTACTTGATCAGTTTTCAATCCAATGATTTTAGTTCTTAAAGGGAAAAATTTGAATAACCTAATTTTATATAATAAAATACAACAGAACATGTGGTGATATGACATCATCAGTTTTGCTCATTGATTATTCATGAAGACAAGCCTATAACTATTTCACTGGAATAATGCAAAACTTTAAAATGTCATAACTTTGCTATTCATTGTCTCATTCTGATCAAAATTTTCAGTGATTTGTTTATCTGCTCTTTCTTTATATGTTCAAATCATATTTACCTCAGCCTGGAGCATCCATTAAGTGGCAATTACAGCAAATGAGCAGTAGATGAAATGGTTGTAGACAAAAATGGGATGAAACCAAATGGAAAGTAAACTGATGCATGTTTTGATTCATCCAGGATGGATGTTTAAATTACAGTGGAAAAAAAAATCTATTTTTCAGGGTCCCATTGCATAAATGTTACTATTATAGTAACTTTGCCATCCAATGGCAACTATCATGGTAACACTGATCAACAGCAAATCAAGATCAAGGATTTCAAGCAAGTTACCATTGCATGGCGAAGATGCCGTAATGGTAACTTTTATGCAATGGGGCCCTGGACTTACTTTTAACAGAGAACAGTTTCACCATCCAATCCAGGATGCATCTTCAGCTTGTCTTCCAAGTGGTAACAACGATTTCCCGCCAATTCAGACGAGCTGAAGAAGGGTCCTGGATCGGACATGAAATTCTTCTCCGTTCAGAGTAAATCCAGATTAAAAGATTAATTTCTTTCTACCCGCAAAAAGTGAGTGTGGATCTAGTGGCAATCTACCACACTTCATACCTGATCTGAAGGAGTTCATCCACATCGCTCGTTGAGTTGATGAGTTTTATGAACTCCTCATAGGTAGCAGCATAGGCATAGCGTCGTTTGCTCTTCTCAACAAGCTTCTCAGTTCGTTGAAGATGCATGAGGAATGTCGTATTGATAAAATGAGGACTGCACAGCATGTCCACTGCAGGCTTCACAACTAATAAATAATAGTAATAATAATTGGCATTTATAGAGTGCAATCAATCTAGAAGTAATCTATTCCGAATATATGAATAGACATCATATCTAGAAAATGTTTTGAACAAATACATATTTTCAATGTTGACGTTGCTAGCTTTCAATAGTTGTGGTTGCTTGCTTGGATCAATTGTCAAGTCTTTGAGAGACGGGGCCCAGATCAGTGTTGGGCCCAATCTTACAGAGTTATGAGTGATCCAATCAATTGTAACTCTATGAAAATCCATCAGTGTCCTGATTATTTCTACAGGAAATGAACAAATTGTCCTTTGTAAACAAGGAGAGCACACCGAACTGTCAGGAAAGCAATCAATTTAGGGAGCCCATCCATATTGCATTGGCAGCGTGCACCCCGCGAGCGTACGCTTGCACACTCTAAGACGGGATAATAGCGTCGGCCAGCGGCAGCTAGCTGCGATAATTAAAGCACAATAGAACTCACATCCGCTCTCGCAGCTCCCCCTGTGCCTGCTGCCGCTCGCTGCCATACTTTATGTTACATTTGATTATAGATTTAATCCTCAGCTCGCTGCATCTAGCGGCAGCTAGCGGCCGCTAGCTGCGCTGTCGCTGCCCCCCATTTCTATCAAAATTCGCAAAGGCAATCTCACCCCGCGCCGGCCACGGCTAGCCTTCAATTCCGCGACTCGCTCTGGAATGAAGACCCGAATGAAGAGTAAACATGTACGTCGTGGTGCCTGTACTAGTTCCACTTGTCGTGCTACTCGACTTCAAATTATTATATTTAAAAGCATGATAATGAAAGGCGTTCCTCTTTTATGTCCGTATCGAAGGATTTCATGCAAATGCGCTCTATTGGAAATGACTACAGCTAGCTAGCGATAGAATATGCTCGGCCGCATCGTGTCGCATGGCGACCGAGTACTACAGATCAACACGTGCGCATAATTATGAATATGGCAAAAATTATCGATCTCGATAAGTCGATGGTTCTCAATAGTTTCCGTTGTCAACGAACTGAACTGAAAATTAACACCATCAATAGAAATACTGCCGATTTCGAAAATGTTGCAGCTTTCGAGTTGAGATTGACACGGAAGATTCACACATGAAAAATAAGTTTAATTAATGACCTTTTTTAACGTATGATTTTGGGACCGGATACAGATGGATTACACGCCTATTTTATCCCGTTTTATCCGAACGTCAACGTTGCTTCTTGGCACTGACAAAAATATTAATTCCCGAGCATGAAAATCAAGAAGCGCAAGACAAACCGTTCGTTTAAATAGAATATTAATGATCGAGAAGTTGCACGAATGGTACCCATGAATATTTTTTTACCTCTATTAAGGCCATAGTTTGAGACATCTTGGTATGAATAGGCCTATATCATCCAACTCGCCGGATAATGTCCGCCAAGAGTGTATAACTAGAGGGGTAGGCCTATTCATCTTTGCCACGGGAAGATTAATATTTTTAGAACATTTATTTTTTCTGACAGAGGCCAGATAAAATGACACAATATGAATATGATGCCCGAATGTAACTAAATTAGTGCGAACATTGATATCAACGGCAAACTAAATTTTGGAGAATGATAATGACGCCATATCATTAAACACGCTAAATCGCAAATCAACAAAATGTCTACTTCTTTTTCTTTTGTTAGACATACTGCCTTACTTTTTATGTTGGTTTGAAATACTTCCTTTTATGATATTTTTGTTTTGATTTTTTGACATTTTGATTTTGTTTCTGACATCGTATAAATTGTTTGGGTATATTTATGTTGGGTTTTTTGTTTAACTTATGCCGAATTTTTGATATTGTAGGCACTCTTGATTCTAGAAAATTATTGGGAACGCAATCTGCTTCTGTTGGACTTTTTTTGGAAAAATACGCGAATTGTATTTCTTCCAGGAGAATAAAAGTTTACATTGGAAAATATTAATTGATTTCATGATATATAATTTCCACTTCAAAACAATTTCAAAAATACGTCTCGAACGATCGTGCATTAATCTAAGACTAAGATGTTGAGTACTTTTATTCCAACGTATTTCCCTTTTATTGGAAAGATAAGCGAATAATATTTATTTCAGGAAAAAGAGCTTATGGTATCTGAAATAAATTCTATATAATTTCCACCTCAAAACAATTTTGAAATACGTTCCGATCATGAGCTGTGATCTGAGAATTGAGACCATTTATCTAATCTATTTAGGACTTATATTTCTGACTTGAAAATTGAAATTTCTGACTTGAGAATTGAAAAGATACGTGAATTGTACTTCTTTTCAGGAGAGTGTTTATTCTCAAAGGAAATTAAATTATTTCAATATAATTTCCAAATCAAAACAATTTTGAAATAATTTCTGTCTCGAACGATCTTCAATTAATCTGAGACGTTTAAAATTTTTATTCCAACCCTTTACCTCTTACCGGACGTAATAAACCGGCCAAAGTCAACGATCAGCACCATTAGCGTACCTAAAAAGGGGGGGGGCAGACTGCCCCCCCTGACGAGTCACAACACATGCAAGTGACGTATCCCTGCCCCCCCCCCCCTGACGAGTCCAAAGTGATCCCTGACGAGCCATAAGCAAGATAAGTGACCCCTCTCCTATGTGAAGACTTTTTTTGCTTGTCAATTTTTTTTACCATTTATACCTCGGTCACATTTGCTCTATGGCGGCTGTACGGCGAGTCGGAAACAGCCGTTTTAACATTTTTGAACCAGCTGCATATAGGTGGTTTGTATATAAAACAAATGAATAAACGGCTGTTTTAATTCGCCTTACGGCTGCCGTAGATCAAATGTGACCGAGGTTTAAGTCTCGGTATAAGAATCAGTGCTTTTCAGTATCAATAATCTTCAATACTGTCTTTCTAGGCACGGGATTAAATCCGATCAGCCTTTCATCCACCAGTTTTCTATAGTGCGTTAACAATTCCCTAGTGACGCTAAAGACCACACGCAGAGGGGGGGGGGGATAGCGGGGGCGTTAAGGGTCGAATGCAAATTACAAACGCCGTCTTTTGATCGCTCTATATCATTTCGAGCAGGAACAATAATAAAAAAACCCGGATGTGCGGTTTAGTAGTCCATAGTTTTTTTTTCTTATAAAAAAAAACATTGAATGAAGAAAAAGAAAACGCTTGGGATCCAGATGACATCCCCATACAAAACATCAAACTTTTGAAAAAAAAGTGAAACTGTATGATACTCATTGTAATTTCCATACTGCAGTATTTGATAAATCCAATCATTTGAGGCCTATTTTTTTAGTTTAGCAACATTTTGTGAATAAATAGGCGAGGGCCATTACACACATAATGGGAACTGATACAAGTGACAATCCTTTTTTTAGTGCCGCATGTTTTTATACAAATGAGGAAACTCTTCACCCTCTATATTTTATTATGAACATGATGAATGGGTGCTACTGCGTATTTCGCGAACCGATTCCATTGTTGGATGCATGGAATATCTCTGTCGTTCTTTGATTTTCGCCATCATTTCCGATTGATCATGTGTTGATGTAAGAGCGATTGTTTTGAGGTGCAAACAATTTAAGATAAATTTCATATATCTCCAGGACTGAATTCATGTTCTCTGAGAACATAAATGACACTTTCCCGGCAATATCGGAAAGGCAAATGAAATGGAGTTACAAACATCTCAAATTAATGCAGGATCGATCACGCATGATTTTAAATTTAATGCGAGTGTAAACTATTTAAATAACTGATGTTCCCGTATATGGACGAACCCATGTTCTGTCAGAAAAAAATGAAATGACTAATTTTCCCGACAAAGTCGAAAAGGCAATATTTTAATGGAATAAAAGTCGCAAAATTTCTTATTCTTGATCCAATCCGACATGAGATGAAAGTATTTCAGTATGGAATATCGAGTTAAAAGATATCCTCTGTCAATAAAAATATATTTTAAGACCTTCGATGTGGAAATAATTTATTTTTGTTGGGCTATGAATACCTATATCTTTCAACAACATACGATTGTTGTTCTTGGTCCGGCCCGTTATAAAATGATGGTCGACTTTAAGAAATTATAGATATACCTATATACAGAGTTTCGATCTAGCTGATACTTCTAAAAGGTTTCGAATCGGAAAGAGATCCGACCCGACATAAAATGGCGATATAAAATTTTTGAGTTTTGGAACGGAAAGAATATAATTCGCACTACGCTATAATATCTACATCTTCTAACAAGATGCAATTATTGCTTGTTCTTGATCCGACCCGATATGAAATTAAGTATACAAAAAAAGTTACTCCTCCCCGTAATCAAAATTACCCTGCCGCCGCCCATCCTCCTACCCCGGATGGCGGGCAAGGGGATTTAAAAAAACAGTAATACATATATAATGATAATATGACAAAATATATTTTGCGTTCAGAATTTTATGTTGCTCTATATACACAGCACATGGCGGTAAATGAACGTGAAAAAGTAACGACATGTTCTATTTCCACTCCATGCAGAATCATTGCCACTTTCGTGCCATTTCTAGTTAATTGATGCATACGCAATTGTTGATGATTATTTTACATCTCGTCTTTTTCTAACAATTTTGTCCAATAGGCGTCACTTTTCTTCTGTGTCTAATTTGTCAACAAGATTAGAGCTGCAAAATATGTTGCAAATATGCTTTTATCCTCTCAACGATAAAATGCGAAGGAACAATAGATTCAATTCCTTATAGAATTAGAGCTATTGTGACAAGTTCGGGCAACTGGCACTTCGTCATTTCACAAAGGAGTGATTAGTGCCCATGATCGAATTCATTGACCCTGAGCTTCATTGAAAACATTTACTTTACCATCTCGTTTGTTTTGTCAGGACGACCTTTGTGCTTTTCTTGGCAAAAATAACAATTACAAGAATTCTTTGAACAGGAGTGAAAGCAGGAAGCCTGACCAGGTTGACGTTATTCCAAATGGTGCAAAAATAACCCCAACATGAAACTACAATGAGCACGCAATAAACAGACGAACATTATATTTCAAAAGTGGTTCGGGTTATTATAATTTTGTAAATGTAATTTGAAAAATCGCGAGAGCAAAAGAAAGTTTAAAAACAGAGAAAAGAACGCAAATACAATGAATTGAAAGATGTGAAAAAACAAGTATGAAAAGTAGATCATGAAAATTTAAAGAACGGGATTTAAAAAATAGCGACCAAGCCGACCATTATATGTTTTGGGTAGTTGGACATCAAACATGTCGCGGGGGGGGGGAGAGAACACGTCCTTCCAAAAGTCAGTTAAGCGTAGGGGACACAAAATGTCATATACCCCACCCTCTCCCTGGCTCCCCCAACTAATGGAAGCTTTAATTCATTTGATTATTTACGAACGTTCTCTAAATGTCAAAACTATCAAAATTGTTGAAGATATGCCTTATAGAAAATTCAAGCGCGCTTCGTGTCGTGTTTTCGTGCTTGCACCCTTTACAAAGGCCAAATGAAATCTGATCTTAGTTATATAGCAATATAATGAGGCATATATTTTAAAGTAGCTGAAAGGGCAGCTAGGCATTGTGGCCCCGGGTAAATCTATTAGTGCCCTCACTAGTATGGACTTGGTTGTATACCCCCCCCCCCCCCGATTTTTAAGTTTATCTTTCTTTTAATTATGTTAACAATTTGCAAAGATTTTGTATCCCCATGCCGATACAAAAGGTAAGTTATAATCAAAGTTCTAATAATCCCGCCTTCTAACAAGGTATTCTCTTTAGATGCCTATTGACATTACCGCCCTAAAAATATATATGTACATAATTATACCAAAGGGCTATACATACTTTGTTGATTTCAACGTGCCCAGGATTTTATAGGTCTAATAATTTTCGACACCCAGCCCCCCCCCCCCCGTTTACATGAAATCGCCGAACAATTTTTCAAAAGATTCTAGTGTTGGATGACTTTTTAAAGCATTAAAATATTATAAGAGGGCAAAAAAGTAGACTCCACAGGATGTTCTTTCTTATCCTCTTTTAAGATTAACTGATTAAATACCTAACAATGGTGCTGTTTAAGTCATTAAAGATCAAAGCGGCCATTTGCTTTCACAATATAATGCGCGGCAAGTTCTTTTCAAAGAAAGTATCCGACGTAGATTATATTGATTAATTATCATTGAAGGGTCATGGGCGTAGCGGACATAACTATTCTGCGAAAGATCCTGCTCTTTTCATTGCGCTTGAGCGTTTTTCAGACTACTCGTTACAATGGGCTTCTAAATTGATTAATTGTGTATACATTGCACGAGTATGGAAACATAATGAATTGCGAAGAAGCACCATTACACTCACCTGCTGCGACAAAATAATCCAATGATTATGTAAAATGAAATGAAATTACTTGAATACTTTTGCATCAAATATTATGGCATAAAATCACAAATTTTGTAATTTGAACCATCAAATTTTTAATGGCAAGGTGAATTATATCATTCTAAAACAGGAACAAGCGATTATCGTGCATTGGTGGAAGAAATAGTTAATTTTTAAGCAGGGTTAATTAGATATATATGAATTCTTCCACCTTGAAACGTACTAGAAGTATTTATAAAATCATTTATTAGACAGTTTTTGGCTCAATATTTCGTACATTTATGCCTTTATTTCGTGTCGGAGCAGAAATAAACACACATGCGATAATCGTACATTGTTTGAAAATACCGTAGATTATTGCGAAAGGCAGTCAGATGCTTTCCGCCTCCAATAATCCAATGATTATGTAAAATGAAATGAAATTACTTGAATACTTTTGCATCAAATATTATGCATAAAATCACAAATTTTGTAATTTGAACCATCAAATTTTTAATGGCAAGGTGAATTATATCATTCTAAAACAGGAACAAGCGATTATCGTGCATTGGTGGAAGAAATAGTTAATTTTTAAGCAGGGTTAATTAGATATATATGAATTCTTCCACCTTGAAACGTACTAGAAGTATTTATAAAATCATTTATTAGACAGTTTTTGGCTCAATATTTCGTACATTTATGCCTTTATTTCGTGTCGGAGCAGAAATAAACACACAAGCGATAATCGTACATTGTTTGAAAATACCGTAGATTATTGCGAAAGGCAGTCAGATGCTTTCCGCCTCATAACTATTTAGAAATCTACGGCCTATTTTATCTATTAACATGCCAAATATTTTGCGTCATTTCATGTCGGGTCGGATTCAAGAACAAGCTATCATCGTACATTGTTCGAAGAAAAGAAAAGTTATTTTATTTCCGCCTTAAAACTATTTTCGAATAATCTAGGACACATGCTATCTGTCAATGTTCCATATATTTTGTTTTCTGGTCGAATTTAAGAACTAGCGGTTATCGTACATTGTTCAAAGAAATACGTAATTATTTCGCAAGTTTTATTATATGAACACGAATCTTTCCACCTAGAAACGTATCAGAAATATTTTCATAACCATTTAAGACACTTCTTAGCCCAATATGTCATTTTTTATACCTTCATTTCTCGGTTCATTTCGTGCCAGAGCGGAAACAAACACGCAAGCGATAATCGTACATTGTTCAAAAATGCCGTTACAACGAAAGGTAATTGGATTCTTTCCGCCTTAAAACTATTTAAAAGTATATTTCGAATAATCTACGACCCATATCTATTGATATTCCATATATTTTGTTTTATCAAATGTCTGGTCGAATTCAAGAACAAGCGATCGTCGGACATCGTTCAAAGAAATACATAATTATTTCGGAAGTTTAATTATATGAACACGAATCTTTCCACCTTGAAACGTACCAGGAATATTTATAACACCATTAAAAACACTTTTTAGCTCAATATTTCATTCTTTTATACGTTCATTTCGTGCCAGAGTGGAAACAAACACACAAGCGATAATCGTACATTGTTGGAAAATATCGTAGATTATTACGAAAGGTAATTAGATTCTTTCCGCCTTAAAACCATTTTAAAAGTATATTTCGAATAATCTAGGATCCGTGTAATCTATTAATATTTCATACATTTTGTTTTATTACATATCTGTTCGAATTGCGACGATTATCGTACATTGTTCAAAGAAATACATAATTATTTCGTAAAGTTTAGATACATGAATACAAATCTTTCCACATTGAAACGTACCAGAAATATTTTTAAAACCTCTTAAGACACTTTCTAGCTCAATATTTCATTCTTTTATACTTTCATTTCGTGCCGGAACGGACCTAAAACTATTTAAAAGTAGGCCTATATTTTGAATAATCTACGACCCATTTATATTCCATATATTTGTTTTTATTAAATGTCTGGTCGAATTCAAGAACAAGCGATCATCGGACATGGTTCAAAGAAATGCATAATTATTTCGCAAGTTTGATTATATGAATACGAATCTTTCCACCTTGAAACGTACCAGAAATATCTTTATAACCATTAAAAACACTTTTTAGCTCAATATTTCCTTAATTTCCCCGTTCATTTCGTGCCGGAGCGGAAACAAACAGGCAAGCGATAATCATACATTTGGGAAAATACCGTAGATTACTATACGAAGGGTAATTAGATTCATTCCGCCTTCAAACTATTTAAAAGTATTTACGACCCATTTATCTATTAATATTCCATATCTTGTATTATTGATTGTCTGGTCGAATTCAAGAACGAGCGATTATCGTACATTGTTCTAAGAAATACATAATTATTTCGTAAAGTTTAGTTACATGAATACAAATCTTTCCACATTGAAACGTACCAGAAATATTTTTAAAACCTCTTAAGACACTTTTTAGCTCAATATTTCATTCTTTTATACTTTCATTTCGTGCCGGAACGGACCTAAACAAACACGCAAGCGATGATCTTACATTGCTAGAAGTTACTATGTCCTATTTCATGTCGGGGTCGGATTAAGAATAAGTGATGATCGTACTTTTTTGAAGGAATAGATCATTATTACGCAACGGAAATAATATAAGACTAATATTAATATGAATCTTTCCACCTCGAAATGTATAAGAATTATTTTGCTAAGAATCTAAGACACTTTTCAGCTCAATATTTCATACTTTAATACCTTCATTTCGTGTCGGGCAGACAAGAAAATCGCCGCATCGGTCGCGCACATTTCACCAACGGATTTAGAAAGCACATCATTTTGAGTACGAGTATTCGCCTGCAAGTTGGCCGCGTGCAAGCTGCGAGAAGTGGCGAGAAGCTGCAATGATAAAATCTAGGATTAATGATTCCTGTTAATCTGCTTTAATCTGAGCAGCGAGCCGCCGCTAGCTGCGTCTAGCGGGGAGATACATCCTGTTCACTAATTACCGCAGCGGGGGTGTGCTCGCGGGGTGCACGCTGCCAATACAATATGGATGCGGTCCCTTATGGATGTACATTCATATCTAGAAAAAGATTTGAGCAAACATGCATTGTATATGTTGACTTTGCTGGCTTTACACAGTTGCAATTGATCAGATCAATTGCAACTCTTTGTAAGACGGGCCCCAGTTATATAGTTATGAGACCAAATGGTTGTTAGATGAAATATTGATGGACAGAATGGCATTAGACCATGTGGTGAGTGGATGAGTTGGCAGAGGGCGAAGTGGCAATTTACTGTGTTTAGTGGGCTGTATGCCAATGACATCAAATAGTAGATGAACTGGTTGTTAATGAACTAGACTATCCCATGTCTTGTTATAGACCAAACAGAGAGGAGACAAAATGAGGGGGGAAGAATTGCCAAATTTAAGACAAGAGCATTAATCTTACCTTGACAGGTGAAGATTTCTCTAAGGAGTTGCCTGGCCGTCTCGCACCCAGCTAACCTTTCGGGGAGGAGCAAGACCAGGAGAACCTCAACCGCTTCCCGGAAGAACTGTGTCTCTGCCTCCTCGCTGGCTAAGGACGGGTGAAGATAGAAGATCTTCGGCTCCTCACCTTCCCTATATTAATAGTGATAGAAATACATGAGCATGTACATTTACATGGACCTCTTTATAAACTGCCCTAACCAAGATATAAAAATGAGAAGCGTTGCTGGAGAAACTCCCTTTTTACATTAATTTGTCAAGTCATTCCCTGTCCAAATTAAAGCTCTTGCTATAATAAATAAGGCCACTACTGATGATGATGGGTTCTTCTACAGTGCATCCCACAAAAAAAAGGAAACCCATTTTTCAAGACAATTATAAAACATGTTTTTACTATGAATTTGATACTTATGGTAAGAGTGGAATCTCATTTCTAATTTGAGACCAACAGCTTAGCAGATTGTTCACGCACGGCGGATTACAAACAATAAATATTGAGGTCCATCAGAAACCATTTGGGCAGAAACTCAGGTAAGAATCTGAATCGACTCTCATTACAGGGATCAGTGAGAGAAACTAAATATAGAATTCAAAAGAAATGCCAACAGGTCAATCATCAAATAAGCAGGGTTGTCCTATCATGAACCAATCTTGTCTAATTTTTCTGCGCAACCTGATTTTTACATTAAAAATTCAGTCTCGTCTTGCTCATTAATGTATGAAGTGTTCGTCACATGTCAGGTATCAAAATGTAGAGGAATGGCTCAATTGTATGATGATGTAAAGGAAATATTATAATTAATTTGCCTTTGAGGAAAAAATATGTGGGAAAGCCGGTTTCCTGTTTTCTCGGATGCACTGTATAGCATCGGCATCCACAACTGCTGGGCGCTCATGGCGCTTGCTCAAAATAGAAATTGTCCAACAAATATCAAAGTCTTCAACCAGTGATAAGAATCATCATTCAATTTAAATACTGTCCTAGTACATGTAGTTCTACAATTAAATTATTCTTGCAATGATGTTGGAGTGTGGAACAGAAAGGTCTGTCATCATGCCTTGATGAATGGAATACTGTCCCAATATTTCATAGAGTCTTATGCTACCCTAGTGTCCTTTGAAAATTGAAAGCGTGTGACATATATACAGAAAATTGATTGGTTAATGCGTTCACTTTTTCAAACTGATTTATCCTTTCATGCCAAAATTTGTATAAAACCACTGATACTGCTACGAGATATGACCAGTTAACCATCATGCTACAGTATTGGCATTTTTGTAAAGGACAAACAAATTATTACTTTTTTACAGGAAAATACACTTTCGTTATTTACTCCCTTTTGTAGAAGTAGGAACTATTGAATGCCTAGTTTTCTTTGCATTTTTTTTAGAAAGCATGCCCCTATGAACATCTGTAGGCAATAATGACTAAGGCAGAAATATGATTGATATAAAATATGATCGATGAAGAAATCCTTAAAGCCACCGCATATATTACAATTGGTCTGAGACCTGATCTTGGAATAAAATGTAGCACATTTTGATGATGATATACTGTGTAATGTCCTCAATCATCTTACAAATATCTATGTTGAAATCTGTGACTATGCTATCATCCTAATAAAAAGGGAATAAAAGCGAATTTGACATCTAGTCAAAATGACATCATAGCAATCGTAGTATTGGCTATGATTTGAAACTAATTTGGACTTTACTCAAAATATAGTCTTGCAATCATCCAAAATGGTTACATTAGTATTCTTTCGGTTAATATAAACCCTGTATAAAAAACACTTTTCATTTACTGTACATTTTCAGAAAATGAGCAAAATGCGATTTGATCAAATAAGGGATCATGGACCAGTCGTAAGGTGTGTGTGGTGGCATTTATATATATGACTACATACTTATTAACGTTCTATGAAGCTACATTTTTTCAGGAGGAAACTCGTGTAGAAAGCCTACCTGACACTGGTCTCCCTCAGTTTCTGAAAATGATCACAGAGTTTGTATACAACATCACTGGAGAGGAAGCGAACCTATCAAATCAGAGGAGAAGAAAATACAAATTTGTGAGATTCATCAGGGGCTGTTTCATAAAGCTCTTCAGAAATTTATGAATAACTTTACAAGCAATACAGGCTGAGATATTGCATGAAAATAACAAATTCATGTTATTTGTCCAAAAACAGCATCTGTGGTAAAAATACACTGAGGATATTTTTCATATATCCCCTTCCATCAGGTAACCAAAAATATTGTTTTGAATCATATAAAGACCAATACCAATATTCATTCTTCCCCCCCCCCCTTTATCTCTTCAGAGATGAGATTGAGAGCAGGAGGGGGGGGGGACAAATCTGAAAGATTCCCTTTTTTAAAAACTGATTAATATTTATAAAATAACACAACAAAAATATTATTCAATTACCGACTTACCATGTCAATTCTTTTGAGTCGAAGTGACAAATTATGGACCACCTCCCACATATCCGTTCTAATTGAAAAGTTGGAAGGAAAAATAAATAAACATTAACTCAATACACATTGAGTAATTCCTGAAAGTTAAGAAGTGAAAGTACTATAATAGAGAAATATTAGCAGTATTATAATACAATTTATGCATAACTGTGAGAGATTAAATTTAGAGATAGAAAATAAACCATTTGGAATGTTGTGGCCCAGTGGATTAGTCTTCTGACTTTGAAACAGAGGGTAGTGGGTTCGAATCCCAGTCATGGTGTAATTTCCTTCAGCAAGAAATTCATCCACATTGTGTTGCACTCAACCCATGAATGGGTACCTGGCAGGAATTTATTCCTTGAAATGCCACCACACTGTAAGAGGCTGCAGGGCTAAAGCCCGGGTAATAATATCCAAGTCCTTTGGAAGCGCATAGGGACGTTATGACATAATGTGATAATTTGCGGTTTTTTCGTAACCTCTTTGAAGCATACAAAAATCCAATAAAACAGACTCTACTGATCACGTAAATAGAATGACATAGGAATTTACTTTTCAACATTTTTTGGGGGGGCAAGAATGGAACTGCATTTTAAGAGTGAAAAGAATCCAAGTTTCAACATCAACAAGATTTGTGTCAGCAGCATGAACCGGGTCCAAACAGTATTCTTATTTTGATAAATGGCTTTCACAATCCCATACACTTTCTTAAAGTATGGACATGATGTATTATTTTCACTGCATTTTTTTCATAAAATTTCATAGAATTATTATTTTTAAAGGATACTCACTCTAAAGCATCAGTAAAAGTAGGACCTTCTTTTCCGAGAGTTTTGTACCAGATCATCACATAGTCCCTGACAGCTAGATGAAATACTGTACAAAAATAAATAGCGTGAAAATAAAACATCTAAGAAACATTGCTTGTTGACCATACAGGAACAAACAAATGGAAATGATAATAGAAATAATCAATGACGGGGTAATAATGTGGAGCGTTGTGGCCCAGTGGATTAGTCTTCTGACTCTGAAACAGAGGGCCTTGGGTTCGAATCCCAGCCAAGGCATAATTTCCTTCAGCAAGAAATTTATCCACACTGAGTTGCACTCGACCCAGGCGAGGTGAATGGGTACCCAGCAGGATTAATTTCTTGAATGCAAGAGCACTGAAAGACAGCTCGAGCTAAAGCCTCAGTAATAATAATAATAATAATAATATCTTGCCTCAAAATAGAATATTTCTATACAAATGCATACCATTATTATTATCATTATAATCATAATATATACCTGTAAAGCGTTTTAGAAATGTCATTCCAATGTATAAAAGAGAAATGCCAGTAGTTGCACTGAACACTGATTTCATGAGAAAGTCTGTAAAACCAGGCTTAATTGTCAGAATATCATTGAGGATCTAGATCTGGTACAGTTACATCCAATCCAATGGTAACTGCCATGGAATCCTTGATTTTGATTGGCTGTTGATCAATGTTACCAATGTAGTTACCACTGGATGGCAAAGTTACCATAATCGTGGTAACTCTTCTGATTACATATCATGAAAAGTATCCAGTGTGATGCACACCTTGCTTATAATGCACAAAGCTTAAATGTCTGTATGTACCTCATGCTATGTTCCAAAAAGCACTGAAATATCAATCTTACACTTTTCTTTCTTTCTTTTTGTTATTTAGCAATTTAACAATTGAATAACCCTAGAAATAGCTCAGCACAAACAATATTTCTTTATTTCTACATTTATATTCATTATCATTATAATTATTTATTCGGCCATAAAAAAACATACAAAAATTGTACAATGTAATTACAAAAATACAATTTGAAATTGAATTTGTAATACATCTGAATTTAAAGATAACTTGAAATAACTTTCTTGGGGTATTATTTCTTTGAAGTGCAATAGAAGTCTAATATGTCTGACATTTCTGTTGCATTCATTTGATATAAAATTATTAATAGGAACAGATTCCTACATGTACATGTACTTGCACATCCTTCAATACCTAGTCTTGATCAAGAACATGTTTAAACAACACTAGCCCACCAGATATACTTATATAGTATTCACCCCCATGTAAGTATAGAGCTGAAATAAAAATATGCTACCTGTCTCAAGTGCAATTAAAAGCAAACACTTCATTTTCTCTTTAAAAAAAATACAAAAAAATACTTTTCATAGATGTAACATTAAATACTCCCCCCCCCCCCCCCCCCCCCGGTTTACAATCTTCAAATTATTCTCCTGAATAGTCCCACCTGGGGACCATTTCATCAACATTTTTGTCTGACAAGTTGTTAGATCTGACATCTTTCCTTGATTCTGATTGGCTGAGAGGCTCTGTTACTATAGTAACTGCCGGATAAAATGGGACTTGTCGGATAAAACGTCTGACAAGTCCTTTCATTAAACGCTCCCCAGGTTGATCCCATAAAATGATTTACATCTTGGACATTCGAACCCACTTTCTCCATTTTGGTTTCACTTCATGAACTGCTCATTCTATGATACTTTTAGAGCACTACACCTTTTCATATGAAGCACAAAAGAGGGACCAATCATTTAAGAAAAACATTGTAAAGGCCTGTATTCTCAGAATGCTTCTATTGTACCATGGTACAAAAGCCATGGACTTGTGTACACAAATTATGATTATTGCATCACGTACACTAAGAAAAGTCCAATAACAAATGCACGTTTGTAGCAATGGGTGCTTCACTGAAGCGATAATGATACAAGAAATCTGCATGGAGCATTGTCCCATGGTACAATTGAAATCTCTTTTGAGAATATGTGACCTGCCACCCCAAAAACCACCAATAAGGTTCTTTGTAAATAGCCAAAATAGATTTAGTCTCAAAAGAAAAAAAAGCTTATCTGAAAGAGAACTTCTTCTTCTTCATATTGGAAAAAATTAGAAGTCGTGAAGTTGAATAAAAGAAAAGATACAAGAGTTTCTTGGACATACATGTAACTTGTTCGGACTGCTTGGAAGTTCACTGCGATTACACAGTATGCACATCTCATGCTTGAGTGAACCCCAAACTTCAAACCTTGTTTGAAGTTACATTTATTAAGATCTTGCTGAATTTCCTCTGCATTCAATCACGTACTTGTAATGGTTATTATTGGTCAATTTTAACATATATATATCATTTTAAAGCTTAAGAAATGAATTTCCAAGCTCTATAAAAATCTCATTATTCCATTTGAGTCAACGTATAGCTGCTTTGGGGGTGGCGGGTCACATATGGGCCATTTGGGATATGATACTGTATGGAATTGCCCACTTTTTATGTGAAAACAAATACATACAGCACTAGATAATCAAACCCATTTAAATATGACCAGCCACATCAAAACCAACAGGAAGCTACCCAAAATTAATTTTGATACTTTTATCAAGTTTGAATAAGCACTTCCTGTGCTTTAAAATGATATATAATTTTTCAAACTTTATGAACAATATTACTCACTCAAATACTTGACTGAATGCAGAGAAAACAAAGCGACAGCTTCAGAAAATTAAGGAGAAAACAACATTTGAAGTTTGTGTTCACTCAAGCATGAGATGTGCACACTGCAATTTCAATGATACTTCCAAGCAGTCCGCAAAATCTTGTGTCAAATAAACTCTTGCATCTTGTTTTCTATTCAACTTTACAACTCAAATTTTTTTACAGTATAAAGATTCTAAGTGCTCCTTCGGACAAGCTAAATTTGAATTTCGGCTTTTGGAAGAACCTTCCCTGGCAACTTTTTGGTAATTTTGGGGTGTTTGGTCACAAATTATACTACATCAGTCTTACATTCTCTAATAGCATTGTCAATATTCCTTGATATGACGACCCGTCTTCCTGGCCTTCTCCTACGTGCTTTGATTTCCTGGAGAAATGAAAAATGAAAGGGAAAAGCCATCAATATCTCAAAAGCAGGGGATATATTCTTCAAGAGAATAAAATTTTCATTGGTCAAATATTGGATACCGTCTACAATCTTCTATTGTTACAACAGGTAAACTTGCAGAAGTCAATACTTCATAAGTTGAAAGTTTGCAAAAGGCAAAGTAACATTTGAGACTTGATTATGATACAAATATATGTTGTGTAGTAAAATAAAATTGACTAAGGGTAAGTTACCTACATGTACAATTCTTTTACAACTAAGTTGCTCCTTTAGATCAAGAAATGGTTTGTTGATTACAGCTGCAACAAAATAAATATGCTTTGAATGACTTCATTCAAATAAATTAGTCATTGCACTTCATATTTGGAGCATGAATTAGAGAAAAGTCAAAGTTGAGTTCAGGTCAGGCAATTAAGTACAAATATGTGTGCAACAGACCAGAAAATACTGCGTATTGAGAGTGTTCTGCAAGTATGGGTACAGAATCATAATAACAAGTAGAACGCCTCTGGCAGTTTCGCCTGTATTGCTCGATTTAATACATATATGAATAATTATTCACAAAAAAACACCATTCAAATGATTAAAAAAAATACCAACTTCATTTAACCTAAATGACCTTTGACCTTGATTATGTGACCTGAAACTCGTGCAAAATGATCAGTGATTACCCTTATGTCCAGGTTTCATGAAATAGGCCCATATACTTTTAAAGTTAAGACATGCCAAAAACATAACCTTGATTATTGAAGATTCAATGCTGATACCCCCAACATTACATACATGTACATGTAGGTTCACTGACCCTATATTACCGTTTGACCATCTGACCCGAAACTTGTACAAGATGATCAGTGATATTAAAAGGAAACCAAAATCCGAGATGCAATATTGGAAAGAGTAAAATAGGAGGAACAATTTTAAAAGGTCTTGTACTTTCTATGGGGATCCTCGAATTGGCAAACATGCTTCAAAATGGTTGAGTTTTACGACAACTCTCCATTTGTTTTGTACACAATTTTTCAGATTTTCCCCATTATCTTTCAAATTTCATCTTGCCGTCTGAGGAGCATAACATATGTCACAGAGATGCCAAGTTAAAAAAACAATTCTGTGCATGAGATTTTCATGACTCGGCATCTCTGCGTGCGCGCGGCCAGTACTAAAGGCGAGATATGGGCTTCATCATGATATCAATCCATACTACAAAACCATGCGATGCACGCATGCGATTCATTGTATCACGCTGTGTGCTGACTGCACTCTCGATTCGTCTCACGTGCCGGGGCAGACGCGACTATTGTGTCCATACAACACATTTCATTCGTCATCAAACCATCCTTTCATTCTGTCATTTTATCATGCTATTAATTCATGCCTCATTATCTCAACTACTGTTTTTCCATCTCCGTACATAAGCTCACTATCATCATGTTTCCACCCCAGACCAGTTGTGTAAATATTGACCATGCTGTATTACCCCCATCATGAACAACCCCTTGTTCAACTCTATCTGTTTAAACTTTCCTTACCACTTTGCCTTCCTCAGAATATTATGCAACTATGTACATGTACAGTGAATTATTATATTGTAGTTTAGTATAGAGAATAAAGTTAGTTGTAAATGTGACTCCAAGCTGAGCAGACATGCCTAGTTATTGAGTAGAGATCGAGACCGAGTATGGGTTCAAGTGTGTATTATAGTTAGAATACACATACACAAAAGTGACAGCGTGCAAAGGCGGTAGGCCAGTGCGTATAATCCAGCGACTAATGCTACTTTTTCTTCTTTTTTTTTCTGTCGGGTCCCAATGCGTGAGAAAAATGAGTGCCATGCGTGAGATCATGAGACGGACCCTGGATGCGTTAAATGTAGTCTCACGCACAATGCGTGAGACTTGGTAGCTCTAATGTCATGGGAAATGATAATTCACACCACATATGTCAAGGCCAGGAGGAAATGATGTGAAATATGTAAAATAAAGGGGAAAATCTGAAAACTTGCCGGGTTCCGAGTTCCAGCCGGCCTGGCCCAGCTCATGGCATTAATGCTCTTACCATAATCTTGGTCACCAAGGCCTGGAAGGCTGGTGGGGGTTGATGGGTGATGGCAGGTTTCTTGATCTTCCCCGAGAACAGGACCAGGGAGAAACCCAGTAGGAAACCAACCAGTCCTAGTCCAAGATAGAGCCAAGGCGATGAAGAGCTCACGAGACCAAGGCGACAGGACACAGCCAGGAAGAGTCCAAATCCAGCTATGCTGTACATATTGATGATCTTCCCAATGAAAATCATGGTTGAAAAGGCTGTCCAGCGTCTAACCTGCAAAAAAGTGGAATATATAAAAAAATTGATAAGGTTCAATAATTATAGTATGTACAAATGTACAGGTGTGGATAGTGATGATGAAAGAGAAGTGGTGGCGGTGGAAGGAAAGGAGGGGGAAGGAGGAGGAGGGAGAAGCAGAAGGCAATTAAGGAAGACAAAAAGGAGAAGAGGAAGAATAAAAATAAAAAAGAGGGAGGGGACGATCAACAGCAAATAAAAAAAAAATAGAAGTGAGAAGAAAAAATATAAGAAAAGGAGGGGGAGGAGAAGAATACACAGTGCTCATATCTACTCTGCAGAGTGCATAATGTGCTCATTGTCATTTAGGCTATTGTCTGGTGGCACACCTGGGCCCCTTCTTACAAAGAGTTATGATTGATCCAATCAACTGTAACTATATGGAAATCCAATCAACTGTAACTATATGGAAATCCATCAGTATCATAATTTTTTTCTGCTAGAAAATTGCAAAATGTCTTAAAAACAAAGGAAAACACACCAAATTGTCAAGAAATAACGAATATATGGATACATGTATATACACTGTACATTCATATCTAGAATTTTTTTAACAAACATGCATTTTATATGTTGACTTTGCTGGCTTTCCGTAGTTTCAATTGATCGGATCAATCGCAGCTCTTTGTAAGACGGCCCCTGGTTCATATGAATTTCAAGAGCACAATGTGGATGATTGCTTGAAATGAAAGCCAAAGTCCTAATAAGTTCCAGGATAATCATCATGCAACTGTTGACCTTGAATGACAATCAGGAGCCTGAAATCTTCGTTCTCAGGGTAAATATCAAAGCAAGAGGGAGAACATTTGATAATTCAAAGTCAATATCCGGTTGCCACTTCATTGACTTCAGCAATACTGTACACATGAAACTGCCACAGGCATTCCACTTGTTTGATTTTGACATTTTGACAGTAAATTTACTTACATGTACATGACAAATAACGAATGATTGTGAATGTGCAACAGTGCTGAGGCATCACATTCCACAGTATGGGTACAACCGGAGGCACTTGTGCCAAGTTCTTTAATAATTTGCAAACATTCTGATTTTTTTTTTAAGATGCTTGCATCACCACTAACATCACAAATTTTAAACTGTGTATTGTTTGTTTGGCAGTATGATGTTGTAGTGGAAAATTAATTTAAATCACTTTAAATTTCCTTGAAAAGAGGCCGCATTGGTTTTTCATTGATTGCAGAGTCATTTTGCCAGTATGATGCATGCTTACAGTGCTTCTGAATCCCCCCCCCCCCCCCCCGGGTAGGGGGGGGGCAGTCAAATATATTGTACATGACCAAAAATGCATTTGAAGGGGGCGTTTTTCAGTTTTGATGCAATCCATGCATGGACTTGTAAAAGGGTATAAAAAAAACTGATTTTCAAGAAAAAGGGTGGTTTTGAAAGACTGGTCAATGATTAATCGCAGGGTCAAATGTATAGGGTATGTTTTTCCCCAAAAGCTTTTTTTTAAGACTAGCCAAACATGATTTTCCCCCAAGCTTTTTCCCCGGAGGTCATATTTGGCTACAACTTGTTTAAAAGTGGCCAAAATGTGTAATAAAGCCCGTGAAAAACTTGTTTAGGGGGTTATTTCACTCACAGAGAAAAACTTGTTTAGGGGGTATTTGGAAATTCCTTGGTAAAGCATATGTACAGCAATATATTTGACTGCCCCCCCCCAGGCTGAATCCTTGCCAGAGCATTCTCAAAAGAACACTTCATGGTGTCTCACTAGGGCCGTCTGCACCAGCCAGCACGCTATTTCTGACCCTGCAAATTATCCCGACCTCAACAATCTTGAGATTATTTGTAATGGAGATGCAATTATCGCGCTAGTTCACTGGAATAATCTCAAGATTGCAATCCTAAGTCAACCTGGGATCACTTGCAAATTAGCGCTCTGTTTTACTACATGTAATTATCCCGTCAATTTGCAGGTGCAGCATTCAGGATTATTCATCCACGGCATCATACCATATAAATGCATCGATGCCTCGCTCAAGCAGGAATCGCTCTTCTTGCGATGGTAGAGACGGAGTTTCTTGAACCTGGAGATTAAAGGTCAAGTCCACCTCAGAAAAATGTTGATTTGAATCAATAGAGAAAAATCAGACAAGCACAATACTGAAAATTTCATCAAAATCGGATGTAAAATAAGAAAGTTAAGACATTTCAAAGTTTCGCTTATTTTTAACAAAATAGTTACATGAACGAGCCAGTTACATCCAAATAAGAGAGTTGATGATGTCACTCACTCACTTTTTGTTTTGTTTTTTTTATTGTTTGAATTATACAATATTTCAATTTTTACGAATTTGATGATTAGGACCTCCTTGCCTGAAGCACAAAATGTTAAAATAATGGAATTCCACGTGTTCATAGAGGAATGAAACTTCATTTCACATGACAATGACAATTAAATCAAATATTTCATATTTCATATAATAACATACAAAAGAAATAGTGAGTGATGTCATCAGTTCTCTCATTTGCATACTGACCGAGATGTGCATTACTGTTTTGTGAAATGAAGTGAAACTTTAAAATGTCATAACTTTCTTATTTTACATCCAATTTTGATGAAATTTTCAGTGTTATGCTTACAGTTGAATTTTTCTCTTTTTATTCAAATCAAGTTTTTGTTGGGGTGGACTTGTCCTTTAATCGCAAAGAGGGCTGATCGGGCTAAAATCTCAAGATAAAGCAAACTCAGACAAGTGCAGCACCGCCTACTTTCTATGCACCACAGAAAAATAATGCTTCCACCATGCATCACTGGACCCTATACAAGGCTGGGAAGCTGCATACATGTACAGTAGCACTTAATTTTGGCTTGGCTACAATCCTTAAACCCATTTTATAACGGCTTAATTATAGATACTTATTTACATGAACTGGGATCCGATTAATATTGATTTTTCTTGTAGATCATATACATGTATATGATGATCTGACATTACAAAAGAGAAATTTACAATTGACACAATTTCTGTTTTTAGTATGAATTCATATGAATATTCTGAATAATAATGAATAGGATGTTTCCGTGTAATTCAAACTGAGGTTAAGCCTATTATAAAGTTAATTTGAAACATGTTCCATGTTAATACAGTATGTTGTGTATCGGTATGTTGAATGTTGTGGCGAGTGCTTCCAGTCACATGTCATGTGAAGTCAAATAAACTGGTGTACATGTAATTGTAGGTCCTGAAGATCAACCCATTCCCCCCCCCCCCATTCTTTCTCTTCAAGACCACTCGCTCAAAGGCGATGCTCAAACAAATGCTAATAACATCCGCAAACTCTCTATGCCCGTTCACACATCTAGCAGTTCATGGCTGTTAGAGTACTACTACATGTACAGTGAGCCATGACACTTTGGTACCATCTCAACATAGCTTAAAGTGAAGACAATATCAACTCCACTCATGCAGTTTTTAGGAAGTCATACAAAATATGTATAAAGTTGAATACATTTTTTTAGGCCTACAATTTTTCTTCACTTATTAACACTTATTAACAACTGATTGCAAATTAAAAATGTACCAAAAGTTCTACAATAGTACATAGTTTTTCAATTTTGAATTCCAGTTCCAAGAAGTATGTATTTGCACAACACAGGGATATGCAAATGAGGAAATTGATGTGTAACACACTATTTTTCTTTTGCATTTTATTACACAAAATATAAGAACTTCAAATTTTTGCAGACTTGACCATAGGTCCAAGCTCTTAATCAAAGGATAAATCCACTCAATGTAACAAAAAGTTACATTAAGTAAAAAGAGAAAAATCAAACCAGCAAAATGCAGGCGCGTAGCCAGGGGGGGCGGTCGCCCCCCCCAAAAAAAAACATCCCCAAAAAGAAAAAAAAAGAAGGGAAAAAAGAGAGGAGAAAAGGAAAAGGAGGAAAGGGAAGAAAGGTAGCTTTGTGTTTTTTTCTTTTCAATTTATTCTTTATTTTTTTCTCAAAAGAGAAAATAATTCTTCAATCTTCTTGCTCTAAATTTATATATGAATTTTGCTTCAGCGCTGTGTGCGGTTTAAATGACAATGTTGAAGTTCTCCATTGTTTATCCCACCTTTTCTCTAACCCTGTTTTTCCACCTCAGCTATGTGCTTCTTGCCAGTTAACGTTAAATTGTATACATTAGGGCATGGAATTTGAGTAAGGTTAGGCCAAAGTAAATATATATCTTTTTTTTCAATTGATCGCGCAACTTCTGGTCTGGTCGGCTCCGAGCAGGTAAAATCTTTATATCAGTTTCTGCCGTCACCTCCATAAAGTCAAATTCTCCCGCTTTTCAGCTTATTACTAAACAACCATAATTTTGGGGCAGTTTCCTAATTTAAATAGAGGAAGGTATGAAATTCGTGTCGTATTAAATTAAAAGTACAATATTTTTTATCAAATTGTATTAAACTTCATGTCATTTCCGTGTATACATTCATCTCCTGTCCCGTTTGGCGCCCTCAGTTTGACATTTTGAATGATATTTAAGTTTCTTTATATTCAAAATGAAGTGCTTCAGGATAAGTCAAAGAAATTAGGCATCCTTTTTTACAGATAACTTCAATAAATCACAGAACTTTCAACTTTTTGCGCACTATTTTCCTTGTAATGAAGTTCAATAATCTTAGAAAATCAATTGAATTAGAGTCGATTGGGTATCAGAGATATCTACATGTACATTTGATGAAACGTCTGCCCTTTGAAATTTCAGTTTCATTGCTCTGCGCAGGGAGGAATATCTTCCTCTCGGCATATAAACTTCTTCTCCTCTGTTTTGCGAGTTAAAGATATATGCACTGTTGCTAAATTGTTTGTTTTCAAATCTGATCTTTCCAAGGGAAGTATTTAATATATCTTTGAGAATACCCTTTTCTCGGGACCCTTTTTATGGCAATAAAAATTGATAAAACGCTTTAGCTTCGCGCGGAGTTATTATCATTTTAATTTCCTCCATTGTATACCTCTTTTGTGCGTTCACAATCACTTTTGAAAACAAGGTTCAAAATAGCAATGTAGTCAACCGAATTGGAGGTACATGTATGTACTAGAGACAAGAGAGACAGCTCCTTTTCATTTTGATTTATGAAACACTAAAAGCTTCGCGCGGGAGGGGGAAACTCCCCCTCCCTGCACCCACCCCCTATGGAGCACGCTTCGCGCGCTCTGTAAGCGTTGGCACGCTTCGCGTGCATTTACCGCCCCCTCCAAAATGAAATCCTGGCTATGCGGTTGGCAAAATGCTGAAAATTTCATCAAAATCAAGTAACAAAGTATGACATTTTTAAAATTTCGCTTAATTTCACAAAACAATTATAGGACCAAAATCCAATTTAAACCAGTTGGATTTCCAACTGGTTTCAATTGGTTTTAACTGGAAATGATTTCTAACTGGATCCAATTGGTAACTGGATATGACTTCCAACTAGAAATGATTTCTAATTGGATCCAGTTGGGTAACTGAAAATCCTAACTGGAACCAGTTGGGCAACTGGAAATCCTAACTGGAACCAGTTGGGCAACTGGAAATCCTAACTGGAACCAGTTGGGTAACTGGAAATGACTTCCATCTGAAAAAGATTTCTAACTGGAACCAGTTGGGTAACTGGAAATCCTAGATGGAACCAATTGGGTAACTGGAGAATACTTCTACTAGCTATAACTGGAAAGATGGGTAACTGGAAATGAATTCTAATTGGAACCAGTTGGGTAACTGGAAATCCTAACTGGATCCAGTTGGGTAACTGGAAATGATTTCCAATTGGAAATTTTCCAGTCACCCAACTGGATCCAATTGAAACCAGTTAATTTGCATATTTTCTGCCAGTGTGCACAGATTAATTTTTATGAGATTCATCATAATTTACAATGAATCTATTTCATTTTTTTCAATTTGAAGTACCACACTTTTTTCAGATAAGTTTTTAGAATACTTAGCAGGGAAAGCCATTTTCATAAATGTTATAGATTATAATAAAAACATATTCAAAGATAATTAGTACGCTACTAACTGTTACCAAATTACATCAAATAAAAATACATATATTTGAAGATCTCCCATATAATTATACAAATATGAAAGTCTGTATATTATCAATGCCCTTTACATTGGTATTAATAGACAAATAACACTGTTTCTGTGTTGGCATGAGCAATAGTTAGTGCAAATGCTAATTTATTTTTAACTAATTAAGTTAATTCCAACTGGAAGTTCCAATTGGATCCAGTTGGAAACCAATTGATTTGGTTTCAATAGGGATATTGGAACAACTGGAACCAATTGAAAACCAATTGAAACCAATTGCCAACTGGTTCCAGTTGCCCAATTGGTTTTAACTGGAACCAATTGGCAACTGGTTTTCAATTGGAACCAGTTGTTCCAATTTCCCTATTGAAACCAGTTGGCCAACTGGTTTCAATTGGTTTTGCTCTAATTGGTTTTAACTGGATTTTGGTCCTGGGATATATGCACACCCTGGTCGGTATGTACAGTGAAAGCGCTGTAGCGGTTCTGACTCTCGCCTTGAAAACAGAGGGTTGTGTGTTTGAATCCCACCATGGCCTAGTCCCCTTTGCATGGCAAGGTGTCAATCCACACTTTACCACTCTCACCCAGGTGCTAATTGTGTACCATTACTTAGGAAACCACCATCCTTGTGGCACTCACACAACATGCGAGGTTAGTAATAAATACTAACCTGGCACAACGCATGTGGTTTCATAGTGGACTTTGACGTTTTCATTCATCACACGAATGTGAGGGAATGAAAAGCGCCAAACATTTGAGTATTTCTCCACTAATAGAAATTTGTTTTTATGATTTAACTTTTTTTTTTAATGAATTGGAAATTATTTATAAAAGTGTTTTTATCGCTTACCTCCAAGTCTCAACCAGGATACTCCGTTCGATCCGTCCTTAATACTGCGGTGGAAAGTACGCAAACAACAATCGAAAAGCAATTTTTCGTATCGAACATTCTCAATTCAAGTCGTCAGCGCATAATAGGAAATTGTACCAAAAATCAACAGGTTGCATCTCATGTATATACTTATTGGTAAAGTACGCCATCTTTTGACAAGATGATGATGAAAGTGGATTGAACGAGCAAGAAAATAATGCTGATCGCCTAGAATGCAGCTAGCTAGCAACACCGTAAACAAAGGTACGGTAGGCACTTAAGAACCAAGTTTGAAAGGACACTCGTAAAATTACGTCACTCTCGCGATGAATAATCATTAGATCGTGGTCGTGCGTGTTCAATAAAAACTCTCTGCATGCATGCACTCAGTGTGTATTGAACACGCACGACCACGATCTAATGAATATTCATCGGCGAGAGTGACATAATTTTACGAGTATCCTTTCAAACTTGGTTCTTAAGTGCCTACCGACTTTTAAATAATATCGCGCGCCCTCTTTAGGCAAAAGTTGATATCAACGCTGATCAAGAGGCATCTACGTGAAGATCACGAAAAATGCTCTTATTTTATTAAAAACAACACCAAACAGAATTCAACAAACGATCCATATGGTTCGGTAAGTGTCATAGAATAAATATAATGCTTAGCTACGATGTAAAGTCATAGTTATTTTAGTAAAAAGGGTGTGAAAGTTTCGCGTGCACCAGGTGCATATGAATCCTTCACACACGAGACGATTTGAAACCATGAGTGTCCTTGTGGTTGGTTTAGCAAGTGTGCGCCTATCAGGCTGCTTGAAAAGCTATGAATCCAGTAACCGGGTACAGTCGAAGATTGATAAAGCACTATAAATGCCAATTATCATTATTATTATGCAAATTAGGGGACTGATGACCTAACTATTTCTTTTGTATTTTATTATATAAAATATCAATATTCATTTTTTCTCCTCATTGTCATGTGAAATAAATATTTATTCCTCCCTGAACATGTGGAACTACCATTGCTTTAACATTTTTTGGTTCAGTGAAGTTGGTCAATATTTTCAAATCTGTAAGCCTAACAAGTGGAATGCCTTTTTTGTATTTTATTATATGAAATATCAAATAAGCTTTTTCGATATACCGGTATTAGTAATACCGTTCGGTATGAAAGTCATACCGGTATGGATACCGCCGTTGAAATTTCAATACCGAAATACCGTCATACCAAAAGTTGAAAATATCATACCGGTATTTTCTTCTGTATTGTCGTTTATGGGTATTTTTACAGTAAAATTAAGTCAAAACAATAAGTTCTTTGGCTCTCTCAATGTATTTAATGAAATCAGAATCCAATAATCTAACCTCGAAATGAATACATCGCCCCTTAACTACTGTCTGAGCTCCGTTAGCCGCTGCATAAGGCCTCGGCCCCACCGCTACTGATACTGGGGTGCATGTCGGCTCAGCTGCACTCGTATCGTGTACACAGCTACAGTAAACAACGAAGTCGACCGAGACGGAGAGCATTTCATGAAGAGTTTTTTTCAGTGGTTTCAACAACAGATTTGCTTTCCGCCAATCACATGCGAGGGTTTTCTAGCTTGTAACATCCCTCTACACAAACAAAATCACTGACAAAACTCTTTTTGAAACACTCCCTAGCCTGCCTTTTGACCACGTGGTGTATTGTGGGCTTCGACAAACTATCAACCTTGGCTTGGGGCGTTGACAGACAAACCACAGGGATTAACAATTGTTTTTTCTTTATGCAAGTTTTTTTTTCTCGGACTGCTCTTAACTTGTATCAATGGGAATGATCACTGAGTTTTTTTTTTGGGGGGGGGTGCTGTGCATTGACAAACCACAGGGATTAACACTTTTTCTTTATGCAATGTTTTTTTCTGGACTGCTCTTGACTTGTTTCAATTATGACAAGTTTACTTTTATACTATAAGCCTGCTACAAAAATCGTCTGACCCCCCCCCCAAAAAAAAAAAAATAAATAGATACCTAAAGAAAAAAAATAATACATTAATGAATAAATAAATTAAATATGAAAATTAAAAAAAGACAGAAAATGTTGGTAACATTAACAGGAAAAAAATGTTACGCCATCCCTCTTTGTTTATTTTGATCTGTGAAGTGATCGTAAATGGAAGAAAGTGGCTGAGAATATTTGTGTGATTTGTGATGGGTGTTGTATCCGTTTTGTGCATGTGCGGTCATGAATAAAATAAAATAAACTATTGGATTGATGGTATGATGGTCTCGTGGCGTGATAAGATGTTGATCAACTAAAATTTGGCATGTGTGAAAGATGAAATTGACAAAAAAGAGGGGAAGATCGAGATTCAGAGAAGAGGAGGATGTTGATTGTTCGTGGTAAGAGAGGGGTGGTGACGGGGAGAGAATGGGCCGATGGGAAAGAGAGAGTGAAGAATTAAGGGGCTGGGGAGATAAAGAAAAACAAAAGCAAGAAAAAAATGAGTGAGAAAGAGGCAGCTGGGGGATAAGAAGTTTAGGGGGGGTACTTTTAGACAACGTGGAGATCCACAAGAGGGGGGGTTCAACACAATGGACATTTATAAGAAAAATTATGTACAAGACGTCAAAATTTGAGGTCAACAAACTTTGAACCTTCGACGAACACGTGTTGATGTGAGTGGTAAACAAAAGGGGCGAATCTGAATGTGAATGAGTGGGGCCAGATCGGTGAAGGGAAAATCACGCATATATCCTTGACAATTTTAGCAGGGAATTTTGGTGCTTGGAAGTTAGGGCATGTACACACGTTTAGCAAAGTAAGTAGCAGTGAGTTTGTGCGTTGTAGCATTTGGCAACTTGACTTATTGATTTCGTACCATGTGCTTGCTGAGATAATTTTGCACCCATGCACAGGTAATTCACAGCTCTCGTTGGGGAGAGAGCATGATCGTATAACTTTTGGTAAAGAAAGAGAAAGTTTTTGTCAATGAGAACGGACCATGCTGAGCATTCCTCAGCTGACCACAAGCATCCCCTCTTTATCCAAGGCCATATCAGGGCTAAATAAACATTGGACACTGTTTGCACAATAAATTGGGAATTTACTCGGTATTAGTCGGTATACCGGTATTGAAGCTATTAGTAATACCGGTATTGAAAATATCAATACCGAAAAAGCTTAATATCAAATATTCATTTTTTCTCCTCATTGTCATGTGAAATAAATATTTATTCCTCCCTGAACATGTGGAACTACCATTGCTTTAACATTTTTTGGTTCAGTGAAGTTGGTCAATATTTTCAAATCTGTAAGCCTAACAAGTGGAATGCCTCTGACCTGCATCACGCGATTCAATATAGCAGCAGTGCTGACTTTGAAAACTACTATAACTCGCACAAGATGTTCAGTGATACTTGGTTACTCTAATTTCCATGTTTTATGAACTAGACTAATACACTTACAGAAATATGATGGTAATTCAACAAATACCCCCAATGTGGCCAAAATTCATTGACCTCACATGACCTTTGACCTTGATCATGTGACCTGAAACTTGATTACTATTATGCCCAAGTTTCAAAAGTCAGATCAATAAACTTGCAAGGTTATGATGGTAATTCAACAGATACCCCCATTATGGCCAAAGTTCATTGACCTTTGACCTTGGTCATGTGACCTAAAATGCGCACAGGATGTTCAGTGATACTTGATTTCTCTTATGTCTAATGTGTGAAGTCTTATGAACTAGACCAACATACTTTCAAAGTTATGATGGTAATTCAGCAAATGCCCCCAATTCGGCCAAAGTTCATTAACCCTAAATGACCTTTGACCTTGATCATGTGACCTGAAACTTGCACAGGATGTTCAGTGATACTTGATTACTATTATGTCCACGTTTCATGAATCAAATCCAAAAACTTTTAAAGTTTGTATTGTAATTCAACAGATACCCCCAAATCAGCCAAAGTTCATTGACCCTACATGTAAATGACCTTTGACCTTGATCATGTGACGTGAAACTCATGCAGGATGTTTGGTGACACTTGATTAACCTTATGTTCAAGTTTAATGAACTAGGTCCAATTTTTTTTTATGATGACATTTCAAAAACTTAACCTCAGGTTAAGATTTACCCGACGCACGCGTCTGTAACGTTGGAGAAGAACAATTGTCAATAGGAATTTCCCAGTATTACTATTAGGAAACACGATGGCGGCGTCAACATTGGGCAAGTTTCCTCTGTCTTGTCATGATTTTTTTTTCATTTTTTTTCTTTAAAAATAAAATCAATGGCACAGAAATGTCGGATGAAGTTGCATCCCATGTATGTAGGGCTAGATCTTTTAGAAGTAGAAATCTTGGGGGCGAAAGTTTCAGGTTTGGCTGCCTACATGCACGTGAATGGATAAGGATTCCTGGCTTCGTTGAGAGTATTAATTAAATGGCTAATGCAAAGACTGAGGGTCCGATCGACTGGAAGCTACCGTAATATTGAAAAAAAGACAAACGATTTCGGGAAAATTTTTACATAGGCCTACACTTTGTAGTACCGGTAATTGTGTATTTATGGTGAAAGTTTGGTGAATTTCATGAGAATAATGTGTTTGCTATGATTGAATTCATAACACATTTGAAAAGTGTTCACTAGCTTACCGTAGGATGTTGTGTGTCCGGACGATCGATTTTAGAAAGTCATTTCGAAGAATTTACAAGTGAAGTTTCATCAATTTTTAGTATAAAATGATAGGAAATATTATAGAGAACAAAATAGAAGATGATTTCAACTATTGAATTCATATTTTTAGTGTAATCCAAAGACAAAATAGAAGGCTTCAAAAATGTTAAGTGTCCGGACACCCGACCCCCCATCCTAGAACCTCCGTAGAACGGTACCGTACCGCGGAGCTCCCCCGACCCTTCGGCAGGTGGCGAACCCCCGAGTGCCTACAAATTCGGGCCTGCATCCAAAAAATAAATACCGGTACCGGTATTTAAGTTAGGCTTACCGTTCAGAAGGTTAAAATGGATTTTCACATTCTCATCACGAGTACCGGTATATCTATAACTAATTCCTGACTCCTTTGAATATGCAGATTACATTCATTGATCTCCTCGGCAAACGGACAAACTCTTCAAATAAGGTTCGGAGTTCTCACTTGTCGTTTCCTTTTGCTTCAAAGCGAAGCTCACTAGCGCACAATTGAACTAGGTATCGCGATGGTCGCCCCGCCCGCGGTCCCGCGCTTGCCGATCCCCCATAGCGCCCGGTACGTAGTACCGTATATAATTAGGAAATTATATTCTCACTACACTACAGTTCAATTCCTATAATCCCCGGTCTAACCATTCTTTATATAAATGTGTCTAATTTGACCTCTAATTCAACCTGCAGCCCAAATATATTTGACAATCATAAAATACTTCATTATTAGTAACAACTATTGACTTGAGTCATATCCCACTTTCCCATTCATAAAAAATATATTTTGGGATTGAGTGATCTCAAAGTTTATCAATTAACTTGTTTAGATCTATTTATTTACGTTTACCCATCATGCACAATTGCACATGCAGTTAGTCATTTGAATTTTGATTCTCTAAATAATTCTTATGAATTAACTGGTCACTGGGAAATTACTTGTTATATATATATATATATATATATATATATATATATATATATATATATATATATATATATATATATATATATATATATATATATATATATATATATAAATGTATATATATATAAAACCCCTACATCATTCAAAAGATCATTTAATTTTCTTTTAAATGATACCATTGTTATGGCCATCAAGAAAAGAGTAGGATTCATAAGTGTTGGATGAGGTCCGAGTTGAAAAGCTACAAAAACGAGAAAAAAAGGTTTGGAAATCTGAGTTTGGCCATTAATTTTTCCCCAACTCCCTATTTTACACAATGCATATTTTATATCATTTAAAAGATCATTTAATTCCCTTTAAAATGAAAAGAGCAGGATTCAAAACTGTCTGGTCTGAAAAGCTGCAAAACGAGCAGAAATAGTCATGAAGGGTCAATACAGAACATGATTCTTTTGTCTGTGTCAATACAGATGAAAAAAAAATCGAGCCCCTAGCTGCTTCTGTAGTGATGGTTCTGTGAGATAACATGGTTTGAGTCGTGGTTTGAAATGCATGTTTGTTTGTTTATGTGTTTGCTTATTGTGCAGAGGTTTGTTTGATTCCAAACAAACCGCTGAGAAACTCACTCATCACCACTGAAAAAAGAACAGTGGCATATTCATGATCATTTTGCAACTTTTGAAGTTTGTCCTTGCCCCACATTTCAAGGCACTGCGCCTCCATAAACGATAATCTCATCATTTAGGGTATCACTTTAAAGTAAATTAAATGATCTGTTCATTGACGTTAATTACACATTGATATTTACTAAAACCGATGTGGAATTATAGATCAAAGTCAAAAGAAACCGCTGATAAACTCACTCATCACCACAGAAAAAAGAACAGTGGCATTCAATATTGTATCATTTTGCAACTTTTGAATTTTGAACTTGCCCACATTTCAAGGCACTGCACCTCCATGTGAACCATAATCATATCATGAAGGATATCATGTTAAAGAGAATTAAATGCTCTATTTTGTCATATTGATTTAACCTAGGAGAGATTATCGATCAAAGTCAGATTTCCAAACTTTTTTGAGGAGTATATATATTCTTACTTTGCAAGAAGTGTTCTGCTATCTTCTTTTCATCATTTTTTCTTTTCTTCTTCATTCCTCCTCCCCTAGCTCCTTCGTTAAAAATTAATTAGAATTTGCACTATTGCTCATGCCAACAAAGAAGCTACGTTATATATCTGTTAGTACCAATGTAAAGGCTGTGGCTTTGATAAAATAGACTTTAATGTATAATTTATATGAAAGATCTAATTTGGTAACAGTTAGTGGTGTACTAATTATTTTATAATCTGTTCTAGTAATAATCTATTACATATTTATGGACATGGTTTTCACTGCTAAGCGTTCTAAACATGTCTTATCTGAAGTATGGTATTTGAAATAGAAAAAATAAAGAGAGACATTGTAAATGATGATGGATTACATAAAACATTAAATCTGTGCACACTGGCAGATAATATGCAAATTAACTGGTTTCAATATTGGAACCAGTTTGGTAACTGGCAAATTTCCAATTGGAAACCAATTGAAAGTCATTTCCAGTTACCCAGCTGGATCCAGTTAGGATTTCCAGTTTTCCAATTGGTTCCAGTTTTATTTCCAATTACCCTACTGGTTCCAATTAGAATTAATTTCAAATTGATCTCCTTTTCAGTTAGAAGTCATCTCCAGTTACATTGGTTCCAGTTAGGATTTCCAGTTACCCAACTGGTTCCAGTCATGATTTTTTGTTGCCCAATTGGTTTCAATTGGATATTGTTATATTCCAGTTAAAGGGATGGTTCGGGCTGAAAATATTTATATCTTAATACATATATAGAGTAGAGTTCACTGAGCAAAATGCTGAAAATTTCATCAAAATCGTATAACAAATAATAAAGTTATTGAAGTTTAAAGTTTAGCAATATTTTGCAAAAACAGTCATGAATATTCATTAGATGAACTGATGATGTCACGTCCCCACTTTGTTTCATGTTATTATATAAAATCATATTTCTTTCATTACTTCATACTCGTGTGAATAATATGTCTCCCTTATAATGAAATAAGTTGCAGCAATAAATATCTAATGCACTAAATCAGTTGTCAATCCAATTTTTCTAGTTCTTATGGAGGAAAACAAATAAACCTAATTTCATGATAAAATACGAAAGAACAAGTGGAGATATGACATCATCAGCCCACGTAATGAATGGGACCCCGTAATGAATGGGACCCCGTAATGAATATTCATGAGGACTGTTTTCACAAAATATTGCTAATCTTTAAAATTCAATAACTTTATTTGTTATCCGATTTTGATGAAATTTTCGGCACTTTGCTCAGTGAATTCTACTCTATTTATAAGCTATAATTATTTTCAGCCCGGACCATCCCTTTAAAACCAATTGAAACTAGTTGGAAATCAAACCGGTTTCAATAGGATTTTGGTCCTCCTCCCTTCCTCTTTTCCTTAATTCTCCTCCTCCTTTTTTCTCCTCCTTCTCCTCCTCCTCCTTTTATTCTTCTTTTCCTCCTTTTTCTGCTGCTTCTTCTTCCTTTCCTCCTCAACCCCTCCCCCTCCTATCCCTTCTTCTTCCTCTCATTCCTTTCTCCTCAATGAAACAATGAAAGACAGGTCACAAAATGGCTATTCTTTCATCATATTTAATTCCTGTCATTTAAAACATTTTATAAATGAACTTATCTGTTTGCCATTTGTGTATAATGAATTTCATCACTTTTGACAGTAGTAATCAGTACCTATCGCACTGAATGATTTCAAGTTCCGTTTTAAAAGCTGGACAGGTTTAAGTGTCGGTGCTAGCCATGGCCCCCAAAACACGTAAAAAGTACATCTTTTTCAAGATAGGTCACGTTACGTATGTAATGTAATAAGGATGTCAAAAAAGTAATGAAAAAAGGGTATCTATTTCGCTAGGAAAGATACGTGTTTAGGGTCAAATTTGCGGGGATATAAAAAAAGACTAAATTTTTTTATAATTTAAGGATGTACTTTTTCCCCAAGCAGTCAACAATTTGCGCAAGGTGAGGGAGGTGGGGCAATACTAAACTCAATGATGTAGGCACAAGGTGAAACCGACGACCGATTGACAGCCATGACATAACAATTTAAATATCACTGTACTTTATTGTTTAGGGGTTCAATTCAGGGAATACTTGCCAAGGGTATCGTTTTGTTTTCAATACTTCTTAAGGGTAGGGTTTCACACGCCATTAGTTTGTTAAGGGGTGCATTTTCAGAATATGGAAAATACTTGTTTATACCATGGTCACATTTGTTCTACGGCGGCCATACAGCTAGTCGAAAAACAGCCGTTTTATCAATTTTGATTCAAACCTATATGTAGTTGGACAAAAAAATGTTAAAACGGCTGTTTTCGACTCGCCGTACGGCCGCCGTAGAACAAATGTGACCATGGCATTAGGGTGCTTTTTGAGACCCGATGGCGCATGATATCCACTCGTCAATGGAAGTGCCCCCCCCCCCCCCGGGGGACTTTCCTGGAGGGTGCTGCATGTATTACTCTCCATTTAGGCTGCACCCTCTGATTCTGGTAGGTGTGACAAAATGGGGAAGTGTAACCAAAATGACCTCCATTTTTTTTATAGAAATCGTTCCCAGGACCCTGGTGCTAACTAGCACAAGTCACGACACCAAACCCGAAATGAGCTGAAATGTAGACGCCAGACCATTTCAGCATTAGACTAAATGACAAAATAAACAAAGTATTGGAACGAGTGATGGTTGAACCATTTGAATTAGACTATCTGCCGGTATGCTCAGTGGATATAATTAAACCTTATTGGGGGTCCGTAACATCCAGGTTAGCAATTAATCACTAATTTGAAAGAGCAGTTCTGATTGGTTCCTAGTCAGTCAACTGAGCAAACTGTATAAGCAACGGTGATCATGATAGGCCAATTTATTCAGCGATTGATCACTAACCTTTGTGTTACAGGACCCTGGTCAGTGTTTCATAAAGCTGTTCATAACTTACGAGCGACTGGTGACCCTTTCTTGGGAAATAAACATACACCAATGAAAATCTTGTACACGTCATTGAGCACAAGAAATGGTAACCATTGTTCATGAAGTCGCTCATAATTTAAAATCAACTTTATGAAACACCCATCAGGTTTCAACTTAGATCACTTGATTTACACGAGTCTGGATCAGTATATATTCACCAATTCATTACATTTCAATGAATACCTGAATGCATTTTTTCTTCCTAAGATCTGCTTGGAATTTGTAACAATTCTTTGCCAGTTGCCTGCAGAAACCTGGTCCAAATGCAATGTATAAGAGTATTGAAGATTTCAGTAGTTAGTGGGTAAAATATTTTATTTTCAGATAGCAATTAATGTTGGGCTACATGTGTTTAAAAACAGCTAACAGCAAGATTCAAGATTACTTCTTCTATGTAAAGTATGCATATTCATAATGACTTGGCATTAAATGCTATAAAAAAGACCTTAAAATGGATGGTCAGAATGGCTTGATTTTGTCAAACTGCTTAAATGAGGTCGTATGGATTTTTTACATTCAATATTATTAACAAGACAAGTAAAAAACCTAGGAAGAACATTGTTTTAATACAAGACATTTCATTTCATCAATCAGATTTAAATCTGAGACAGAACACTATCCATTACACATGGATACACTGAAAAAAAATTCATTTCAGTATGAAACTTTTTATAAATTTTATCAAAGTTTGGACAAGGTCATTGGAATTAAAGTAATACAATATCATATCATTTGTACAGAGGCATGGCAAGACTTGTATTTCAATTTCATTGAGTAACATTATTACTTTTTTAACCAAATAATACACCATTTAATGTCCCAACTAATATCATCTGCTTATCTTTTAAAAATCAAACTCCTCTCCATAAAAAGGGAAAATCCAACTGAACGTCCCCCACCCACTAGTATGCCATTCATACTACTTTATCAATATAAACTCCTCAAAAAAAGTTTGGAAAGTTGAGTTTGGCCATTAATTTCTCCCAACTTTACATAATGCATATTTGATATTATTCAAAAGATCATTTAATTCTCTTTAAAATGGTACCCTAAATGATATGATTATGGTTCACATGGAGGTGCAGTGCCTTGAAATGTGGGAAAAAGTCAAAATTCAAAAGTTGGATGAGTGAGTTTCTCAGCGGTTTCTTTTTTCATGCGCCTTAGCTTCAACATTATCATGGAATCAAACAAACCTCTGCACAAGCAAACACATAACAAATAAACAAACATGCATTTCAAGAAAATTAAATTATCTATTTGTTGGTATCAATCACTTATTAATATTCACTAAATCTGAGGAGGGATAATCGATCAAAGTCAGATTTCCAAACTGTTTTGGGGGGGTTTATGTCTAGCTACATCAATGTATTCATTTACAGTTTCTCTTGTATCTTCCTATTCTACTTTCCACCAATAACCACCTTTAATGTATGCATTTATTTCCTTTAAAGAACAAGAAAACGTCAATAAAGTGTCGATTTGAATAAAAGGAGAAAAATCCAATAAGCATAACACTGAAAATTTCATCAAAATTTCATAAAATAAATAAGTTATGACATTTTTAATTTCCGGATAATTTCACAAAACAATATGCACATTCTGGTCAGTATGCAAATGAGCAGACTGATGAGGTCACCCACTCACTATTTCATTTGTATTTGATTATATGAAATGTGAAAAATTCTCCATTTTCTCCTCATTGTAACACGAAACAAAAATTTTATTTCTCCCTGAACATGTGGAATAACCAACAGTTTATACATGTAGTTAGATGTAAGTCAAGGAGGTCCTAAATATTGTTAAATCTGTGAAAACTGAAATATTGTATAATTCAAACAATTAAAAAAGAAAGAAATGGTGAGGGACATCATCGACTCACTAATTTGCATATCACTTGAGTTGTGCATACAACTGTTTGTGAAAAATAAGTTAAACTTGAAAATGTCATTTACTCTCTTATTTCACATCCAAGTTTAATGAAATTTTCAGCGTTGTTTGATCTGTCCCTATTACAATTCAAATCAACAATTTTCTGGGATGGACATGATCTTTAATTATTTATCAATCTAGGTTTATAATCTTTTCTTCCTTCCTTCAACCAGTCCATCTGATATCACAGACTAGCCCACTGATTAGTACTGATTGATATCAATGAAAAGATTTTGTCTGAAATAAGCTTGTAGAGACCAAGTCAATATTATCAATGACAGATTTCACATGCTTATTGGAATGAGATCATATACATATTTGATCAATCAAAAGTAAAAATATATACATTAAAAAGTCAAACATTTCCAGTTTGTTCAGACATCATGTCAACAGCATGCAGGGTATGAGAGCCCACAACAATAGGCCTGCTATAAAAAATTAATTAAATGTATAAATTTTTTTATTTATCATTCCTATATTCTTTTCTTTGATTTTGCTTTAGTGTCCACAATAATCAATGTAATGATCTTTTCAACACATAAACAATTGCATACAAATTAAAAAAAACCCTGTCTCTGTCCAAATATCAATGTGTAGAAAGTATCCTTTCATATGGTTCAGAAACATACATACACAAGCAAGAGGTCTTTGAGGACATTCCCCAGTTATGTTTGTGCGCATCCTTATCTGAGCATATTTTACACCATGCACGTTGATGTTACAATAAACGAACAGGTGAGTGATCAGCTACAGGTATCAGCTGATTTTCAGCTGAAACAGAAATCTTTATATGTTATTTTACAAAGCTATTATAGCTGAAAATAATCTATGGACCAACTTCTTCTACCTCTTCAGAATACTTTACTATGCAGTGATGCGAAGTACGAAGAATATATGGCCCGATCATGTTTGATTAAATGGTAGAGTGGTGTAGAATTTTTTGTATGTAGATACCAGCCTTTTGACACTTTTTTTTAAAACCACATTAGCTCCAACAAAATGCTGACAGTTTGAAAACAAGCACATCACACCTATTTTGTATACCTTTCTCTACAACTGTTTAAAATTTGGTGAAAATGGCATGGGGTTTGAATAGAGTGCAGCATTTATTGTACTTCTGGAATTTATTTTATAAATTAAATTTGTTTTAGACATGTTTTTTTTTTGTCCTTCATAACTTTTTATCAAAATTGAAGGTGCTGCTACTCTTTGAAGTGCAAACAAATAGCAATATGAGTAAGTTCTTCATCTTAGATACATACATGTAATTCTGAATTACAATTTAAATTTTGAGAAATTTAGATGGATTTTGACTGAGTAATAGAGGTTTAAACTCAATGTTGTGATCTTGTGGGTTCTAAATATACAATATTATTGTTATATCCTATTTCCCAAGACCTAACAAATGGGTGAATGTCAAAGCTTGATAGCAAAAAATCAAGCACATGAACCCATGTCAACTTTTTGCATATTTTGAATATTTAGATGCTGAAGTACATGTATCTCTGTGCCAAATATGGTGAAAATGACATGGATTTTATTGTAACTGTGGAACATCCTTAAAAGATGGCACAAATACATAGATTTTAGTGAGGGTACAAAATATTAGATGGAGAGATCACAAAAGAAATTCTGAAATTCATGGAGATCTCCCACTTATCTCCACCACCGTAAATATAATGTAGATTAAGATTTGCTGGTCACTGTTTTAGGAGTGAGAATGAAGTCATTTCTGATAAAACCAGAGGTCAGAGACATTTAAATTTTGTAGATTGCACAGGATGTCCCCCCTCCCCGATCTACATATAGTCAGGTTTACAATATAATTTTGGGCAATAATTTTTGCACAAACGTTTGTGAGCCCATCTGAATTATTGTATCTACATTGGTCACCCTCCCCCCCCCCCCCTCCATATTTTTGTTAATGGTGTGATTGTCTTACCTTCAAAATGTAGCAAATGTCATGTACAGGTACTTTCTTCAAACATTTTATTAAATATAAAGTGGAAGAACACCAACACCATCCAGGGATATAGTATATTCCCTCATGAAAGACCAACACCTCCTCTACCGTCTGAGTAAACAAAAATTGACACCTCACAAATCCCTAATTTAAGGAAAAAAATTTCATAAACACATAATTATTACATACAACCTGAATGAGAATCTTCTCTTGAATAATTTGATACCATATTCATGTGGTATGTATTAACACTTTGATAATCAGTAGGTATTCTTTGCAGTGATGTAAAATTTGATCTGCGCCAAAGTATAAAGGCATGACTGCAATGAATGAATTCAGATGTCAATGATGTAATAATCCTACATTAGCTACTATAATAAACATATTTGCAAATCCCTTTTTAATGAAATTAGCATGAGCATTAATGCTAAAAAGTGTTTATTAATCAATCATGATATAAATTATTGAAAAGGTGGTTTGAAATTAATTTTAATGCAACCCTCATATACATAGGCGGAACCAGGTGGGGGCCCGGGCCCTCCCCCCCCCCCCCCATTGGCGGAGCAAAAAAAGGGAAAAAAAAGGAAAGAAATAAAAAAAGGGAAAAGAGGGGAGAAAAAAGAAGAGGAAGACTAGTGAATAAAATAAGATGAGGGAAGACTTGGAAAATAAACAGAATCTTTCACGTCATAAATTTTTTTTCGCTTGCGCTCACATTGCCTGTTAGGTTATTTTCATATCTTGTTCAATCTGGAGTTCAGTTAAATATCAAGTTTGGAAGTCAATATACAAAACATATTTCACCTTGGAAACTTCCTTATTTGTGTGATTAACAAATTGTTTTTAAAAAGTGCTCTGTACAAAGTCAGTTTTATTGTCTGAATATTAACATTTTCTGCTCGTGCTGCACGCTCGCAAATTTTGATGTATCAGCATTTCGTGTATTCCATTAAGTTTTCAAAATATCCCTTTTCAGGTCAACGTATCAGCTAGCACTGCACGCTCGCATTTTGATTGGCGAGTTATGTATGTCTCAATTTTGATTATACAACAAACTACATGTATTTAAAATCCCCTTTTCATGAGTTTATCAAAAAAAATTGCTCATGATTCGCATTAATGGTTAAAATATATTAACTTGATGCATCCTATTTATAATGACAAAAGTGCTTTAATGTCAAGTTTTCAGGCTATAATATCATAAGATTTTGTGCTCTCATTAGGCATTAATGAATATCAGATATTAATCTAAGTATTGTCCCTTTTGTTTTATCTCGCACTTAGCAAGAGGAATAGGAAGATATTCATCATTTTCATATGTCCTAAGGATGTCCCGGTCCCAAGTTAAAACTCAAATTAATAATAATTGTAAATATCAGCTCTTTATTAAGTGCAATCCATATCCACCTCACCATATGTACCGGTATTTAGAATTAATGCCTAGATTCGAGGTCTAAATATAAAACATGCTTGCGTTATTTATGTAGGAAGATTCCCTATTCCTCATTCCTCATTTACAAAACATGAATAGAGTGTCCCGTTATAGGTCTATATCTTGCATCAATATTATTGTTTAGTTACATATATATCCTGTTCACGATTATAAAAATTGATTAAATTTCCACATTCTTTATGTAGAAATGTCAAAAATTTTCAGCTCGCGCTTTGCGTTCGCATTAATTTGATTGTTGAAATATGTAACGTTTTCTTGCTAAGTTCAAGCAGTCCTTAACGGGTACCTTTTTGATCAGTTTAAAACGTATATACAAATTTTCTGCTCGCGCTCTGCGCTCGCATTATTAATGTACGGAAGATCCCCACTTACTCATCCTTTTCACGATTTACAAAACTTGAATAGAGTGTCTCATTCAGTATATAGGTCTAAATCTCGAAATTTCACAAATTGTTTAGTTATATACCTACATGTATGATACTGTTTAAGTTACAAAAGAGTGCTTAAGAATTTCCACTCCTTAGGCCAAACTGTCAAAAAATTTCAGCTTGCGCTCGCATTATTTGATTTTTAGGTATGTAATATCTTCAAGGCTAACTGCCATCAATTTATTTCTGCTCGCGCTTCACGTTTGTAGTAATTATTCATTTGCATACACATCTTTTTCAGGATAGCAAACATTGCCCCGTATGTTCAGAGTCTTAGGAAAAATAAATTAGATTTCCAAAAAATTAGCTCGCACTTCGCGCTCGCATTATATAAACAAGACTTATGGTATTATATATCTATTTTTAATCATAAGAATAAAGCTAAGAAGTGACTATTAGGACTATATACTGTACCCCTTCAAAGAAGCCAAAAATCCCGGGAAAAATCATCTTCGAGCGGCCGATCGGGGAAAATATGGCTTGAAAAAAATCTGGGCCCCGCCTAATGGCGAAGGCTGGATCCGCCCCTGCTCATAGGATAATGACATCTGGATTTTTTATTGTAGTCATGCCTTACTTTGGCGCAAATCAAAATTTACAGCACTGCAGCGAATACCTCCTGCTCATTCAAGCGTTAATACCATACAAATATGGTATCAAATTATTGAGAGAAGATACTCTTCTTTCCTCAAATTGGGGATTTGTGAGGTGCCTTTTTTCTTTTTTACTCACACAGTATATAATATATGAAGGGCTCGGTGTAAAAATGGCAGAGGTAAAAATGGCAGAGGTAATAATGGCAGAGGTAAAAATGGCAGAGGTAGAAATGGCAGAGGTAATAATGGCAGAGGTAAAAATGGCAAAGGTAAAAATGGCAAAGGTAAAAATGGCAGATGTAAAAATGGCAGAGGTAATAATGGCAGAGGTAAAAATGGCAGAGGTCATAATGGTATAGGTAAAAAGAGTCTTCAACCCCCATGAAAAAAAATCAAAAAGCCCCCGCATGTAAGCCCTGCATAGATTAACTAAGAAAGGTTTTAAGAAAATAAAAATAATGAAAAGGGTGACATTCTTAAAATCATAGATATATCGTCTGCACCAAATTGATAATCTTTTGGCTAGAATATCTTATTTTTTCTGGACTCTCATGGATGGCCTTCTCATGTCAAATCGCTGTATTAGTATTCAAATTTGTAGCACACTCTTGATCGCAATTGTACTTAATTCATTACAGGGGAAGTTCAACCTCGGTTAAAAGTCATTGTAGAATAGCAGAAAAAAATAAAATGATAATGGTGAGGGTTTTAGGAAATCAATCAAAGATTTAAAAAGCTATACTTTTATATTTCAATGGTGACGTCATTTGCGAGCAGCTTTCCCATATTTGGTGTATAGAAAATATTAATGAAATGTAATTTTCTAGAAAAATCCCCAAAAAAATTATCTTCAGTATATATCAAGCGACAAATCATTTCACTGACGCTCCTGAAATATTTTCCATTTTTTAGTGCATAAAATGTCATGGGGCAGCTTCCCATATATGACGTCAAACCCTTTGGGAACCTGGCATCCACTTGGACTAGCTGCATGCATTGAGGTATTGCTCTATAAAGACTGAACAATAATTGTATCATTTACATTTAACGTATCACATTAATCAGTGGCAGATCCAGGATTTTCCAAGGGGGGGGGGGCACATTTTCCTGAAAAATGACATGCAAAAAAGTTTTCCGCCTACTAACTCGTAAACAAAATAAATAGCAAGCAGAAAAGAGTCTCGCTTTAAAAAGGGGGCTTACTTGAGTTAGCATATTTGCTAAGATTTTAATAATTACCTCTGAATGGGGGGGGGGACGGGCCAGCTGTGCCCCATGGATCCGCCAGTGACATCACTGGCGGATCTATTCATCATGATCCATCATGATATGGAAATTAAAAAAAAACTTTTATTACAGAATGTTCAGTTATTTTTTTTATCCAGTTTAAATTATGATAGTAGTTCGACGTAGACCCGATCTTGTTCGTTTCAGAGGGTTAGTGGCTGCACACATTGGTGTTTACATTTTAAAAATCGTTGGGTTTGTATGTAAAGCGTTGTTCTGCTTACGAGCTTAAGATCCTTTCATCATGCAGTCACTAATTGAAATCATTTTGGCAAGAAAATGATTGAGTTTAGATCTTAAATGACGAAAAACAACATAATATTTAATCAGTTTTTATAGCCCATTTCGTCGACAAGAGTCCGGTCATGGATGATAATCATAATGTAGCCTATCTTTATCATCTTTACCTCTGCCATTTTGACCTCTGCCAATTTTACCTCTGCCATTTTTACCTCTGCCATTTTTACCTCTGCCATTTTTACCATTGCCATTTTTACCTCTGCCAATTTTACCTCTGCCATTTTTACCTCTGCCATTTTTACCTTTGCCATTTTTACCTTTGCCATTTTTACCTCTGCCATTATTACCTCTGCCATTATTACCTCTGCCATTTTTACCTTTGCCATTATTACCTCTGCCATTATTACCTCTGCCATTTTTACCTCTGCCATTTTTACCTGGCACCATATGAAGATTGTAAATTATATACATATTTGGGTATGTACAAATGTTCATAGATATTCAAAGTATTGAGCACACACTCTAATATATATATATATATATATATATATATATATGTAAACTCTTTAAAAATATATCATTATAAGAATGACCAAAGTCTATTTATTTGCTAAATTGAGTTAAATATGGGAAATTGTTGCATACACATAAGGCCATTTGTGTGTAATTCATAACATGACATTCCACCTACCATGTATAAGTGCCTGAAATAGATGAAATCTGACCAAGATCATCATTGGACTAACACAAAACTTTCATTCTTTTTTATTCTTGAGTAAATAATAGATTAACTATCATGGACCTAGGTCATTCTTATGTAATATTATCTATTATTAACTATATAATTCATTTAAATTTAGCAGAATAAATGTCATATTTCACTCGCAGTCGCTACTTTCAATCTGAGACCAACAGGGCAAACATTTGCCATGTTGCCCTCCGCGGGCTTTTCCAATGGGAATACTGTACAAAAACAGAGGGCAACATAGGCCATATTTCTGCTACATGTATCTGTTAGGAGCCTATTTTGATCGCTAATTTCATTATTTGCAAAATCTGGTTGGAACCAGTTTGTGAACCAACGTAATGTAGATAATGCACGGCATGGCCAGTGCACACGCATTCCCAGCTGATCAAACCCAAGTGCAATATTTTTACCCTTTAAGTGTATGTATGCGTCATTCATGATGCACGGTAACAATAACATCACAATAAAATTGCTTTAATAGCAAGGATTAATTCGCTTAGTTTGTGAATAATCTGAAATCAGATCTAGTGATAAGCAAACAGGCATATAAATTGTTCCAAATAATAGCTGGGATTACACATTGTACAGCCTAAGGTAATAATATTGACTGGCTTTTCTTTTGGGGAAACATCAAATATATTGCCCTTAAAAGAACCATATTGCCCTTGTCTAAAGACTCGGGCCAATATAATAATAATAATAATCACAACAATAATAACAATAATAATAGTGATGCATCATTGAGTGCACACACCATCCAGAGATGCTCGTGGCGCTAGCGCATCAACAGTTCCTTTAGATATACATAATAACATAAAACAACTACAGATTATAAAAAACATGTTTTCAATGAAAAAGCTGTTGCGGCAACAAATTTGATGATCCCTCAAGGCCAGTCAATATATGTTTATAACCCTGTGGCACACATAATTATTCAACAAAAATATTTGAATTAAGAGTTTCAAAATTGTAAAATGGCTGATTTTGAGTAATATATCAATCTGATACTGAAAGACAGAATAGTTGATGCAGTATTTTATGTGCCCTTCACACAGACAATGAATTATATGAACATACATATATATTTGATACATTGATGCTAGCCAACTTTAGGATTTTTCATTTCCTAATTTGCACAGCTAAAATCATTTGATAAAGAGCAAAACAAATTCAAAATTCTCTGATTGTGACATAACAATTAACTTGTTAAGTATACACTGGTCTGGTACACTATGCATTTCAATTTTTAGTAGGAGCCTCTGCACTTGGCATTTGAACATTTCAATCTAAAGCCATGTATAATAAGAGATTATTCTGTTTTCTTCAAGCCATCTGTATTAATATTTCCCAACTCACTAATTATGTTTCGAGTCTGGGCAATTTGTGAAAATGTGGTAAGGCTTATGGGAATATTCTTCAGTTTCTTGATAGTTTGTAATTATATCAATTTCAAGAAAATATGGAAAATAGACAACCTATTCTTAGATTTAAACAAGTGAAATGTAAAATTTCAGCAACTTTGGAGGAAGGGTCCCCCCTCACACAGTTAAAAGGTTGTCAAAATAGACAGTTTATGCTTATAACAGTCATTTGAATGGTGTTTAAACATTTTGACTCAGTCTTAGTATTTTATTTATATACAAAGTTGCAAACACTTTGGTGGTCATTTCGATCTCTATTCTATTTCTTTTGATTGTTATCACAACTGTAATTGATGTTCCACTCGAATGCTTTAATAATAGATGACAAAATTATGTTATATGTTAATTATGTTTAAACGTATAATTTAAGAAAATGTAACTGCCCAATGGATTTAAGTAATGGTTATGCAGTAATTGCTTTTCAAGCATATGCTAATTGGACATCAAGTACAGTCATGCAAAGATGAGAAAGCTTTTTTTTCTTCATGTACCACATTACATGTGCATTTAAATATCACTCACACACAAAATTGAAAAAAAAAAACATATGCAGAAGCAACACTTTTAAGAGGAAGTTCATCCATTAGGTTTGTTGTGAAAATACCCCCCCCCCCCCAAAAAAAAAAAAAGAATGAAAAATATTGGTGAAGTTTTGAGGAAAAATCCACTATAGAAATTTATTAAAATTGGAAGTTTTTATAAGTGACGTCACATAATAAATTTAATTTTCTTATTGGTTAATGATTACTAAAAATTTGTTTCTTTTAGAAATGGGCATGAAATATGTGGCCTGTTGATATATTAAAGGTACAATAAAAAATAATTTTCATTTCATTTTTATAGAAAAACAATGTTTTAATGATTTTGATACTACACAATATATGGGGAAGCAGCTCACATATGACAATACATATAAAAAAAAAATGAATTTGAATAATTTTTTTCAATCTTTGATGGATTTTCCAAAAACCTTCATCAATATTTTTTATTATCCTTTTCTGCTATTTTCTCGATAAACATTTTGTAAGGTTGAACTCCTCTTAAACTCATATCTTGCATCATTTCATTCCCCAACTTTTTAAAATGAAACCAGAACCTCAATTTTAATCATTCCCATTCTGACTGATTTCCGGACCCGCCACCGATCCAAACCTAAATCCTAATTCCATGGCATTGGAGACAAACTGCAACGATGGACAATGAACAAGGGTTGCTTGACCAAACCCTGTATAAGGCCAGTTTATATACTTAGTCTCTCATATTGGATCTAACTTTTAGAGAAAAAATGGGGGATGAAGGCATTTTTTTTTTGTTGTATTTTTCTTAAAAGTGGCTGATTCACTGCACAACCCATTTTATGTAGTCTAATTTCCAGTCCTTTAAGTACATGGTATGATCTAGGCAGGTGCAATTCCTGGAAACAGCAAAAATTCAAAACTTTCCATTTTTCTTTTCTTCTTGAATCAATGTATAGACGACTGAGGCAAACAATTATGCAAGCAGGGATGATAAACTAACAGTTCTTTTTACTTGGCCTTCTGCAATCAACAACTGGATGAGGAGGAATCACATGCCTCACTGTACCACCTTAGCATGAATAATGCTTGCCTACATATATGACATGTGGGATCACGAGAATCGTGAGCCTTATAAAGTTCTTCGGCAAAGGAGAGCCCAGCTTTCGAATGACAACCGTCCTTTTGGTAGAATCGTTTGAGTAAATCAAAGATTCTTGTATAGTCCTTCATATCAAATTCTGTCAGGAACTGTCTTATTTGTTCCACAAAATCCTTGTTCTTCAAAACATACTTGTTCTGGATAGCTTCATGCTTGTATTCTTTGAAGAACTCCTGAAGACTCTGGATCACAGCCTCTGCAACGGCTCTCTCTGATAAAATTATATTTTTCTCGAGTAGATCGCGAATGGCATCAAGGAGTCGAGTTTCACACCTGAGTTTTTTGTCTCTCTTTCTTGGTTTTTTCTTTTGTGTGAAAGCTCGATCGACCCTTTCATCATCTGTAGGCACAGCTGATGTTGCCTCCTCTCTGAAGTCCCCTCCTTCTTCCAAGGTGCCTACAAAAAAAAGAGGATAAACTATCAAAATTATATCACACAAATTAACAACCTTACTAATGGATTGGTCAACAGTTATATGTGATAAAGTGATTTTTTTTCATCAATCATCACTCACAGAGATGGAAAGTATTGCTGATCATTCCAGCCTCGTACCCTGTTATGAATCTAACAATGTGCAAAATAAAAGCAAATTGCCACTCAAATAAGCATCAGCTTAAGAGCAGTTCTTATAACGGAAACCATTTTTTAAAAAGAAGTCGTTTTCCAATGTGGAATTTAATGTTACCCCTTGACTTCAGGTGAGGAAATAAAGCAATACTCCATCAAAGAGAGCTGGGGTGGTAATCTGAGATCCATGTTATCTCAGATAAAATAAAAAATTTTTATCTCCGTTAAAATAAGTGAGATGAAATACCCTTAAAATCTCTCCGAATTTGTATTCTGAGAACAATGTAAGACACACCTATCATTTTATTAATATCCAATGTGAAACATGCTTTTAGAGCTCTGTCATCTCACTCAACCAATGGATTTCAATTGGTTGAGTGAGCTCTGTCATCTCACTCAACCAATTGAAATCCATTCTGCTAGGAGGTGTGGCAAAGGAGTGAGATTGCGTCAATTTATTGACTTCAATTCTGCTTGCGCATCTTCAGAGAATTCTTTTTTTAACAAGAGGAACGCCTCTGGCAGTCTCGCCTGCATTATGCAATACAACATAGCAGAAGTACTGACTTTGAAAACAGCTTTTAAATAATTATTCACAAAAGAAAACACTCATGTGATAATAAAAAACTATGTCCATTGACCAAACATGACCTTTGACCATGATCATGTGACCTAAAACATGTGCAAAACAATCATTCATACATGATTACCCTGATGTGAAGCGTTGTGGCCCAGTGGATAAGTCTACTGACTTTGAAACAGAGGGTCGTGGGTTCGAATCCCAGCCATGGCGTAATTTCCTTCAGCAAGAAATTTATCCACATTGTGCTGCACTCGACCCAGGTGAGGTGAATGGGTACCCGGCAGGATTAATTCCTTGAATGCATGAGCGCTGAGAGGCAGCTCGAGCTAAAGCCGGGGTAATAATAACAACGCGCCTCGGAATAGAATATTTCTAGATAGATGGCGCTATATAAATGCCTATTATTATTATTATGTCTATGTTTCATGAACTACATGTGTAGATCTATACACTTTTAAGTTATGATGCCGATTCAACAAATACCCCCAACATGGCCAAAGTTCATTGACCATAAATGACCTTTGATTTTGGTAACGTGACCAGAAACAATGACAAGATATTCAGGGATACATGGTTACTCTTATGTCCTAAGTTTCATGAACTAGATCCATAAAATGTGAAAGTTATGATGACAATTCCACAAATACCCCCAACATGGTCAAAGTTCATTGACATTGAGTGACCTTTGACATTAATCATGTGACCTCAAACTCAGGCAAGATCTTCAGTAGTACACTATCACCCTTATGTCCAAGTTTCATGAACTAGGTCCACATACATGTACTTTATAAAAAATGACATTTCAAAAACTTAACCTTGGTTAAGATTTCGATATTGATTACCTCCACGTGGTCTAAGTTCATTGACCCTAAATGACCTTTGACCTTGGTCTTGTGACCTGAAACACAGGCAGGATGTTCAGTAATACTTGATTACCTGTATATCTAAGTTTCATGTACTAGGTCCATAAGCCTTCTAAGTTATGACATTTCAAAACTTGACCTTGATTAAGATTTCAATGTTGACGCCGCCGTTGGAAAAACAGAGTGTATATTCTTGCTCTGCTACGCAGGAGAGACAAAAACCATAGAACATTCGGGTCAAAAAGGATTTTTGGGGATGACAAACAGTATTTCAACTTTTCTTGGAAGACATACATGTCAAAGAAGCTGGTTCATGGATCATGAGCCTAACCTGATTATGCAATAAAATTCAATAAATATGCAATATGATCTTACAACCCCTGGATGACCATAGCTCCTATCATCCTCATGAACACCCATGAGGTATTACCCGTGGATCATTAGTACCATTTGTGAACAAAGATGATGCATACATATAGACATGAGAGAAAGTTTAACAAAAACCTTTAAGAAATATGTTGCACATGGCCTCATATCCTTTGACCTTTTGACCCCTAGATGACATTTGATACCATCATCCTCATGAACACACATGGCGTATCATTTGTACCAAGTGTGATCACAATTGATGTAGGAATAAAGAAATGAGAGCAAGTTGAACAAAAACCTTTACTTCCAAAAGGAAAAGTGATTACTAGGTCTCTGTCCAACTTCGTTCAGGCAAGAAAAAAACTGCTGAATATATACAACTAGAACAGATTCTTAACTGTGCCCAGTCACAACCTATGCTTCCACCATTGCCAAATCTTACTAATAACATAATTAGATTGTCACTTCTGAATTCATGGAATGCCAGTTTTAACCAACATACCTTGTGTCTCAAAACAAATCACTTGAAGTGGTTTGGACTCAGACTTCAGCTTGATCTTCAAAACCTGCTTCATACCAGGTATTAGATGCTTGATAGGAATTTGAGGACCACTCATCTCTACCTCTTTTGCCTGGTTGAGTTCATAGTAAAGTTTCAAAGATGCTGGACTTGCATGCCCAGTCAATGCCAAGGAGTCTTTTGACACCTCATGCTTGAAATTTATACCTTTAGATCAAAGAGAATTTTTATTTCTTCAGAGGTATAAAAATAGATACAAGATTATTACATTATTACAATTACATATCTTCATTCTTATCATCATTTAAAAGGAAATTAAAAAATCATATTCTAGCTAAATATTAGTTGGAAGAAAGGCAACTTTTGGTTATGTAAGAAGGGGGAGGGGTAGTTAAGGATTTCTATTGTGTAAGTTACATTATAATTGTGCTTTCTTTGTACGTTACCTTATGTATATGTACTCTGCAATCGTATTCCGAAACAGGGAAAACCCCTTTCAAGCTCCTTGTAGCTTGTGGGGTTTCCCATATTTCTCTTACAACATAACCTTTATGATTTCAAATTCAGATACCCATTCACGATATTATTGATTCGATTATTATGTTTTATTGTTTGAATGTACATGCTTTGTATTGTTTTTATCAAAAGAAATAAAATCTATAAATCAAATCAAATCATTTCAATTCAAGCGCATAATGTGAGCACATAATTTAACTAGAAATTTGACGTTTCCAAAGGACACAGATGCCCCTGCTTAACGTGATCAGAAATTCATTTAATATGATTGAACTCTCATATATTATGAGCTGTGAACTTTGACCTGTGGACTCCGATTTCAATCTTAGCCTGTATTTTTGTGTCATCTACCCTGACACCAAACATTTTTTACATCTGTTGAATATTTCCAAATCACATGTTTCATGTGGAAACCAACTCGCATATATAATGAGCTGTGACCTTTGACCTGCGGACTACGAATTCGTATTTAGCCCATATTTTGGTGTCATCTACATGTACCTACACACCCAATTTTTTTTTCTCTGTAGAATATTTCATACCTTATCAAAGGCTCGACATTAGCGGTGGCCCAGTGGCCCGGGGCCACCAAAAATCCATCTCGGGCAACCATTATTGAAAAAATGTTAAGTTTTGGTGGCCCGAATCGGGCAACCAATAATTTTCAAAGTAGCGCAATTTTTCTCCCGATTTTGCATGCATTTATCAACTTTCTACAGTTCAAAATGCAAGCCAATTCGTCATGCGCCTTTTTTGTTAATCTACACACAAATACACACATACAAAGATTGCATAGTCATAACAGTATGTAGGCCTACTGCTAGAATACAGTAACTATTATTCAGCCGGCCGCGCCGGCTGTCTGGCTGTGCTTGGCATGCATGAAACCACTGCAGCTAGCTGTGCGCTAGCAGACTATTCAGACTCGGGAGCTGCGATACGAAATGTTACTGCTAAGAAATCTTCCCCAGAACTTTGAAAATCTACGTCAAAGTCACATTTTACACCAATTAGTCTAGGAGCCAGGGGGCTTTATTCAGAATTTTTGGTGGGGAAGGTTTGACAAGCTTATCCGGGGTAAAATTGTGCGCTGATTCCAAAAATGCCACTCTTATTGACCGTACTCACGCCATTTTGGTCATTTTGGCCAAATTTTGGCCAAAAATGACCATTTTGACCACTCTTTGGAAAATGGTCCCTTAAGAGACTGCTTTTGTAGCCACATGCAATTAAAAGGGTCTATCTTAAGTAAAAATGCACACAGATTCCAGATAAAGTGCTTTCATTTGCCAAAATCACTATAGCAGTGGTCATTTTGGCCATAATTTGGCCAAAAATGACAATTTTCATGATTTTTTGGCCGAAATGTGTTACAAATATTGATCAGAGCTTCGACTGGATGTTTTTAGAAATCCACATTTATTTTCAAAATGTGCGCTGGATCATAACCATCAACCTCATGTAATTTATTCCATCAGTTTTTACCTATGAGGGTCATTTTGGGTACTTTAGACATAACTGACCATTCGCGCAATTTGCATTATTAACCCTTCAAATAGGCAGGAAATTGAGGTCTCCAGCATGTTTTTTCTTATTCCCGTATAAAATGAGAATGCATTTAAATGTCCTTCATGTGTAAAATTTTATGCTGATTCCAAATATATCAGTCTAAATGACCCTATTTAACAGTTTAAGGTCATTTTGGCCACTTATGACCCTTAAAATGACCAATGACATCAGTTCAATTTATCCAAAAATACTTTGAATGTTACCAGAATCGTTACAAGGGCATACTGTGACACCTAACATTGGTGTATCAATCCTTGAAATTGAACATCTCAAAAGTATTTTGACCTAATGCAGTTTATTCCATCAGTTTTGACCTATGAGGGTTACTTGGCGTACTTTAGCCACAACTGACCATTCACGCAGTTTTGCATATAATAAACTGCACATAAAATGGCCAATAACATCAGTTCAATTTATCCAGAAATATTTCGAATGTTACCAGAATCTTAACAAGGGTGTGCTGTAATACCCAACACTGGTGAATGAATCCTTAAAATTGAGCATCCCCAAAGTTGACTACCTTGGTCATTTTGGCCACCTTGACCCCCTGCTCTGACAGCCCTGCTCATTGTGTATGTTAATTCAGGTGATATCGAACATGGTGAGGAGAAATTTTGGATTGCGTTAATATTAGCATCAATTATTGTTAAATGGGGAAGTTTGAAAGCTTCTTGGTGGAAATCAATTAAATTATTCCACACAGACCATAACTATTGGACCCTGTGGTCATTTTTACCACGTTTCCCTCAATATTGACCAGTGACCATGGACCCTAGGAATCTCCAATTAGTGGAGAGATCAGCTAAGAGAGAGACCTTGCATTCTTTGATGAGTCAAAAAGGGCTCAAATGCTGGTCAGTATCATTATCAGCATGAGCTACCAATAATCGGTGAAGAGTATCATAATTATGATACAATCCTTTACATCGTGCATACATAAGGTTGTTTGACCATGGCACTGTGGTCATTTACATGATTTTAGCCACCATGACCACACAGTAAATGTTTGTGGAAACCTCACATATATGGGGCAGTAAATTCAGGAATGAGACACTTTAGCATCATTTACATGTTATTTTAAGACACTTTTCTAGATTAATGTAGATTAATGATTCCAAATATATTAGTCTTAATGACCATTTATGAGCTAGTGGTCATTTTGGTCGCTTTTGGTCCCGACAATGACCAATCACATTTGCATGTATCAAAGAGGATTCAAATGTTGTTGTCGCTCCGTATTGTTAATAAGATGTATTATATCAATTATTGATTTCAATATGATATGACTAATAGCACATCAAAATTTTGAAACCAATTTGGCCATTTTGACTATCTATCGCATGTATGACTTTTGTAAATAAACATAACAGGAGCAATTGTGGAAATGCGTTCAATCCCTTTCGATTGGAAATATTAAAAGCTCACCTTGAGTAAAAAAAATTGTGCCAAATACCTCACCATTTGGTCATTGTGTGGTCATTGAGTAGCCATAACATCATTCCCTCATTTTTTATTTAAATTATACAGATAACTATATTCTAGAGGAAGGCACTAATCCTGAACTCAAAGGTGCGTCATTACAAAGCTATTGGTCAAAGTGGATTTCACGAATAGATTTAACCATGGTGCATTTTTATTACCTTTGCCATTTTGTGTAATGTTTCACAAACCTCACATTGGCATGATTGGTAAAGTTGAAAGTGGAAAACTTGCCCTAAATTGTTAAAGAGTGACCTAAATTCGGCACAGAGAATAATTTCATATAGAGAATGTATTTTTTTACCCAGTACGTCTTCAAAAGAATTAAGGGTAAGTTTGCTGCTCACCAATCATGCCAATGTGAGCTTTGTGAATCACTGTACAAGAAAAAACAAAGATTGTAAAAATGAATGATAGTTAAAACTCTTTGTGAACTTCACTGTGACCTATTTTGCTTTGTAATGATTCTCAGTACAATTTGACTTTAAAGAAGGAAAATAATTCTGGCTATTTAGGAACATACAGTGATCAAAGGGGCCACAGTAGACAGTCACATGATATTTGGCACAATTTTTACTCAAGGTGAGCCTTTAATATTTCCCATGAAAAGGGATTACGCATTTCATCATGTTCATAGACCTACACATTGGATAAACGGTCAAAGTGGCCAAAGTGGTCACATTTTGATTATGTACTATTAGTAATATCATATTGAATTAAATAATTTGTCATTTATTATGACTGATACAACAAATCTTACAAAAATATAGAGCAAGAACATTGGAATACTTTTGATACATGTAATTGTCATTGCTAATTATAGGGACCAAAATGACCACTAAGTAGTCATTAAGACTGATATATTCTAAATCATTGTATTAATCTGGTGCAGAAAGTTTTTGTAATATGTCTTATCTAACATCATTCTTGAATTCGTTTCCATGAATTACAAAATGGTTAATGTGCATAAAATCATGAAAATTACCAAAGTGCATGGTCAAACAACCTTATGTGTACTTGATGTAAAGGTTTTTATCACATTCATTAAACTCTTGATTATTGGTGTAGTAGCTCAAGCTGAAAATAATATTAAGCAACATTTGAGCTCTTTTTAAATCAAATAATGTGTGGTGACGAGAAATTATTGAGGAAAGGTGATCAAAATTACCACAAAGTCTAACAGTTCGGCCAATAACACTGATTTATATGAAATCCTTGCATTGATTTTCACCCAAAAAGCTTTCAAACTTTTCCAATTTAACAATAATTGATGCTAATATTAACACAATCCAAAATTTCTCCTCACCATGTTCGATATCACCTGAATTAACATACACAATGAGCAGGGCTGGCCGGGGGGTCAAGGTGGCCAAAATGACCAAGGTAGTCAACTTTGGGGATGCTCAATTTTAAGGATTCATTCACCAGTGTTGGGTATTACAGCACACCCTTGTTAAGATTCTGGTAACATTCGAAGTATTTCTGGATAAATTGAACTGATGTTATTGGCCATTTTATGTGCAGTTTATTATATGCTATTTGAACAGTTAATAATGCAAATTGCGCGAATTTACTGCCCCATATATGTGAGGTTTCCATAAACATTTACTGTGTGGTCATGGTGGCTAAAATCATGTAAATGACCACAGTGCCATGGTCAAACAACCTTATGTATGCACGATGTAAAGGATTTTATCACAATTATGACACTCTTCACCGATTATTGGTAGCTCATGCTGATAATGATACTGACCAGCATTTGAGCCCTTTTTGACTCATCAAAGCATGCAAGGTCTCTCTCTTAGCTGATCTCTCCACTAATTGGAGATTCCTAGGGTCCATGGTCACTGGTCAATATTGAGGGAAACGTGGTCAAAATGACCACAGGGTCCAATAGTTATGGTCTGTGTGGAATAATTTCATTGATTCCCACCAAGAAGCTTTCAAACTTCCCCATTTAACAATAATTGATGCTAATATTAACGCAATCCAAAATTTCTCCTCACCATGTTCGATATCACCTGAATTAACATACACAATGAGCAGGGCTGGCCGGGGGGTCAAGGTGGCCAAAATGACCAAGGTAGTCAACTTTGGGGATGCTCAATTTTAAGGATTCATTCACCAGTGTTGGGTATTACAGCACACCCTTGTTAAGATTCTGGTAACATTCGAAGTATTTCTGGATAAATTGAACTGATGTTATTGGCCATTTTATGTGCAGTTTATTATATGCAAAACTGCGTGAATGGTCAGTTGTGGCTAAAGTACGCCAAGTAACCCTCATAGGTCAAAACTGATGGAATAAACTGCATTAGGTCAAAATACTTTTGAGATGTTCAATTTCAAGGATTAATACACCAATGTTAGGTGTCACAGTATGCCCTTGTAACGATTCTGGTAACATTCAAAGTATTTTTGGATAAATTGAACTGATGTCATTGGTCATTTTAAGGGTCATAAGTGGCCAAAATGACCTTAAACTGTTAAATAGGGTCATTTAGACTGATATATTTGGAATCAGCATAAAATTTTACACATGAAGGACATTTAAATGCATTCTCATTTTATAAGGGAATAAGAAAAAACATGCTGGAGACCTCAATTTCCTGCCTATTTGAAGGGTTAATAATGCAAATTGCGCGAATGGTCAGTTATGTCTAAAGTACCCAAAATGACCCTCATAGGTAAAAACTGATGGAATAAATTACATGAGGTTGATGGTTATGATCCAGCGCACATTTTGAAAATAAATGTGGATTTCTAAAAACATCCAGTCGAAGCTCTGATCAATATTTGTAACACATTTCGGCCAAAAAATCATGAAAATTGTCATTTTTGGCCAAATTATGGCCAAAATGACCACTGCTATAGTGATTTTGGCAAATGAAAGCACTTTATCTGGAATCTGTGTGCATTTTTACTTAAGATAGACCCTTTTAATTGCATGTGGCTACAAAAGCAGTCTCTTAAGGGACCATTTTCCAAAGAGTGGTCAAAATGGTCATTTTTGGCCAAAATTTGGCCAAAATGACCAAAATGGCGTGAGTACGGTCAATAAGAGTGGCATTTTTGGAATCAGCGCACAATTTTACCCCGGATAAGCTTGTCAAACCTTCCCCACCAAAAATTCTGAATAAAGCCCCCTGGCTCCTAGACTAAATGAAATGCCCTTCTACAGTCCATATTACTGAAACCTGATAATTTGCAAGCATTAAAAGGAGGAATTATGACCTCTCTTTTGACTCAAAAAGACCGATTTCCAAATGCATTAATGCACATAAAACACATAGGTGAGTACATCACAGTCCCACATGTGCATTTGTATGTATGTTGATATTTGGTTTATTTCGAAACTGTGTCTCTTCTAATCAAATATAAATAGACAGCTACTTTATTTCTTGTTTAAATGACTTCTTAAACCACTTTTAAGGAAGTAAATACTTTGGGAAGGCATTTCATTGATATGAAATGGGAATTTTTCCATCATTTTGTCAAATATAGGGAAGGAATTTTCTCACTGTTTTTTCCAGATAACTTTTGCCGTTTTCTTATTTTTTTCTTTCATTTTTTTACAGTGATTAAACCATTTTACCCCTTCCCATTGAATATGCCCGATTAAAATATAAATATTTTAATCGGGCATATTCAATGGGAAGGGGTCAAATGGTATGTTTCTACTGAATAATAATAATAATTTTCTTTACATTTTCTTTTTTTTTCTCAATTTTTGTTTTCCTGTTCTTTGTTTTTTCTTTTTTCATTTTTTCTTTTGCTTTATTTCACTTATTCATTTTACAATTTTTGTTTTCTTTATTCTAAATTATTCTAAAAATTATTTTTGTTTATTTCCCCCTTTTATACATTGTTCTCATTCTGCAGCATATTTTTCTGTGATTTTCTCCTGCTATATACTGGAAAAGAGAAAATAAACTGGATTTGGGGCCTGCATAATCTAAGTTTTACGATCAAAAAGGAAGAAAGGAAAATTATTGTTTTGTAAATCTATCAGAGTTTGCTACATGTATATGCACTATTTACTTAACCATTATGAGTGTGTGCCTATATGGAGATTAAAAGTCCACACAACCTGGGAACGATACAATTCTTTTCTCTTTCAAACATTTCATATTTACGATGATAGAACAAATTATATATTACCACAAAATAAGCAAAGTAAAATAACAGCAAGCACGATTTACATACAAGATGTACAAAGAATAGTAGTAATAACTGCAGAATATTTCAGAAGTTTCATTTTTAATTAATGTTTTTCTTTATATTTCTCGGGCCACCAAACTTTACTAATGGGCCACCAAAAAAAATTATTTGAAGGTTTTGGTGGCCCGAATGGCCCACCACCAAAAAAAGTTAATGTGGAGCCTTGGCTTATCATGCAAAAACCAACTCGCATAGTTAATGAGCCATGAGGAAATCCTTACGTTTAAAAATTGAAACACTGAGATGGAAACAAAGGAGAATTCCAGCCCTATCAAAGAAAGTAAACAAGTCCCTCAGGGGCACTTATCTTCCTACGAACAGAAACCACACCAACACAACACAGATAATAGGATAGGTAGTCTTGTAGACATTTTGAAAGCGTGAATTGTTCATCTCTCTCTCTCACTCGCTCTCTCCCTCCATCTCTTTGCCATCTCTCTCTCTCACACACACACACATACATACCATTTATCTCTTCATCTCTCTCCTAGCTCCCTCTTCCTCCGTCAAAATAAAACCAGAAAGTCAAACCAAACATTTACAATGCTGTAATAGTGGTCTAGGAATTAGACTGGTGAAAGATTACTATAGAAGTCTCGTAATGGCTGTGACCTTTGACCTGCGGACTCAGAATTCGAACTTAGCCTGTATTTTGGTGTCATCTACCTACACACCAAAATTATTTAAATCCATTATTTTTTTTTCCAGATATTGCGCGACAACCAAGGGGGGGGGGGCGGATGGACAGACAGGGGCAACGCTTAATGCCCCCTCTGGATTTTGTCTGCAGCAGTATAAAAACAAAATACAATCAAGTTAAAATGAAATATTTGTAATATATTTCTTTGTGTTTTATCAACCAAAATCTTGAGTAAAATGCTTTTACAATCAGAGATCTTTATCTATTTTCACCAAGGAAGAAATTAAATCACTAGACAGGTAGTTGGAAGAAATCTCCTGAAGATTTTAATTAATACAATTTTCAAACATTTAATCAGATTTTAATCATTTACATTCACTGTCCATAAATTATGTACTTCGGGTCATTTATTTGCTCCAAGAGAGAAATCTTCTGATATTTATTGCAGTTCAATCAGTTTTAACAGGAATTTGGAAAAGCAAAAGAATTTTTGGCAGTTGTGACGTTGGAGAATTGGGAAAATGACAGAGGTACATTTTTTCATTCAGCATACACAACTAAGTATCTAAAATATCTTAGTCCCACTCACCTTTTGTGCTAAATTTCTCCTTCCAAATGAACTCGCTCGAATTCCCTGTCTGACCCTTGATACTGAGCTGAACGGAATACTCTGTGCTAGGTCGAAGGTCACGGATCTCCCTGCTGCCACCTTCTATGAGTTCAGTATTTGCGCTTGAGATTGAAGAATTCTTTTCTTCATATCGCAAGTAAAATTTGTTTTCCACGTTTGGGCAGGAAATTAAAACCGATGTCTCAGTGTTATTGCTGACTTTTAGACCTGAAAAATGTCAATAAAGGCTTATTAAAATATAAATGTACATGTTACGCAACAATGCACAACAACCGTTTACATACTGTACAAATCAAAGGAATCTTGGGGAACTAGAGATGCTTGGCGGGTCACGCGGCCGAGCACATGTATTCCCCGAACTCACCACGTCATCCGTCATTGCGATATATAAAGCTCACATAGAAATTTGACACACAAATACAATTATCATGGCGACAATGACCCTGCCCACATTCTGCCTGTGGGTACCAAATTTGATGACAATAATATGACGCAGCAGCGTGACTCTGCAGAACCTATTAAAAGTATTGTCCAGTATCACCTGTTGGGGAATACAATTATAGAGTAATCTGGCTATATATATTTTGTAAACCTAACCCTAAGACCCCCCACCAAAAATGATAGGCATCTTCACTTCACCTTCTGATATTGCTTCTGTATGCCAACTGTTATGACAAACTGGAAAAAAGCAGAAGTCACAGGTTTTACCAAATTTTCCACAAAAATATGGTTACCACGGTAACCATGTGTCCACCCACTCCAAAATCATTAGCCGACTTTGCTCTACCATAATGGACCTTCATGACAAATTTGAAGATAACTGGAGAAGAAATGCAGCCTGAAGAGCACTCACAAGAAAATCTCTGCTATTTCCACAAAAACTCTTGTTACCATGGTAATGATGTCTCCGCCCACATCAAATCAATAGGCGGCTTTGCTTATTGGACCTTCACGCCACATTTGAAGATGATCGGAGAAGAAATACAGCTGGTAGAGCACTCACAAGGACATCTCTGCTATTTTCTCAAAAACTCTTGTTACCATGGCAACAAAGTCTCCACCCAAACCAAAATCAATACGCGGCTTTGCTTTACCATACTCGACCTTCATGCCAAATTTGAAGAAAATTGGAGAGGAAACGTAGCTGGTAGAGCGCTCACAAAGACATCTCTGCTATTTCTACAAACAATCTTCTTACCATCGCAACGATGTCTTCGCCCACACAAAAATCGATAGGCGGCTTTACTATACCATACTCTATCTTCATGCCAAATTTGAAGATGATCAGAGAAGAAATGCAGCTGATAGAGCACTCATAAGGAAATATCTGCTGGGGCGGATGCGGCGGCGCGACAAGGCCAAATCCATAGTATCCTCCAAACTCTGTTTGGGGGATACAATGATCATGATGATAACAATAATAATAATAAGGCATAAGCGATGTCGTGTCTCTCCCACTTGTGAAAATGACCAGAAAAATCGCGATATGCAAGTTTGAACAGTGACTTACAGTTGTGGAGTTATGTGTCATAATGTTTATGACGAACGGACGACATTTGAATCCCTAAGTCTCACCTTCAACTCTTGTCATAGGAGAGTCTTGCATGTAAACTTTAATGTTGACCTGAAAATTACCTTTGACCTTACCATGTACCCTCTGACTGCAGCATAACATGCAGGTCCCCAAAGTCCATCTACCATCCAAATTTGTTTGAAAAGTGACATACGGTTGCAGAGTTAGATGTCATAAGAGAGTCTTGCATGTAAACTTTAACGTTGACCTGAAAATGACCTTTGACCTTACCATGTGACCTCTGACTGCAGCATAACATGCAAGTTCCCCAAGTCAATCTACCATCCAAGTTTGGTTTAAAAGTGACATGCAGTTGCGGAGTTAGTTGTCATAGGAGAGTCTTGCATTTAACTTTAATGTTGACCTGAAAATGACCTTTGACCTTACCATGTAACCTCTGACTGCAGCATAACATGCAGGTCCCCCAAGTCCAACTACCATCCAAGTTTGGTTGAAAAGTGACTTATGGTTGTGGAGTTATGTGTCATGAGGTTTGTGACAGACGGACGGACATTTGGATCACTCAGTCTCGCGTTCACCTCTGGTGGACAAGACAAAAACTCTTGTTACCATGGCAACAATGTATCTGCCCATACCAAAATTTACAGGCGGCTTTGCTTTACCATAATGGACCTTCATGCCCTTTTTGAAGATGATCGGAGAAGAAATGCAGCTGATAGAGCGCTCACAAGGAAATCTCTGTGGCGGTGGACGCTGCGCGACGAGGCCAAATCCAAAGTAACCTCCGAACTCTGTTCGGGGGATAGAATAAAAATAACAATATTAGCAACAACAGTAATAATGATAATAATAATAGACAGTTTGTGGATAGCGCATACCACATGATGATGGAGCATCTTTATGCCCTTTCAAAGGACTTGGATTTCATAACCATCTTAAGCCCCACGGGCTTTTACGGCACACAAGCATTTCAAGGAATCAATGAAATCAATTTTTGCGAGGTACCCATTTATATTAACTGGGTTGAATGTCGTAATGCTCTACTTCTCTGGGTGTATAATGTATTGTTTACTTTTCAATAGACTTTCTAGGTTAAGATGACATTCAAAAACTAAGCATTGGTTAAGTATTCAACATTGACGACAATGCCACCACACTGTCAGCACAACGGCGCCTATAGTCTCACTCTGCCATGCAGGCGAGACAAAAAAAGGAAAAAGGATTACTTACAGTTCATCTTCAAGGTCTTGATCTTCACGGGATCTCTACAGAAACATTTGATCAATTCACATCTGGCAGCATTTTCCATCCAAATTTCTATGCTGTCATCCCATTTCATAGCTTCAATGAAGAAAGTATCTTCTCGTGTCTTCGAACTTTCTACTACAAAAAAGAAACCAAAATACAACTGTTAAGCCAAAACATGATGTGTTGAACAAGTACTCAATTTTCTTCTCCAAACCAACAGTATGTAAAGAGGCTCCTGATTAACCAAGTGCTAAACAACCACAATAAATTTATTTAGAATTCAAATAAAGAAAAAGATGATTGTTAGCTTTTAATTAAACATATACTCTATTAAATCCTTAATACACTGGGGACAAGAAATAGTCAGCCCAATCAACATTTTTGTGATAAATCTGCAATACGAAAAGCATGCACTAAATGGTTTCAAGACTTTTTACGTTTCACACATCTTTTAAATTTGAGATCATATTTGCTTGGTTTCAGGGTTCCAAATTACGCACTATTTTGTAACTGCATGTCAGACCCAATCTATGCCACAAAATATGTTTAACAAAAAATAAGCAAAAAGATGTACGTAACATGATAAGGGTGTCAAAAACACAAAATGATAAAAGGGTATCTATTTCGCTGGGAAAGCTTCGTGTTTAGGGTCAAATTTGCGGGAATGATAAAACAAAATTAAAATGTTTTATAAAGAATGTCCTTTTTGCCCCAACACTACGCGTTAAGAGTCCAATTTGCGCGAGATGTGGAAGCTAGTGGGGCCGTAAAACATTTTATTATAAAGGTATACATTTTTGGAATTCCCTCCCTAATCATGTTAAATCGGTTAAGACTTTTACACAATTTAAAAGAGTATTGAAACAACACTTAAAAAATGTCCCCACTTTGTAATGTTAAATATTCTTTCTAATTGCATGTGTATCATGTAGTCTTATATATAACTATTTAGTTATGATTTATTTAATCAACTTGTTTTACATTGTTTCATCATCTTTTGTTGTTTGCGTGAAAATTTGATGTGAAACATATTTGCACTTTTTCATATCTTAGGTTTTACGATTCATGAATCTTGTATTAGTTATGATGCATTTAGCACTACTTAAAAACTGAATCTTATAGTGTAATTCTCATATGTAACCTACAAGTAATGATCGTTTACTCAACCTGTATTACAATTATTTTAATCATATTTTGTTAACTGCGTAAATGTTTTTCATGGCAAACTTATTTGTTTTTGTCTTTTTATATATTAAGTTTTACAATTCATCGTGTTAATTTAGTGGTCTAGACTTAATTGATGTAGTTTGTAGATTTCTAACGGTGTTTTTTCATACATGTACTTTGTTTTCAATAACTGATGTAAGGACCCCATTGGAAATAAGCCATCTCGGCTTTCATGGGCAATCCTGTCGAGGTATACACTACTGTTCATATTTTCATGTACTTGTTCATAGGTACCTGACAAATAAAATCAATCATTCAAAGTATACTTAACAAAATGATGTGTAAAGGTAAAACCGACGACCGACCGATCCGTGTACTTGTTTCAGGGTTACCATAGAAATTTGAAAACAGAATTCCATGACTTTTCCATGACTAAATTGCTGCTTTCCATGACTTGCTTTCTGGCACCGTTTCCAAAATCAGACACATTATGATGGCCTCCATAACCTCCCCTCACAGCCATCCATTCCACCCACTGCCTTACTCCTGACATGTACATCTACATGTATTATCATTGGTATATGGTCTGTTTCTGACCAGGGTACAGTACCATTTTCGTTTCACCAACATCAAGATTCAAAATTGTCTCGAACACAAACTCATGTAATTTCTTGAACTGACAGATTTCCCTGAAATATTTCCAAATTTTCAGAGCATAGCATGCAGATCTTGTCACAAAAGTGAACTATATAATAGATTTAAATGTCAAATTTTCCAGGCATATTGAAATTAGGATCCTGAATTCACCTTTACTACAAAACTTCCACATAAAAGTCATGGTATTTTGTTTTCAAATTTCTGGGGGAACCCTGAATTATATGAAGATGAAACACTTTACATATGTCGCACATGAGCCAATTATTACAAAAAAGTGACATAAGTTTTACAATAAGGTGACATGAAAAAAGGCTAGCAAAGACATCCTCATCCTAAAATTCTCAACATAATTGCTGCATTTCACTCTATATTACAAAAAAAATGAGGCCATTTGTGATACAACTTGAGGACACCAGCTAAATTAAGAAGTGTATTTCTCTATATGCTCCAAAAATAATGAGGATGTCTTGAAAATTGCACATTTGATGCCTATTTTGGTATTTCATTAAACTTCATTTTCAAGTAACTTTTCCAGAGAGGACACATTACTTGACACTAAAATAGCAATTGAAACATATTGTGTAACTACGTGATTCAGAACCTTTTGAATGTATTGTGTTCTGATAGCCATGCTGGTAGTGCTTTATCAGTTGTCAACTAATTGCCATGAATGTTGAGTAAAATTGTACTAAACTGGAAATTTAAATTTTCTAAAAACAAGAATGCAAAACTGGTTACAAAATGTGACATATTAAAAATACATTGACTGATTAACATCTTATATCATTGCAAATAAGATGAAATTTTCTGTAGTCTGGTTGTCCGAATTTAATGTCAGGAGCAATCAATTCATTCATGGCCATGAGTATTTTGGGTGAGAAATGTGGATTGTGGCTGTGTTATACATGTATTCACAAAAACCTTTTTTGTTATTTCAACCTTGCTAGCCCTAACACTAAGTCATCTTGGATTTTTGAACATACAGACAACTGACTGACCAGTCTTGTAACTAACCCTAGTGTATTACTTGACCCTTTAAACCATGGTGTAGACACCAAACTCATATTCCCCAGACAGATATTGAACGAACTATGTCCTTTTATAAAAAAACATTAGACACTTTGTACTCCATTTTTGGAAGCCATCTTGGAATTTTGAACATACTAGACCAGTGGATATAATTAAGAATGAGAAAACTTTGCGAGACATGACAAAACGGAAAGCTGCCATAGCCATGAGGTAAATGCAATTCCATGACTTTTCCATGACTTTTCACAAATTTTCCAAATTCCCTGACTTTCCAGGACCACAAATTTTTCCAGGATTTTCCATGACCGTGGGAACCCTGATTGTTTAGGGGTTCATTTCAGGGAATATTTGCCAAGAGTATCGTTTTGTTTCCAATACTTGTTAAGGGTAGGGTTTCACATGCCAATACTTGTTAAGGGTTGCTTTTTCAGAATATGGAAAATACGTGTTTAGGGTGCTTTTCGAGACCCCATGGTCGCGCATGGCATCCACTCATCAATGGAAGTGCCCCCCCCCCTCCCCGGGTTATTACTACCCTTCTCCAATCTAAATGCTGAGCGCCAAGCAAGAAGGCAGAAGGTTCCATTCCTATATATTTTTCTTTGTATGACTCTGTTGGGGATTGAACCCACATCCTCCCATTCATGAGGCTGACGCTCTTATGGACCCCATGGAAGAACAGAGTAATTTATGTCAATGACTCTGAAATGGGCAATCGTTTCGATTATTTTATTTATTTCATCTCAACATATTTGCAATTCATATGGTTTATTTCTATTACTGCCATTTATGTTATTTATTTGTGTTATATATATCCATGTGTTTTTTAATAATTGGAGAATATATAAACAAACAAACAAGCTCTACCACTGATCAACATACCTGGTTTGCTTTTTAAACACGACCCTCATCAAGAGCAAAATTTAATATAAAAACATAATAATTAACACTAATTTGAGCAAGTCACTTATCATTTTTTAAATAAATTGTGTAGTATGTTGGTACATGTATTTTTTAAATCTTCTGTTGATTGAGAACCCTTCTCGGCCATTTAAAAGGCTTTCTGCTCTTCAGGTGATCCTGCATTTCCCCTCCCCATACCACAATATTTCGCTCTTTGCGTGTTGGATAGTGGAGCAGTTCAGATCTCAACAAGAAATTTGGCGCTTCAACAAAATTAATTGAGAATGGCTGATCTAATGCCAATTCATCCAATTACCAACTCGTACATCATCATTTGTTATTACATCCTACGGTACTTAGTGATGTCAATACCTCGTTTAATCTTGTTCCCATTTTTCCTGATGATTACAGCAACACAGTCCTGTTGGTCTAGACAGGCCTTGATCCCTCTGATTTTCGCACTCTTAAAATCAGAAGTCTCTAAGATGAGGCCATCCTTGAAATCTATCAAAGAGATTAGAAAACAAAAGATTATCAACAGAAGCAAAATGTTACCAGCTACCTTAAAAACCAATAAGTCTCCCAAAGATGAATTTGTATATTTTCACTAAGCATAAAAAGCTAATCCTAATATTTAAATGATGTATAACTTGTCTGAATCGATCAAAATGGTTCTCACATACTTCTGTCAGAGATTCAAAGATAAATAAGGTTTGAAGTTCAGAGTTTACTCAAGCATGAGAGGTGCACTCTGTGGAGTCATGGTGAAAGCAGTGTGCAAAAAATGGTGTCAAAGAAACTGTTGTATCTTGTTTTTAAATCAACTTTCTAACTTCAAATTTTGAGCGTGTGAAAATTGTGGGAAATTATATCTTGGTGAGTGTGTTTGTTTATTTAAGGATTACCATGCCTGCAAAGGATTGCTGATATCGGGATGGGGGAGGGGTTGGTGAGAATGGTTAGGAACTCGAAATTGGGGTTTGATTGTTAAAATGAGAATTTTCCCAATGAAAATTTGCTATTTTGGTTATTTACAGAGAACCTTCCCTAGCAGCTTAATGTCGGTTTTGGGGTGGCTGGTCAAGGATTACTATTTCTGCAAAGGATTGCTGATATCGGGATGGGGAAAGTTTGGTGAGAATGGTTAGGAACTAAAAATAGGGGTCTGATAGTTTAAAGGTCATGTCCACCTCAGGAAAATGTTGATTTGAATAAATAGAGAAAAATCAAACAAGCATAATGCTGAAAGCATAATGCAGAATTTAGTCACATGCAAATTAGAGAATCGATGATGTCCCTAACTCACTATTTATTTTATTTTTTAATATTTCAATTATACAATATTTCAATTTTCAGATTTGACGATAAGGACCAACTTGACTGAATCATAAAATGTTAAACAATGGTAATTCCTCATTTTCAGAAAGGAATAAAAATTTATTTCACAGGGCAATGAGGAGAAAATCAGAAGATTTCATATTTCATATAATAAAATACAAAAGAAATAGTGAGTGGGTGATGTCATCAATCTCTCATTTGCATACCAACCAGGATGTGCATATAACTGTTTTGTGAAATTAAGCGAAAATCAAAAATGTCATAACTTTCTTATTTTACATCCGATGTTGATGAAATTTTCCGTGTTATGCTTGCTGGAATTTTCTCCTTGTAATTAAATCAACTTTTTGGGGGGATGGACTTGTCCTTTAAAAAAAGAATTTTCGTAATGAAAATTTACTATTTTCGTTATTTACAGAGCACCTTCAGTGGCAGCTTGATGCCCAAACATACATTTGACTTTCATATTACACCGATTTCAAAACATTCATTATAAGGAAGTAACCTAAGACATGGAAGAGGCAAATGGTGGAGGAGAGTTGGGCCGAGGGAGGATGCCCCGGATAGATTAAAGTGGAGGGAGGTGTGGGGGTGACATCTGGGAGCGCAAAGTGAATTTGGCTATCCCCTAATCATAATCCCAATCACGTTTCTTAAATAAATAATAATATAGGATTTGTATAGCGCACGTATCCACCTTGCTAGGTGCTCAAGGCGCTCCTATATTACCCCAGCTAAGCTAGTCTGATTCTGGTGCGCACAGCTTTTACTTCCTGCCAGAACCCATTTAATAATAGGCATTTATATAGCGCCATCTATCTAGAAATATTCTATTCCTAGGGCGCGTTGTTATTAGTATTACCCCGGCTTTAGCTCGAGCTGCCTCTCAGCGCTCATGCATTCAAGGAATTAATCCTACTGGGTTCCCATTCACCTCACCTGGGTCGAGTGCAGCACAATGTGGAAAAAATTTCTTGCTGAAGGAAATAACGCTATGGCTGGGATTCGAACCTACGACTGGAACCCACGACCCTCTGTTTCAAAGTCAGAAGACTTACATGTATCAACAGGGCCACAACGCTCCATTTACATGTACCTCACCTGGGTGGAGAGCAGCACAGTGTGGATAGATTTCTTGCTGAAGGAAAACATGCCATGGCTAGGATTCAAACTCACGACCCTCTGTTTGAAAGGCGAGACTCAGAACCACTAGATCACAACGCACCCACGTCATCAAGCACTGGAATTCAATACCCCCTTCCTGTTTCTTTTTGCTCTGTTCATTATACTAATCTTTTCTTGTTCTTTAGATCTATTTATTTTCATTCTTGGGGTCTAACATGATTCTTTAATTTCTTCAATGTTGTCTGTTTTGTTTTTGTTTTGGTGTGCCTGCCGAAAACGGTAATTTGCACACATGCATTATCCCCCCCCCCCCGATATATAATGCATTCCTTCAGGTCAACTGCAGGATTCTCTGTTGTATATGAGCTGTACTCACCATTGCCAGTCAATGGATGCGACTCATAGTCCTGTGATTCCCTACCATGAAGTTGCCTACGTCTCTTAATCACAAGGAAATATGCACATACAATCAGAAGGATTGAAAGCAGCAGACTAATTCCAATAGATATTGCTAACTTTTTAGAGTAACCATCTGTAAACAATGACAAAAAAGAAACGGAATCAATCACTAACAAAGGGGAAAAACATGTATGCAGATATGTATCTCTTCACAAAACTAGCACATCAATGATGTGGAGCTCATCCGGCATCTCGCAACACAATTTAACACAATTTTAATTTCAGCCAAGTTGACACTGTAGTGAATTATATTGGTGACATAAATTGAGGATATAGAAATTGAAATTGATGAAGAAATGACATAGAAGCATTTTTTGTGATCTATGAATAAATTTCATATGAATTAAGTATTAATTATTATCTATTATTCAAAATTTCTTAACTCTGTGTAGAACCTTGGTGATTGAATTTTGTATCACCACCTTGAGCTATCATATAAAGCAAACAAAACTGAAATTGATCAACAAATGAAGAAAAAACATTTTTTGTGATTTATGAATAAATTTTGCATAAATTAGAATATATAATTTTCCAGACAAAATTTCAAAATTTTGTGTACAAGTTTTGTGAACCTCATGCAGCTCTACCAGATGGAAAAAAAATCAAAATCTGTCAACAAATAAAGAAAAAGAGGAATTTTCTGTGATTTCTGAATATATTTCGCATAAATTAGCATAGGTAATTTTCTACTGAAAATTTCAAATATCTGTGTCAAAATTTGGTGAACCTCATAAAGTTCTATAAGATGGAAGGTGAAAAAAAGTAAAAATCGGTCAACAATTAAAGAAGAAAAAGCATTTTATGTGAAATTCTAAAAATATGAATAAATTAGCAAAAAATTGTTCTAGTCAAAATTTCAAAATTCTGCGTACAAGATTGGTGAACCTCATGAAGCTCTACCAGATGGAAGAACAAAAATCAAAATCGGTCAACAAATAATGAAGCATTATATGTGAATTTTTAAAAATATGCATAAATTAATTTTGCATAAATTAGCATAAAAATTGTTCTGGTCAAAATTTCAAAATTCTGTGAAGAAGATTGGTGAACCTCATGAAGCACTACCAATTGGAAGCAAAAAATTCATAATCGGTCAACAAATAAAGAAGAAGAAGCATTTTATGTGAATTTTTAAAAATATGCATAAATCAATTTTGCAAAAATTAGCATAAAAATTGTTCTGGTCAAAATTTCAAAATTCTGTGTAGAAGTTTGGTGAACCTCATGAAGCTCTACCAGATGGAAGCAAAAAAAATCAAAATCGGTCAACAAATAAAGAAGAAGTAGCATTTTATGTGAATTTTGAAAAATGCACATAAATTAGCATATTAAGTGAATTTCAAAATTCTGTGTAGAACTTTTGAATGCCCCACCTAGTGCTATCATATAAAGCAAACAGAATTGAAATCAGACTTGAAATGGCGAAGTAGTAGCATTTTGAAATTGTGGACGGACAACGAACGCCACGCCACGGCATAAGCTCGTCTTGCCCTTTGGGCCGGATGAGCTCAAAATACATTACTGTACATGTACCGTATTCAAGAAGTTGTGAGCAAGTTTTTCCATTTATGTTATCTTTACCTTTGAATATTGGTACGGCATTGATTTCTCTACATGTATACAAATAAAATATGTATCGTTTCGGTGCTTTGCATATGTAAACAATAATTTCTGTTCCAGAAATTTTGCATGTCTCTTGAGCACTACTTGAACAATATATTTTTAAAAAAAGTTTCATAAAGTATGGTTTAAGATATTATCACTTGATTTCATGCTTTGCGTAGAATGTCTAAAAAATGAAATACATGTAGGGCTATTTTGTATTGACATCATATATTATGTCATTTCGGCGGGAAGGCCATGGATTATACATGCATTTTTGTAAACTTAAGGGTCCATGCCATCCAGCTACATGTATGGAGTCATTTGCTTGTCTGGCTTTCGGTTGGATAAATATCCTGGGCTGCCGGACTACATCATAGGCGATATGTGTGCGGCTCAATAGCCAAGATCTCGATGGGGAGGGATATGGGAGTGCCATCAGAGGCCATTGACCTTTCACACATATTATATATTTATAATATATCATACATAGTAAAATATGGAGGGAAGAAGGGGGAAAGGAGAGGGGGGTCATGTACAGTGTGAAAATGTGGTGACACGACAATTGCTCCTGCAACAATTTCTTTGGTCTTAATATCACAGAGGGCATAGGGTTAGAGTAAGAACTGTAATAAGATTTTTTGGTTCAGAATACTGTTAATGCAGAGATAAGGATTGGGGATTATTTAGTTTTGGAGGTTAGGTTTTATGTTTGGCTTTACCTTCAGATTTTCCATCAGTCGCCGGAGCAGATGTCATGGAGCCAAAAACTTATCTACATGTATATCTAAGATTCCTTCATTATGTCCCATATTCTCAAAAGAGGTAGCATAAATGTGCACTTTCGGTAAGCACGCTAAATTCATGCTTGAATTTAGACCCATTTAGACACGATAATACAAGGAATTTGCATAGTCCACTATGGTACGATTGAAACCTCTTTGTCCAGAAGATTTGACCTTCACACTGACCTTTAGGTTTGTTGGATTCACCTGGCTTTGTCGTGGTACGTTCCGTTCCCTGAGTACTACCTGGTGTGCTAGGGGTAGTAGGAGGTGAGGTAGGAGGATCCACTGCACAAGAAGGAAAACAGTATACACACTGAAATCTTATCTATCGATTAGTCAGCTGATATTCATCTGTTTGGAAAGGTTTTCAAACATTTTCTGACTTTTGAGGTTTCGTCTCATACACGGACGGCAAGCCTTCTTGCACACATTGTGAGAGACCAATACCCCATAGGCTTAAAGTATTACTCCTCTTAACACAAGAGATTTGATTTTCTTACATTAATTAATAAAATAATATGTCCATTTATATAGCGCAATTATTATGTGCATATACTCAACTGTGCTTTGATACTTGGTATCATATTATTACCCCAGCTGTAGCTAAGCCGCAATATTTATAGGCGCTGAAGTGTTTAAGGAATAAATCCTACTAGGTACCCATTCACCTCACCTGGGTCGAGTGCAGCACAGTGTGGATAAATTTCTTGCCGAAGGATATTACACCGTGGCTGGGATGCAAACCACGACCCTCTGTTTCAGTCAAAAGACTAATCCACTGGGCCTCAACGCTCCACAATTGTTAATTTGTTATGATTGCTAGATTCTGATGATTAACAGGACTAAGAAACGGCTCCCAGATCTAGTAAGGACATACCGTATTGCAGAAAGACAGTCTGATTGGCAGTTGGGACACCCTGCAAAACACATGTATATTGCCCTTCATCATCCTTCTCAAATTCCTTTGTAAGAAGGGTCGACACAATCTCTTGGTCATCAATGATCTCCTGCGTCGTCGCCTCTCCCCAAGTATCAGTTGGGGCAAGGAGTTGCCCGGACGGATTGAACCACTCCAATGTAGGGGTGGGCATGTTTATAAACGATACGGTGCACATCACAGAATATCGGTTGGCAGTGGCGTTGTACTTGGGCTCGCTCTTTGTCACGTTGACAGATGGAGCTGCAAGGAATATTCAATTAAAGAAATAAGAAAAACATGGTAAATAAATATTCAAAATGCACAAAATATTGAATATCATACATGTATATACCAAGCTATTTAAACTAAGGTAATTTCAGCCATGAAACATGGCATGGTTATATGGTAATTATGAATGTAATATATGGGATTAAATTGATTCCCCCTTTGCCCAATATTGGTGAAGAGTTACAGGGAAAATCAAAACTTGACTCTGTACAAGTTCCACAGTATTTTTATCAAAGATTACAAATCACCATACTCAGAAACCACAGATAACATTGTAAAATATTGATGACTGTTTATATTTACATTAATTCTTGTCGGTTTCCCCCCCCCCAACAAAAAAAATAAGTTTACTTTCTTTTTGTATTTAAACGATATGTTTACTTTCTGTTTATCAACAATGTACATTGCTCTAACATCATAACATGTTCAAAACTTCTTGATCCCATCATTCACAGCAAATCCCAAACTCAATATTTCCCTACTCAATTTCACTGCCTCACTTTGATCATTCAAGAAATGCACTTAGCATGACAAAGCAAAATAATAAAAATAAATATCAATCATAAAACGAAACAGGAAGTTGAATAGTCTTATTTCCTTGCTACTGTCAAATGGATATGCATGCACAGCACGTTAAGGGAACAAAAAGAGGCACATAATGGGGAATTCTACATTTCTTATCACCATTTTATGAAATGGTAATAATTCCAATTTTATTATTCCATAAAACCACAAACAAGCTTGCATTATAGGAATGTTCTTCTTGGTCATGTACATACATGTATGTACGTGTGTGTACAAGCTGTATTGTGCAATGGGGTATGATTCAAACATATCAATTTCAACTACAGGTATGTCTAAATATTATGTCTTTTCAGAGCATCCCAGAAGAAAAAGGGAATTGTAAAGGCAGTACTTTATAACTCAATGATAAATGACATGAATGTAAAGGCATGGTCACACCGCCCGAGCGTTGTTGGAGCGGTCGTGGAGCGATAGGGAGAGGGGGTCGAATTTCGCTCATAAAATTGGGGAAAAATCAAAAACAAAAATCGAAAACAATCGAAATCGAAAATGGTGAACGGGAGCGAGCGGTGATGACTCATTTCTCTCTGCTCCAAGAACCGCTCCAACAACGCTTGGGCGGTGTGACCATGCCTTAAGGCTTAGGGTCCCTCATTTCATCTGACACTAAATGTACATATATATCTTATGCATGACTATGCAAAAACAGGTTAAAGATTAGGAAAGAACCAAAAAGCCTGAATTCACAAATGTGGTTCTTAAAGCCCTCGGTTGAACCCATGTTTTATGCATATTTCCTGTATAAATTATGCTTATTTACTGTGTATATTAAAAAATGTCCAATGCTGATGCATGCTTTTGTCACAGTGCACCAAATTGACTGCTGTTGCCATGGTTATCCATGCCATTTTATTAATGAGTCCACCGTTTTGAATTTAAAAAAAGTGCACACCAGTCAGCATTGGTCATATTTTAATATACAAAGTAAATAAGCGTACTTTATACAGGAAATCTACATAAACCATGGGGTCAAAGTGATTTGGTAGACAGTATCTTCATTCATGTTTCATCCTATTTAACAAAATTAAATAAGAATCAAATCTCGATTTTCTTAATACTCCTCTTTGCATTTCCTCATTTTCATTTGATAAATTCATTTTCACTGATTGTCGTCTGAAGCAATAGGCCTACATCAAGCAAATATCAAAGACTCAGTAAGACCTAGGCCCGTATTCTGAACTCTGGGTTTAAACTAAACCCTGGTTTAATATTGTGGAGAGCTAGTTAGGGCACATATCCCTAACAGTACACATCCAATTTATTAACTCATTTGACACTTAAATTGTTCATAATTGTCTGGGAATGATAACTGAAGGATTTTTCTTCATTATGAGGGCAAAAGGAAACAAAATAGTAAACATAAGAAATATACAATGGAAACAGAATTTTTGAATTTTTGGCTCCTCATAATTTTAGCAGAGTTATACCGTGGTTTACATGTAAACTAAACCTGACTTCAGAATACGGGCCATACTAAGCCGCCATAGTATTTAAATCAAACAAATAAATAATTTTTGACTCGCTGATCTTCAACATGACATAGTGGTTATTTAGGTATGACAAGAAGCCTGTGAACAAGTCTTCTTTTAAAAGTTAATATTCAGATACCGTACACCAAATGACCTTTAAGCAGGGTGCTACATGTACATAACATTTTAGAAGCACTTGCCCAGTCAGGCAAGTAAATTTTTAAATAGTTGGAATATACTTGCCCAAAAATCTATTTCACTTGCCCAAAAAAATCCTTGAGAAAAATGTTTTACCTCTTCAAAAGAAAGATTTGTGGTTTTATAAACCATAGACCCTTTTCTCTCTTTTGACATGAACTGATCTACCTTGCTATTGCATAAAGTGATTTTATCTTGCCTGCCATGACCAAAATTAGGGTCAATATCATATATCGACCCTAATTTTGGTCATTCTACTGTGAGAATTTTGCTTGCTAAATTTGGGCAAGTAGGTTTGGTTTTTACTTCAAACACTTGCCCGACTCTTAACTTTTACTTGCCCCAAGCAATCGGGCAAGTGCTTATGTAGCACCCTGCCTTTCAGCATCCTTTACATGTATATAAAAAATTCTCATTTCAAGTTGTATGAACAAATAAAAAAAAAAGATGTAAGCCTTTGCAATGATATTCCATCTATTCATCTATGGTATAAAGTTATGATAAAACACTGACAATTCTTGGGTTTTTTTCAGGAATACACCGTGCAAAACTTATTAAGAGCAAATTGCTATTCATTGATAATAGTTCACCTTCCAAATTCATTTAAAAAAAACCCATAAAACATTAAAAAAAACTTTCCACACAAAATTGAAAGGAGCAAAGCTTTAATAATGTTTGAGCTCAAAAAAGCAGTAAGGAGAAAATACCAATTGAGTGAAGGTTATTCATTCACAGATACATGTACATGTACACTCCCACTCTGCTAAATGGATGTTAGCAGAGTTGGTGACCTTTCTTCCTGCAGTTCATGACAGAAAACTCCTGACAATATGAAATTTCTTGTTCTTTTCAAACAATTAATTGAATTTTCCAGCACATTTATGGATGTTTAACATTTTCAAGGATGTAAGAATATATGGGAAGAATCTTTTTTTTTTCTCCATAGATTTACTCTTCAAAGTTGATGGGCCTGGTTTGGAGGGTTTTAAATAAAATAATAACGTGGCTTAAAAAGTTCGAAATCCATTCTTTTGAGTGTTTGAGGTGCATAAAGAAATTAAGTAAAATATGTTTTGATCAGATTTATGACAGAAATAACAATATAGTATATTAATCTAACATTTATTTCTACATCACCCATTAATGGGTGCAGCCGTCACATTGGGTGTCAATGAGTATTGTCAATGCTATATTATTACTATTGTTTGCACAAACAAAATGCAATCAAAAGTGGGGAATACCAACACAAGGTCAACAGAATGCTGCCATAGACATATCATATACAGTGCATATCAAAAAAGGTTTACACTTTGAAAAAGCTCTGGGAATTAAAAAAATACAACATGTGGGTAATTTTTTCACCTATAATCTTGGGTTTGGGTCTCATCTAACCAATGGAAGTAAAAGTTTTGGCATACATGTAATGTTACACTCGAGTGAGCACTGTCCATTTTTGTAAAGCTCGCAGAAATGCTCGTTTTCACGCTGTGCCAAGGGGAAAGGGCGAAATCAAACTTACCCTGTGAAACATTTCTTATACATTTCCCTTGCACTTTTAGTCAATTGAAATAAAACGGATACATTCAAGCATTTTGTAACAATTTTGCCACCAACCTTTACCTTTTTGTGCCAGCTGGATCTGAGGACATAACTGAATATAAACAAAAGTTTATATCAGACATCTCCAGAATTTTTTTTCACTATAAGTGGGTTTACATTTCATTTGTAATACTTGTTTCTCACACACTTTTCCCAAGCTTGACAATGATTAACAAATGAAAATTAAGCCTATGCCATTTCATGTAAATCATAGCTCAGTGTAAAGCAAATATTGTCACGATGGCCTCGGTGTGTGGGGGAGTTGAGTAGGGCGCAATGCACTCTTAGAAGTGTTTTGGGGCAAGGAAACAAGTTTTAAAAATGGTATAAGATATCTTAAAATAAATTTTACTTGCTAAATTTCACATGTTCTTCACGATTAAGGTCTATTTTTATTCGCAAACCAAAGTTCTGCGCAAATCATTTTTCACTTATCGGTACATTTCAAAAGTGGTGCTCACTCAAGCAGAAATATTTTTTGACAGTTATATTGTCATTTACTTAAATGGATCTGTACCAATGTTAAGATGTGGAAACATCTTCAGGATATTACAAATGTATAATTTTACATGATTTTTTCTAAGTGTAAACTTTTTTTGATACGCACTGTATACATGTACTTTGTAGCTTGCATTAAATTGAAATATCAATGGATAAATACATTCATTTGAATGACACCTTCAAAGCCATATGATTTATTATTAACCGTATCAGACATCTAAGCAGGGCAACTTAAATACATTATTGCCTGCTTAAGACTGGGATCAAGTTGTTGGTCAATAAGTTTCCATTTGTTTAACCACGTACAAATTTATTGCCTGCTCAGGAAAGTCTTTGAGAAAATGCATGGAAATGTAGCGGGCAATAAGGCAGAGCCAACATCCGGGTATTCTATGCTATTTTGTATGCGGCCTTGAACCGCGCAGTGCTGTACATCAAGTTGAGACAATGCTAGATACTGCGTTTCAAGGCCATGGACGCGTCATGTCAATTACGTCACAATGGTAAAGTTCAGAGGCCCAGTCTGCTCAACATGACAAAATACATATAGATTCCCATTCTTAAACTGTAAAATATCTAAATTTTCACGATTTTCACTCTAGATGTCTGATTTGGTTAATAATAGCAATATTGACTGGCCTGGGGCCAAAATGACATATATCGCCCTCACTAAATTGATATCACCCTCGTATACAGCATGGGCGATATAAATCTAGTTTGGGTGATATAATTCTATCGCCCCAAGGGCAATATTGCTTTATTATTTGTCACTTGATTACTTCTCAAAACCCTTGTTCATTAAAAAGCTTTTTTCTAGTTTTGGTAAATCCTTCCCCCACCCAGTGAATGTCGCTATTCTGGTTATTACTACATAATAGAAGTGTGTGCAATGTATGCCCTAAAAACAGTTACAAGGTGACGGATGTGATTCCCCTACTTTCCATACCATTAAAGGAAATTCCACCCCAACAAAAAGTTTATTTGAATAAGAAGAGAAAAATCCAACAAGCATAACACTGAAAATTTCATCAAAATCGGATATAAATAGGAGTGGGCTATACATGGGTCAAAAATACTTTTTTTGTAATTTCAATACGGGAACAGTTTTTTTTTATTCCTTGTAATGTATCTCAACATGAAATGACAATATTTTTTGTCTTGGGTCCGAGAAAAAAGTGTGCCGGGCCAAAATCCAAAATGGCCGCCAAAACCACCCAAAATCACAGTTTTGGCCACAACTTCTTTGTTTGGTGGTCTTTTTCTTTGGTTTTGGTGTCTATTCATATGTATTTGGGGGCAGGCAATTTGTTTTTCATATAATTAGTACTTTTAAACCATTATTTGTATAGTTAAAAAGGTAATTATACCTAAATTTTTCAATTTTTATAGCCTTTTTTCAGCCAAAAAGTAGATTTTATCGTCCTGGGATTCTTGGATATTAGATGGTACGAGGTCAACAATAGCAAGCAGCTTCATAGAGCTATATCGCTTTTATTCCTCTACTATGGGTTTTACGGATATTTGTGAAATATATCTTAAATAAAAAAAAACGTTACTTATCCATAGGGGCTATACAGTATACAATGTACTGTACATACAATGTATTGCACTGCATAAATGCATTGGCCACCATGACAAGGCATGTATAAACTAGTGTTATGTACTTGTAGAAATGAGCTCTTAGGTTTAGAATTAGATGCCTCAGAAATTGAAGATATGTTTTGTCTCAGAAACTGAGGACATGTTTTGTCAAATATTCTAATTCAGGGGGCAGAGAAAGGTAATTATCCCCACATCATGGCATTTACACTGTAGATATTCTGGGCCTCGTTGCATAAAAATTGACCATTATGTTAACTTAATTGTAACTTACATGGAATCCTTGGTTCTGATTGGCTGTTGATCAACATTACCATGATTATAAAGTTACCTGACCCCATAAACACAGGCCAGTTAGACATCACAACCAGGTAAAAAAAGCCTCCAAATGAAGAAGATATGGCTACATGTAGATATGTGATGTACGTATATATGATATGTGATATTTTATGTGCAATTTACGTTGCTGGTTTCATCATGTACATCAGCTGACAAGCAATCAAATTCACAATCTAATTTTAAACCTTAAGAGCTTATTTCTATGACACTATAGTTTATATACAGGCCTTGTCATATGTCATGGTGGTCAATGCATGGAAATATGCAGTGTAGTATGTACAGTAACAGTACATTGTATACTGTATAGCCCCTATGGATAATTAACATTTTTTTTATTTAATAAGATATATTTCACAAATATCCGTAAAACCCATCGTAGAGGAATAAAAGCAATATAGCTCTATGAAGCTGCTTGCTATTGTTGACCTCGTACCATCTAATATCCAAGAACTCCAGGACGATAAACCTATATTTGGCTGAAAAAAGGCTATAAAAATGGGAAAATTTAGGTATAATTACCTTTTAACTCTACAAATAATGGTTTAAAAGTGCTAATTATAGGAAAAACAAATTGCCTGCCCCCTAAAACATATGAATAGACACCAAAACCAGAGAAAAAGACCACCAAATAAAGAAGTTGTGGCCAAAACTGTGATTTTGGGGGATTTTGGCGGCCATTTTGGATTTTGGCCCGGCACACTTTTTTCTCGGACCCGAGAGAAAAAATATTGTCATTTCATGTTGAGATAAGGTAAAAGGAACACAAAAAAACTGTTCCCACAGTAAAACCAAAAATCACCCATTTATAGCCCACTCCTAATATAAAATAGGAAAGTTATGACATTAAAAAAATTTGCTTACTTTCACAAAACAGTTGTATATATGCACATCTCGGTCAGGATGCAAATGAAGGAACTCATAACATTACTCACTATTTCTTTTGTATTTTATAACATGAAATACAAAATTTTTAAATTTTCTCCTCATTGCCCTATGAAACAAGTTTTATTTCTCCCTGAACATGTTGAATTAAAATTGTTTAACATTTTATGGTTCAGTCAAGTTGGTCCTTGTTGTCAAATCTGTAAAAATTGAAATATTGTATAATTTCAACAATAAAAAATTAAAGAAACAGTGAGTGAGGGACGTCAACAATTTTCTCCTTTTCATGTGGCTAATTGTGCATATAACGATTTTGTGAAAAATAAGCGAAACTTTAAAATGTCATAACTTTCTTATTTTACATCTGATTTTTAAACCATTTTCAGCAATATGCTTGACTGATTTTTCTCTATTGATTCAAGTCAACATTTTTCTGAGGTGGACTTGACCTTTAAAAATACATTTTGCAATGATCACAATCCATGCAAATCAAAGTTTTTTTAATATTATATTGTGCAAACAAGTGGAATGCCTCTGGCCGTCTCACCTGCATCACGCAGACAAATATAGCAGCAGTGCAGACTTTGAAAACTACTCTAACTCACACAAGATGTTCAGTGATACATGGTTACTCTTATGTCCACTTTTTATGAACTAGACCAATAAACTTACAGAGATATGTTGGTTATTCAACAGAAAAACCCAACATGGCCAAAGTTTATTGACCTTACATGACCTTTGACCTTGATCATGTGACCTGAAACTCGCACAGGATGTTCAGTGATACTTGATTACTCTTATGTCCAAGTTTCATGAATCAGATCCATAAACAATCAAAGTTATGATGGTAATTCAAGATACACCCAATTCGGCCAAAGTTCATTGACCTTTGACCTTAGTCATGTGACCTGAAACTTGCACAAAATGTTCAGTGATACTTGATTACTCTAATGTCCAAGTTTAATGAACTAGACCAATAAACTTTCAAAGTTATGATGGGAATTCAACAGATACCCCCAATTCGGCCAAAGTTCATTGACCCTAAATGACCTTTGACCTTAATCATGAGACCTGAAACTTGCACAAAATGTTCAGTGATGCTTGATTACTATTATGTCCAAGTTTCATGAATCAGATCCATAAACTTTCAAAGTTATGATGGGAATTCAACAGATACCCCCAATTCGGTCAAAGTTCATTGACCCTAAATGACCTTTGACCTTGGTCATGTGACATAAAACTCATGCAAGATGTTCAGTGATACTTGATTAACCTTATGTCCAAGTTTCATGAACTAGGTCCATATATTTTCTAAGTTATGATGACATTTCAAAAACTTAACCTCAGGTTAAGATTTTGATGTTGATTCCTCCAACATGGTCTAAGTAAATTGACCCTAGATGACCTTTGACCTTGGTCATGTGACATGAAACTCTAATTGGATGTTCAGTAATACTTGATTAACCTTATGGCCAAGTTTCATGAACTAGGTCCATATACTTTCTAAGTTATGATGTCATTTCAAAAACTTTACCTCAGGTTAAGATTTGATGTTGACGCCGCCGCCGTCGGAAAAGCGGCGCCTATAGTCTCACTCTGCTATGCAGGTGAGACAAAAAAACGATATGATTAATAGATGAATAGTGTCGCAACTAAGGAAAATCACATGCCATACGTGCATTCATATTGCAATGCAAAAATAATAATGTACAAAAATGTACAATTTTTTATCGTAAAGCATGTAGCAGCACATGGTAAAAATGCACTAAATATGTAGAAGGAATAGAAACAGGGTGGTTCACGAAACCACAAGTCTCGCCTAGTCTGCTGGGTGAACCTTTCACTCGAGTAATACCCTTTTTACACACGCTAAAATTTCCTGAACCCCGTACTATAGGTGGGGCTAAATTGCCATTTAGCCCCACCTATAGTACGGGGTTAAGCTTAGCCCACTTTCTTTTTACACAGCATTTTTGCAAAGTGGGCTAACCCCACCTTTAGTACAGGATTATTTGGCCCTGCAAAAAAGCAGGGTTATCCCAGCAATTGCAGTGCTAAGAGCGATAGTACGGGGTTAGGATCGCTAGTGTAAAACGAAAGTGGGCTAACTTTAACCCCGTACTATAGGTAGGGCTAAATGGCAATTTAGCCCCACCTATAGTACGGGGTTAAGGAAATTTTAGCGTGTGTAAAAAGTGTACGAGTGAAGTACTTGTACTACGAATGATCGACAAAAACCACTAGTCCGGGGTTAGCAAGTTTTGTGTGTAAAAAGCAAGCATTCCTTATCCGGGGTTAGCAATAACAATTTAGCATGTGTGAAAAGGAAAAAAATTGCACGGGGTTAAGGATAGTACGGGGTTAGCGATAGTCCGGGGTTAAGAAAATCCTGTGTAAAAAGGGTATAAAGGGTCGGAATTGCAGCCTACTCTTGCCTTATGTACTGACGGAATGAAACAGCAAGTTTTGAATGTTCCAGTCTTTGCGTGGAGACACACTTGTTGATGAAAGTTTCAATCAGGGTCTGTGCCTAAAAGTCTCTCCTGATATCATGATCAATGAAAATCTGCAATATGATTCTTGACCCCTAGATGACCTTTGGTCCCATCATCCTCAACAACACACATGCAGTATTACCCAATAACCAAGTGTGATCAAATTTGATGTAGAAGAAATGAGAGCAAGTTGGAATGAAAACTTTTAACAATTTGTAAACAAGGACAGACATGACCTCATATCATTTGACCTTTTGACCCCTATGATGACTTTTGACCCCATCATCCTCATGGACACACATGTGGTACCAAGGAAGGATCATATGTACATGTACAGAGTGAGAACTGATTCAGGGATAATCCGGGCTGAAGATATTTATTCCTCAATAAATAGAGTGGAATTCGAAGAGCAAAATGCTGAAAATTTGATCAAAATTGAATAACAAATAACAAAGTTATTGAATCTTAAAGATTTGCATTATTCCGGTGAACAGTTCTAGGCATGTCTCAAATATTCATTTGGTGGACTGATGATGTCATATCCCCATTTTTTGTTTTGTATTTTATTATATAAACTTGGGTTTTTCCAAAAATTTTCTACCAAGAACTAAAACAATTGGATTGACAACTGATTATAAAGTGCAATAATTTAGTTATTTACTGCCACAACTTATTTCATCATAATGGAACACATCATCTACACATGTATGAAAAACTGAAACAATTATGATTTCATGCAATAACATAAGAAAAAGGAAAGTGGGGATGTGACATCATCAGCCCACCTAATGAATATTCATGAAGACATGTCTAGAATTGTTTCACCAGAAAAATGCAAATCTTTAAAATTCAATAACTTTGTTATTTGTTATCCAATTTTGATGAAATTTTCATTATTTTGCTCTGTGAATTTTACTCTATTTATCTAGATATGAATATCTTCAGCCCGGAGTATCCCTTTAAAGAAAGGAGAGCAAGTTGAACAAAACATTTTGTAATAGACTCACAGACTAACAGACCAGCAGACTAACATGAAAAGTGATCACGAGGTCTCTGCCAAATTTTGTTCAGGCGAGACAAAGAGAAAGTGGGTTTATAGATCGATCTGCTGTTAATACTTGATTCAGTCATCGACTAATAAACAACTGACCAGGGTCTTAAATTGGGCACAACTACTATAATGTACATATGCATTTTTCTTCTCCATTACAAACCAAGAACCCACATAATACCATAAGAAGCCAGAAAGACACAAAGAAAATATGTCAATTTTTAGTTCTCAGTTAAAACAAGAAAAACAGAAATGGAATGGGAACTTCTATCAAAGGGGAAAGTTGACCTTGATACATGTATCTTAACTCATTTCAGATATGCGTATTTGTTTTTGTAGATGCATGAATACATTTGGGGCAACCATGGGGCGTGGCCACAATTCGGAAAATGTATTATAAGACAAGCAAAAAACAAAACAGGACCCCCTTCAATAGTAGTGTCATCCAAAAATAATGCCAAAAATCTATGACATATTTGCTCATAGCCGATCAAAAAACAAGACTTCAGTAGGTTATAACAGCAAGATGGACAGTGTCATGAAAAAGAAGCTCTGAGGCAATGACAGTGTTAGCAAATAAAAGAAGGGTAATGATATTGCACAGGGGTGAAAAGCTCGATTCAAAAATTTTTTAAAAATCTTTTAGAATGGCTCATTCTTACTTGAAAAAGGTGTTTCCTATGGCCAGAAAAATTTGAATTCAAACTCTTAAGTCTGAAAAGTGGCATTCTTTATTGTATTTGCTAGGGCAACAACAAAGATTATCAAGGAAAGGCTGAGATGGTTTTTTGTTTGAAATACAACAAACATGCCATCTGCTACTGAACAGGAAGGGTTGAAAAGTCTCCTTTGATAAAATCAGAGTTACTTGGAGCAAGGAGGGGGTGGGGATGCATGTATCTGCCACTATTGTTAGTGCAACTGTTGATTGCCACAAACTACATTGTGCTTAATCAAAAATTTTGGGCTGCTAATTAGCTGTTCACCTGATATTAATAGGTTATAAAAAGTACAGTAGGCCTACACCACCGTTGCATACTTGCCAACTTTAGAAAAAAAAAGAGGAATCCATTTTTCATGCAGAGTAACGAGCGCGTGACATTTTGTGCGGGAAGGGTGTGGGGGTACCCCCCTGCCACGGTTAGAAATTTTTGGAATTTTAGAATGTGAAATAGGGGGCTTTCCTTCACTTTTGAAGTGCCTTTTACCTGTCCACAGAGAAGAAAAAAAATATCTTAATTTTGTCCCAGTGTAATGAAACATGAAACAGGAAAATCAACAGGATTCATTTCATGAAATTGTACCAAATTTTTTTACTTCAAAAACATGTATTCCATTACAATATATAACTCAGAATACTCCTTGTATTTTAAATAATTTTGGGTTTGCTCATTTTTACTTCACTTAAAAGTTAAATTATGCAATTGCAAATGCACCGGTACGGTACTCACTAACCCAGGTAGCTCCGACCCGCGAAGTGGGCCGGACTCCCTTGGCTAGGTACTGGTACCGACCGGTACTCACTCACTGCCCACTGCACTCATGCACTGTCTGTATAATGATCGGAATCACAGTCACAAGTCACATTCACAATCCAAATGATGCATTGGCGACGGTATCCAGTTTCCACACACTACATTTGTAATTTTGGCTTTAAAATTCCACGGAAAAAATATATTCTTTGGCCATTAGTCCAACAATCGTTGAGCTGGATCTTACGTTTGCACATGTATTATGCACTAGCAGCGCGGTAACCCATGGAGCTCCGGCCCGTCGGTTACCCGGCACAGGAGCTCCCTGGGTTAGCAGCGAGGTATACTCGCGCTCACGACGTCGCAGCATGCATTGTATTTGTACGTGTTGTCGCTCTAGTTGTGTTTGCACGCGCTTCTGCAATGTGCACGCCATGTGAGTTAGGCAAAGTGAAAAACTACGTACAAGAGAGCGTTCAGTTAGTGGAAAAATAATGCTATTTCGGATATCCAGGTGTCCACAAGCTTCAGATTGGTCTAACCTTTGCTCCAGCTGTTTTTTCAATATTATCAATGTAAAAATTAATAAAAATTGGAATTATGGGGTTGATATTCGTAATGCGGAATTGGCAATAAAAAATCGGGATGATTCCGCCAAAATCGGGATGGTTGGCAAGTATGCTGTTGGGAACAAGTTTTGTTTTATAGCATTCTAGATGTAGCTCTGTATGACGGAAGAAGCAAAGTCAGTTTAGTTGATCAATTAAATGCTGCAAAGGTAGATCTATAGGGACATTGTGTATTGAGACATCTATGATGATGTGCACTCTTGGCCTGTTTACCTGGGGTTGGGGTGGTGGTGAGAGGATTCTTATTCCTGAAACATGCATCTAGAATATCATCTCCAGGGGGTGCGGACTGCCAAGGGGGGCACCAATCTGGACATGTGACCCCCTGGCTATAGCACGGCAATAGCTGATATATATCACTCAAGATCAGATTAGCAGGGCAGCGGGAACATTTTGCACATTTATGGCTGACATTATCGTAGAACTCTCTGTGGTTGAGGCAAACAGAAATCAAGAAATTAAAAATAATAAAGCCGTGCAGGTTGGGGTGCATGCGCATGCAATCTACCTGGCGGGGTGGGAGTGGTCGGAGGGCATGCGTCTCTTCCTTCGTTTGGGTTCCACGTCTGAGTCTCCACCGAGCACCAGTTGGGGCACAGTGATTCGTATTTACTGCACATGCTTATCTTGACTATTTGACCTTGACCAAGAATCGCATCTCTGGAACAAGGGCTGCAATCTCTACATGATCCATGATTCGGGTCCCAGTATTGCCTATAGGAAATGTTTATGGTAAAGGTGGAAAGAAACATATCATATGAAGTTAGAAACGTTGTGGATTCTCGATTGCGCAGTCTAAACGTATACCCCTGCCTGAACTGCCAGATCAAGAATGACCTATTAAACATCTTTCTTCAAAAATTTTCCAAAATATGGCCTCTGATCTAATGAGATCCTTCGCGCTGACATACATGTACATTAAACAAGTGGGACGCCTCTGGCAGTCTCGCCTGCATAATACCAAGTTCATTGACCCTAGACGACCTTTGACCTTGATCATGTGACCTCAAACCTGTGCAACATGATCCGTGATATATGCATTTTTATGTTAGTTATCATCCGGGGGGAGCACTTCCATTGCTGAGTGGATATCATGCGCGACCATTGAGTCTCAAAAAGAACCCTAAATAAGGCTTTCTCATGAAATTGTTTGCTCCAATTACTTTTACATGTACCTTTGAATTTTCAAGAAAAATTTACAGTTGAAGAAAAGAGAGCCACTACACAGATTGACACACTATTGATCATATCCACCTTGCATATTTAGCATCAAATCAAGATTTTATTTCATTCTGTCATTACTGCAACTTCAATAGACTCTTTGATCTTTATTGGCTGTGGAACACTGCTAGGTGGTCGTTACCACTGGTGACAAAGCTAAACCATCATGAAATTAACTTTCATACAATGGGGTCCTGGGTCCCAATGCATAAAAAGTTACCATTTCATGTATGGTATCTTCACCATCCAGCGGTAACTACCATGGCAACAATGCTCAACAGCCTATCAGAAGCAAGGATTCCATGGCAGTTACCATTGGATGGTAAAGTTACCATGGTAACTTCTATGCATGGAACCCTGGTTATACACGTAAAGACTCATTTTCTACATGTAGATGTACATTCCCTTGTTAATACAATAAAATGTACGCATTTTGACATAGAAGACAAGAGAAAAATACCAAAAGCTACGAGTACTTTATGACTTACCCATAGGGGCAATCACTTGCTTGGCAAGACACTATAAGAATACAAAATACCGGTAGGCCTACAGCAAATAGAAGCTGATTTGGTAGAAAAGGAGAAAAGAAGAAAAAAAATCAAGTGAAATATTATTTCCTTATCATTCAAAGAGCATTACTACAAAGTCCAGCCTCGAGGAGAGAGCAAGGCTGGAAGAAGTACACAATTTGAATATTAACAGGGCCAAGGGAATTAATGATATTGCCTTTTTTTTGGAACTTGAAAGACTAAATTTATTTCAGGGCCCAGTCTTACAAAGAGTTACGATTGATCCAATCAATCCTAACTCTATGGAAATCCATCCGTGCAATCATTTTTTCTACAGGAAATTTGCAAAGTGTCCTTTGCAAGTAAAGGCAAGCACACCAAATTGTCAAGAAAATAATTCATTTATGAATATACATACATGTACATCATATCTAGAAAACAATTTTGAACAAACATGCATTTTAGATGTGGGCATTGCTGGCTTTTCATAGTTTCGGTTGATCATATCAATCACAACTCTTTGTACGACGGTTCCCTGGTTGTAAGATTCGCATTGTGCATGTCATGTACATGTATCTCAATATCATTGATGGCAAAGCACCAAAGTTTCTTCCTTCTCTTGTCACCTTGGTGTGATTAAAATAATCAAAGAAATATTTATCAATTTATTAAATAAATTACATAGCTTATTGAGTACACCAGATGGTAAAATCAACATATTTTTTAAATATAAGTTGTATTCAATTCCATTTATACACACTGGCCCGCATTCTGAACTCGGGTTTGAATTAAACCCTGGTTCAAAGTTGTGGTTTAAGTATGGAGAGCCAATTGGAGTATAAATCCCTACAGTAAACATTCAGTCTATTAACTCATTTGCTAACCAAATCGTTAATAATTGTCTGGGACTCATGACTGAAATATCTTCTTTATTATGAAAGCAAAAGGAAACAAATTATTACACATAAGAAATGTATAGGCCTAATATAAACTTAAATTTTGATTTCGTGGCTTCCCATAATTTTAGTACAGAGGTAGACCGTGGTCTAAGTTAAACCTGGCTTCAGAATACGGGCCATTGTGATACAGCATCACAAAAGAATATTAAGCTCCTTGAATATCACAATAGCACAAATTATCATTGTCCAACTGAAGTGCACCCTTCAAAATCTAACCTAACCCCCCAAAAAAAAAAAATAAGCAAAGCAACTTACCCGTAATGTTGCCATGGTCTTTGAAAATCCAATCCGACCGATCCAACTGCTTTGACCCTTTTTTTTATCCTGAAATGATTTAAATCGAATTCATCAATGCTAATGAGGAAATAAACAATAAACAGAAAAAAACTGTATGGTGCAAAAACATTTACAGCTGAAATTCTGAAAATATTGCATTGATCATGAAATCATTAAAGCTTTAAAACACAAGTTATACCGGTAAGCTGTGGCATACAGATGGGGGAGGGGATTGGGGGTGCTTGCCCCTCCCCTAATTGTCCACAACCAAGGAAAATTTTGAAGGGAAAGAAAAGGAATTTAGAGAGAAGGGTAAATATATTATTTTCTGAATATTATATCAAAATCTATCACAAAGTTGGATTTTGGTCATAAAAATGATTTTTTTTGTGCCTAATACACCATTCTGGCCTCCTCAATTTTTTTGGCTCCTTACAACACAGCCAGGAAGCAATCAACTTCAAGAGGATGGTATATTCATGATTTCTGATACAATACTCTACCTAGCACACCTACATTTAGGCTTGTGCCATCACATTGGGTTCTTGCATCTGGTCGGGCAATCATGTATAAACCTGACCATTCCAAAGGGTCTCCTGAATTCCTGAAAGATTCGGTCCAAAAGATCTCGTAAATTATCAGACCTGATAATTGGTACATATGACTGATAATTTTTACAAAGAGTTGAGCTTACTAAACCCGGTCTTTCAGGAATTTAGGGGTCCCTTTTCTTAAACGATCGGGTTACAGGATTGCCCGACTGTTCGCGAAAACCTGATGTGATGACACAAGCCAAAATGAATGCCTACAATACATGTGTCCTGGTTTGAGTTAATATCTTGAAATCATAGAAATCTAGAACAATTTAACTTACATGTACATCTTGTACAAGGGGCAGATAATACACTGTACATAATCTGGCCTGAAAACATTATTTTGTCTTGGGCACTTATTTAACTTATGCAGAATTAACTATAAAGTGCCATGCAAGTTCTGACAATTTACATTTTTATAAACCAAACACTGAAATAATTGAATTCACACTTTACTCGCAGTTGAGCATTTATGCATATAATTTTAAAATTTCTTTAAAAATACAGTTAATATCTGACAGAACTATATACTATATTTTGCACATGATTCAGCAAATTATCTATCACTTAGCACATACTTACTGTATGTATAGTTTATGGACAATTTGATGGTATCATGTCATTTTGTTGAATTGTATTATTTTGAATTCACTTTGTACCACACCCAGAACATTCAATCAAACGTACAAGGTAGCTACAAGTGAACACAAAACAATCAGACAATTACAAAACTCAACAAATACCCAGGCTAGATCTTAATTCCACAATTTATGGCAATACGAAACCAAATTTGATTTTAAATAATAAATAAGGAACAACTAGTTTAGTAGGTTTCACAGTACACCATGTATCTTTCTTGGGCAAGTGTTGGTCCTGAAAAGGACCACCCAATCAACAGTTCAAGTACAACAATCTACAGTTCAAGTACTTCCTGATACAATGGCAATTCGGTTACCTTTATTGGAATTCCTCTATCAACAACAAACACAAAAATAATTTTTCATCATCATCATCATCTGTTGTAATCTTCAAAGGGCTCTGCAGCCTATCTCGAAGATGATTTTTGAAAGCAGAAGTTATAGAGTCCACTTTCGGATAACACTGTAGACCCAGTTGATGTGTCCATTAAAAGAGAGAACGAGGATTTGTTTATAGTAAAACACTTCCCATTAGAAACAACATGGTAATCAAATCACAGTCTACTGTGTAAAAAAATCATGTGAGCTAAATGTACAAAAGAATATGTATTGTGGAATGAACACAAGGATCTATCAGTGTGACAGTATGAGTCCAAAGTACACCTTCAGCCCCATTTTAGTTTAGTATGTGTATGTTACATGTATAAGAGTATACACACAATATAAAAGTAAGCTCTATAACAATGGAAAAGTATATCGGTGGGATGTATAACGTAAACAGAGCCACCAAGCCTCACGCATTGTGCGTGAGACTCACGCATCTAGGTTCCATCTCACGATCTCACGCATGGCACCCATTTTTTCTCACGCATCGGGACCCGACAGAAAAAAAAGAGAATAAGTAGCATTATTCACTAGATTATACGCACTGGCCGACCGCCTTCACAGGCCGTCACGTGAGACGAATCAAGAGTGCAGTCAGCGCACAGCTACATGTAGTACGTGATATGATGAATCGCGTGCGTGCATCGCATGGATTTGTAGTAAAGATCGATATCATGATGAAACCCATATTTCGCCCGCGCGTGCCTTTTCGAAACGTACAAGTGTAAGTACTGGTCGCGCGCGCGCAGAGAAGCCGAGTCAGGAAAATCTCACGCATTGCATTTTTTTTAACTTTCCATCTTTGCGTACAGTACACTGTTAAACTTTTGTTTTATAATGTAAAGCAAGCCCGGGGGGGGGGGGGGCACTTTCACTGATGAGTGGATACCATGCGCGACCAAAAAAACATGTATAAATTATGTCTTTTTCAAGATATGGCACGTTATGTACGTAATGTAATAAGAGTGTCAAAAACACTAAAATAATGTAAAAAAGGTATCTATTTTGCTAAGAAAGCTACGTGTTTAGGGTCAAATGTTCCTCATAAGATGTACTTTTTGCCCCAATAGTCAACACTTCATGTTTAGAGTCCGATTTGCGCGAGGTGTGGGAGGTGGGCCCTGTGGCCATACTAAACTGAGGGTAAAGGTAAAACCAACATCGGTGACATATATGACAAATATCGCTGTTCTGGTTTATGGGCTCAATTCAGGGAATACATGTACTTGCCAAGGGTAACGTCTTGTTTCCACACCAATACTTGTTCAGGGGTGCATTTTCAGAACATGGAAAATACTTGTTTAGGGGGCTTTTTGAGACCCCATGGTCACACATCCACTCATCAATGGAAGTGCCCCCTCCCCCCTTGTATAGCAAGCTGAATGCCACTTTAACCTTCTAAATTTCCTGTTTGTGCTGTATATATGTGCCTGATAACAAAGTGGTCTTGCCCTAAAACTACTGAAATTTAAAGGGAAAGTCCACCCCAACAAAAGATTGGTTTGAAGAAAGGGAGAATCTTTTTACTGAAGTTGGATGTAAATTGTAATTGAAAGAACATAAGAAAGTTACAATATTTTTATTTTTTCTTAACATGCAAATTAGAGAGTTGATAATGACACTATTTCTTTTGAATTTTATTGTACATTTGTGTCATTTTTGCAGATTTGAAAATAAGGAAGCTTTTCTTCTACTCACTATAGGTGAAAACATCAGAAACTTTGTTTCAACTTTCATACACATATTTACAAAGAGGAGAAAACTATAATTTTCATTTAAAATACAAGACAAATAGTGGATTATGACAATGGTTCCTTCCTTTATACATATACCAACCAGGATGTACAGTTGTACATGTACAGTACTGATTTCATTCAATTAAAGGACAAGTCCACCCCAACAAAAACTTGATTTGAATAAAAAGAGAAAAATTCAACAAGCATCACACTGAAAATTTCATCAAAATCGGATGTAAAATAATAAAGTTATGGCATTTTAAAGTTTTGCTTTACTTTCAACAAAATAGTTATAATATGAAAGAGCCAGTTACATCCAAATGAGAGTTGATGACATCACTCACTATTTCTTTTGTATTTTATTATATGAAATATGAAATATTTTTATTTTCTCATCATTGTCATGTGAAATGTATTTTCATTCATGCCTGAACACGTGGAATTCCATTATTTTAACATTTTGTACTTAAAGGGGAATGAAACCTTTGGAACAAATAGGCTTGTGTAGAAACAGAAAAATCAAAGAATAAGAATAAAGAAAGTTTGAGAAAAATCAGACAAATAATGAGAAAGTTATGAGCATTTGAATATTGCAATCACTAATGCTATGGAGATCCTCCCATTGGCAGTGCGACAAGGATGTGTGATGTCACTGATGAACAACTTTCCCTTTGGTGGACTATAAAATACCCACAAAATGTCTCTTTTTGCTGTTTCTTATGATGATACAAACTCTTTATCCATGATGTATTCTTAAAAAATATGTATTCAATGCCCTCATGTAGAAAGAACATTATGATCTATGGATAGATGTGATAAAAGAGGCAATTCAAGTGAAATATATACTAAACTAATGGGAGAGTTGTTCACAAGTGACATAACACATCTTTGTCGCATTGCCAATTTGCTATCTCCATAGCATTAGTGATTGCAATATTCAAATGCTCATAACTTTCTCATTATTTGTCTGATTTTTCTCAAAATTTCTTTGTTCTTATTCTTTGATTTTCCTGTTTTCACACAAGCTATCTTGTTCCAATGGTTTCATTCTCCTTTGAGGTAAGGAGGTCCTAATCGTCAAATTCGTAAAATTGAAATATTGTATAATTCAAACAATAAAAAACAAAAGAAATAGTGAGTGAGTGACATCATCGACTCTCTCATTTGGATGTAACTGGCTCAATCATACATGTATGAATATTTTGTTGAAAATAAGCGAAACTTTGAAATGTCATAACTTTCTTATTTTACATCCGATTTTGATGAAATTTTCAGCATTGTGCTTGTCTGATTTTTCTCTATTGATTCAAATCAACATTTTTCTGAGGTAGACTTGACCTTTAAGTGAAACCATGGATCCTACTATGGAACACCACACATGTTCTTATTTTAAACCTGATTTTTATGAAATGTCAGTGTAATGAATGTAGTCTGCCGTGCAAACCCTTCACTTGAGTTAAAGGCCTAAATGTGCAGCCATATATTCATTTCATAACCCTCTCTTTTAGATTAAAGTTTCAATCAGGGTCTGTGCCTGCAGACTATTATAAAAGCTTGCCTTATTTTTCTCTTTTTATTCAAAGCAACTTTGGGTGCCCAGGGTGACTTCCCCTTGAGATGAGAATGAAACACCCTGGGGACAAGTTTAGCTTGTGTGAAAACAGCAAAGTCAAAGAAAAAAAATTAATGAAAGTTTGAGAAGCAATGATGAAATATTAATCAGTTATGAGCATTTGAATGTTGAGATCACAAATGATGTGGACATCATTGGCAATGTGACCAACAATGACATCGTTCTCATTATACTTTTTAAAATTGGTTTACTGGAAACCGGTTCAGGAAACCAGTTTAGAAGATTGCTTTGCTAGCGTTCCCATTTGATCACCTGAAAGTGGTTTTCAAAATCACTTCCTGTAAAGCGATCTTGTTCCTTCGGGAATGATTTCTGTCATATTTCGCACAAATTTAAAACTGCAGCATACATTGTACATGTAGGCAATCTACATACTGTGTGTGGAGTATGGATATGTGCGCAATATAAATATCCTATATTATTAGTATTATATTCTTTATCATAAATTACATTCCCATGATGTGTTCAACTTGGATTTATATTGTACATATTGTTTTCTTCACCCAAAAATGAGATTCAGTCTTCTCAGTGTGCCGTAGTGGTACTATCACATATAAGCATTGCATTCTACATAAAATATCACATTCCCCTGTAGCTATTAGATTATTAAAACCTGCCAATGAGATCTACATGTACATGTACATGTTTTTCTTAAGAATGTTAATACCGGTAGTACTTTGCTGTTACATTCATCAATCATATTTCTTCATTGTGAAACTAGAAGTGCCGATGTCGTTCACTTCATAATGGTGTCATGTCTGTTACGCTAGTGTAATAACCTTTATCATATTATTTTTGTTTGATTAGATGTGGTGGATGACCGTGGTAGTAACTGGAAAATATTGATTAATTCTAGTGTAGAAGAAAGTTTTTTTGATATTTTTCGTTTAATGAAAATTGAAAGAAAAGCTCCCCTCTAAAATTACAAAATTATATGAGATTTTACAGAATACATGTACTAGTTATGTGTGTCTCTAACTTCTAATCTTATATGTAAACAATTAGACTTCTACCATATCTTGTAATAAAAAATTAGAATCGCTATTGTAACAAAAATTGGACAAAACTGTCATGTCCGTAATATGCTATGTGTATCATGTCCGTTATGCTACATTTTGAGCTACGAATACAGAATGCACTGAAAAACTGTTGTTGAACATCATTTTATGAATAGAATATGATCTTACGCTGTAATTAACACCATCATCAGGTGCATGCAGTCTTAGAATTCACAGGAATTTTGATAAATCATGGGAGGTAAAAATGCTTCGTCCATTTCGTGTCATGTCTGTTACGCTCACAAAGAGTGCAATTTCTCTGCAACTGTTCAACAAAATGATTTGAAATTTCATGTGTACATGTATGTAACTGATATTTAAATGTGTCTGATAAGCTCACTAACAATGATTCAAAGACTGCCATTTCTACTGTATGAAACTTTGAATTGCAAAAATCTGTCTGTCATGTCCGTTACGATGGAATTGACCAGATCCATTTACTTTTAAAGTTATAACATTTCAGAAACTTAATCTTGGTCAAGTTTCAATGTTGATACCACAACATGGTTAAAGTTTATTAACCCTAAATGACCTTTGACCTTGATCATGCGACCCGAAATTTGTACAGGATAATCATTAATACTTAATTACACATTAACAGTAGTTGGTCGATTGCTTCAGTAGAAGCAGCCATGCAGCCCAAGGGCATAGGCCTGTTTGAACATGGAAAGGTGCACATCCTGGGGAAGTGGACCTAAAGTGTTATGGGGGGTGCACATTTTGGAGAGGTGGAACTAAACTAAGTTTGGAAAATCAGCAGTTTAAAGCAGAAGGGGTACAAATGTTGCTTTGCTTGCCAGTGCCAGAACTCCTCTGCTTCCCCTCCCCCCACCTATGCCCATGCAGCCGAAGAATACGAAAGACTTTGGAATTGACATTTTAAATCAACATTTTTGTGTTTCTTTAGCCCAGGAAGATGAAAATAGGTAGGGAGACCGGGGTTAGTTGGAACATGGGGTAAGTTGAAACATTGCAATTTTCTTTAACGCCTGTAAAATAAATTTATGCAATACTGCCCTCAACTTATTGCTATTAATAATACAACAGTGTTGAATTATTTTGCTATAAATTGAGGGCAGTATTGCATAAATTTATTTTACAGGCGTTAAAGAAAATTGCAATGTTTCAACTTACCCCATGTTTCAACTAACCCCAGTCTCCCCTACTCTTTTAGAATGTATTTTTTTGAACTGATTTATTTCTGGTGCACAAATGCACCAGCGCCACCAATGAAATTAGCAAAAATTAATCTGAAAGTAAATCTGCAAATAATAAGGAGAGTGACCCCCCCCCACCAAGCTTTTTCAAGCTCTACACAAAAAAACAGTTTAAGGACGTTCCACAGTTATGTTTGTGTGCATCATGATCAGCGCATTGACGTCACAATTGACGAACAGGTGATTAATGAGCTATAGGTATAAGATGATTTTTCTAAAGAATATTAAAGCAATGTAACTGCTGATCCGATGTGTTATTTTATGAAGCTAATTAGCTGAAAATAATCCATTGACCAATGTATTTTTAAATACCACTTCATTTTCTGAATAGTTTACTGTGAAGTGCGGCAAAGTATTAGGACATCGAGTTCGAATAAAAGGTAGAGTGGTTTGGAACCTTTCCACATAAGCCTTTGGCATGTATTTGGGTGTTTGAACTCCCACACTTGCTCCAACAAAAAACAAGCACATGAACCTCTATTTAATGTTTAATACTAATAATAATAATAATAGAAAGATTAAATGAGAACAAAGTTTGAAATTTAATATTTATTTTATGAGTAATTCGGAGGGAGAGATTACAGGAGATCCCACCAGCGGATGAGCAGTCATCATTCAAAGCATCAAATATGACTCCTGATAAAACGGCAAGAAAGATCAAACTAAGATGAGAACAAGTTAGAGCTAATTTCGCCTTTTTTAAAAGAGTAATGGGAGGGAGCAGGGGGCCTGATAGAAAAATCTGAAGTGAAAGAACCAGAAGTCTCGTCTCTCGACAATCTTTTTTATTTTTGGTGGGGGTGCATATGGAACTCTTTCCGAGTGCTATTGTGACCCCATTCTACCCCATTATGGAGAGTACCACTGTCTGCCTAATATTACACGGACGAGTCCTGAGTGAGCTCTCCTGCCCGCTTCGCGAGCTGGAGCTCCCTGGCTTAGTTTAAGAACAGGTTAACCCAGGGAGTGCCGGACCGCGAACGGTCCGGCGCCCAGGAGCTTACCGTGTATTTACCCATACTCACGGGACAAGGGTAGATTATGGTCAAAATATCTAGAAAGATAAATTGTGAAAAGAGAAATTATGCACTTTACCACGATTATATGGATGAAGGTCTAACGAGTGGTAGAATCCTGGCATCGATGCACAGACTGGAACCTCAAAAAAACGAAAAGTTCTCTCCTTCTACCCTAGTCTCGATCAGCCATTTTGTTATGATTCATAACAAAAACGGCCAATCGAGACTGGGGAGGAGAGAACTTTTCGATTTCTTGAAGTTTCAGTCTGTGCTTCGACATCAGGATTCTACCACTCATCACTTGTTCACTGCTACCACCCTGCCTGTGGGGAATCTACAGGTAGGACTATGGTATGCCAATGTTGTACAGAGCACACACTTTAAAAAATCATTAAAATGTCTCTTTTGTGACCAAAATTACTAATTTCCATACAGTTGCAATTTATTTTTCATTAGTAACTTGGGAATAATTTTTTTATTCACCAGAGCGCTCAAAAACTTGAATTTTGGGCATATTTTTGTGTACACCCTCTATTGGTGGAAAGTAATATGGCAAGAAAATTTTCATTTTTCAATCTCTATTTTTAATTAAGGAAAAAATAATTTAAAAAGTAAATTTACATAAGAGCCAAGTTATATGATGAAAAGCTGTAATGAAAACTGACAGCGTAAGAAAATTAAGCATTTGTCCCATAAAAAAGAGAAAATAAGCCAAACATTGCCAACCTTATTTTGCCACACATGGAGATGTGAGAACAAGGTTACATCTAACCCAAGGAGCCCAGGAGCTTACCGTGTAATTGACCATACTCACGGGACAAGGGCACTCACACAACATGCGAGGTTAGTAATACTAACCTCGTACAATGCATGTGATTTCATAGTGGACTTTGACGTTTTCATTCATCACACGAATGTGAGGGAATGAAACACGCCAAAGTCCTTTCAATATTTCTCCACTATGACTCTTCCAATTGAACATTTATATTTTAACTTCATTCTAAAAAGGAATTATTTATATAACTGTTTTTATCGCTTACCTCCAAATGTCAACCGTTCAATCCGTCCTTAGTTATCCTTGATACTGTGGTGGAAAGTACGCAAACAACAATCGAAAAGCAATTTTCCCTATCGAACATTCTCGATTCAAGTCGTCAGCGCATAATAGGAAATTACCAAAAATCAACAGGTTGCATCTCATGTATATACTTATTGGTAAAGTACGCCATCTTTTGACAAGATGATGATGAAAGTGGATTGAACGAGCAAGAAAATAATGCTGATCGCCTAGAATGCAGCTAGCTTGCAAAACCGTAAACAAAGGTACGGTATACCGTAAACAAACGGTAGGCACTTAAGAACCAAGTTTGAAAGGACACTAGTAAAATTACGTCACTCTCGCGATGAATATTCATTAGATCGTGGTCGTGCGTGTTCAGTACAAACTCTCTACATGCATGCACTCAGTGTGTATTGAACAAGCACGACCACGATCTAATGAATATTCATCGGCGAGAGTGACATAATTTTACGAGTATCCTTTCAAACTTGGTTCTTAAGTGCCTACCGGCTTGTGAATAATATCGCGCGCCCTCTTTAGGCAAAAATTGATATCCACGCTGATCCAGAGGCATCTACGTGAAGATCACGAAAAAATGCTTTTATTTTATTAAAAAAACATCAAAGAGAAGTCAACAAACGATCCATATGGTTTGGTAAGTGTCATAGCACAATTAGAATCCGTAGCTATGATGTAAAGTCATAGTTATTTGGAGAATTATTTTGACCATACTTCACGCTTGTCAGGTGAGTATGCCTTTACACATAAGATCCAGGGGCCCGTTTCTCAACACCTAGACAAGTTAGTCATATCTTTATCCACCAACCACGGAGTTAGTTCCAATCTTACTAAACCCGTTTCTCGAAAGGCTTCCTAACTAAAATACCTTGATATCGATATTATCGGTAAAAAGAGCAGACGAGACGTAGCCTTAGTCACAAAATAACATAATTTTCAAAAAGAAAAATTTTAACAAAATTGCAAATATTGTGATGAATTGGGAATTTCATCTTTTAAGAATAATAGCACAGGTATATTATGCACCATACATACTTAGACCATGAAGACTTGAGCATTCAATTGCTGAATAATTGATCTCGTTACTAAAAAATCACATGTGGACGTTGAGATGGGTACCCCCGGGATATCCAATTTTAATAGTTTATGAAAGTAAAACCATAACGGTTTTTGTTGTAAAATGATGATAATTATACGGTATTTTACGATTCCAAACATCATCAAAATATAGTTTAACAATTTTCTTTTAAATCTTAGATACTGAAAGTTACTATTTGACAAATTCTATGCATAAATTAGAGATAGAATTTATCAAAATGTCAACAGGGGTCTGAAAACGACAAATACGAGTCCATTTATGGATGGCCTCCAGAACAGTGGAGGGATCACCTAAGAGGGAGAGGTAGAATCTTTATCAAATAAATTATTTTACTATTTCAAAATGGTTTATGGAGTATTACCAACAGTTTTTGTAGATTCTTTGTGTTACAATGATCATAGAATCCAACTTGTTTTTTGATGTAATTTCAACATCTTTGATTAATTACGTAAGATTATAATTTTCACATTTCGAGGCACTTTTGCATGTCATAGTCTACCCACGTGATGCCATTACTACGTCATTAAGAAAGAAGTTGTGACAGGTTCGGAGGTGTCAAATATTTAGTGAGGTTGTTGTACCCGATCTTGGTAAAGAGGGCTTCGTGAAACGGTTAGCGGACAAGTAGCTCACTATCTCCGATTTAGTCAAGAAGTTAGACTTATGACGGTGTTGAGAAACGGGCCCCTGGCCTGGGCTCCCGCCCGCGTTCCCTGGGTTAGCCCGTGTGTCGTGCCGATGACTGTCAGTGTCAGTGGGCAGGGCTGGCTGGCAATGCCAATGGCAGTGCCAGTGCCAGGCGCAGCTCAGCCTGCCAAGTTTTTTCGAGTAAGAGTTTTAGCTCAGTCAATTAATAGCCTGAGTATACCACAAAATCATTCCAGATATGACATTAAAGGCATTATCGTGATCCAAGTCCCCGTGACTCGGATCCACGGACAATTTTTCACAACGTAAAACATGTCCTACCTGTTTCTACCAACCTCCATCGTAGGTGTGTGGTGTATGACTTGTCTCTTTTCAGTCTCCACCAAAGATCGTAGAGCGCCGCGTACGCGAGCTCTACAATCTTTGGTCTATCTTCACTTTATTGGCGTTATGAATTAGATCGAATTGCATCTATATACTTCTTTTCAATCTCTATTGCTTTAGTTAGTAAATTAGTACTTTTCATATAAATAAATCATGATTATATTCATCTTTTTATGTTTCCCACACTATGAAATTTGCTTTATTTCGTTTACATTTTTACTAAATAAATCGGCCCCAAGTATATCCCTCGAACAGTCTCAATTGCTTTATTTCGTTGATTCCTAATTTACTAAATAAATCAGGATTGAATCATCTTTTCAATCTCCATTGCTTTATTTCGTAAATTAGTACTTTTCATATACATAAATCAAGATTATATTCATCTTCTTATGTTTCCCACACTATGAAATTTGCTTTATTTCGTTTACATTTTTACTAAATAAATCGGCCCCGAGTATATCCCTCTTCTGCAGACATTGCTTTATTTCGTTTATCCCTAATTTACTAAATAAATCAAAATTGCATCTACTTCTTTTCAGTATATATAGGCTTTATTTCGTCGTACTTTTTAATTATGCTATGAATAAATCTCATGATATGTTTGTCATGATTATGCTTTATTTCGTCTATCACGTTTTTACTAAATACATCAAAATGCATATCTCTCTCTTAACTGTCTCCATTGCTTTATTTCGTAAGGTACGTAAAATAATATAATTACTCCTCGTGATTCAAGTCCCCCTTCATCCGAATTAAACCACTGTGTTACTTGTTTCCTATTTTCGATGATGAATTATTAAGATCAATAGAATTGAATTAAAACAGTATACTACTCCTCGTGATCCAAGTCCCCTCTCCTAAAAATACAAAACGGCAATTAACCCGTTGATATTCATCTACCCCTCATTTCCCTCCTTTTCAAAACCACTCTGCCACTTTTAGACAGTTTCCTAGAGATGATTAATAAATATTTTCGATAATAAGAATCATTAAAATCAATGAAAATCACATTAAAGACACTATTTAACTGTCTAAAGAAGTTTGAATTAAAATAGTATACTATACTCCTCGTGATCCAAGTCCCCTCTCCTCAAAATACAAAACGGCAATTAACCCGTTGATATTCATCTACCCCTCATTTCCCTCCTCTTCAAAACCACTCTGCCGACTTTTAGACAGTTTCCTAGAGATGATTAATAAATATTTTCAATAATAAGAATCATTAAAATCAATGAAAATCACATTAAGACACTATTTAACTGTCTAAAGAAGTTTGAATTAAAACAGTATATACTACTCCTCGTGATCCAAGTCCCCTCTCCTAAAAATACAAAACGGCAATTAACCCGTTGATATTCATCTACCCCTCATTTCCCTCTTCAAAACCACTCTGCCACTTTTAGACAGTTTCCTAGAGATGATTAATAAATATTTTCGATAATAATTAAGAATCATTAAAATCAATGCAAATCACATTAAAGACACTATTTAACTGTCTAAAAAGTTTGAATTAAAACAGTATATACTACTCCTCGTGATCCAAGTCCCCTCTCCTAAAAATACAAAACGGCAATTAACCCGTTGATATTCATCTACCCCTCATTTCCCTCCTCTTCAAAACCACTCTGCCACTTTTAGACAGTTTCCTAGAGATGATTAATAAATATTTTCAATAATAAGAATCATTAAAATCAATGAAAATCACATTAAGACACTATTTAACTGTCTAAAGAAGTTTGAATTAAAACAGTATATACTACTCCTCGTGATCCAAGTCCCCTCTCCTAAAAATACAAAACGGCAATTAACCCGTTGATATTCATCTACCCCTCATTTCCCTCCTCTTCAAAACCACTCTGCCACTTTTAGACAGTTTCCTAGAGATGATTAATAAATATTTTCGATAATAAGAATCATTAAAATCAATGAAAATCACATTAAAGACACTATTTAACTGTCTAAAAAGTTTGAATTAAAACAGTATATACTACTCCTCGTGATCCAAGTCCCCTCTCCTAAAAATACAAAACGGCAATTAACCCGTTGATATTCATCTACCCCTCATTTCCCTCCTCTTCAAAACCACTCTGCCACTTTTAGACAGTTTCCTAGAGATGATTAATAAATATTTTCAATAATAAGAATCATTAAAATCAATGAAAATCACATTAAAGACACTATTTAACTGTCTAAAGAAGTTTGAATTAAAACAGTATATACTACTCCTCGTGATCCAAGTCCCCTCTCCTAAAAATACAAAACGGCAATTAACCCGTTGATATTCATCTACCCCTCATTTCCCTCCTCTTCAAAACCACTCTGCCACTTTTAGACAGTTTAATAGACATGATAAATGAATATTTTCGATAAAAAGAATCATTAAAATCAATGAAAATCACATTAAAAACACTATTTAACTGTCTAAATACTCCTCGTGATCCGAGTCCCCTTCCCGTGTTAAGTTCGTCCAATTTCCCATAGGAGGGGACTTGGATAACGAGAAGTACTATTACTCGTGATCCAAGTCCCCTCTCCTAAAAATACAAAACGGCAATTAACCCGTTGATATTCATCTACCCCTCATTTCCCTCCTCTTCAAAACCACTCTGCCACTTTTAGACAGTTTAATAGACATGATTAATTAATATTTTCGATAATAAGAATCATTAAAATCAATGAAAATCACATTAAAAACACTATTTAACTGTCTAAATACTCCTCGTGATCCGAGTCCCCTTCCCGTGTTAAGTTCGTCCAATTTCCCATAGGAGGGGACTTGGATAACGAGAAGTACTATTACTCGTGATCCAAGTCCCCTCTCCTAAAAATACAAAACGGCAATTAACCCGTTGATATTCATCTACCCCTCATTTCCCTCCTCTTCAAAACCACTCTGCCACTTTTAGACAGTTTAATAGACATGGTTAATGAATATTTTCGATAATACGAATCATTAAAATCAATGAAAATCACATTAAAAACACTATTTAACTGTCTAAATACTCCTCGTGATCGGAGTCCCCTTCCCGTGTTGAGTTCGTCTAATTTCCCATAGGAGGGGACTTGGATAACGAGGATTAGTATTAGTCGTTATCCAAGTCCCCTCCTATGGGAGATTGGACGAACTTGACACGGGAAGGGGACTCGGATCACGAGGAGTATTTAGACAGTTAAATAGTGTTTTTGTGTGATTAATTTTGTCTTATTAATTGTTTTGATCATTGCTTCATCAACTAGGAAGAATATACCGCCACAGGAGAGAAAAGAAAAAGACTATTTTTGTCGTTTGAAAAAGTGTCCGAGTCAGTTGTTTTTGTGTCAATGGGAAAACGTGTGGTGGAAGGGAGTCCCCGCTCAGTGAGAAGCTTCGCACAGTTTCGCATCGCGAACAATGAATTTCTTTTGAAAATCTTCCAACCGTGGATTCTATTGAAAGATTGCTGATATTTGAGGTGTGTCTCAAGTTTGTCCCCAGTGACTTGGATGACGATAAGGCCACATTAAACAATATCAATTTAGATAAGAAAAGATCGTTCTGATAAACTTACAAGTTACACAATAAAGACAAAAATTCCACCACAGACAAAACAAGGGCCTCACGCCTCACGGACAGCTTCGCAGCGTAATTGTTCTCGAAATGGTTGCATGCTGGGCGTATTAATTTATATTTACGGTAGTCGGTTTTTTAGGTTTACCTGTAGGCTGTATTCCTCTTAAAATCTTATGATTGAGTACTTAACTTCGATCAGAGTAAACTGTAATCATTCCATGTTCAATAAGATTATTCAATCATCCACTATTTTTACTTTTTATCAGACTCAGATTATCGAACTAATCATATTTGCGGAAGAATAAGTCGTGCTCAGGCAGTAGGGAAATCCCCTTTTTTATCTTAGAAGGAGAGGGAGCGAGAGAAAAATATTTTTTTTCATCAGCTGATGACAGTTCGCCGGCTGCAGGTTGATGGGAGGAGCCTGCGAGAGATTAAAAGGGCTCTGTTGCGGCAGATTCCATTAAGTTATCAAATTTATGATGAAATGTAGATTGTTGGTTTATACTTCATGTAGCCAGCTATAAATTCTGTCGTAGTCAATGTTTTTATCTATAATTGAATGTTGCATTATATATTTTTGCTTTATATAGTTATGCACCCCTCACCCTATCTATCTCTCTCTCTATCTCTCTCTGTATACTTCCTGTCCACTTATACTTTACTGTAATGTAATATAATGTTTATGGTTAGTATGTGCAGTGGTATACCTGCTTGACCAACCCAAGCGCACTAAGTCCATGAAAATCACTTTGGTCAATAGAGAGTCCTTTGTTTCTTGTCTTTGACCATCCACCTTGGGGGATAAGCTTGGGCGTGGAGTGGGGTATGTAAAAGAAAGCCTCAATTGAATAGAAGTCAAGATCAAAGACACACATGCTGTACTGGTGTGCCTGCTTTTAAGATCTCAACATTTTTAGGAAGATTTTCAAGTCTATGTCCTGAGGAAAGTTGTCAAAATCCCAGATAGCCAAAAGTTGGTAAGTTACAAAACTTGTATAACTTTGTAGAATGCATTATTGCTGTTGTGACCATATAAAGATTGTGTTGTTTAAGTATTCAAAGTTTATGTAATTTCTGTCTAAAATTCATGCCTGAAATTTGGCACGGTTAATAGCCTTCAAGATACTCTAACAGTACTGAACTACATGTATATGCATATTGTATTATACTGTCTGTACATAGCAAGCACAGTGAAGTGAGAGATACTGACAAATCTATGAACCTAATTTGAGTTATACAGATGTATTCCATGTTTATTGAAAGGTTAACTATAACCGAGTAATTTATATACTTATTCATTTATTATTTCTTTTCTACGCACATATTTGATGTATTGCACACGGGATTCAAATACAGTTTATAATTATTCTTTATCATATGCATTCATATTAAGTTTATACCTGAGTTAATATCATTATCATTATTTCATTCAAGATAATTAATCATATTTGAATTGTTCACTAAATATTTATATCTGTATATAGTATATATATCAACTGCAAACAAATTACAATTAATTACATTCAATAAGAGTTTGAGTCAAATTCGATCAATAATTGTGATAACTGTTCTAACAATATGAACGAAACCTAATAACGTTTTTATTTCCTCTGTTTATTCATGACCTCATAAAGTGCACAAAAATAACAGATTTCTGAGAAGGCTTACATTGTCAAAACTGTAAAGAGCTAAGATACATTCTATTGAGAATCCCTGACGATAGAAGCACAGTTAGTCTTAGTTTTAGACTTTATAATGTAGATTTATTTATATATCATTTTGCACTATGTATTTTATTGATGTACTATGTTTTCGTTGCACCCTAAGCTTCATGTCATGATGTTATTGTAAATATGTATATTTTCTTGTCTGTCTCTTGCAGTAAACCACACACACACACACGCACGTACACACACATACGTGAACACACACATGTTCTCACGCTCACACGATTGACCACACCCATACACCGCTTATGATACGTCGCACACAAGGTGCATGTATATATTGAGAATAAACATTCATTCAACTGTACAAGGCGTTGCTTGGATTTATTCTTTGTCGTCGGGTGTCGTTGCTGATGTGCGTTTGAACTTTGTTGATTCTGGGGTTTGATTCTGCAGCTACATCTCAAAGTTTACAACTATTGGACGACCTCAATGTTTACAACTCTTGGACGCCCTCAGAGTTTATAACTTCGGACGTCTTTGACTGTGTGTATCAAGGTGTGAAGAAACGCAGATCTTAAAATGGAAGTTGCTGCCGAGAAGGACGACACAAGGTCGACATCATCGAAGGCAACATCAAGGGCCAGTACAACCGCCAGCACAAGGCTGCGGGAAGCGAGAATAAAGGAGGAGCTTGCAAGAAAAAGACAAGAACAATTGCTCAAAGAACAAGAACTTAGGAAAAAAGAATTCGAACTGAAAGAGGAAATGGATAAAATGAAAGCGGAAAACGAACTGGAAAACGCCAGGGCTGAAGCGGCGTTGTGGCAAGAGGCTGAAAATGAACAATATGTATTAGGAGGTAACAGTAATTTGCCTCTTTCAGGAATGCCTGAGCCTGACATTACTGACATAGATCACAGAACGCAGGCATGGTGCAACCAACAGGCACAAACTCCTGAAGGGGGCAAGGATAATGTAATGAATGTACATGCAAATGATTTTATCCCCAATACAGACAAGGTCGTGGCAGGTGCTCACAAGGAGCAGGCAGGCCATGATGGGGACAAGAAAGGTCCAGCAAATAAGGTGAGTGATCTAGGAATTGCAAATATGCTTGCTATGGCTATGAGTTTGCCCAAACCAGATATACAACCCTTTTCTGGCAATCCAGTCGATTACTGGAAATTCATGAATACGTTTGAGGTGAACATAGGGGATAAAGTGAATGATGATAGGATGCGCTTAAATTATCTCATACAGTTCTGCACAGGTAAGGCACGCGATGCCATAGAAAACTGCATCCTTCTGGAACCGAGTGCAGGATATGCGCGTGCAAAGTTAATTCTTCAAGATCAATTCGGTCGCAACTACATTGTCGCCCGCGCTCATGTTGAAAGAGTATTGAAACGGTCACATATACGGTCTAGTGACAGCCAAGCCTTGTGGGATCTGGCAAGGGACATGAGAAGGTGCCAGATCACAACATCTCAGTTAGGGTACACTGCTGACATGAGTACGACAGAAACCTTACTCAAGATACAGGAGCTCTTACCTGTACACCTACAGGGGCAGTGGGCATCGAAGGCTCACTCACTTATGGAACAGGCGGTCATTCCAAATTTCAGTCATATGACTGATTTTGTGGAACAGGCTGCGAAGGTGGCCAGCAATGTCTTTGGTAAGCACATTGGTAGGAGTCAGTCTGGTAAACAGCAGCCAGCAAAATCCTCAACCAAACCAAAAGGTGGTGCAGTTTTTAGCACTGCAAAGGAAGTCCAAACTGCTAAGTGCCCTTGCTGCAGTATGAATGGGCATGGACTAGGTAACTGCGATGACTTCAAAAGGAAATCATCAAATGAGAGGCACTCTCTTGTGAAACAAAAGAAGCTGTGCTTCAACTGCTTGAAACCGTCCCATGCAGCAAAGGAGTGTAAAAACAAGGGCGTTTGCAGAAAAGAAGGATGCGGGAAGAAGCATCACACCCTAATCCATCTGGACTTCCAGCCAAAGGAGGATAAGAATCCTAAACAAGGAGAGCTGCAACTTGGGGCCGGGAAATCGAATGAAGGTAGCTCCCATGCCGTCGGTGGCAGAAGGGCAGTCTCCTTAAGAGTAGTTCCTGTCAGAGTTGTTAATGGAGATAAGGATGTTACGACATGGGCACTCCTTGACAACGGGAGTGACGTATCGCTTTGTGAGCATGGTCTCATACATGAGCTTGGGGTGGTCGGTAGGAACACCTCCTTCAAGCTGACAACTGTGAACACTGCTTCATCTCAAAAGGGGATGGAGGTGTCCTTGTCCATCCAGAGCCTCAATGGCGATGTAGAGTTCGAAATACCTTCGCTATGGACCATCGATAGGTTACCAACTTCACGTCAGAGTATCCCAGTTCAAGAAGACGTGAACAAATGGCCACATCTTCGGGGAATAGAACTCCCAAATGTAGCTGAGAGCGACATAAGGTTACTTATTGGCTCTGATGTCCCTGAAGCATTCTGGGTAGAGGAAGAGCGAAGAGGTAGGAGGAAGGAGCCCTATGCAATTCGGTCTCCACTTGGATGGACAGTCATGGGACCAACAAGTTCCAGGTTCACATCCAGAAAAGGCTCGGTCAATAATGTGACCATTGACAGCCACCTACAGTTTCAGCTGGAAAGGTTCTGGCAGATGGATAAGATGCCAGGAGATGAAGCAGATCAACCTGCTGAGTCCACTGAGGATCGAAGGGCAAAACAGATGATGGAAGACTCTGTTACATTGACTGATGGGCACTATCAGTTGGGGCTGCCATGGCGACGCCAACCTCCCAATCTTCCAAACAACAAATGGCTGGCAGAGTCTCGTCTCAAGTCTCTAAAGAGAAGACTTCAGCGAGACGAGAATCTCCATATGAAGTACTCAAAGACAATGAAGGAGTATTTGTCTAAAGGCCATGCTCAGGAGGTGACAAAGAACTCTGAGCAAAATTTCCCCTTATGGTATCTGCCACACCATCCTGTGACACACCCTATGAAGCCCGAAAAGGTGAGGGTTGTGTTTGATTGCGCAGCAAAGTTTCAAGGAATCTCCTTGAATAACCAGTTGCTAAGTGGTCCTGACCTAACAAACAAGCTTATAGGTGTGCTTATGAGATTCCGCCAGGAGAAGATAGCACTAGTCGCTGACATTGAGGGCATGTTCCATCAGGTCAAGGTGACACCCTCTGATGTTGATGCTCTTAGATTTCTTTGGTGGCCAGATGGTGATTTATCCAAGGAACCAAAAGAATATCAAATGCTGGTGCATTTGTTTGGTGCCACGTCCTCTCCTAGCTGTGCAACATTTGCCCTTAGGAGGACAGTTGAGGACAACAAGGAAGCCTTCAATCCCGATGCTTGTCAGACAGTCAGAGACAACTTTTACGTTGATGACTGTCTCAAGTCTGTTTCTTCCAAAGAAGATGGAAGAAGATTGGTATCTCAGTTGAGAGAGTTATTGCAGCTTGGCGGCTTCAGGCTGACTAAATGGGTCAGCAACGACATGGACGTCTTGTCAGACTTGCCTCAATCTGAACGTGCTGCATCCATTGTAGATTTAGACTTAGATAAAGGCCACATGCCTACAGAGAGGACACTGGGAGTTCTGTGGGATATGGAGACCGATGCTTTCCAATTTAGGGTCTCGACCAAGGATGTACCTCACACAAGACGAGGTATCCTTTCTGCCACAAGTTCCCTTTATGACCCTCTTGGGTTTGTGGCCCCCTTCACTGTCAATGCCAAGATCCTTCTACAGGATCTGTGTGCAAGGGGACTTGGATGGGATGAGCAGGTTGGAGATGAACAATCCAAGGAATGGAACTCGTGGCAGGTTCAATTGTCAGATTTGTCTTCAGTGAAGATTGCTAGATGCTACAAGCTAGACATCTTCGAAAGTCCAGAGTACCACTTACATGTGTTCTCTGATGCCTCAGAGAGGGCATACGCAGCATGTGCCTACTTGCGTGTCACAGATGGCAGCAAGGTTCATGTCACATTTGTCATGGGTAAAACAAGATTAAGCCCAATCAAGAAAATGACAATTCCAAGGCTTGAGTTATCTGCTGCTGTCCTTGCAGTCAAACTTGCCAAGACCATTGAAAGAGAGATTGGGATCCCTCTGAACAGTTTCACCTTCTGGACTGATTCCACTGCTGTTCTTCGTTATATTTCAAACGAGAGCAGACGATTTCAAACCTTTGTTGCTAACAGGGTGGCCAAGATCCAAGAATGCACCAGCAGGGATCAGTGGAGGTATGTTGATACAAGGAATAACCCGGCTGATGATGGTTCCAGAGGAGTTCCAGCAACAATGCTGTCTCGATGGGTGGATGGCCCAGCCTTCTTGAAGAAAGGTGAATCTGAGTGGCCGAGGTGCCCCATTACTCATGAATCAAGGAAGAATTCACTTGATGACGAACTATCAGGAGAAGATCCTGAAGTCAAGAAGAATGTCTTCACAATTACTGCTGAGGACAAAGTCATTGAGCCACTGATTAACAAGTACTCCACATGGGACCGCCTGAAAAGGGCAGTTGCATGGATTTTGCGAGTCAAGGTTCATCTCTATTCCCGTGTCAAGAAAGATGACTCGCACTCATCGACTGGTGATTTGACAGTCCATGAGTTGAAGAAGGCTGAACGAGCACTCATTCAGCATGTACAACGGCAGGCCTTTCCATCTGCCTTTAATGGATCGTCGTCATCAAAGACTTCTCTCAGGAAGTTGAATCCCATTATCAAGGATGGGATGTTAAGAGTAGGAGGGAGACTTGACAGAGCTCCGATTGGAGACGAGGCCAAACACCCTCTCATCTTGCCGAATCATCACCATGTGACACGGTTGCTGATAGAGCACCACCACAAGCAAGTGGGTCATTCTGGTGCAGGGATGACATGGGCATCCCTTAGGTCCAAATATTGGGTCTTAAAGGGAGGCGCAGAAGTCCGAAGGATTCTGGGTCATTGCCTTCAGTGCAAGAGGAGGAATGTGTCTCGCGGAACCCAGTTTATGGCAGATCTACCGAAGGAAAGGGTAACACCAGGGACACCTGTATTCCATAATACAGGTGTAGACTTCTTTGGTCCCTTCTTCATCAAGCAAGGTAGATCCCAGGTGAAGAGGTATGGCTGTATCTTCACATGCATGGCTACAAGGGCTGTGCATCTTGAAGTAGCCAATTCACTTGAGACAGACACATTTATCAATGCTCTCAGGAGGTTTATTAATAGAAGAGGCCAGCCGGCAAAAATATGGAGTGACAACGGATCAAACTTCCGAGGTGCTCAACGCGAGCTAAAGGAAAACTTGGCCCAAGTCAACTCCAAGAAGGTAAACAGATACCTGGCCCAACGAGGAATTGACTGGGAATTTAACCCTCCAGGTGCCAGCCACATGGGTGGCATCTGGGAGCGAGTCATTCGATCCGTCAGAAGGATCTTAGGAATTCTTCTGAAGAATCAAATATTGACGGATGAGGGTTTTATCACTATGATGTCTGAAGTGGAGGCAATCTTGAATTCAAGACCTCTAACTCCTCTGACTTCAGATTCAAACGATCTGGAGCCCCTCACTCCCAACCATCTCCTGTTATACCACAGGAACATGACTGTGCCTCCAGGCATCTTCACAAAAGAAGACTGCCTTCTACGACGAAGATGGAGGCAGGTCCAGTACTTGGCGGACCAATTCTGGAGGAGATGGGTCAGGGAATACCTCCCCATTCTCCAACAACGCCAAAAATGGACAAAAGAAGAAATTAACTTCAAGACTGATGATCTGGTCCTCATGGTTGATGACAGTCTCCCACGAGGTCAGTGGCCACTTGGTCGGATATGTGACACCTACCCTGACAAACATGGACGCGTGCGACAAGTAGAGGTGCGCATCGGGCCTAATCAATACAAGAGGCCAATCTCAAAATTATGCTTGCTAGAAGCTGCGAAATAAATTACCATCATCTGAGCTGCAAACTTAAATGTCTCATTCAACCATCATTCAATATATCCTTTGTGTTTTTCCTATTCAAGAACTTGATATTTCGGCAATAATTTATGTTGATGTGGCGGCTCATTGGCAATAGTAAGCAATACTTCACAAGTCCTAAATCAATCACTTTATGTGCACGCAGAATTGTTGAAAAGGGGAGTTTAGTCAAGGAAGATTTATTCAATAGGAATCTTATTTCCTTCTTCAGAGTCAAGTTTATATGATAATTCAATAAGGAATTTTTTTGGTAGTTTATTAAGCTTGATCTTCATTAAATTAACTGCCGCATATATAAGAATATTCGAAATGAGTCTTTGGTATAGAGCCTCATTTGGGGCCGGGTATGTTGCGGCAGATTCCATTAAGTTATCAAATTTATGATGAAATGTAGATTGTTGGTTTATACTTCATGTAGCCAGCTATAAATTCTGTCGTAGTCAATGTTTTTATCTATAATTGAATGTTGCATTATATATTTTTTGCTTTATATAGTTATGCACCCCTCACCCTATCTATCTCTCTCTCTATCTCTCTCTGTATACTTCCTGTCCACTTATACTTTACTGTAATGTAATATAATGTTTATGGTTAGTATGTGCAGTGGTATACCTGCTTGACCAACCCAAGCGCACTAAGTCCATGAAAATCACTTTGGTCAATAGAGAGTCCTTTGTTTCTTGTCTTTGACCATCCACCTTGGGGGATAAGCTTGGGTGTGGAGTGGGGTATGTAAAAGAAAGCCTCAATTGAATAGAAGTCAAGATCAAAGACACACATGCTGTACTGGTGTGCCTGCTTTTAAGATCTCAACATTTTTAGGAAGATTTTCAAGTCTATGTCCTGAGGAAAGTTGTCAAAATCCCAGATAGCCAAAAGTTGGTAAGTTACAAAACTTGTATAACTTTGTAGAATGCATTATTGCTGTTGTGACCATATAAAGATTGTGTTGTTTAAGTATTCAAAGTTTATGTAATTTCTGTCTAAAATTCATGCCTGAAATTTGGCACGGTTAATAGCCTTCAAGATACTCTAACAGTACTGAACTACATGTATATGCATATTGTATTATACTGTCTGTACATAGCAAGCACAGTGAAGTGAGAGATACTGACAAATCTATGAACCTAATTTGAGTTATACAGATGTATTCCATGTTTATTGAAAGGTTAACTATAACCGAGTAATTTATATACTTATTCATTTATTATTTCTTTTCTACGCACATATTTGATGTATTGCACACGGGATTCAAATACAGTTTATAATTATTCTTTATCATATGCATTCATATTAAGTTTATACCTGAGTTAATATCATTATCATTATTTCATTCAAGATAATTAATCATATTTGAATTGTTCACTAAATATTTATATCTGTATATAGTATATATATCAACTGCAAACAAATTACAATTAATTACATTCAATAAGAGTTTGAGTCAAATTCGATCAATAATTGTGATAACTGTTCTAACAATATGAACGAAACCTAATAACGTTTTTATTTCCTCTGTTTATTCATGACCTCATAAAGTGCACAAAAATAACAGATTTCTGAGAAGGCTTACATTGTCAAAACTGTAAAGAGCTAAGATACATTCTATTGAGAATCCCTGACGATAGAAGCACAGTTAGTCTTAGTTTTAGACTTTATAATGTAGATTTATTTATATATCATTTTGCACTATGTATTTTATTGATGTACTATGTTTTCGTTGCACCCTAAGCTTCATGTCATGATGTTATTGTAAATATGTATATTTTCTTGTCTGTCTCTTGCAGTAAACCACACACACACACACGCACGTACACACACATACGTGAACACACACATGTTCTCACGCTCACACGATTGACCACACCCATACACCGCTTATGATACGTCGCACACAAGGTGCATGTATATATTGAGAATAAACATTCATTCAACTGTACAAGGCGTTGCTTGGATTTATTCTTTGTCGTCGGGTGTCGTTGCTGATGTGCGTTTGAACTTTGTTGATTCTGGGGTTTGATTCTGCAGCTACAGGCTCTCTTCCCTGTGCTAATACGAATATCCTACGGGCGTCGCGTTGACCGGAGTTCGCTTCTTTCAGGTTTTTTTTTTTTTTTTGGGGGGGGGGTTGTCAAAAATTCACAAATTCTGTCGATGCACGTTGTACGGCGGTGAAAGGGTCAAGGAGGGGGGGGGACAAACGAAGTCAAAGAAAAGATGATTCCTTTCAAAATGCACAAATCAAAAATGAAGAGCAGAGGCTTTTGTCGATAGTTGGCGGACACCATCGGAACCTCGATCTTGACTTTGGACAACGACATAATTATTTGCAATTTGCAATTCATCGTCCGGTGCAATTCTGCGGATGATCTGCTGTCCCAGTCCACCAACTTTTGACAAAAGCCGGGGCGGCGGAAGTTAAAAGTAGGGAGGCGGGGCAGAGGGAAGGGCGCCTTTTCTGTCGAAAAGGGCACTATCTTAAATATGGCCGTATGCAGACAATTATCGCTGGGGGGGGGGGGCAGCGTATGTAAACTTCTTGTAAAAAAACATAAAAAGCGATCGAGGGAGCAAAGTGACCAATTAAGCTTATCATTGAGGCGCTTTTTCATTTTGTCAAGTGAAATTGATGGATTTTGTGCATACTTTTGGCGAAGTTTGTGAAAATCTGCATTAAAAAAAATTCGGGGGGGGGGGCAAAAATACTTATCTACCCCACTCACATGATTATTTTCAAGTTTTAATTCATTAATGTTCACTTGCAGAAGGAGAACGGCAATAAATAAATAACTCGGGCGCCCAATGAGCACATTGTTTCAGGACAACTTATCTGATATGAAGAACAGGTACCTACGAGAAGGCAAAGGGGCACTCGTTAACACATAAAACATGTCTTCATGCTAAAAGGGGCATAGAACATGTTCGTGAGGGGGCATTTTTGAGTAAAAACAAATTGTATGACAAAGTGCACTTATTGGTAACACCTAAAAAGGGGCACATTGTGAGAGGGCATTTTTCTTGCGTAAAAAGGGGCACTTGTGCTTGAAAAAGTGGGGGATACTGTGCCCCCCCCCCCCAGGAACACCACCCCCGTCTCTCCATCGTGATTTTCATTGCGCATTTTGATGAGAATAGATGCGTTATAATGATATTTTACCCAGGGTAGCCACTTCATGCAGTTCCGAAAACTCACTGTGGGCCCTGCTTAGCATGATTATTACCTTGGGTTTAGGCACGGTGTAGAGAGTGTCTCCGTAGTTAATGCAAAAACTCTCTCGTCTAATGCTTTCTAGATTTACTGCAATTTTTTGGTAATAGCCTCCTTTCAACTAACCATATTCTCAACTTGGAAAATTGCAAAATGCAGCTGCGCGTATTGTAAATCTATCTAGCAAGCGCAGCCACACCACCCCCTATATTGAAAACTCTTCACTGGTTGCCCCTGAAGGAACGCATAGTCTTTAAAATCCTTCTTTTGATTTTTCGTACAGTCAATGGAACTTCCCCCAGTTACAATATGTCTTTGATGCATCATTACCAACCCTCAAGAAATTTACGATCCTCATCATCCCGGCTCATCATCTAATCTCTTACAAATTCCAGTTGCTAAGAAATCATGCAGGGAGGGCCTTTGCTTATGCAGGACCTAGCCTGTGGAATTCAACAGTTTGAAAACCCAGAATTCAGTGACCACCTTCAAGAGCATAAAATTTTTTTTTTTATTTTTTTTATAGACATTGACTTATTGTTCAGACATGTATTACATGTATATGTAAATAGTTTTTGTTGTTCTGCTCTGAAGCGCCTTGGGCATCTAATCAAGATGGAAAGTGCCGCTTATAAATCTTATGTATTATTATTAATAAATTCACTTAATTTGCTATACAATACAGGTACTAGTAATCAAGTGTTTTTATCTGTAATGTTGTCAATAACACTTGATTATTTCGGGAAGGTCAATATGTAAAAACAAAAATGTATAGACCTCTCTTCGATATGTCTCTCTGGCCCATATAGTTCACCAACAATGCATAATTAAGGAATCGCGAAGTAAGAAATGCTTGTTTGAAAATAATTAGACGGGGTGAAAGACGGAGGGGGAGTAAAGTGGGCGGGAGCTCTTGCCCCCCCCCAAAAAAAAAGAGTACTAAGTAAACTGAAGGAAAGAAAAGGAAAAGAGAGAAGGGTGAAATATGATATTATTTTCTGAATATTGTATCAAAATCTTTCACAAAATTGGATTTTTGTAATGAAAATGTTGGTATTTTTGCTCGCTCGCTTGCAACTTAGAATTTTTTTTTCGCAATACGCCATATCTAGCCTCCTCAACATTTTTGGCTCACTATGCCCCTCGGGGGCTATGACGATATGGATTACCCCAATAATTGGGCGGGGGCAACCATGTGCCCCCGGTGATCATTTTCATGAAATGAAGAGGAGAAGAAAACAAGTGCCGAAATGTGAGGTCTGTATGAATGCATGAGTTATATAACTCTTGTCTGTCTAAAGGGTTATTATCTCTGTCATTTGATCGAAAGAAAAATAAAGTATTCTAGGTTAATTGCGCCCCCCTCTCGCACCTTCCTCCATCAATCTCAAAGTAAAAATGTTGTCTGGAATAAAAAGAATATGATATTACAAGGAATATAATCTCACTCAACAAAAAATGCAAGGGATGGATTTGTAGTGATAATCACTAATCGGACCTGAAAACTAAATATTTCAAGTCTTTCTTTATTTTGTGAGCATGTATGTCACTGAACAGAATAATGAAAGCGCGAAGTGCGAGCTGAATTTCTTTGTTTATTTACCTGCAAAACGGGAACTTTTAATCACTCGAATAATTATGTAATCCCCAAGTCATGATCGAAATATGTATCTCTTTAAACAGAAAATTCAAGCGCAAAGAGCGAAGCCCCAGCGGAGTATTTATTTTGAAATAGTTATTTGAAATTTTGCTCTTTACATAATATTCTCCTCCCCTTATATTCTTTGCTTTCAATTTTTTTTCTCTTTTCATTGTCCTCTCTTTCCTTTTTTCTCATTCTTTGTCATCTTCTTATATTTGTCTACAATAAGAGGGAGGAAACCCATCTGTCTTATCATGCTAGGCCTATATTCTTTAATTAGAACCAAGATCGTATTAAAGACTTTCACATTATTCACGACCTTATTGATAAATTTAAAGAATCCATAAGTGTTTATATGACTAATTGTGCCTCATTCGAAGAAATTATATATATAATTTATATAAAAACGTGTTAAAATGATGCTTGCATTTACATGTTAACGTTTAACGAAGAGATGGGTTTTCACAATCATTAAGGACCATAAAATGCCGATCATCAACAAAATTAGCAGCCTATCAAAAGCAACAGTCAGCCTATTGAAAGCTTTATAATGACACATGTCATTGAAAATCATATTTGTGATCAAATAAACTTATGATTAAAACATCTATAATTCTCCCCGTAATTCTCGGTTTCGTTTCTACTGTCCTAAGACGCACTGTTTTCCTAGCTAGCTGTTGTCTTTGGATCCGGGGAATCCCACTGACCTTCGCATGGGGAAACCCCCTTTAAACCTTGTGCAATTGTTGACGGGGATGCCCCAAGTTCTCCGATGCACAATCATATTCGAACGTTTTTTGTTAATACATAAAACATACAATCTCAGAGCTTGTTCTTAATCAACATCTTTTACAAAACACTCCGATTTTTTCTATTTATTTAGATTTTAGTATATTCTTGATATTTACTATCATCTAATGCATGTATTATGATTCTTGATGATTCATAATAACATACCATGGAAATCCTTAAAGGGGAATCCAACCCAAATAAAAACTTGTTTTTATAAGAAAAATAAAAATCAGACAAGTTGATAGGTGAAAGTTTGAACAATATTGGACAAATAACAAGAAAGTTATGAATTTTTTTAATTTGTAAATATTGGTAATCACTATACCTATGGAGACTTCAAATTGGCCGCTTATGTGATGTCATAGTGATGTAAGGCAAGGACTACTCTCCCATGTACTTCAATACATATTATGGCTAAAATGTCATTTTCCCCAAAAGTTTTATTTCAAATTGTATTTTTCTTTCATGAGGACATTAAACAATATACTACCTGGGTTATATTTAGATTACTGCCCCAGGGGAATGGGTAATTAGGAGAAAACCACAAATCGCTGATAATAAAGTACATGGCCTACGGGAAAGTTGTCCTTGCCCCTTGTCATAATTTACTTACCCAGTTGCCAATTTGATATCTACATGGTATTAGTGATCTCAATTTTAAAGCAGCTATAACTTTCTTATTGCTTATCCGATTTCTTTTAAACTTTCACCATTCTGTTTAATTCATTTTTCTCCTTCCCAACACAACATTCTATGGCCAAGGTTGGATTCCCTTTAAAAAACATGAAGCCATATGTACTAAGGGGGGAAACAGGTGTGATGGGGGGGGGGGGGGTGCAATCATATTATCCCACACCTTTTGGGATCAAACCCACCACTCAAAAACCTGGAAAAAGCAGAACCATTTTGCTTCCCCCCTCCCAAATCCTCCTTTTTGCTCAATGCCCCCCCCCCATACACACACTTATACACTTTTCAGGAGCTGGTTGACACCCTTGGCTATTTAACAAGGCATATTGGCCCAGGAAAATGCAGCCTCCTCTGCAACATTCACATGTAGCACAGTACAGTGAGTAATGGGCGGCAGCTGGGTATTCCGATGCAAGGGGGGGATTCAGTTACTCTCAACTGAATTACAGTTATACAGAGTAACGCAACGTATATAAATTCATATATTTGTTGCTATTTATTCTTCTCTCTTCCTTATTTTTTTTTTTTTTGGGGGGGGGGCAGAAATTGTTCCATGGGGTAGGCTTTCTTTTAAATGTATTTTCTTTGATTGGCCACATTTCTATCCCAACATTAGCAAAAAGAAAAGAGAGAGAGGGAGGAAAAAGGAAAAATTGCCACTCTTAAAGGAAAAACATTTGCATCCTCATTTTCAAAAGGGGAAGGGGAAGTATTAAGACGGAGGGGGGCACTACATACCTATGTCACTCAGTGTACTACTTGTGTACAACTTAGTGCCACAGGTGTCGTCAGGGAGGCATGTGCCCCTTGCTCCCCCCCCACTTGCCTGTGCTGGGCTATGCAATGTGCTGCATGGACTGCATTACAATAATTAGTGGCATATCAAAGCATAATCTGTCGAGGAAGCTTATATAGCTGGCAATTACTTTAGGGACATCTACCCCCCCCCCAAAAAAAAATAGCATAAATTTCAAAATGCAATCCTCCTTTTCTAACTCTTTCCCACTATCCTCTTAACACAAAACACATCAGCACAAGCCCATGAAATATTTGTGAAATCCAAATCGGAATTTATTTCCAATCCAGCTCCAAAGGTAGTAATAATTATATGAAAATGCATATGCATGTATTTGAAATTAGAAACAATATTCACAATAGCATATGGCATGATTGATTATTATATAACAGAATAAAACAAGAGATTTGAAATACCCATAGAAATACTATGTAGAAGTCAATAAGAAAAGGCATGAAATTCTTTTTTTAAATGTCAAGGAAGCAAACAAAAATTAAACTAGAGAAAAATATAATCTTTGTAGGAAAATAAAGTGAGATAAATGGGGCATTCTTATACACTATTTTCCTTTCATTATCTGTGCCTTTTTCCCCCTTGAGGATTTCCCCTAATTTTCTAAGGATATATATACAACATATTTCAAAATATGGCATATAATGTGACCTTTTAAATGACACAAGCAGTGGAAAAGTAACATTATTTACACATTGCACATCACATTCATAGTTACAGCAAATAAAATTCTATTCTTACATGATTAAAAAATACCTTAACCAAGAAAGATCTTAAAGGGGAAGTTCCCTCTTAATAAAAGTTTGTGGAAAATAGCAGAAAAACTAATTAAGAATATTGGTGAAGGTGTGAGAAAAATCCATAAAAGATTGAGAAAGTTATTAGAATTTTTAGAATTTTATTTTTTGTGACCTCATATACTAGCAGCTAGCCTATATGTTATGTAATATAAAATGCATAAATTTCAATTTTTTAATGGTTAGTAATGACTCACTTCTTTGATTAATGACTCACAATTAATACAGGCATTAAAAAAAATGATTTAAATCCCATATAAAGCTTTGGTAATGGGTCAATAAAGTAATTCAAGAATCACTGAACTTTCTGATTAAAAAATAAATAGTTGGGGCTGGATCTTTTTTGAGCTGTAAATTCTGTGGGAATAATTGATATGAAATCCCTTTCTTGGTGTGTTTTTAGTTTCCTTATGAAAAAAGGACACTCTAAATACTTGTCTCACAAATTATTCTGCGATTGGACGTCAATATGGTACCTTCAGAGACCATATCCAGAAATTCTCGGCCTAATCTACAGGTGTTTGTATATCAAAAAAAACAAAGAAAAAATATACAGACATTTTCATATTAATCCTGCAACTGATCAACATAAGTTTGCCCATGTTTTTGCGCATGTTTTTATTTCATTTCATCATCACAGCATTTTTAGAGCATATACAATCATATAATCTACGAATGAGATGGAACAGTGACAGATGTTCTTGGAGGTATTTGCCAGAACCAAATAACAGTTACTCAATTTGCCTAATATTTTGCCTTCAAGTAATTTAGGTGTCAAATATGTCATCTCACATGAAGAGGAAACAAAATTTTGTAAATCTTAAGGCAAATTCGGAATACTATTTAATACTTACCCATCCATAATTTTAAAGGTGGAGAAAGGGTTTTGGGTGAGTTAACACTTATTACTGGTGGAGTGATGGGCTTAGAGGTCCTTGAGAGGTCTAAACGCAGACACATAGGGAGTATTTTCTAAATACTTGTGAATGATCAAACAAGTGAGCAAACAAATTGACCTTTTTCATGACAATGTTGTCAGTGTGTTATGTAGATCTATACATATCTGGCAGGAGATTCAAGTTGCTTGATCTTATTATTTCTACTTCTTATTTTCACCATCATCATTGTTTTTCGTATTGAATATATTTAATAGCAATTGCATGTATTTTTTTCTTACTTGATACTTCAATAATTCAGTCATCAATTCTGCTCACTAAATATGATTATATATTTAATGTACGTTTCAGTTTCTGGGTAGCCCCCCCCAAAAAAAAAAAAATTACATAAATAAACATGTTAACAAATGTTGAACAATCAATCTTCAATCTCATTGCCAAAGAGCAATTAATGAGAATATCCATGACAACACAAAATTTCCCAATAATACATAGAACAATACCCTTTACAAGTAACTTTTAAACAAAGTACTGAAAAAATGTGAATAAAGCACACCGGCAAAAGACACTAGTCACTAAGGACATGTTCAATGTTGATTTTCAAATTCAAACAGCAATCATGAATAAAAACTCAATTACAAAACAGAGCACAGACACTATTCAGTGTCGAAAATATAACGCTGATTATTTGTCGATCGCCCTTAAACTTCCCACTTTCGTTAGTGCAGCTTTAGTGCGCAGTCTGACCCACCACAAGGAAGGTAAATTTTGGCATCTGCTTGTGTAGGCTTCCACTGCAAGAGCAAATTTAAAGCCGTTTCAAAACTCAAATCGTGTTCAATGTCGCATTCTCGATGATGAAGGTCGTAAAATCTGAGCCAATCACGTTTAAAAACGCATCTTTTTCGATTTTTAGATTTTCCTCCGAATCATGATTTGAGACACATTTACTTTTATGACCAAAAAACGAAGGACATTAAACACACCCTTTGTTTCTCATTAAATTGCACTTCGTAATCACATTTTCTATCATGACTGCCATTTAAATTTGGAAACTGACATTGAATACACCCCAACTCAGCCACACTCGGCCTGACATGTATAATTCCACTTTTATCAATTACCCAGTAAATAACTTCCCCTATTTCAAATGAGAGGTGGAGGCAAAGAGAGAAAGAGAGAGAGTGCCAAGAGGAGAACAATACATTTCCATGCAATAGGAGATACTGATTTACAGAAATGTAAAGCCGATCAGGGGCCCGTAACACAAAAATTAGCAATGATTGTAGAACACTTTTCTACAATTGATTCCATTAACTACAATGTACAATCAATCTTAAATATCAAGCACACGATCAATCGCTAACCTTTGTGTTACGGGACCCAGATGAGACATGCATACAGGGCCTGCCTGAGCATGAATTCAAAAACTGTAAGAAAAAAGAACCCTCAAATAATTTTCCAGAACTTTCTTAAAGAAAATGACAAAGTCCCATGCATTTTTGCTTTAAATAGAAAGGATATTGTATAGTTTCGTCAACCTTAATGATTATGAAATTCCAACCCATGTTGATCCTGTACGCACGATGTACATTAACAATGCCATGGCTGTTTATATGTCTTAAATCTGATAAAATTCAAGTACAGACATTTATATTTATCCATTATTAAACAATTCAATAATTTAAATATGAAGTGGACTAAAACACACTACAACAAAACGATGAGCATCAACAATTTGAATAATCAATATCTGAATTGACTATAGATTTATGGGTATAAAGATTGAATGAAATTTAAGGAACATTATTATAGTGAATGAGTAGTACAGTGCAAGAGTCCTGGTCTAGTGGTTACGACTCTCGTCTTTCAATCCAAGGTACGTGGGTTTGATTCCCAACCATGGCATGTTTTCCTTCAGCAAGAAATTTACTCACATTGTGCTGCACTCAACCCAGGTGAGAGGTGAATTGGTACCTGGTATGAAGAATTTCCTTCATTGCTTCAGTGCATATGAGGCAGCACAGCCAAAGCTGGGATTATAATAGCAGCGCTTTGTATCCTCAGGCAAAAAGCACTTAATAAATCCAACTACTATTACTGTCATTATCATTACATATTGAATTCTCTTTACTTGATCTACCAGTTGCCTCATGTTCATACATGGAACAACATGCAAGATTTAGGATAAAAAGATATGTGTGGAATTGTGTAAAAAATTTGATATTTTTCCATGGGAATGCAGCACACTTGTCAATATCAGTGATAAGATTAGAAGCCTCCATGCCTACAACTTGGGTGTTAAAACACACAGTGCTTCTGTTATGTATTTATGTGTGTGCTGTTTTTTTTAGTAAAATGAGCAACATCAATGCCAAGAGAGAGAGAGTGAGACATTTGCAGTTTCTTTCACATTTTTGCCATTTCTGGAACAAATTTTCCCAAATAAATGGTGAATATATTCAAAAATTCGCAATTAAAAGTAAGATGTACTCAATCTCATTCCAGCTGATAAAGTAGTTGTGCCATGTCTCCCACTTTTGATCTCATGGTGTCTCATGTGTTCAATCATGAAACATATACATGCTAATGTTAAGAATAGGAACACGATACAGCTTGGTTCTTCAGACAAGCTCCTCCATCTTGCTTGAGGCGGTACAGAATCATGTGATGTAATATCAATTTGATAACGAGTGGAAAACACAACATAATCAAGCAACAGTCTATAGTACTTATTTCTATCTGAAATACTGTTTTACAGCATTGTTTACGTACAATGTTATCATCTCGTGGTGACTTCTCTAAGTCTTCATTGTGACCTCATTGAAAAACTCTCGATAGTTTCAAGCAAAGACCCATCATCTTCATGAACTTCTCAATTTTTTGAAGCCTGATCATTGATCTCCTAGGTGCTCCGGGCAACGAGAATATCAACTTCAGGGAAATATTCGGATATGTTGCAGCAGTACTGGTTTGTCTTTGGGCTGCAACACTAAATTCCTAGAATTCATTTCTCAGTAATATGAGACTCTGTATGCTGAACCATAGCTCATGTCAGGGAGAGATTATCCAGTTCACGGTGAGAAGTACACTCTCAGACAGCCGGCATTGGGTGTGGTAAACCTGCAAAGAACAAAAAAATAAAGAAGAAAAATAATTAGGATATGATATCAAGCTCCATTTACTGAAGAGAAATACATGGGTTATCCTGAAAGAAAATAAAATAAGGATGAAAATTATTATTCAGGAGGAAGACAGGAAGAATTGTGCCTGCTTAAATAATTTTGAGGGAAAATAATGAATGTTTGTTTGAAATCTAAAGGCCAAGTTTAACTCAATAATACGTTGAATTGAAAGAACATAAACAAATGAAACAAGCTTTAAATACTTCATCAAAACTGGATGTCAAAAAACCAAAGGTTCTGGCACATTAAAATTTGATACACATTCACAAAAACAGTGATAGGCAAAACAGTGGAAAAATAAATGAGCCAATAATTTCACATAATTATTACTTCTTTTGATTTAATTACAGGAGATGTCAAACCATTTTTGCTCTAATGATGTAGAAACATGGTTGTGCTGAGATTTGTATGGAACATGTACAATCATAAGTTTATACCTCCAACCTTAAAACCCAAGAAAGAGGGTGGGACAAGAGGGAAGACAGAGGCTGAAAATTAGACATTACAGAACTTCCTATACATTATTACAGACCGATTCTTCACAAATATATGAAGTAGCTCTCTGTTGTACGTCATAATTAGAAATGTCCCTGAACTCCTAAAGGACAGTTCGCAGGAATGTTATTGTAACTCACTGTGATAAAAAAAGGTTTATACATCATCAAATCTGCAAAATGTTTACAATTTGTTTAACAAAGATACATAAAGTTTAAAAATTTTATGACACCAGAGCTGGAAGAAGTGTGGTATCATTCAGATTTATAACAATCAATTTTACCGAAATAGAAAATTTCATTCAATTTGAATGTCTTACAGAGCTAGTTTACACAATCAACTTGACCACTCTTCAACAGAATGAAATAATCATTTTATCCTTACCTGTAACCTTTCTGCTCCAAGAACTTCTCTACGGCTGGTTTCAGTCTGGCCACACCCCCTTTACTGTGCCTGCCCCGCCCTGTCACCACCTCTAGGTACCTCTGTGGGGTGCCATGCCTTATTTGCTCTTCTCTCTCGAACAGAACCTCCTGGAGGGCCTCTAAGGCTTCCTCCACATGGAGATTGTGCAGATCTAGCTTGTTCGCACCCGTTTCATGTTTCCTAGGCAAGATGAAAAGGGGACTTCACATTAATCAGAATTGTCGAGTGGGCTGAATCACAAGGCTATTTACAAAGCTATGACCATCTCCATGAAAGATTGGAACATGTAGCATGAAGTGATTTGTCCATTTTCTCTGCTTCACCCCTCATAAAATTATCAATATTTGCACAGAAAAAAATACGATGGTTTACAGACAATTGATAACATCATAGCAATTCAATTATGACATCATGAGTCATGTTATAAATAATATGTCAATAAGTGTCACTTTTATCTCAAGAGTCTACACCAGCTTCAGCATCACTAATATACGGAAGAGAACGTAGTCCTGTATGTCTCCCGGGTGCTTCTTTAGGGGAAATTACAGACAAGAAAAGCATAACTTTAGACAAAATGATTACAGTAGTGCTAAAATTTTGAAAGGAATTTAATTGGTCTGCCATATTAATACTTCATGCATGGCTGGTACACATTCTTTGGTGCTAAATCAAATTCCCACTTATAGCTTGAGTCAAAATAAAAATTTTGTACATTCAAATTCCAGGCAATAGATGGCAGGTTCGAATCCCACTGGTTCCAATTTTTTCTGACTTATGATTTTCATTACAGATTGAGCATGTGATCATAAACACATAGGAGTGATGCTGAAAATTTGTTTACAAAATTAAATTCCTGTTGTCAACAAGCAACTTAATGCAGTTCATAGTCTTGGCAAAATTTGAGCAGGATTGTAAGAAAAGTAGTCCCCTTTAACCATCTGAGAACTTTGGGGGTATCTCATTTAGGATACGAACAGGTTGCCAGTCAGGTATGCATAAAATCATGATTAACTCATGAATACTGAAGTGTTGTTAAAAAACACCCCATCTATGCTTCAATGTTGTAATGGCAATCTTTACCTTTGTTTGAGCATCATTTCTGCAGCTCTTCTGTTGGCTTCCTTCAGTTTCATCGAGTGTAGACGTCCCTGAAAGAAAACAAACAAGCATAGAGAAATTGCCACTTGGATTCCAGTAGGGTAAGATAAAATACAACACAGATAATGTTAGTGTGTGACATCAATGTTGTACTTTACACAGGTGTTGTACCTTCTGTTTGGTGTCTAGGTATGATTAAGCCATTATTCAAAAAGAAAGGTTCCGCTGATGATCCAGACAATTATAGAGGCATCACTCTTCTGAGCTGTGTTGGTAAATTGTTTACAGCATGTATTAATGCCCGGCTTTTGCTTTACCTAGAGTGTGCTGGTATTTTAGGAAGTGAGCAGGCTGGTTTTAGAGATGGGCATAGTACCCTGGATCACATTTTTACTTTGCATGGTCTAATTGATTTGTATTTAAACCATGGGAAAAGAATTTACTGTGCTTTTGTTGACTATAAGAAGGCGTTTGACCTTGTAGATAGGTCCAGTCTTTGGTCAAAATTGATATCATCAGGGATTAATGGAAAAATCATTATGTATAAGAATGCAAAATCCTGTGTAAAACTCGGTAATAATTTGTCTGATTTTTTTTGTTTGTAACATTGGTGTACGCCAAGGAGAAAATTTATCCCCCCTTTTGTTTGCACTTTATCTTAATGATTTTGAACTTTTTGTTAGTAGACATTATAAAGGTATTGATATGTGCTCTTCTGCAATAAGAGAGTATTTAAGTGATGAGGATGTTGAGGTATTTTTGCGTCTGTATGTATTATCATATGCTGATGACACTGTAATATTTGCTGAGTCTGCTGAGGAGCTACAGTGTGCTTTATCAGCCGTTCATCAATACTGTGGTTTATGGAAGCTCACTGTAAACACCAGTAAAACCAAAGTTGTTATTTTTTCCAGAGGACGTGTCCGTCGGTTTCCTCAGTTTATGTTTGGTGAAAATTCCCTTGAGGTTGTTTATGATTACACTTATCTTGGGGTTATTTTTAATTATAACGGTTCTTTCAAGAAAGCAATGAAAAAAAAACAGATTAATCAAGCTCGTAGAGCTATGTTCCATTTGAAAAGCAAAGCCAGGAAACTATCCTTACCAACTGATGTTCACTGTGAACTGTTTGATGTACTTATTGCACCAATTTTATTGTATGGAAGTGAAGTTTGGGGTTTTGAAAATTTAGAATGTATTGAAATGTTTTATAAGAAATTTCTTAAGAGTCTTTTAGGTTTGAAGCGTGGAACAGCTAACTGCATGGCATTTGGTGAGCTCGGGAGGACAAGCCTGTCTTACAATATCGAGAAGCGTATGGTTAACTTTTGGCTTAGATTAAATGGAAATGTGCATGGGAGATTGAAACTGTCTTGTATATCTATAACCTTTTACGTCAATTGCATGATGAAGAAATCTTTAGTCCCAGGTGGATAGTTAAGGTGAAAGATATTCTCGACAAATGTGGTATGTCTAATATTTGGTCCGACCGAGCCATCTTCGTCAATGTAAATTGGGTTAAATCTGCTGTCAACCTTCGTTTAAATGATATTGGTCAGCAGAATTGGAGTTCGGAAGTAAATAGAAACCGCCTTTGCACTAACTATAGGATATTTAAAGAAAGTTACATTTTTGAGGATTATTTGATCAAACTTGATTATTCGGATCGGTTAGCATTATGTAGATTTAGATGTGGAAACCATAGACTACCTGTAAGCGAGGGACGATATCTTCCTGATCAAGAAGTAAAATTGTGCACCTTGTGTAAAATGAATGATCCAGGTGACGAGTTTCATTTTCTTTTTAAACGTCCGTTTTTTTAAAAAGATCGGAAAGCTCTGATTAATTCCTTTTATGCTCGTCGACCGAATGTTTTGAAAATGAAGCAGCTTTTTAATTCTAGAAACAAAAATGTATTAAAGAAATTATCACGATTCTGTCAAATCATAATGTCCAGATTTTGATGTCTTCACACTATTTCCTTTTACATTGTATACATATTTTGAAAGATACTACTGCCACTGTTTGCCATTAAGTACCTATTTAACTATTATTTAGTAATAGTATTTGATCATTAGTTAGTTAATTGAAGTTGTTTGCCTTATGAAGTTCATGATTTGTAAATAGTATATATATGCTTTCTGTGTTATCTTTATATCTTACTTGTTTGTTATTCTTCCATGCCCCCTGGCGGGGCCGTTCAAGAATAAAATTCATTGTCATTGTCATCATTGGCTGTCTCATTAAATTTGTATACCAATCATTTCATAAGCATCCCTGCTTCACAGAAAAATGTGAGAGAAAAAGGTAAAATGTCTACCAGATGGGTATATAGAATAAAAGGTATAATTCAAAAGAAAAAATTATAATGGTATGTGGTACATGGGAGCACAATTAAAAGGGGAAATTCAATAAAATAAATGCCCCTTTCCTTGTATGCATGATTTTTCTCCATTCTTAATTCAATTTGTGAACTGCTTGAATTGTGATCAATTGAACGATTTTAAAGTTTTTATATGAGGTAGAAATCACATAAAAATAATTTCAGAAAGTTCCCGCATGAAAAGGGGAGATGTACACATCTCACATCTTCATATGGAATTGCTCTTATCCCTTAGGTAAGATATAGTAACGAACCAGTCCGCTCTACGGTTTTTGCATTAAGCGCAGATGGCGCTTTTACGGGCAAAACACACAGCGTAAGGCAGTTCTCGCAGACTATAGATATCGGAGTATCGCGATGATTTTGTCACTTTGATGCTGGATTGCGGTCACCTGACCAACTCCCCGCTCCTCTCAAACTGGGCTGTATAACAAAGTTTTTACACTACTGTGGATGTAATTTTAGGTAATTGGTGTCAGTGTTAATTGTGATAACCTGTATGAGATTCTGAATGGTGAATTATAATTAAACTACGAAAATTGTTAATTAAATCACCATTTCCAAATTGTCATTAATAGAATCTGAATGGAATACTTCAGTATAAGCCATCTCATAGGAAATGAGAAAACCTCCTGACTACTTCTATTTGGATACCGGTAGGCAATACTTTTACCTCCCCTTGGCTTTTCTGTTTATTTTCTACAGACATACACCGCTACATGTCCATCATGAAAGTTATAGAACTACTGCTGGTAATCATTTTTCAATTCACAATAATCATGGTCACCATGAGACTTTACAATTTGTTTATGTGACAGAAGAGGCAGAGCCCGCTGAAATGGTAAGAGTCTATGGGCTCTAACTGTTCTCAGGACTTTGTTGAACGTTCAGACGAATCATGGTCTACAGAATGTTGATCTAAGACTGTAACAAACTTTGGGGAATTCTCTTAATAGGACAACATAGTGTTTCAATAAAGTTAGAAAGGCCATTAATCATCTTGAACCCTACAAGATAATAACTGGATGAATTGGTTGAACTTCAACTTCTCTTTTCTATGTTGTTTTGCAGCAGCATGGCTTACAAGTGCTGCTACTATTCTGGTCAGGAGAGAGCTGCAACTGGAGAGGCCAGGAGCTAAAGAAACTGACAAAACATGTGGCACAAGTACACAAAGAGTTTGTTGACCATGACTCCACTTCTAAGAAGCCCACCAGATCTATGAATTGGGCTCTCACTGTCAGTGGCACGATCTACCAAATTCTTGCGCTAGGGGCCACCAATCCCCAAGCTCAGAGAGACAATACCAGCGGGGAACTACATGTAGTTGCAGATCTCCAAGCAACTATGGAGGTACAGTAGCTCAGGCCGACCTATCTCACCTCAACAGACCAGTTCTTCCGGCACATCTTCACCTAAATCAAGATCTACTCGACAGAGTGGCCATCAAGCTGATGCGACTTGTCCGGCTGACCAGAAGTGCTTGAGCAATGTAGCCACCCTGGTGGAGGAATCAACCAATCAGAAAAAAGACAAGCTCTTTCACATCGCCAGAAGTCTCTGTCACACTGAACGTGTATGCAGGTCAACACACTATACAGAGCATACCATTCCAGCAGGTGTAAGGATTACCTACCATCACGAGCCCCTTCATTTTTGCTAGATGGTACTGTTGACACGCATATCACAATTGAAGTAAGCCGAAAGGAAATTGAGCAAAAGGATGACTGAATAGCCTTGAGATGAAGTTGGACTGATATGAAAACAAGCAAGATATTCACTCTCTCATATGAAAGTCACCTCATTTGTTATATGTTTTTTTAAATATATGTTTCATACTTTTATATTGCAAGTCAAGTTATAAAGTTGTTTTGTACAACATCACACAACCATCTCTCAGGCAAACTAATCAAGGAGGTGTCCTTTACATGCAAAAGTAACATTCAACTAATTTTGCTTTCTTTGCACAGAAAACATTCACTGTAATAGTAATATTCAGAGTTAATGTCCATAGAATGAACACATTCTTATACAGGTAATGATTCTGATGATGATGATGAATATGTTGCTATCAATAAGAGCTAATAGAAAGGAATTATGAAAGATATGGAAGAGATTGTTTGTTGTATGAATATAAGGAGTGTACATTGAGAGGACATAACTCTCAGTGTGATAAATACAGTGATGCATGATTCAATACATTTGATTGTTTTGTTAAACTATTTGGAATACCTTAATAATATGAGGATAAGACAAATGTGAGGGCACATTCCTTGAAGAGGGGGCGCTGTGTAGCAAACCAGTCCGCTGCGATTTTGATTATCTTGCCTTAAATGCTGATGGCACTTTTGGTATGTGAGAGCTCTTTTATGGATAAACATTGGAGTATCGTGGTGATCATCGAGGTGACAAGCTCAAGATTTCCCTGCTCCTCTCCAACAAGGTCATATGTACTAATATGGATGTAATTTCAGGTAATTGGTGTAGTGTTAATTGTGATAATCTGTAAGAGATGCTGAATGATCAATTATAATCAAACTATGACAATTGTAAATCAAATCATCTCCAAACTGTGTCATTAATGGAATCTCAATTGCCTACTATGTACAGTAAAGGCCACCACAATGAGAAATGTACAGCTCCAATAGAAATTAAATATTTTTCTATAAATCAACTCTTCACATACCCTCTCAAGTCTCAACCCAATATATTTTGGGAAAATAGAACACACCCGGGTCTCTACATTACAACATATAAAGATACAAGGAAACCACCCACATCAAGGATGGCTAGTTCATCATTGGATGAAGGTGATAGAGGCAAGGGACAGGCCAGCCTTCCAGCATCCAGAACCCGTTCTAAAACAACGGGTCATCACAATAATCGAGAGCATGAGGTATGAAACAACTACAAGGTTTAAAAGGCATATAGAAGGTGTAAGCTTTTAAAAGGAATGATAATAATATAATAGAACAGTTTTTGTATACCGGTAGCGCATTACACCTTACAAAGGTGTCAATGTGCATGAGGAAAAGAAGAAAAGATGAGGGAAAGCTGCTGGTAATGCTTTGATATTATTTTCAGTTAAATAAATGTTTTCAATGCAGATTTAAATTGCCCAATTGTATCAACTTGCCTTAAATTGTGTTGGATACTATTCCAGAGTTCCGGTGCTGCATGCGCAAATCCCTGTTCGCCATAAAACTTTGTCTTAACAACAGGGTACGTTATATAAATCCTTATGAAGTGATCTAAGATTTCGAACAGGTTCATATTTTACAAGTAACTCAGACAGATAAGATGGAGCCATTTGTCGAAAACACCGACATGAGAATAGTAAGATCTTGAACTTAATACATGGTTTAAAAGGGGATATAGCATCAATATGTATATGTTATAAGGTATGAAAAAGGTACAATGTATGAATAGATAAACGATATGAAAAATTAAAAGGTATAACTATAAGGTTTAACATATAAAGGTTTAAATGTACAAATACACACCTGATTGGAGTAATACACAGCCAGCTCTTTCTGTCCAGAGTGATACGCCTTGGCAGCTTTCTTGAAGCATTCGTCTCTCTGCTTGAAGTGCAAGGTGGCTTCTGCTCTGTAGTCTTCGTAAGCAGGCTTCTCTGTTGATTGGTAATGACCATCTGTCCTGTCAGACTGTCCCTTTCCCTGTAAGACAGATGAATGAAGAGGGTGTACAGGATGGCTTACAAAAAAGAGCTCAGAATGCTTCTTTTAATAACAAAAAACAAGTGGAGCGGGCTTCAATATAGCAGCAGTGCTGACTTTGAAAACGACAACAGAATAATTATTCACAAAAAAAACACCAATCATATGATAACAAAATGCTATGTTCATTGACCCTAAATGACATTTGACCTTGATCATGTGACCTTTAATAGACTTGTGCAAGATGATCACTGATACTTGATCACCCTATGTCCACATTTCATGAAGTCTATTCATAAAATTTCAAAGTTATGATGGCAATTAAAAAAAAAACAATCACTCCAATTTGGCCAAAGTACGTTAAACCTAAATGACATTTGACCTTCATCCTGTGACCTGAAACTTATTCAGGATGTTTACTGATCCTTGATTACTCTAATGTCCTAGTTTCATGAATTGTATCCATAAACTTTCAAATTATGATTGCAAATCAATACCCCAATATGGCCGAAGTTCCTAAATGACTTTTGACCTTGGTCATGTGACGTGAAACTCATGCAGGATGTTCAGTGATACTTGATTAACCTTATGTCCAAATTTCATGAACTAGGTCCCTATACTTTCTAAGTTATGATGACACTTCAAAAAATTAACCTCAGTTTAAGATTTCAATCTTGATGCCGGAATGGAAAAGCAGCGACTATAGTCCCGCTCTGCTTTGCAGGCAAGACAAAAATCAACTAGGAATCGATGTGAAGGATCGCGATCACTGTGAGTTAGATTCCCCTATTAATTCTAATCATGACAAAACTCAAATTCATCTCCAAACTTTCATGATTTCAAAAAGAGCAATGTCATTAGAGCCTACTTGAAGTTAGGCTGAAATAAATTGAGTGTGGTGGGCTTAAATGTTTCTGTAAGTTCTGGTAATGATCCCAAAATAACTTCTGAGAGAATCCAATTAAATGAGCACCCAAGTATGTTAATGTATGAATAAAATATGTAGCAAATTGTCCTGATATAAAGTGTGTAAGTGCCGAGAGATAAGCACCATAAGCATGACATTCCAGCCAATAATAGGTTCTTTTCCAAGCAATATTAATAAACTGCCCCACATGTGCTTATCTGCGTTGGCAATCTTCTGTGTGATCATTTTCCAGATTTCACTAATTCACAGAATTAGTTTATGTAGATATACCAGAGCATGGGGGTGTCTCACAAAGATTTAAGTACAACTTAGAGTCTCACTCAAATGACGACGCATACATGTACATGATGTGCAACCTCAATCTTATTGATCAATACACAGTAGTGCGCATCCTCTTTGCATGATCTGACCAATGCAGTCATGCCTTTTATACCGCAAGCAACTAGACATTTCAGTGCAACTCTAAGTCATACTTAAATCTTTCTGAAACAACCCCTGATTTATATTGACATGGTGAGAATAGACCTTTTATATGTATGTCTCATACCCCTTTCATAAACCCAATTATGCGGCTAATAGCAGCATAATTTGGTCGTAAAATTGGAGGAGGACAAGAGTTATCTGCATTATTTTGATGCTGCTATTATCCGCATAATAGCAGCATCGGGACAAGATTTTGAGTTTATGAACGCATTTCCAAATAATGCGGATAATTGCCATGGTGCGGTCACAAGGTCACCCTTTTCCAACACAACCGCATTGGAGGGGGCGTGTCCAGTTGTCATGACGATAATCCGCCTTTTTCAGGACGGGCGCTCGTAAAAATAATGCGGCTTATTTTCGGAGTTTGTGAACGCAATTTTTATTGAATTATCCGCATTACTCTTAGGCGGCTGATTGGAGGATAGGTTTATGAAAAGGGTAAAAGACTTTCTTATGAAATCATCGTTTCCTGGTAAATCTCTTCTTACCTTTCTCCTGGCAGGAGAGCTCTCTCTTCTCTTTTCCATCTCTTCCAGAGCTTCAGGACTGAACACATCTTTGACAGGATCAGTACACTCTCGGTAAACGGCATTCACTTCCCACTCTGTAGCCCGGAGGTCATAGCTTTAAAAAAAAGCAACACAGGTACTTACAGTAAATGACATGAAATGGAAACTTCCTGCTTCATTCTTTATGACATTCTTACATTTTTGTTATTTCAAAAAATCTATTAATCTATTGATGCATTTCTCCATTTATATATTGATTATTAATTTATTTAGTCATTAATTATTAATATATCTATTAATATATATCTATCTATTATGTATCTGTCTGTCTATCCATCCATCCATTCATCTGTCCATCCATCTATTTTATATTCTATATCTATCTATCTTTCTATCTATCTATCTATCTATCTATCTACCTACCTACCTACCTACCTATCTACATGTATCTATCTATCTATCCATCTCTCCATCCATCCATCTCTCCATCCATCCATCTTTCTATTGACTTCCTTATCATTACTTTATTCATTCATATATTCATCTTATTTTCATTTTGAGGAGAGCGAGGTATGCAGTGCCAAACATTTTATTTCATTGGCCAAGTGTTCTGGACTCTGGCTTTAAATCAATCAAGCTACTTCAATGAATTTCAATATATAAATTGAATTTATTAGAACGTCACTGGCAATTGCCAACATTTTGTTCAAAATAAGAAGTACAAAATAATACAAAACAAATATACAATTCAAGGAATATAAGCAAATTTATATATACAATATATACATGTATGGGTATGTATATAAATGTATGGTTTGCCAAATGATACCAGTCTTTCAACACTATTTATTTCATCTGTCTTACATGTACGTTACAACACTTAACCTTTCACCTTAAAATTTAAATACCAGTCTCTTACCTCCCTACATACACCAATGAAAGAAGCAAAGGAATTACGTTGGATGAAAGAAGTCAGAGAGTTTGCTTCCACAACGCGCAACGGACTCAAGAACACAGTAAAATAATATTGAAAATGCCCTTCAAATGAGAATGAATGGCTGGGATTTCTTCCTTGAAAATCGGTGAACTGGAACAGCCGTTTCGTCCTAAGTTTCAGAGCTGTCAAAAAAATTGCAAATGTTGTCTTCCGGAGTCCACGGCGAAACTGCTGTTTCAACAAAGACTTCTTGGTTGTTATGTCATGAAGGGCAATTCGACAATGCATTTTCTACGTTCTTGAATCCTTGTGCGTAGTGGAAGCGAAAACTCCCCATTGACCATGGACTAACATAACCAAGCCATGTTCCACACAACTCTACATTACCAATCCAAATCTCAGTAAGTAACTGATTCTACATAGTATTTTCCCTTTCTGAGAAACCTACTTGTTAGCAATGAATATTTCATCCAGGGCCTTTCTGTCCACATCTGGAAAGGCCTCAAACAGCTGATCCCGCTTTAATTTGGTCGCTATGGTGTTGGCTCTTACAGGACTAGGGCTGTTCCAAACCTAATATATAAAAAAAATAAAACAATATATAAAATGAAAAAAAAACAATATATACATGTATATATATATATATATATATATATATATATATATATATATATATATATATGTATATATATATATACATATATATTTATATAATATTGACTAGCCTTGAGGGGAACATCAAATATATTGCCAGCAAATGAATCATATTGGCCTGAGTCTTTAGACGAGGGCAATATGGGTCATTTAAGGGCAATATATTTGATGTTCCCCCAAAGAAGAGAGCTCTAGTCAATATTTTTATTATCATCCAAATCAGATATCTAGAGCAAAAATCATGATAATGGGGATATTTCTTTTAAAAATAGAGTTCTATTGTGGCATGTTAATATCGGTCTAGGCTCTGCACTTTACTTTACGTACTTGCAAGCGCTCGCGTTGTCTTTATTATGACGTATTTGTTGGTGCGCGGATCCTTATGAAGCGTATCTCTTTATACGCATCCTAAAAAGGCCCAGATGTGAGACCAGGGAAAATACAAAGGTATATTTTGTGTCGTCTCTACATGTAAAGTAAATACGCGCATTGAGACCGAGGAAAATACAAACAATATACCTACCCTTCCCGATATTCAGAAAAAGTAGGGCAATATGGTTTTGTAAATGACCAGCTCAGATGTCTGATATGGGTGATAAATATATATATATATATATATATATATATTTTTTTTTCCATTTATTTTCATTTTCCTTCTGCCTGTTAATATACTTTTGTCTTTTGTGTACACAGTTTACCTATTTTTCTTACTGGGGGAACATTTCAACCCACAGGCTTTGCTTTCTAATACCATGGTCAAATTTGTTCTACGGCGGCCGTACGGCAAGTCGAAAACAGTCGTTTTAACATTTTTGTACCAGCTAAACATAGGTGGTTTGAATAAAAATGAATAAAACGGCTGTTTTCGACTCGCCGTACGGCCGCCGTAGAGCAAATGTGACTAAGGTATTAGTTTCCCCCTTTTCCACATCTACTTTATTATACATGAATATATACAGTATAATGCATTTATCATTAACTGTATTTCTATGTATATTTTTAATGATTTGAAATGCATTTATATGATCTTATGTGTTGTGAATTTGAATATGTAAAATTTTTTATGATTTGGAAATAAAAACATTGAATTGAAATACACGAAAGAGTAGACAGGACAACACAATATTTTTTTATCGTTCACCCAAACAGATTGCCATCCTCACTATTTACGAATCATGAAGTATCGCCATATTTGCAAATCAGCCAGTGCCTTTACTATACAATGAGCATGAGCATGTAGGACAAAATCAAGGTAGTTTGGAATATCATTTCCTTTATTGTGTGATTGCCTGAAATATTTCAATCCATCTTAAAACCACAAATATCCTGTAATAATCATTACAAATGTCTGAATATTGAGTAATACAAATTTTAGTAAAATATATTATCACATTGCGTCAAGCAGTGATGCTTTGTGACACAGTTTCATACATGCAAGTAGATCATCTGTTTTTTTGTTCTCTTGCACAGGTTTGTTATAAACATTCAATGCACAATTTGCAGAGGGCCAAAAGAGGAAGTCCCTGTTTATATTTTCTCTATAATCCAAACATTTCTTCACTGAGTAAAAACCCAGATGCAGTTGATTGACCAGTATTTTGTTATGCTACTTCAAACACAATCTTCACGATGATGTGCTGAACCATGCAAAAAAAAAAAAACAAGATCAAATTATAAAAAATACCCTGAAAAACATGTGTCGAAAAAATATCTATAACACCTGTAGATATGATTGCTTCTTTGTTTTAAGTACTGTAAAAGTGGAAATATTCGCGGTGTGGAAATTTTCGCGCATTTCGTGGCAAGATCGGCGAGCGCAAATTTAAAAGCACGCGAATTTATGAGCATCTATTTTAATGCAAATTGCGTGTATCGTTTTGGCAAAGAGATTGCATAATTTGATTTAAAGAGGGCGGCATTTACGGTAGCAAGCTTGAGCTCCAAAATCATATGCATAGCGAGAATTCGTTTTAAAAGCAATGCGATCATTTTTTTTTTAACAGTCGCAGATCGGTAATTAAATTATGATTTTGGTTGAAATATAAATTGCTTTTGCTATTTGATTGGTGAGTGTTTAGATCTGTTAGGTTTTTTAGAAGACCTTGGGTCGATCGCCCAAGTTTGTTGATTGATCCCATGCACTTCAAATAGCTGTAGTCCCCCCGATTCTTACCCGGTGCTCGGCCGTCTATCCCAGGCCAGCAGCCTGGCAGTGCCGCCGTTTTGCCTTTCCCGATGTCCGCCCCGCAAAGAAAAGTTGCGCTAAATGTCACAAAGCTAATGATTAGATCCAAACAATGCGGAATTATGCGGCCCTAGAGCTAAAATTATGATCAGAAAATACAATTTTGTTGCTGAAATTTTAATTGAAACCATTCACAGATGGCAAGAAGGAAGTGACTTTGTGATAATGGAGTGTGCAGCGCGATTTTAAAAACCCGCGAATATGTTTGAAGCCGCCCGAGCGCGAAATATTAATCCCGCGAAAATAACAGCGTTTACAGTAATGACAATTAAAGCAATTCAGAGGTTCAGAAGGACAACATACTTACATAATGGTGCTATGAAAAAAACCCCAAAACAAACACCAGAAACAAAAACTCACCCCTTTCTTTTCTCTCTCCTGTTTCAACTCCTCTTCCGCCATGATCTGCGCCAACTCCGGCACCTCCATCCTCTGCACCGGCGGAGGGTACTTCCCCGGTTCCGCTCTTCCTACTGCTCCCATCTCACCAAGATTCCTCAACCCACCTCCTACCAACACCTGCTCCCCTCTCTTTGGGTCCTGACCCCCATTGACAATGGCTCCGTTCGGCTCCGGCTCCTTCTGCCGCCGCTTGTTCCGTTTTGGGGATCCCGGCGAGACGAACTTGGTGGGTTTCTTATCCCGGTGAGCTTTGGCCAGCTTCTTGAGATTCTCCTCCTGCTGCAGCCTCCGGGCGAGTTCTTCGTCTAGGAGGTGACGGCGGAAAGAAGACATTCTCATTAGCTTGTGCATAATGAAGCAACACATAGGACAAACGCACTACAAAACACTACGGAAAGACACTGATGATGTTCCCGATACAGATCCAGCAATTGTTGGGATGTTAATTTTCAATGTGATGGAACTTCTGTACATGTATCTACCGCAAACATATGGAAATACTCGACAAAAGACAACAACAAAGCTACATGTATGTAATGTAAGAGCTAGGAGCAGACCTCAAATAGAATAAATCACCCTAAAAATTCAATTTTTTGAAGTAAACAATCAAATTTGAGCAGTGGTGAAATTATACGATCAAAGTACACATGCACTGTTTGTACATGGTCAGAAAAAAAAAACAGAAGCGAGTTATGAAGTTTACTCTATAAACTCTATTCATACAGGACATGAGTCATGGTGATATATACACAAAACAAACACATCCATCAATTCAGGTAGACTTAAGGCTAAGAATTTCCTGTTTTCAATCCTGTCAGAGCCATGATTGGCTTCTGTTCAAGAACAGTTCAAACAAACTTTATTAGATTGACTTTTTAATTGTAGATGACTGATGACACTCAGCTGACTTCAATTCACTATCAAGTCACAAAGACTTCTTCAACAGTTAACATGTATGCACAAACTGGATGACAAAAGTTGGCTAATAGCACATGTATCCATAGTATACTGGACAGGTGATCAAACATCACTGAATGAACATGTACATTGTATGACAAATCTGGCCAAAATGACACACAAAAAAACAAGGACTCAAGCAACTTTGGATCATTAAAAAAGAAAAAAAGTTGGATTTGATAATACCAAACAAGTGTAACTGCTGAAAACTTGTAGTAAACTTTTCTGAGTAACACTTCAGATAAAACTCTTTCCCGAAAGTGAATACACACATTATTTCTTATTTAACTAATAAATAATTGTCATTCATAAGAGAGTAGACAGGTTTAAATAAAAACTCTAACATGAACACTTAAGAACGATTATGAACACCAGAAAATGAAATTGAAATAACTGAGTAGTAAAGGTATACCAATGTCAGGAAACAATTATATAATACCATAGTACAAACACAACAAACCCACCTTTTCTTTTTTTTACAATTCCAACCTAGATATTTACAAGTTGGACCTGTAATAGTTGTGACCAGGCACCACAAAACCAACAAAAAGTCGTGAAGAATGGAATTTTAGTTACATAGCCCTCTCAGCTTTATAATGATATAGAACTCATTAACAATGATTGATCCTAACCCACACAAGAATAAAGAGGAGAATGTTCACTACCATGGAACACTCCTTTTGAGAAAAGGGGGACTAAAAATTACGAGTCTAATGAAGAACACTTTCATTAAATTGTGTATTGTACACAAAAAGAAGATAGAAAATCAAAAGAATTTCAATACAAGGAATTATTGGATTGCCCCCAAAGTTCACAAACTAATTAAGTACATACTGTCCATTAGCTTGAATAAATGTCAATTTTAGAACTTATACTGTTTTAAATTTATAGGGGTTCAAGGAGAGCTGATTATTCAGGTTTTCGTGAAAACAAATCATGATTACAATTAACTCAAAATGTAAAAAATAGGTCTCATAAAAACACTGAAAAATTACGGTACATTTAAGGTTTGATTGGTCCATCCAAATTTTTATAGTAAATATGGAGAGTATACTCTTTCAGAAAACACGAAAATCTGACATATGAACATTCTGAGCTAAATATTCTCAATTGGCTCCAACTGAAAATCACAAAGTGCAACTTTTGTGGGTATTGTGGTGTTGGGTCACAATTGCTCTGTTGTAAACTCTCAATGTTAAATTTAAGGGTGAAAAAATAAAGAAATTAGAGTATAAAAGAGAGAGAGGTCTGGGTTTATGTACATGTAACTCTTATATTACCCCTGCCTACTATTCAATAGAGAGGGGAAAAAATAGTCAGATATTTAGATTGCCCCTCCCCCCCCCACACACATCTAAATTCCTGGTTCCACCTCCTGGTGGTCATCAAAAGATGAATTTGATCAGTTTGTATAGCATCCACAATGCATGTTCAGGCCTTTGAGCTTTCAATATCACATCTGCTTGCTACACATGCAAAATTTATAAAACTAGTTAAACCTATTAAAGTCACATTTCCCCTATGGCAGCCATACAGCGAGTAAAAAAACATCGTTTTAATAGTTCTTGTACTAAACACATATACATGTAGGTGCTTTGGATACAAATTACTAAAATGGCAATTTTCGACTCACTGTATGGGAAATGTAACTGAGGTATTGGTAACATACAAGCCTGCTAGAACTCAAATGTATGTGTCCAGTACAATATTCACAAAGTCTGTACAGCACATTTTCAAATTTGGGTCAGAAATTCCTCATGCATCAATTTTTTCAAAAGTTTGTCTGTTCAGTAGGAGAAGTGTTTGGCAAATAAAACGTTTGGTAATATAATTCCTGTACAACACCCTGCTGTTTCCCGTCTACCTCTCTTGCACTACTTAAAGAGGATCCATGACATTTGCTCCGGCAACAATTGCTCGTATGTAAAATTTGCACATCAAGCCAAACCTAAAACCTAACCTCCAAAACTATTAAAACCCTAATCCTAATCTTTTCATTGTTCTGAACCAAATAGTCAGTTACACTCCTAACCCTAACCCTATGCCTTCTGAGATACCTTCTGAACCATTCAAATGTGACTGAAATTTCAATATAAAAGGACTGTGGATACCACCCACTTTCAATGTAGCATTAAGCCAATAAAACTTACTACTTTTATGTCATCAAGCAAGGTTTAAAGTGAGGGTACACGCACAAATTGTTTTTGTTCTTGTTCAAAAGATGAAATGTGTCTCAATGCCTGAAGGGAGAAAGATCATCAGCTTACCTCTCTGTAACATTTCATCCACCTGTCTCTCTTGGTCTTGAAACCTTTGTTCCAGTCCACTGGACCAGGCCGTGTGGAGTTGCTTGGCTACCTGGTAACCGATCTTCACCTTCAGGTCATCAGGAGACAACATATCTAGAACGCAAGAAAAGAACATCATGGAGGATCGTTAGAGATGAGAAAGAGATAAGAGGAGGACAACGAAGATAATGATGGTAATAATGAACATGATGATAATGACAGAGATGAAGATGGTGACAATAATGATGATGATAGTGGTGGTGATCAACCATGATGATGATAATGACGTGGTAAAAGTTGTGTTAACGATAATGTTTTTATAATAGTGATACTGACAATGATAATAATAATAATGATGATGGTGGTAATGGTGATAATCATGATATTATCTATGAGGATGAAGATAATGACGATGATGATAATGATGATGATGGTAACAATAATGACGAACATGACGATGGTGAAGGTGATGACATTGCCAGCCTATGATGATACCAACTGCTTAGGTACTTACAGCACACGATGCACAATTCTCCAATGATTTCACCTTCACTCCAATTTCAAAAAGAGCATTTATCAAAATTTTACTTTTTGATCTGGCCTACAAGCTTATTTTGATCATGATTAATTTCTTACTGTATTGATCAACAAAGTTACTCATTAACCCCTGTTAAGTGAAAAACTGTCAAATACCCTATTAATGGACAAATTACAATCTTTGGAGATGAAAGACTCTTGAAAGAAGTAATAAATACATATAGCAAGATGACGGGAGTGACCAAGAGGAGGAAAAAAAAGAAACAGAGAGGGGGGGAGGGATGCATTACAATATTAAGAATTTTGAAAATTCCCCTCGAAGAAAAACACCTGCATGCACTATTTTTTAATAATCTAAACATTGTATTAATGCGGTAGATGTCTAGATTTATTTATAAATTTGTTAATAATGATTACATAATAAATGCAACAACCTTAATGCAGTACTCCAATAAATCCTATGTGTATACACATTCCACCTATTTGCAAGTTACATGTTTTTCCGACATTGAAATATTATGAGTAATTTTGTATCAACAGAACAATGACATAGAGGATTGAACTAATGTTGCACAAGCACTAACTTCCTACTTACCAGGATCGAGATGGAATCCTACTTGGCCAAAGAGTTCCTGGAGCTGAAGAGCAAATGCGGCATCCATCTGAAGCACCATACCCCCAAGATAGTCGTACACTCCTTCACCACTCTCTGCAAACTTGTCCATAGTATTGCCTTCATCGAGAAGACCATCCGCCTCGGGCTTGATGACATCGTAACCAGCTTTCCAGGGTATATCCGAGTCACTCATCTCATCTGCAGATGTCTGTTTCAAACTTTGAATGTCATTTAACAGGTTATCTACAGTATCACCTTCAGGTTGTTCAACTATGTGCTGCTGTTGCTGTGGACTAGAGTTTCCACTTGTATGATCGTTCGTCAGTGGATCTTGACTAAGGGACTCCTTTGAACCCTTCTTGGCATTGCTGGGGCTGGTTCTAGAACTTTCTTTCTCCTTGTTTCTCGATTCTTCAAGGTCATTTATATAGGTTGAACCGTCTTCATCTACTCTAGAACCAGAACTTTCTTTCTCCTCGTTTCTCGATTCTTGAAGGTCGTTTATATAGGTTGAACCTTCTTCATCTACTCTATGACTCTCAGGTTCAGACACAAGTGTTATCTCATCAACACAAGGCTTTGTCCCTTCAATCGTTGCACTTTCGGTTACAGGAAAGTCAGGTTTTGTCTGTGGAGCAACACAATCATCAGTCTGCAAGTCGGGTTTAATTGTGTCTTCTGTGACTTGCTTTGTGGTCACTGCCAAAGTTTCTGATGGTTGCTGCGATGGAACAGGAGGATCTGGTTTGGATAGGGAAAGACCGTGTGCTGCATTATCCGGACTGTGACAAGCAGCGGCCAAATGTAGCATTTGCCGATCCTCGATAAAAGACTCTAGCATTGGTAGTTCATCAGAAGTGGTGCTAGTAGTGATATGCATAGCACTCTTTGGTTTGATCAATTGACTTGTACCAGAGTAAAAATTGTTGAAATACTCAAATTCGTCACTGTCTGTTTCCTCTTCCTGTTTGTGTAGTTCACTGTCATTGTTACTTGTTCCATCTGCCCTTGTTTTGTCATTCGTTGTTGTTGTTTCAGCAGTGTCATTTGTGTTTGAGCCTGCATTACCCGGTCTACAGTGAGCAGTTTCTGGAATATATTCAGTGCTTGTTTTCAGGTTATTGCTGAAGATAATCTGGTTTGCTTGCTTTAATTCACTGGCAAACCTCTGGCTGTCACTAGCTAATTTGTTAAGAGCATCAATCCTGGAAGACGACACATCAGTTTTTGTTTCATTGTTCATTCTTTGAGATATTACAGGATTGCCGGAAGAGCTGGCTCTTACTTCAGTTCTTGCCCCTTCCATATTTGTTCCTATTCTGACATCTTGCTCTTGCAGAATCTTCACAGAATCATTGGTTACTTTATCCTTGTTTCCAGAAACTACACTGGCAGATTCTGAAAACGCTGTTGCATTTGTTGAAACATATCCTGGTGTGCCCCTGTCCTCTGGAGAGTTTGCTGCTGATTGGGCTAATGAATCAAGCAATATATTTGTTGCCATCTCAACATCTCCACTGCAAGTTTCCAATAGACTCTTCAGATCTTTAGTTGAGGAGGCAGGAAAGCAACCTTGCATCATCGATAGTTTCTCATCCTCAAGATCACAAGTCTCCTCAATGATTTCCTCAGTCATGCAGCTTTTGTTGAGTTTCAATGACACTGGAATGGGTGATGATCTATCTTGATTGTCCTTATCAGCTTCACTGCTACTACCTTTGTCTGAGCTGTTCAACAAACGTGCCACCGCTGTTCTGCATAGATATCCTTGAGGAAGGTCCTGAGACTCTATGGTCCCACTGATGATTCTCTGGAGAAATGCAAAGTCCTGGCCACTAGTTTCAGTACTAATGTCACACTGACTCACTTCCACATCCTTTGATTCTTCTTTACACACAGGGAATGTTGGCTTTGGAATGCTTCTTAAAGGATCAAACTTTGACCAGTCAGTGTTTTCAGAGACAGGAGGCGTAGTAGATGTTGGTGAGGTAAAGACTGCTGCAAGGCGCCTTGATGACTTACCACCACTCAACCTTCTCGATGTTCTTTTTAATGCTGGTGTAGAGGCACGGGGGCATTCATTTGATACTTCACCCTCTTTTGTTAGAGGAGATGTTACTTCAGGTTTAGTTCTTGGTGTACACTCAAATTTGTCCTCAGGCTCTTGAAGAGGAATGTGAGGTGAACCTGTTGAAGTGCCACAGTCACTTTCTTCCTCCTGACAGGAAGTGTGACACTCCCCATCTATTCTTTCATTGCCATCTATGGACTTTTGTGTTGTTTTGGAATCATGAGCTTCTGTCTGGTTTGTCACAACATTAACATTCAGTGGTTGTGTGTGCTCTGCAACGATTTCTTTGACAGAATTGTCACCCTCTGTCTTTAGATCATCACACTGTATAGGATCTCTTCTGGTGTTGATGTTCTTGTCATCACCAGCATGACTGTGAACAGGTATGTCCCCTTCAATGCTCCTGTCCATGGTGATGTCAACACTTATGTCAACCTTCCCTGTCACTGACATGTCCACAGATCTATTGACATTGCCTTGGATATTTTCTGCAAGTAACATCTCAAACATTTTCTTGTCACTGCCCAAAGCTGGATCCTCAGGCATAGATGAGGCACTAGCAGAGGAATTTCCTCTCTGGTCATCGCTACTGGAGAGCCGAGTGTTTTCTTTCATGCTTCCTGAGCTAGGTGGCTTTATCTCATCAATGGTCACTTCTAGCATGGGATCTTCCAACACTGTCTCAGGTTGAGCTTGGTTTTCAGTCACAAGTGATGCACTGAGAGTCTCAGGTTCATCATTTTGGAACACTTTACCATTCTTCTCTAAATCTTCAAACATCTCTTTCCCATTACTTGATGATGCCAATGTTGAACTCGCCAGACCAATATCATTCATCAATCTTTTCATGGGATCCTGTGACAAACTATCCTCACTCTCAAGAAATCTTATTGCTGCATCAGATGGCTTGTTATGTTGATTATGCTGCTGCCCCCTTTGATTAACATTTATATTTCTCCTTTTCTCCAATCCACGATTTGGTGATGGGGAATGGGATCCTCCACCAGTCCTCTTCCCTCTCTTAGGTGCTGATACCCATCCTTCATTATCACACTGGGGTCCATCATTTCTCATTCCTCCTCTATCTTTAGGTGAAGGTGAATGAGATGGGGAGTTTACCCTGTATGGACCGTTGTAAGGTGCACTATTTGGTCTACCCGAAGATCTCATACCGTCTGAGCCATCTGTTTGGTATCTGCTTCCATGGTGCTCGTTGTTGTACCTCCTGGGGGAGCCACTCTTAAGATTGTTCCTCTGATTCAGATCCTTCCTAGCATCTCTTCCTCCTCTTGCCCGGTTCCTGTGGTTCCCCTTATGATGCCCACCCACTGTTTCCCATCCTTCCTCTGTGGCACTGTCACCTCCTCTCGCATCATCCTGATGACTCACCTCTCGCTCTGGTTTGCTCACTTGGTCATTATGGTGTCCAGAACGAATGTTTCTCTGATTCAGATCCTTCCTGGCATCTCTTCCTCCTCTTGTCCGGTTCCTCTGATTCCCCTTATTATGTCCTCCCACGGTTTCCCATCCCTCCTCAGCAGCACTGGCACCTCCTCTGGCATCGTCCCGATGACTCACCTCTTGCTCTTGTTTTCTCACTTGGTTCTTCTGCTGTCCAGATTTCCTTGGAGACTGTCCATCTCCTTTGGGGATATCTGGACCCTCTCGGTCATAACTGTCAATATACTCTGGTGTTTTCTTCTTATCAGGACTGTTCAAGATGCTTTCTACGGTCACATTTGGATCATAGTTCTGTAGCATCCTTGCAATCGCTACCCGGGGGACACCATGAGAGTTCCGTCTGTTAAGGATCAAGTGAGAAATAAACAAGTAAAGAGTGAATGTAAAGTAATGTTGTAACCCGCAAGTAAAAACCCGAACCGTACCGTCCCGTATAATCCAATAATTTGCAAGCGGGACCCGCTGACCCGTCGGGTTTTAACCCGCAAGTCAATTTATCTTTGAAAAATGAAAAACATTATTTCTGCAATCCCCACACTATACAGGCTCAAATCAGGAAAATATATGTCTACTACTACCTAGCCTAGAGTGAATTTACTTACAATTTGCAAATTCGCCTTTTATTCCTGAGATAAAATGTTTTTTGGGTGACTTTGTACCACGAAATGGGTCCGCTCTGATCTCGAAATTGAAAGCATTACGCAATTAACGCCTCGGATCGGAGCTAGCGAGCCGCAGCTCAGCGCGCTAGCTAGCTAGCCCAGGCTGCCCAGCAAGGATCGGCAGACGGCAATGTTGTTTTTCAGTCCAGGTCGGTCGACAATGCGACTCACAACAATCATAATTACAATATTCAATTCCATGGGACCTCGTCTATAAAGTAATCAAAATTGCAATAAATACCTGGATAATGATACAGTCAAGTTTTTCTTCTCGTTTATCTCTATATTATTTCCTTCTGTTTTTGTATTTCATTCGATAATATGGCCGCTAAAACTCGATGTTCAGTTTCCCGTCGCCCGCGGTATGAAATTTGGCCCGCGTTTGAAAATCAATTTTCAAAATAAACTATTTGGATATCTAGATTCAAAACTGATTTAAAACATTAATATAAGCTTTTCAGTAAGACAATTACTTGTATATCTTGTAAATACCTGCAAATCTTTTCTTTATTTCTTTTTTTGTGAATGGAATGACGCTGCATGCTCAACCATACCTCGAGGGATGTTCGTCAGGCTCCACTCAACAACCGTAGAAGTGGTGGAGCCTGCACGAACATCGCTCGAGGTATGGTTGAGCCAGGGAAGTGCCTGGTTGAGCTACCTCAATAAATCCCAAAGTCTAGTAACCTCGCGTTGGTGAGTTATCATACGGCCTAGTACTCATCCAAAATAACTTATCTTATTTGCTAATTATTACTTAAAAATCATTTGTTTTATTTTTCCAGGGGATGAGTTAAATATCAGACAAAAAAATCATCAAAGCTCAATCTGTAACAAGGCCGACGGGAGACTCACCCACGTACGCATTGGCGCTTGTGCTAGCTAGTCTGAGCTCTGTCTCTCTGCCAGAGCTCTGGGGGACAATTCGCTCTGTAAAGGCCTCAATGATGGTGATTTTCTGATTCAGACAGAGTTTATATTTCGGGTATATTTTTCAAAACTGCCAATGAAGTTTGATGATTTCTTCATTGTCATGTATATTTAAGTTATTAATGAGTTCATTCTCACCAAATTTAGACTCCCCCATAGAGAAATACAATTTTCGTGGAGATCTGCGTTTTCAAAGAACTTCAGGAAAAGTAAGGGTATGTGGGCCTTTATTACATGGCCAAGTACTGGAATTAGATGGAGTAAAATTTAGATATTAAATTCATTTATATCAAGTTCAACTCACAGTCTCACCCACACAAACACACCCACATCCAAGATTCTAGGCATGAAAAAAAACATTTAAAAATCATACAATATTAAACAACAAGTCATAATTAATTTAATAAGTGAACAGGTATTCCTCAAAATACAAAAACGTAGCATTTGAAAAGAGCCCCTGAAATATTGCAAAAAAAAATGAAAATGGAGCCCCCCCAAAAAAATGATTAATTTTTCCCTGGCTTCAAGTTCCACAGAATAAAGTGCGTTAAAAGGTTACAAAAGGTCAAACTTTCATCTTCTGAAAAATAATGAATAATGAAATCGGTTCCTCATTATGAGCTGGAAAAAATGGGACGGGAAACTCAACATCGAGTTTCATTGGCCCATGCGGTTGCTTTTGACTGCGCTGCATGCACGCACTTGCACTGGCCTTTGAAAGAGAGCAACTCGATGTATTTATCATGTTGAACTGTCTCAGACTCAGTCCTGTTCACTATTCACAAGACAAAAATACGCCGGCATTTTTAAAAGGAAATATCTACGTCTCTAAAAGAATCTGCCACGTAAGAAGCACATGATCTTAACTCAATTTTCACTGTGAATGTTTTTATTATGCGTCGTTTATTCTCCCTTTTTTTTCGCATGACGGTCTGCGGGTTTGAGAATGAACTCGGCCCGGCCCGCAACCCGCGATCAGAGGCATACCGGCAGGTTAACCCGTACCGCAACGGGTGCGGGTTACAACATTAAAATGTAAAGCATCACATTTGTTGGATTACTACTATTCTGGTGGGTGTTCCATAAAGCTGTACATAAATTATTTATGAATTCACACAAGACTTTGTATGACTGCTTACCTGTTCTTGAGATTAATGAGATTTCCCAATGATCCAATTTTTTCTTCATGGACATGCATATTGGAGTAAATTTCCTTATACCATATTCAGTACTTTTTACATGGAATGAACTTTGCTATCAGATGCTTGTCAACAACCAGCATTTTAACGTACAAAGATCGTATTTCAGCAAATTCAACTGACAGGTACACTACATACAGTGCATATCAGAAAAAAGGCAACCAGGATTCCCACATCTTTTTTTTCTTCAAAGGCAAATTGATTATGATATTTCATTTACATCATCATGCAATTCAATTATTTCTCTACATTTTGATAACTACGATGTGGCGAACACTTCACACATTAATGAGCAAGACGAGTTTTGAATTTCAATGTCAAAATCAGGTTGCGCAGATAAATTGGACAATATTGGTTCATGATACAACAACTGCGCTTATTCGACAATTACATGTACTTGTAGCTCATGAGCACTTCTTTTGTATTCTTTAAGTTTCTCTCACTGATCCCTGAAATGAGAGTTGATTCAGATTACATGTACCGTGTATTTCTGCGCAAATTTTTTCTAAATTGAGAGTTTTGCGGTAGCACCATGACTTGAATATTAGTCCTGAAAAGGATTGTTGGTTATCTTTCTGATAGTAGCTCTGAAAAGAACTTTTATTTTCGATGTTTCGAGCACATAAGCTTTGCTCTTTGTCAGGAATCTCTCCATTCAGTCTTACCACCATGCAAACCGTCAAAGCTCGAATCGTTTCTGATAGGCCTCAATATTTATTGTTTTCAATCTGCCATGCAAGAATGATTTGCTAAGCTGTTGGCCTCAAATTAAAGATGAGATTCCACTCTTACCATCATAAGTATCAAATTCATAGTAAAAACATGTTTTATAATTGTGAAATTTATCTCTGAAAAGTGGTTTGCCTTTTTGTTGGATACACTGTACATGATATCACCTTATTTTAACATCCAAGAAAACTTCACCTGATTAATACACATTTCTATCAATAATAGATTGCTGTTAAACCATAGAGCTGTTACAGAAGGAGGACTGACTCTCTCGAACACTTTGCCCCATGCGCGGGACCGCTAATCCCCTCGCAGCAGGCTGGCCCATCACAGCCCTTTCACACTTACAGGCCGCCCGTAAATCAGCCCTAAATCAGATAGGGAAAGTTGGTCGAATGCAATTTAAAACGCCGTCATGCGGATTTACAGATCATAACCAACGAAATATCATAAAAGTTAGGTTTAGATCTATCTCTTAAAATGCGTCAATTCTAGTATTTTTCTGAAACGGTCTGGAGCTGAGGCCTGTACTGTGTGAATGAGCTGAGCGAGCGAGCTACAAATAGAGGAGTATGTGGGGCACCGGAAGATACTCGACGATGCATCAATCGAAGTAGAAATGTCCCCTTGATTCGTCATATTTTCAAGGCCTACATGACCAACAAATAATCTTACCATCGAAATCAACTTTGAAGTTTGCTTTCCCCCTCATTGTAATTTTTAAGACAGGAGCACACAGGAAAAGGCTTTATAAAGCAAGAAAGACAGACATACACAAATGACTAGTATCCAACTTTCTCCATACGTACCGTGGCTGGGTTGAATGAGATTGTAATGTATTTGGAATGTACGCAAAGGGATCATCTCAGAAGCTCAACCATACATAAAAGACGTAGATCAGGAATCCGTACGAAGAGATATGGATGTTGGAAGAACAGCAAGTCGTGTATCGAATTTGAAAAAAACAGAGCTCGAAGGGAAGTTATGTGGGAGAACGTCGTTTACGGCGGTGCCTCACAGGGACCTTCAAAAAATCTCTGACTTCAGATTTTACGAGCGGGCTTATCGCGTTATGTAAAGCGGGCTCTAAACTCTAACTAGCTCTATGGTTAAACTACTGTAAATCATGAATGCATGTAACTAAGGATACCCTCCCCATAAAGAAGAATTTGTTATCAAAGACTTTGCATCATACATGTAGATGTTATCAAAGCCAACTTTCACAGAAAATACATGTAGGCCTACAAAATGTATGGGGGAGAACCAGCATGTCAATTTTTTGTTTAAAGTCTTTTCACTTGCTAATTCTCTATAAATACTAACATCCTGTAAAAGGAAAAGAGCAGTCATGTAAATTTGCTCCTTTCAGCCTGCATTTCAATGATATTTATGGTTTGTTTGTTTTTTAAGATACATTACCATAGGAATTACCATGGCTCAACTTGCCCCATGCTGTTTGGCTCAACTTACCCCAGTCCGAACTTAGTGCGATAATTTTGTATCCACACATTTATTATGCATCCATCATATAAAAGACTATGACAAGAATGAAGATCCATACCTGGACTAATAATATTGTTATCATGTCTTTATTATATTTAAAGACGTGTGTGTTTATAAAGCACTTATCTATTTCACACTCTTTTTTACTTTTTTGGCTGAAATTCATATTTTTCCCTCTAAAAAACTACTTTTTGTTTCAAAGTTGGAAACAATGTGGTGGGGTTAGGGGTTATGCTATGGGTCATCAATACATGACACCATCACAATGTCTGACTCATTCATTATTGGCCTGGGGCTGGTGGCTCAACTTGCCCCTATGCTCAACTTACCCCGCCTTCCCCTACATGTATTAGAAGAGATGATTCTCATCTCACCATTCATAAATTATATTTACGTGTACATGTACATATTTGTACCCTAGATCCGACATGTATTGATACCATTGCACGATAACTCACTATCATTTCTAGCTCTGTCAATATACAATATTTTAAATCATAACATAGAATGAAGTATTTTTTTGGAAGGCTCTACAAGATTGCTACATGAAATACAAAGACATCTTTGCAGACAATAATCCTTGATACTCACTTGGTCAATTCTCCAGCCTTGTGTTTCCATGGTGTGTCCGGTTCTCTTATCACAACATGGTACTGGTGTTTCAGTGCCTATGTAAAGATACAACAGGTACGTATGAATCTCAATGCGGTCCCAGCAATAGAAATAGCTGACAAGCAACTTAGCCCTTATGATAGCCCAAACTGCTCCTACAATTACCTAAATTTAACGCTTTAGAGCAACTATTTATAAGAGAGTCGCCCCGAGAACTGCCACAAACAATATATGCAAGAATGTGTTCATATTCTACAATGTACATGTACACTGTACATCAGAATAAAACAAAGAATGAAATTTTTAATAAAGTTTTCAAATGAACCAATATCACAATTTACCTTCAAGGCCTACCATATACATGTACATGTAACTGCTTGTTACGCAAAAAGTTACCTTTGAAATGAAAGAAATAGCTCATAACAATCTGAAATCACCAAAGTGAGATAAAAAAAAATAGCCCCTAAAAATAACCATTATTCCCTACCCAGTGTGGTCTGCAATATGAATTGCAGCTCCAGTGTATATTACCATAGTTACAATTAAATAGTAATCCATAAACAATTTTAATGCGCAGCTGCATATTAACTACTTCTTGCAATAATGTGTGGAGCATCAAAACCTCTTACCCCCCCCCCTAAAAAGGATAAAATTATCATTCAATTTTACATGTTTGTTAAAACTACAATGAAGTAATGTCTACATGTGGGATTGATACCAATCATCAATAATTGTGAGTCCACTTTAACATTTCCTCTGGGATAACCTTCATAGCATTGTGCTACTGTAGTAGCCTCGATTGCCAAATACCGGTACTCAGTCTTCTACTTGTGATATAAAACAAATAACTTCTTGAATACATTTTGGTTACTACCCAAAACTACACATGTAAACAGAGTCTGATCATACATGTAGTTTACACATGTACATGTATATACTCCACCAAAATTCAGAATCTTGGTTTTTAAAGATTACTTTAATTGATTGTTACTTTCATACATTTCACAGATAACATTCTTCTTTTAATTATACTCTTTCATGACTATGAATGAATTATTTTTTTACAATTACATGTACTAAAGTATAAAGCACACAGGAAAAAGGAAATGACAGAGGTCACTAAAAAACAACAATGCACATATTGTATCTTATCCCTATTCACTATTCAGACAAAGTTGTACTGAGACTTGATAATGAAACATTACATACATTTATGTAAATTCTCCTCATTCATCTAGTCGTGATCAATACAAGAATTAAAAAAAAAACTGGAAATAAACTCACTGTTGTGATGTTTTATCAATTACATGTATCAATTGGCTTCTCTTGACAAATGACGATCCTGATGAAGGGGAGGCCCTTATAATGTTTGAGATTGTGCAGATACGGTGGCAATTCAAAAGATTCCAAGTCGTCATTCACCCAAAGAAGTCAATTGATAATTGGCAAAAATGTGCAATAGTGAATTTATTTCCATTTTCTTTTTTGTTTTTTTTATATCATATAAATATTAAAACTTATATACAGTATGTACATGTACAGCCTATAAAGCATCATACCTGTATATCTGAAAATTGAAAAAAAATGTATAGATATGCATTATACTTCACAGATTGTATCTTACAGGCCTGAAACCTTTACATAAGTACAAATTAAATCTTAAACTAAAGTCATGTCCACCCCAGAAATACATGTATGTTGATTTGAATCAATAGAGAAAAATACAAGCATAATGCTGAAAAATCACATCAAAATCGGATGTAAAATAAGAAAGTTATGACACTTAAGTTTTGCTTATTTTTCACAAAACAGTAATATATGTATGCATAACTTGGTGCTACATGTACATGTATGTAAATGAAGGAGTCGATAATATACCTCACTCACTGTTCCTTTCTTTTATTGTTTGAATTATACAATATTACAATTTTTACAGATTTGGCAGTAATGACCAAATTGACTGAACCACAAAATGTTTACATAATTGTATTGCACGAATTCAAGGAGGAATAGAACTTTGTTTCACATGATACTGAGGAGAAAATCGAAATATTTGATTTTTTCATGATAAAATACAAAATAAATAGTGAGCAGGTGATGTCATCAGTTCTCTTATTTGCATACTGACCAGGATGTGCATATCACTGTTTTGTGAAATAAAGCAAAATTTAAAAATGGCACAACTTTCTTATCTTACACCCGATATTGATGAAAATTTCAGTGTTGTGCTTGTTAGATTTTCCCTTTTTATTCAAATCAAATTTTTGTTAGGGAGGACTTGACCTTTAATTTGAATTTAAAAAAGTATATTCACCAAGGAGCACAAAGAGGTTGGAGGAGGTAGTGTTTGCTGAAAAAAGTATTAAAAAGCACATATTTGTGTGATTATACCTATTTCCCTGTAACGATTTGCACCACAATTGAAACCGTGATCTACATGTAACACTTGAAGTAATCATAGCAATCATGTCAGATCTTATCACATCTTAAGGTTGGTCTGGTAATAGTTTTGATTGTAGAAAGAATTTAAGCAAGCTAGAGAATTTTCCCAATCAGCTACAAAAGGCTGATAGCAACGGATAGCACAACAGAGTGAATGAGGTACCACTCACCATGACAACGTATGGCTTCATCTCCCAAGTGTGGATGTTGGTATTGTCTATGATGACTGGAGTGATTCCTTTCTCTAAGCAGTCTTGAGCTGTTTTATAAAAACAAATAATAATAATAAGCAGGGGACGTCATGAATGGAAAGCCTAAAACTCACTAAGAATGAGCCATTTTATCATAAGTAATTTCTGTTGACTGAAAACTGTACCTGCTGAACCCTGAATTACCGGTAATGTTGTTGCTTGAAAAGTGGAATGTGTGAAATTAAATCATGCAGGAAAACATGATTTTGAAAATGATAACCTATTAAGCACCAAGAGATATGTTTTGTGATAAGCACTATCAATTCATGATAATTACTGACCTGTTACAACCGGTAATGTGGCAGCGATGCCTAATGTTACAACAATGCATTACTTGATACATATTGAAATATATGTTTTGACTTCACAATCCGAAAGATGTAACTGAGCTTACTGTTAGCGCTCTGTTGGGCTAACAACGTTTCTGTGCGGCCGACACTGGTTATTAGCAAGGCAGTTATGCTGTATTGGTGGTACATGCGTTTTCATAATGGCCAGATTAATACATTGTAGGTTTAACTCAAGACTAAAAAAAAAAAAAAAAACTTTAGTCTGCAATTGAATGGGATATTATTGACTTTACTTTTTCAATGTTTATGACAAAGACATTGTTTTGAATAATTCATTGCAGTTACTGTATACTCCTATCCTTTTCTTCTTATTTCATAACAAAAATCATTTTGGACAACTTGTAACTGCAGCATTGCATAAATCTTTTTTTTTCATTTGAATGAGTTCACTAATGACATTCCAAAAAGCATGCTGTAACTTAACCTAGGTTTGTATTAAACATTGCCATGAAAATGATAATCCCTATGCACATGGGACGAGCTACACCTTATCCAGCAGGGAGGGGGGGTATGGAGTCCCTTTATAACAGAAAGATATTGGTACCAATCTGATGACCAAAATAGATCCAACCATATCAAGTCAACAGCCATGACAGGGGCAGATCCAGCTTTTACAATTAGGGAGGATATTTTCATTTGATTCCCTGTTCAGCTGCTAAAATCTGATTTTATGTGTGGTGCATTTTTTGAGGTTGTAATCCAGCGAAAGACTAATTTTCTGATCTTACATGAAGATAAATAAGCTTACTGTCACAATATCTACCTAGATAATGAATAAGATGCGCATCTAAATAAACAATATTCATATGTACACAAAGCCTCAGTTAAAAGTTTTAACATAGGCCTACAGACCTGGAGAATGACCTACATGTAATATTGAGTATTTACAGTGACTTTATTAAAGAAGATACATATCTCACCAATCAAATGATGTAAGTGCTACCTGAATTTTTTTTATATTCAGACCTAAAAAATAGAAATTCTAAGCAATTTTTGAAATTATGAAGAGGATAGGGACAAGTATCCGAGTAAATAATTGATACAAGTGTGAAGTGCAAGCTGAAATGTAAACTATCTTCATTAAATTCTAGAACATTGACATGTTCTGTTGTATCACTTTTAAAACCAGAATTCGCACACCATATTCAATAACTGTTTTTTTTTTAAATCTAAGTAGTTGAACTTTATGCAGTCTCTGACTCTGATATATATTTTCCATCATCCAAAGTAGATTTAACACACCTCTTTTCTGATTCCAGTCATGTGCCTCTCCAATAGCATTCCTGTCAAACAGGTACTTCCCATTCACCATGAAGAAATCGTCAGTACTCAGAATTACTCCATTCCCCTTCAAGCTCCTGAAAAAAAATGAAAATCATTCATTTCCAAAATTACAAATTATACATATAATTACTAAAACAGGCATACAACATTTTCACAATCTTGCATTATATTTTTCATAAAAATTAAAAAAGGATGCATGGTGAAAAAAACTTCAAATCCCCATTCTGCTTTTAAAAACGGGTCCCTATAAAATATAAACCTTATTCTACAAATCAAATAGGGAACCTACATGTTCATCACATAGTTACAAGGAAGGTACATTGTCTGAGTGGTCTAAAGCACCTGCTTTAATTTTACCCATGAAATTCCAGGATTTGATCTGCAGCACATTACCTAGATGTATATGAGCAAGACATTTTATCTGCATGAGTCTTTTGTTGTAAATTGAATATGAGAATGCTATATATTGGTGACAAAATGTGCAAGTGTTCAAAAATGATAAATAAAAAAATAGCTATTCATGATTCAAAGAATCTTGGGAAAGATTATTTGTCCATTCATCCTCTAAGTTATAGAATAGCCTTCCTGATGATATAAAAAAATGCTTAACTTCTGAAACTTTTGCAAAACACCTTAAAACATTTCTATTCAACTCTTATTTAATATAGAAATTTCTTGAAAAGCACCTTGAGTATACTACAGAGTGAAATTAGCACGATATATGTCTAGTATTACTACTATTATTATATATTAAGCTTACTTTGCAACAAAGCTTTTGCCACTTCCTGGACATCCCCTCATAAGACACAGCACCTTGCCTGGTGGCAGTGGTGGGATCGTCTTTGGACTTGGTGCAGGATATTCATTGCGCTTCAGGTTGGTATGCTGGATCACAGGCCACCTTGGTGGACCAGCTAATTCTTGTTCCACATTTGTTGAGGCCAAAGGCTCTTCTGGTGATTCAGGGAGTTCAGTAATTGTCACGTTGGAGCGTGGGACATGTGGTCTTAGGTGTAGGTGTGGTCCCTGGAACCCAAAGACCTTACCCATGTGATGAACATGTGGAGGGTATGCACCGGTTCTGGCGCCGGTCCTAGAAGGCACATGAGCAACAAATGCTCTTGTGTATCCCTGATTTGGCCACGGTTGGGATGATCGTGATTGAGGTGAACTGTCTTTGTGGTACGATCTGGGCAATAAGCCTGGTGTGATATTCTTCACGACAAAGTGTGTTGTACCGTAGCCAAATCCAGGCATGAAGTTGGCATCATAGGCAAAGGTCTTGGGTTTATTTTGTCCATGTATCTTTGCTGTAGGAGAAGCATTTACTGGTCTGTACTGTGGATACAACAGATTATTTTCGACCTGAACAGGACTATGTGGTTGGCCGTTTGGTCTTTGCTGGGAGCTGACTGATGGCACATTCATAGCACCTTGTCTGATTTCATTCACAGAGAATCTCTCATCAGCCTGTTTTAATGGTATTTCCACTGAGAAAGGATTATCTAACTGTTCTCTTTCTGGAGGGAAAGCACTATGTAACCTATCAGTAGTGTTGTTTGGTTTGGCTGACTGCTGCTGCTCCTTCTGCTGACTCTTTAACAAGTTGCTCCTTTCACTTCTTTCTCTGACCTGCTTACTATCTCTTTCTGGTTTAACTTCTGCAAAAGAGACTGAATCTTCCTGGAAGCTGATATGCTTATCAATGTCTTTCTCAGAGTCTTCACCAGACCCATCGTCTCTGTCACCTTGCTCATCGGTCAAATTATTCAAAAAGCTAACAGTCGCTTTCGGTCTAGCACTTGCCACTTCTTCATGTCTATTCTCTGATGTACTGAGTTGTGTGTGATTTATTGTATTGCTAAAGTTTGGATTGGTGCTCAGCTTAAGTTGTCTCTCCATATCACTGTTATTGAGACTCAAATTTTCTTGTGGTTTTTCAACTGATTCCATTGGGGCATTTGGAACCGTTAAAGGGGTCCAATTTGACATTGCATTCCCACTACAATCCTCAGATCCTGCTGCTTCATATCTTTTCTCTTTGCTTTCTGATTTGCTCTTGGTATTTTTGGCCATAAATGCTCCATCAGGTTGATCTTCATTATCAGAGTCATTAGGGGAACTGTTAACAGAGCTACCACTGCTACTGGACATTCCTCCAACAAGTCGATCATCCGTGGCACTATATACAGGAAGGCGTGAGTGCAGCGATTTAAATTGTACTTTAGATGATTTCATCGATGATTCCATCTCTTGCTTCTCTTCTTCCTTGACACCGACTTCTAACACCATCTCGGCAATCGCACTGAGGTTTCCAAGCTCCACCAGTTTGTTCCTGTCACCTGTGTCTCTGTAGGCCATCAGTCCAGCTGTGACCTTCTCAACTGACTCTTCTGAGAATGTATTCCTGTCAAGGTCTTTGGCCATAGATATGGCTAAGTCTAGGCCCTTGATGCTGCTCTGTATACCTGGCAAGCTAATGTCGTCCAGACCTACGCCATTCCTAGAGATCACAGGTTGTTTCTGATCTGTACGAGAACGTGCGATGGTTTTCTCTGATGCCACATGATGCGGCGGATACAAGCCATTCAGGAAGTCGTCTGGGTCCTCAGAATCATCACTTTCGTCACTTTCGCTGTAACTGACAAGGTCTCTGGGTGCCTTGGACATGCCATTCACATCAGATCCAGGAAGATCAGGTACATCACCAGCCAGCTTGAAAAGGGTCTCCAAGGCCAGATCAACTGAAAATATAAATGAAATGAAACATAGTAAAAAAAAATCAGATGGAATAGTCGCACCCAGAGGAAATTTCAAAATTTTCAAATTATACGCTGAAACCAAGAAATGCTTAGTGTTACAAAGATTTTGAGCATATATTCTGAATATTCTCACAGGATGTGATCACAAGATGTATTGATTTAAAAAAAAAATCACTCAAATATTAATCCTTTGTAAAATATTCAAATATATGAGATGTAGAACGGACGCTTTTACCTTTTAAAGTTGTGCTTCATTTAATAACAGACCGTATTATTAAAGGCGATATGCAAATGAGCAAGTTGATTATGTCACACACCCACAATTCCTTTGGTATGAAATTTCATTTTTTTCCTGGTATGATGATGAAGCTCTTTAATCATTAGAAATTCCCCATATTTATTCAGAAATTATAGATAGTTACATTTCAGGAGAAAGAAAAATAGAGAATGATGTGTTTTAGTTGCTGATTTGCATATACATGTACATGTAATTGTTTGTGCCTGTAATGTGTGATACTGTTTTGTAAAGTTACAACAAAACATCCAATTGTCTTAACTTTATTATTAAGGACAATAAAGACTGTCTAGATGGATGGGGAATATTATTTGTAGATCTTGAACTGCAAATTCATACATCTTACATTTCAATTTATTTTCAGATTATTTATACTTGTCATAGAAATTACATTCGTTTAATTTATGTCCAGGGACCCGATGGAACAACAGATTGGCTATTTAGCGCCAATTGGAAATGGTTTATCTCTACGATATTGAAGTTCTTTATTAAAAATTATCTTAAAAATTCAATTTTTAAAAAAGGTGTTACAAGTTTATTGACCCCAAGTGACCTCTGTTATTGGCAAGTATCCTGAAATAATATCCATCTGTTTGTCCATACTTCAAAACCGCAGTAAGTTTCATTGACTACGGTTTTATGTTTTCAGATTCATAATTTGGAAAATTCAAGATCTGGTCTTTTTTTTATGTTGATGCCACAATATTGTAAAACTTCATTAATCCTTAAAGACTGTTGAACTTAACCATGTGACCTGAAACTCATGCCAAATGATCAGTCTTACTGTATGTACTTGATTGTCTTTTTGTCCAAGTTTCATGAAATACATGAAAGTCCATATTACTTTCAGAGTTATGACATTTCAGAACATTTGCTGCTTCCCTTCAGTGAACGCTACATTTGACTGTAGTGTAAAATTCACCAAGCAAAACTATGGGAGTTAAAAATTTGAATTTTAAACATATTTTTTTATAGTAAAATGCAAAAGAACTTTATTAGTGTGTTTATCTCCATATTGGCGATTAGATGAAATAGTAACAATACTCATCATCGTTTTTTTTTTCACTAGTCGACTTATTAATTTCTTATTATACTTATTTTCAATCATTCTCTAGTTGTAAACATCCATCAGCTTCTGCATTTCATTATTATTTTATAGAAATATTGCCAAACATTGGGCTAGATCATTTTATGTGCAATTTGTTTTATAAGTTCATTTGTACGCAGTGCTCCATGTGGGGGGGGGGTGATATGCTTCCGAGCAACAGTTATTAATTATGCTTTTATCACCCCTGGCCAGAATGTAGCACTGCTCCATTCTGTATTGTTTCTTTTTACCATGTATAATGTCATCTATTCTTATATCATGATTTGGTCAAATAAATAATAATAATAATAACTAGAATTTAATTCGTCATGCGGACGAATTAGGTGGTCTGTCATGATTTTTCATTCAGAGTCGGCTAATGTATAAAATGAATAATTTAGATATGATTGATAATCTTGATTCTAGACATCCTAAGAATAAATTTTGACCATTGCTCAATGTGATTATTAATGTTTCCCATAGACTTTGCACGTAAGCAATTTTGAGAATTACAATTCCAATATTGCAAGTGAAAAACGGGCATGATCCCGGCATCTGATCAAAAAGTGGAGGGCACATTACCGAAAGCCCAGAATCTCAGCTATAACATATTAAAAGCTCCGGCAAAACTGACAAGAAGAAATGGAGATATGGCTCACGAAATAGAGGAATGTCGAATCTAGTTTTGAGAAAAAGTCATGTCCCATAGAGATTACACAGAAAATACATGTGATATGAAAAAAACAATTATAATCTGTTTTATCTTGCTAAATTTTAACTTTCATACCTTTTAATTATCATAAAGGATCATGTAAGAGGTGGCAAAAAGAAAAAAAAAGAAAAAAAAATCATCTTTTCTACCCCAGGAATCGAACCTCCGCCCTCGAGAAAGCAAGTCAAATGCGTTATCCATTGAGCCACGATATTCCCCATAGAGATTACACGTAAGCAATTTTGAGAATTACAATTCCAATTTTGCAAGTGAAATACGGGCATGATCCCAGCATCTGATCAAAAAATGAAGGGCACACTTCCGATAGCCCAGAATCTCAGCTACAACATGTTAAAAGCTCAAGGAAAGCTGACAAGAAAAAATGGAGATATGGCTCACGAAGTAGAGGAATGTCGAATCTAGTTTTGAGAAAAAATCATGTCCCATAGAGATTACACGCAAAATGAGGAAAAATGACATGCCTCTTTTCATCGCTGTTTTACGCAATGATGCGTTTCTCAAAACGAATATTCATGTTAACTGAGGAGAAAGAGTACATTATAAACTACAACATATTGAAATCTAGGCGAAAAATGATCTATATTCGAGAAGTTACAGCCAAATTTGCATAAATTTGATGACGTCATTTTTGAAAAAAATGAAATTTTTAGTTTGGGCGCCTATTTGATGACGTCACGATATAATTTAGGGACAATGGTGACATGAAATCAAATCTACAACTCATACTCTATCGATATATGAAAAAAAAATTGGGGGTCAACGGACTTTTTAAAGAGCTACAGTGAATTTACAATAGGCATGTTTTTGCCCATATATGGCCTATAGTGAGAGCTCGCGCGCACACGTGCTGCAAACTTTAATGGGTGTTAATTTCTATATTAATGGTTGTAGAAGGTTGATCAAGGTATCAAATTGCTCAGAATTTTATTAGCAATGCAATGATATTAAAAGAAATGGTTTTTCAGCGTTGTGTTAAGGTGTAACGCGCGGAAACGCGCGCGCATACGTGCGCGCGCGCAAATTTTTGAAATGCTTAAAATGACCTGAAACGTACCCAAAAAATTTTATAGGTCATTTGGACGATTTTTTTACCTTTGACGCGCGCGTACGCGCGTGTCATGACCTCTACATGACCTTTGATGACATTGACAGTTGACCCTTGACATGAAGTTAATGTCCTGTAAATATTATTAATTTTTGATAATTGATAATGAAGATATGATCAAATGAAGAATTTTACAAAATGGCGCGTAGATGACGTCATCATGACCATATGACCTTGAAAAGCTTATTTTTAGGTCTCTATGATAGATTCTATATATGACGAAAAAATCAGCAAAATTGATTCAGCCAATTTCGAGAAAAGTTGGCGACAAACATAGGTGCCAAGAATAAAGAAAGAAATAAAGAAATAAAGAAAGAAAATTCTGACGAAAACAATAGGTGATCTGTCATAGACAGACCACCTAATAATATGACATCATTAGTTTGCTAATTGGATATTCATGATGACATGCATAAAACCATATGTACAGTACTTGTAAATTTAATGCAAATCTTTATAAAATGACATAACTTTTCCTTGTCTGATTTTGATGGAATTTATAGTGTTCTGTTTGTCTGATTTTTCTTTCTCTGTTCAAATCATATTATTTCCAGCCTGAAGTACCACTTTAAATCTACATGTATGTACAGGTATATGTATAATCATGGACCTACAACAACTAGACATTCAACGAATCCCCTCCTTTGGGCCTAAGACCGTCACCACTTATCCTTTTAAAAACAGAGCGCTGGCAGCTGACGCCCATCAAGCCGGTCGTAAAACATGCCGTTATTGATGGACAGCGGAAATCAATTGTGCGCTGCTCCTTAACATTGGAATGTTGTTCATTCACTTTATCAAAAGCAACACACAGCAGCGAACGTTAGCGCTATGAAAATGATTGCAGAAACAAGAAAACAGGCGTGTATAAACATATTTTTTCAACTTCGCTAACAACCGCTCACGAAATGCATTGACATCACCATGCAGATCAGAATAGCTATATAGAAAAAAGCAGTACAAATTTGATGGACAAATGTGCGGAAAGACGTTAATAATGCATCTTTTTCGGACAGTCGCAGTTACCTTCGATCAGAAGTTGATTTTCATTTGGACGTAAAATTCCACAGGATTGGCAAAATTCAACAGGATTTTTTCTGATGATCAGACAACAATTGCACAATACTGACAGCATGAAATAATGTACAAAACCAGAAATAAATTGCACATTTTATTGTAGGTAATGTAGGGACTGTCCCTATTAGCAATTGGGGCTAAAACATGACCGTCTTTGGTCGAAAGAGGGCCAGTGATCGATCGGTGATCGTCATCCGCCGAAAGGAGCTTGCATAAACAATCGCTCCAGGCGGTCGTCGTAAAAACAGCGTAAAGAAAAAGTTAAGTGTATGGCAGCTATTTTAAGAGGTGGTGGCCATAAAATGCTCTCGTTGAATGTCCATTTGTTGTAGGTCCATGGTATAATGTACATGTAATACAGTACATGCACAATCTAGCAATTCATGTTGCAATTCAACTTTGTTTTTCATTACGAATTTCAAGTTTCATCCTTCTTTCTTGTATTGTGACTTTAAGAAGCTTTTATATTTTACATGAATCTAAAATTATCCCCTGAAAATGTACAAAGCCAACATACATGTAGGCCTATACTGTACATTTTCCTGCCTGCAATCAATTTTGAAAAAAAAATGTTGAAAATGTGAAATCAATATCACATGTCACATGAAATTATTCAGGTTACATTTGTTCTAGATATACATGTATGTATGACTAACAGATCATCATTTATTTCATTTACATGTACATGTATTTATGGAAATTTGTAATATTTGCTACAAAACCTTGTCTGAAGTGGCTGGGGATTTCCAAATACACACAAACCAACATGTCTCCAAACCGCCCACATCACATTTTATTGTATGCACCAAAATGGGGGAAAACCAGATCAACGCACGTTAATCAATACAACAGTTCTAGACATTGTGGTTGATTTGTTGAACTCTGCCACTTATTGCAAAGTGCTATCATGGGGAATCCCCCATACATAGTCATAGTGTATGATATTACAGATCGTATGAGTGTCATGTTGTGTTTAATATGTGAACGTCCTAATATGATGTATGTGTATCTGATCATAATAATACGTACATGTACATTATCATTTATCATGGTCTATAAAGCACTGCACTACGTATGTAGGTGTACTTTACCCACTGTATAAATAGGCTACACCAAAAATTGAAGAAATTGGGCACATCTAATATAATAAACATACATTTATGTAGTGTACATTCTACTGTCCAAAGGCTAAAAATTGTTTACATGTAGATGCTACAAAATGTAGATAAACTAAACCACAAAATGTCTAAATCCAAACTACATGTAGAAAGAACTTACAGAACCATACAGTACATCTAGTTTTAAAATATTGAAATGGTGCACGAGTATGACTGGTGTAGAAAGTTTTAGGCTAATATTTTTGGCAATATTTATGCTCTTGGTAATCCCCCGCCCCCTTATTTTTTAACCCGACAACACTGTTAGTTTTGTCATTATCTGAAAAACGACAAGAACATACATTTGTCAAAACATCGAGTTTGGGTGGTTGAAGTCTTAACTTCTTTCGTAATGATGTAGTGGCATCACATGGGTACATGTACATGTACATGTAGACTATGACATGCAAAAGTGCATCAAAATTTGAAAAGTATAATCTTACATAATGGTAAAATCAATCAAAGAGGTTGAAATTACATGCATTGCAAAATTATATGGGATACATATACATTGTATCATTCAATAATGTAGTGTAAAGAAACTATACTTTTTTTAAATGCTGTGTACAAAACCATTCATTTTGACATAACTGAATCAATAAAGACTGTCTCATCAGGCCATCCATAACTGAACTTGCATTCTTAGTTTTCAGAGCCACCATTATGAATGATTGATTCTATCTCTACTTTATGCATAGAATTTGTCAAATCAATATGTTTTGGTATCTAAAGATTTAAATGTGTCACATGTACCTGAACATGTACTATTTTGATGATGTTTGGAATTTTATTTTTAAAAAAATTTAAAAAAAAAATTGAATAATCATCATTTTATTTTAGGGTTTAGTTGGACTGTAAAGTAAGAAAATTAAAGATACTGGAGATAATTCACCTGTACTGCTATTGGAATGGTATGAAAATTTGTATTATTTTTTCATAAAATATAGGAATGGAAAATATATCACTACTGTGCAGTGAACTTGAAATTTGAAAAGTACAACCTAAAGTGAAACGGGCCATATTTCTTTCAAATCTTTATGAGATTTTGGCACTTACATACTCTTAAGGAACATTATCAACTTATTTTGGTGTGAAATAAAAAGTAATTCACATTAAATCTTAACTTGAAGGACAATTCCACCCCCAAAAAAGTTAATTTGTATTAAAGAGAAAAATCAAACAAGCATAACACTGAAAATTTCATTCAAATCGGGGGCCCGTGCAAAGAGTTACAACTGATCCAATATAAGCAATTGTATCTCTCTGGAAATCCATCTGTGTCCTAATATTTTTTTAAGGAAATTTGTAAAATGCCCTTTTAAAACAAAGGAGAACACACCAAATTGTCGAGAAATCGATGAATTAATACATCATGGGTCCGTTGCAGAAAGGACTGCGTTTAAATGCAAGTAAAAACAAGTGGAATGCCTCTGGCCGTCTCACCTGCATCACGCGGTTCAATATAGCAGCAGTGCTGACTTTGAATAATACTCTAACTCGCACAAGATGTTCAGTGATACATGGTTACTCTTATGTCCACTTTTTATGAACTAGACCAATAAACTTACAGAGATATGATGGTTATTCACCAAAAAACCCCAACATGGCCAAAGTTCATTGACCTTACATGACCTTTGACCATGATCATGTGACGTGAAACTCAAACAGGATATTCAGTGATACTTGATTACTCTTATGTACAAGTTTCATGAATCAGATCCATAAACTTTCAAAGTTATGATGGTAATTCAACAGATACACCCAATTCGGCCAAAGTTCATTGACCTTTGACCTTGGTCATGTGACCTGAAATGTGCACAGGATGTTCAGTGATACTTGATTACTCTAATGTCCAAGTTTAATGAACTAGCCCAATAAACTTCCAAAGTTATGATGGTAATTCAACAGATACCCCCGATTCGGCCAAAGTTCATTGACCCTAATGACCTTTGACCTTAATCATGAGACCTGAAACTTGCACAAAATTTTCAGTGATGCTTGATTACTATTATGTCCAAGTTTCATGAATCAGATCCATAAATTTTCAAAGTTATGATGGGAATTCAACAGATATCTCCAATTCGGCCAAAGTTCATTGACCCTAAATGACCTTTGACCTTGGTCATGTGACGTGAAACTCATGCAGGATGTTCAGTGATACTTGATTAACCTTATGTCCAAGTTTCATGAACTAGGTCCATATATTTTCTAAGTTATGATGACATTTCAAAAACTTAACCACAGGTTAAGATTTCGATGTTGATTCCTCCAACATGGTCTAAGTTCATTAACCCTAAATGACCTTTGACCTTGGTCATGTGACATGAAACTCTAATAGGATGTTCAGTAATACTTGATTAACCTTATGGCCAAGTTTCATGAACTAGGTCCATATACTTTCTAAGTTATGATGTCATTTCAAAAACTTAACCTCAGGTTAAGATTTGATGTTGACGCCGCCGCCGCCGCCGCCGTCGCCGCCGCCGTCGGAAAAGCGGCGCCTATAGTCTCACTTTGCTTCGCAGGTGAGACAAAAACCAATAGCAAGTCCCAAATGCACGCTGTTGATTGGTTGAAAATCAAGTTGTGCATGACTTTTAGAGTTGCAATAAATCGCAAACCTTTCTGCACAGGCTCCTGATCTAGAAATGTTTTGAACAAACATGCATTATGTATGTTGACTTTGCTGGCTTTCCACAGTTGGATTGATCGGATCAATCACAACTCTTTGTAAGACGGGCCCCAGATGTAAAGCAAGAAAGTTCTGACATTTTGAAGTTTTGCTTAATTTCATGCAACATTTATTTATACATGTAAGGTACTTGCATATCCTGATCAGTAGGCAAATGAGATGACTTCACCCACTCACTATTTGTTACTTTCTTATATAAAATATTTTAATTTCTAATTTTCTCCTCATTATCTTGTGAAACAAAGATGGTTTTGTTCCTCCCTGAACATGTAGAATTACCATTCTTCAATATTCTATGGTTCAGTCAAGTTGGTCCTTATGTCACATCGGTAAAATTTGAAATATTGTATAATTCAAACAATTAAAAACAAAAGAAATAGTGAGGGACATCATCACTCTCTCATTTGTATAACACTGAATTGTGCATACATGTTATAACTGTTTTTTGAAAAATAAGCAAAACTCCTGATTTTTGTTAAATTTTCAGTGTTGTCCTTGTTTGATTCTTCTCTATTTATTCAAATCGACATTTTCTGGTGTGGACTTGACCTTGAAAAAGTTAAGTGCACATACATGGCCAGCACCCCCTTCATCAGACCAAAAGCTTTGGTCTCTGTTATGTTGGTTGTTCTGCTGAACTCAGTTGGTTCTACTCACCAATACAGAGACCGATTTGTAGCTCGATTTGTACAGGGACTCAATGGCAATATGTTTATGTATTAAGCCTGGATCAACCAGGGAAGTGGGAGTTGTGTGACAGCCAAAGTCACTGTTTTTTCCCCTTTAGTTTAAGTTTATTTTTTTCCTGTTTTGGTGCATTTCAGGCAAAAACGGAATGATCTTTATTTTGGTACAGAACTTTTTATATATTTTTATGAAATAAAGACAAAAATCGATGAGCCCTGTTGGGGGATTTTGCATCGTTAACCTCCTGATAATGGTGGCTGCACGATAGCAAATAAAAATGTTTAAAAACACTCCTAGAAACAGACGGCTGCCAGCTGTCTACTCCTTCATATACTATCCATTTTTTTTTGTTCTTGCTGGACAAAATTTGAATTATGAAATATAAAAGAATAACAATAATATGGTGCCGGTGTTTGTGGGCACAATCGCTGCAAATGGTAAGCAGTTGCGCAATATTATTGGGCAAATACTCAGCTGGGCAATCAAAACACTGCATGATTTCAATTTTCTGGATTTAATGATCGCGATCTTACCAAACTGCTTTCCATGATAAAAAAAAGAAGAAAACAGAGATCTAGATCTATAAAACATAAAAACATAACTTTAATACTATAGATCTAGATCTCTTGGCAACTTTTTAAATATCTGGGCAAAACAGTGCATGTAATTGTAGGTCTACCCACACTAATGCAGGGTTAGGTAACATCACATTCAGTCACAGTACTCACAGTAAATCACAGACACAGTCAGTAGTCACAGACCACACTTACAAGATCAGGGCAGTAGAGGCGCACGGCCAATATTGGAGACTGTCTCCAATGTGGGAGATTATCTCCAATATCAGAGACTTTTGTAAAGAATTTGGGAATCCAATTTCAGAGACAGTCTCCAGTTTGGGAGACCAATTTCCTTTGTTCACATTTGCTGCAAAAGGATTACCTTGGCGGCAAATAAAAATGTGATAAGCAGATTCCTCATAAAAAATTACCCCTTTTCACCGTCTACTTTAAAAATTCACCGTCTACTTTTGTTTTGATAAGGATTTTTGTTGTCAATCACACACATAACAAATGGGCTTCTGACCTCAGTGAGACAAAATTTTGGGTGGAAAAAATCATGCTTTTGTTGGTGTTGTTTCTTTTGTTCTTGGCAAGACTTCCATATGTCCCCTCCACTAAAATTGGAGAGAGTCTCCCATATTATTGGCTGTGCGCCTCTACTGCAGGGAGGAGACAAATTAAACACAAAAAATAAAAAATGGTTCAATGTTATTATAATTACCATCATACTTATGGTCTTCCATTATCGCATGAACCAGTGCAGCATCCAGCTTGCCTTCAAACATCTCCTGCAATTGTTGAAGTTTTTGAGAAGGGGTCCCCTCCTTATCGACCTTCTTGCTACCTTTCCCTCCGGCTCTAGCCCCGGCGTTCTTCGCATGCTTCGGATGCTTGCTGGAGGCCCCACTCGAGCCGCCTTGTTTTCCATGTTTCTTTTTCCTTGGCATAGTATTTCTTCTCGATCCTATCAATAACAGCTCTTGGCATCAATACCTTACCACAACATATCAAACTTTTGAACAGTCTGTCATTATAGTTACATAAAATTATTATCTAATCAGACTTTGACTTGTTGGTTCCGGGCACGAGAATCCGCTTAAGCCTACGGTACCGTACGATTGTTGAAATGTGAATAGCTCCATCTCCTGTTCGTGAATAAGATATTGGTTGCGAAATTTATCATGCGAGGCTTTTGGGTGATATGAATGCAATGATTATGAAGGCTTACCGTAATTTATTTTTCCAGAAACTGACATGAAGTCCTGAAAATTTGCGTTTAAAGAATAAAGATTGTTCGTAGGAATTCATAAACAGAATAGGTATCTAACAAACAGTTTGTTCTAATTTTATAAAACCTTAAACATTCACAATTTTCTTGCACTGAGCCTATGTTTGTGAGAACGATACCCCCTCTGAATGAATAAAAAAAGACGGGTGAAAAGCAACATTTTAATCATCCAGAATAAAAAGCTACATTATTTCAAAGAGTTGGTGATATTCAGTACCTGATTTGGAAGGTTTTGAATGTCAGGTCCCACAGTAAAATCCACTATACATATCAGGGATTGCTATTCATAGGCAATAGGGCACACAACACTTGCATTGGTATATTTCGTCACATTTTTTTTAAAAATCTGTATGGTAGCTATACGAGCAGCAAATCCGAATGCTTTCATCACTCTAACCCCGGAGGGGCCACTTACATTGACGAGTGGATACCATGCGCGACCAAAAAAACACGTAAAAAGGATGTCTTTTTCACGATAGGGCACGTTACGTACGTAACGTGATAAGGGTGTCAAAAACACAAAAATAATGAAAAAATGGTATCTATTTCGCTAGCCTGACACGTGTTTAGGGTCGAATTTGCGGGGATGATAAAACACTGAAAATTAAAATGTTTTATATAGGATGTCCTTTTTGCCCCAACACTTCGTGTTTAGAGTCTGATTTGCGCGAGGTGTAGAAGGTGGGGTCGTACTAAACCAAATAAGGTAAAGCCGACGACCGAAGGGCCCGTAACAATAAAACATTCCTGTACTTGTTTAGGGGTTCATTTCAGAAATATTTGCCAAGAGTATCGTTTTGTTCCCAATACTTGTTAAGGGTAGGGTTTCACACGCCAAAACGTGTTAAGGGGTGCACCCGGGGGGGGGGGGGGTGCATTTTCAGAATATGGAAATTACGTGTTTAGGGTGCTTTTCGAGACCCCATGGTCGCGCATGGTATCCACTCGTGAATGGAAGTGCCCCCCCCGGGACTCTAACCCACCTATCCTACACACAGCCACATATACACTCACAAAATCATAATACCCCCCCCCCTCTCTCTCTCTTCCCTTCAATTCAATTCAATTCAAATAAAACATTCATTTTCTTCCATTTCAGTACATTTTTCATAACATAAATTCATACATAAATTCATAACATAAATTCATACATAAATCAATTCAGCTTCAGCTTTCTCTCTCACACATGACGCATTCTCTATCTCTGCAGTATATCACTCATAAACCATACATATTTAAAAGTAACTTGTAGGTCTCTCTTTATTATTTAAATGCAGTAAATGAATGTTGCTCCATACATACAACAAAGATATATTTTCCATAGTCATCCCTCTTTATTTCTTGAATGAAACAATCGCATTTTGGGGGGCATTTGGTGTCTAAAATCAATCCAAGGTAAAGGCGCACGATGAAATTTTGTAGTAAACGCACATTTTGTTTTAATTCATGTATTGTACATAGGGTATAGAAGGCACAGTCAAATACCATTTATCCTGCTTTCTTTAGAGGGGAATCCAACCCAAATAAAAACTTGTTTTTGTCAGGAAAAGAAATATCAGACAAGGTGATAGGTGAAAGTTTGAACAATATTGGACAAACAAAAAGAAAGTTATGAATTTTTAAAAGTTGTAAATATTGGTAATCACTATACCCATGGAGACTTCAAATTGGCCGTATGTGTGATGTCATAGTGATGTAAGGCAAGGACTACTCTTCCATGTACTCTAGTACATATTATGGCTAAAATGTAATTTTTCCCAAAAGTTTTATTTCAAATTATATTTTTCTTTCATGAGGACATAAAACAATATACTACCTGGGCTATATTTAGATTACTGCCCCAGGGGAATTGGTACTTGGGAGAAAACCACAAATCCCTGATAATAAAGTACATGGCCTATGGGGAAGTTGTCCTTGCCCCTTGTCATAATTTACCTACCCAGTTGCCAATTTGAAATCTACATGGTATTAGTGATTTCAATTTTAAAGCAGCTCTAACTTTCTTATTACTTGTCCGATTTCTTTCAAAATTTCACCATTCTGTTTAATTTATTTTTCTCCTTCCCAACACAACATTTTATGGCCAAGGCTGGATTCCCCTTTAACTTTTTTCTTCTTTTTCCTCCCCTTGTTTTTTTCAATACTTAAAAAATCACAGGGGGCGATTGCCCCCGGCACTTTGTATAGCACCGCCCTAGATGTGACACATACTCTTAATGGATATATTTCAACAAGAAATGTCTACATCAGATGATGATCTACAAAATGCATTATACACAACACAAAATGAGACAAAGGGATATACATTTTTGCAAGATGCATTATTTTGCAAAAATGTACGGTACTCTTTAAATTTTCACTTCATCTTTAAACCAACACGCGGAATTTCTTATTGCTCATAGGTATGAATATATGTATTTGAATATGTTTGAAATATTATATATTTCACCCTTGTTATTGCTAATTATTGGGATTATTCGGTTGAAACACAACATTCAGCAAGTCGGCTTTTGCCGAAAACTGCCTAGCTGTGTGCGCTATGAACGCCTATGATCCGGCTTAGCCGGGTAATATAGGAGCGCCTTGAGCACCTAACAAGGTAGATATGTGCATGCGCAATATAAATACCCTAAATTATTATTATTATTCTATAAACAAACCGTTTTGAATCCAATTGACTCGGTTTTCAAAACAAAAGATGGTTTAATCTCGGAAAGTCAGCAAACACTGTTCCCCGGCTATTGAATAATCATTTATCAATGGATGCCTCTTTCCCAGTCTGAGCCCGGCAAAAAAATGATTTGAGTTTTCTCCAGAAGAACCGAATGTAAAGAACTGTGTAAATCTGCTCGACGAAGGTGTAATCAAGGAACTCGAATAGGGTGAGGAGACTGGCTCCCATATGGACACCGATTATCCCTCCAAGATCACCTACAGGCATGACAAGGGAAAGAATGATAAAAGATGATAAAAATGTTTAGACAGTCGCGTAAAAGAAGCGATGTACAAAATTGAATATTGCGATGGATTTATTAGTCTGCACGCTATCTTCTGAAAAGGTTCCATGACAGTTAAGGCGCCTATTGCTCCCATGGAAAATCTGCACATTAAGCGAAACATAAAACAAAACCCTCAAAACATAAATAAACCTTATAATCCTATTCTTTACATTATTCTGAACCAAACACTATTACAGCTCTCATCATATGCCTTCTGAGATATTAAGACAGGAGCAATCGTCCCAGGAGCAAATGTCGTGTCTTTTGCATAGTGATGTTCGGAGGATCCACGAACAGAGAAAACGTATTGTCAAAATCAATGCGTGACAAAGAACAACCAAAAACTCTTTGTAACAACAGTTTAGTCCTAGAGTCGGGACAAACGACACATCTGCAATTTTTCGTCGGCTCCGAAACTTATGCTCAAACGGCTCTTTCGACAATTTTCGACAAAGACCTTTTAGCTGTTCTTGGTCATTTGAGGGGCATCTTCAATACATTATACTGTGTTCTTGAATCATACGTACGTCGCGGAGCGGAAACTCGCGATATTGTCTTATAACCGACGCGCTTGACCCATTAAAAAATAAAAATCAATCAATAATTAATCCAAATAATAATATTTCATTACTTAGTTGTCTTAAACATTGACGCACATAATTTGCTGATATCCATAGACATTCTCCATTATCATCAAATTCGTCGTAAACATATTTTTATTGTTTCTAAGTTCAACATTACCCCATAAATCGGCGAGACTGTAGGCAGCTACGCTCTTTGTATGATGTTCGTTCATGTCAGCAAAATATATTTCTAGTTCTGCTATATTTCTCCTGTTCAAAACATTGAAGATGATGGAGAAGAATGAAGAAGATGATGATGATAATGATGATGGTGATGATGATGATGGAGGAAGAAAATGATGAGAAGAAGAGGGACAAAGAGGAGAAAGAGGACAATCCGAGGTTATCAGATTATCAGAGAGTTAAAATTCCGCCTATCAGAGAAGATAGGGCAAAAGGTATAAAACAATTTGCGAGTGAAGCGAGAGATCGAAAATTGAAACACTTTTATGACAAAAATCAAATTTCGTGATACATTTTGACACTATTTCACTATTCACTTTTTCATTTCCTTTCCTTTTCTGTTATTTTCTTGGTCGTGATTTCGTTTTATTTTTCTTTTCTCCCCCCCCCCCCTTTCATCTTTACGCCACTACTTCACAATCGATTTGGGTTTTACTATATGAAATTAACAAATCAAATCAAAATCATATATTGAGTACTAATTCTAGGAGAAAAATACAAATCATGAATAACCAATCGCCTTTCTCCTCTCCTAATCTGGAACAAATCAGCGATAATTATATACCCCTCAGTTTACAAAGGGTGGAATTCTCAAAGGATAAAATACACCGTCACACTTATTCGGAATCAGCAGGAATCGAGCAGAACCAGCCGGAATGAAAAATTTTCGAGCCACATTCGGGAGGGAATTTCGAATTGATCTAAATTTGTAAAAAATGTCGTTCGATGACTTTCAATGCTCCTCAGTGCTGACTGACGTTGCAGCAACAGCTAGCCGTGCTTTTATGCGATTCGATTCTCCCATGATATGAATGCGATCAGAATGCCTCGAATGCTCTTAGAATGTCGTATAATATTTAGAATGAAGTCAGCAGTCAGAATACACTTCGAATGTCGTTCGATATTTCTCCACTTCGAATGCACTTCGAAAGTTTTGAACATGAGCAAAACATTCGGGCCGGTCACAAGAATGGACCCGAATGTCTGGAATGCACTCAGCATGCAGTCATAATTTTTAGAATGCGCTTCGAATATCCAGAAATGTACCAAGAATTTTCATTCCGACGGCATTCAAGCTCATTCCGCCTCTAGTGTGACGGGGTAACCACTTCTGGACACCTGGACTCGTCTGACTCCCTCAGGCTTTTATCGCGTGATGGGTTGTGCGTGTGTGTATACATGTATTTGTAATTGAGTTTTTCCTTCTCTCTTTCTTTCTTTCTCTCTCTCTTTCTTTCTTTCTTTCTCTCTTTCTTTCTTTCTTTCTTTTACAGACGTATCAATCAGACATGATTATTCACGTATAGTACCGATCATTAACGTCACAATCCGGAAGACGTGACCAGGGCTCGATCCTCGAACCTCTCCTTCAATCCGTCACTTAATATAGGCCTATATGAAGCTAGTAACAGGGGCACTCCGCAACGTCCATTCATTCCTGCTATTATCTCGTATAAACTTACATTACATCGTCCTCGGTCCAGTTGAATTGACCTTGCAGCTTTTGTGCTTCAACCTTCCCCGGTGTTTTCAGGTAGCTCATGGTCATCTGAAAATGCTCGATGTAGCACGCCCTCTGACAATGAGCAGCGGTTCCGTTGGGTGTCTCTTTAAGTAATTTGGGATCAACATTACAGTTGCAGACATAAAAAACATTATATCAAACATTAACATAGGTTACGTTTATTGGTTAATATCATATCCGGATCTCAAATTAAACGCTTTGATCCATCACGTCACAACATTCTAAATAAGAGCGCCCCAAGCTCCATCATCTGCCTTTTTGTTAACTGGCCGAACAAACCTGAGAAGTTGATCAAGCGTTATTTAAAAATACAAAGCCTTAGAGCTAAATGAATCATATATGGAAGATTCAGGTTTCAATATAAACTAAAGAAGATACAGTAGTTTTTCCATATAGTTAACGTCCGCATTTTCCTAAAATAAAAAGAATACAAAAATCGTTTTTGTTCTTCGTATAAGAAACCCACATACCAAATTCGAAGTTAGGTAGCACACACTCCACGTATTGCCTGATCGTGCACATAGGGGCAGGTCCTATATATGCAAAAAAATAAAATAAAGAATAAAACGAGAAGGATTATGGATCACAAATCAGATATAATCGTTATGATTTCACATATAATGAGGATATGTAAATAGTAATTGATCGATTAACAACAACGATTATGTGGAGGTATAGCCGACTGGTTTAAGGCACCTGAAACTCCGGAAAATCCGGAGTTCAATCCGCAGCATAGGTGCCCATGAGCAAGGCATTTAATCGACAATGCTCTTTCATCCTGCATTCTTAAAACTGCTACTACTACTGCTTCTACTACTACTACTACTATACTACTACTACTACTACTACTACTACTACTACTACTACTACTACTACTACTACTACTACTACTCCGCTACTACTACTACTACTACTACTACTACTACTATACTACTACTACTACTACTACTACTACTACTATTACTACTACTACTACTACCATGACTACTACTACTACTACTACTACCACCACGTACTACTATTACTTCTACTATACTACTACTTCTACTATACTACAGTTATTACTACTACTACTACTACTACTACCCTTTTGCATAAATTAACTAGCACATGACTTATATCTCAAGAGTTAACTATCGTGTTGTCTTTTGTAACTACATTCTTCTAAAGTTTCGTGAGATAATGACTAATTGACTTGTGAAATAATATTAGTTATTCAACATAAATATCGTTGTGTTTGTGGGGGGGGGGGGAACTCGTTTCACTTTCTCAGATGTTTATTTTTGTCAGGAACAGTGGAATGTAATCAACCTATAAGCTCCTCGAAATATTTGCCTTATTAAAGGACAAGTTCACCCTGAAGAAAAGTTCATTGTAAATATAACAGAAAATCTAATGAAATATATTTTTGAAGGTTTGAGGAAGATCTATTAAAGATTAAGAAATTTATTACAATTTTAAGTTTTAGATTTGTGATGTCATTACCGAGCAGCTGCCCCATTTAATTGTTATTTAATATGAAATGCATAAATTTCAGTTTTATTAATGGTTCGTGATGACTTATTTTTGTTTTCTGTTTAAGAACGGGTGTAAAATGGTTAGTGTATTAATATACTGAAGGTATAGTAATATTCCTTTTCAATTTTCTAAGAAAATGAAATTTCATTGATTTTCTTATAAAAGATATGCAGAAAATTGCGTCACAGATCTGATGATTAAAAACTTAATAACTCTTTCATTCTTTGATGGATTTGCCTTAAACATTCGACAATGTTTTGTATTACCTTTTCTGCTATTTTTACAATAAACTTTTTGTCAGGGTGAACTTCCCTTTAAGCCAGCGTCGGGCACGAATTCATTGATAATAGGGCCGATTTTGAAAAATTTCCCAGACGTTTTCAGGCGGTCACACTATACGGAACCGATTCCAGACCGATGAAATCTACCACGACATTTCAAACGAATACCATCGATCGGGTTGGAGTCAGGTGTGACTCTGGCTCTGTGCAGATATACCTTTCATATGAGGAAGTCTGCATCCACATACTTGACTGAGCTCCTTCGTATCGTATTCAGTGAGACACGCCCACTCAGAGTAAAAGGAATAATAGTCTAAGGGCGTGTCCCGGCAATCGGTGTCGAACGGGTGACCCAAGTTCCGCCTCTTCAGAGAGTTCCGAAAAGAGAGAGAGAAAGTCAGGGACGGGGTGGGGGAGGGGGAGAGAGAGAAAGAGGGAGGGAGAGAGACACATAGACAGAGAGGGAGGGGGTTTAAGATAGGAAGTGAGTCGGGAATTGAAAATGTTTATTTGAAATCATGCATATACATAAATGCTCTATCTGTTAAGAATAAAATGCAATAATCAACAAAACAGTTACAAATGGATCATGAAAATTACGACCGTAACAGTTTACAGTGCATAAAGAGTACAAACGAAAAATGATAAAATGAACCCCACTATTTCGAAGTTTACCTTTCTCTCAGCCATTTCGTATCGTATTTCTTTGTCACTCGTGAAGAAAGGTTTAAATTTTAAAGCAAAGAGAAGTATCTTATTTTGTAATTTGTGAAGATTAATTAAGCATTTCAAAGATAGAACAATGTATGAATAAGATAATGTCCTTGTAAACCAAACCATCTATCAAAATCCGCAAAGAAAATAATCTTTCTTTTTCTTATGATCGATTACATCAACCTTTTTTTTAACCACAGAGCAAAGCTGATTTCTAGCGGCAAACAATTAGTCGTTTTTGTTGGTGTGAATGTGACAAAATAGACAGTTTCCGATTTTACGACGAACGACGGGTTCAAGAACACATTAAATGTATTGAAAATACCCGTGAAATGACAATGAACAGCTGGAAGGTTTGAGTCGGGTCGTGTGGTCCAGTGGTTAGAGCATTGGACTCATAATCGCAAGGTTGTGAGTTCGGATCCCAACTATGCCATTGTCTCCACTTTGATAAAAAGGCCCGAGAGTGATATCTGTCGTCTATAACGTCAGCCACTATGACTGATTAACCTTGACGTAAAATGTTTCATAGGTAATTGGTTATACCAGCTTGGCATTTACCAGCAAAATGCTGTCCTGCCGAGCTCCTACAGGAGTTACCACAAACAGAAACAGGAGTCGAAAAACCGGAACAGCAGTTTCTCAGGGCTGACCAAAGAAAATTCAAATTTGTCCAGGATCAAGGATGATACTTCTGTTTTGATTTGCCAATGTAGACAAAGACTTCGTGGTTGGTCTTTGTTATGAAGGGTAATTTGACAATACATTTGCTATGTTGTTCAATCCGTCGTGGAATCGAAAACTCCCCTGTGTCGAGAAATAAGATATTTGCAAACTTGACAACGTAATGTTCAGTACTGTCATTTAGACTTTCGGGAGAGGATACACTACACCTGATTGTAGATGTTAGTCAACCCGGAATAACAGTATAGTATAATGGTATCAATATCATATCCTATTTTATCATATCATATTATATGAATTATGTTTAACAATTTAGAGAGGTGTCGAAATAACACCAGTTTTGCACAAACGGAAGAGTTTTTAACACTGTCTGGTCATTTTTACCCAAACTAAACTGGTCTTGTTTCAACACTTCTTTTGATCATGCAAGCCGAGATACCAGGTCGGGTTCTTGTTTCATTACGGGGGCATTGCGCTGCGGATGTATCGTTCTCCCTCCAACGCATATTAAGACGCTGATGGCCTTGCAATAATCTATATGATTGAAAAAATAATATGCTACCCACCGTTTGCTTCTGAATGGCGATGGTTGTTCTAAAACCTGGACTAATTGCAACCCCGACATCACTCACAATGGGTACATCACCTCGGCGATGTACAAGGAGCTTTATGGAAATTAGAAACATTACATAATTAAAGTCTCGCCTAAACTATGCAATATGATCTTTTGAACCCCAAGATGACCTTTGGCCTTGTCTGCCTAAAAATTGATTGTCATTTACTGACTCAAGTGAAAACTTTTAAGTATCTAGGTGTCTTTGTGGATGAAAACATGAAGTGGGACGATCACGTAAATTATTTATGTAAAAAAAATGGGGAGAATGATTATTTATATTGCACGGCTAAAGAATTGTGTAAATTTGTCAGAATTAAAGTTAATATATAACTCAATAATTTCACCTCATTTTGATTATGGTGACATTATCTATCAATCTGCTAACAAATCTCTTCTTGACCAACTTCAAAAAATTCAAAAAATTCAAAATAGAGCTGGAAGAATAATTTTGAAAATTGACCCCTATTCACACACTTCAACCTCTCAAATTCATTCTATTCTAGGTTGGGACACTATTCAAAAGAGACAGTATACTCACTTGATATTATTCATGTATAAGATTAGTAACAACATGTCCACTGAATATATGAAAAGTATGTTTCGTACAAAAGCTACTCCTTACCCTCTTAGAAATGAAAATAACATATGTTTACCCAGACCTAGAACCAATAGTTGTAAAAGATATTTCTGTTACCGAGCTGCCTCTGAATTCAACAGAATCCCTTTGTACGTGCGTAATGTCACCACTTTTAATTCTTTTAAAAATAAATTTTTGAAATATATCTGTGCTAAATGAAATTAAATCACTGATTTGTACCGGGGGAGGGGGTGGGGGTAAGTGTAGGTTATATATTATTTTTTTCTTTTTTTTTTAATGAGTCCACTTTTATGTCTGAATTAAGGTCAACTTCCTTTTCATTATGGTAATCATAGCCTTATTGCAAGTAAACTGGCTCCATGGAAGACCAGCAGCAATGCATTATTGCAGCTGAAAATGGATTACCAGCCGTATAATTAACTTTAATGCCTTACCTTTTATTCTTGTATTTTAACATTGACCTCTTCATCTCATGTTATATGTACTTTGTATTTGTTATTTTATATACGGAAATAAAACAAACAAACAAGCCTCACGAACACAAGTGTGGTGTTACTTAAAGATAATCTATATCGAGTATATAAACACAATTGATGCAGATATAAAGAAATGAGAGCATGTTGCAAAAAAATTGAAAAGGGATGAACATGACCTGTACCATTTGACCTTTTGACCCCTAGATGACCTTTGTCCCCATTACCCTCATGAACACACATGTGGTAAAACCCAAGGATCATATATACCAAGTGTGAAAATACGGACCAACAGAAAAAGTGATAAAAAGGTCTCTGTCGAACTTCGTTCAGGCGAGACAGAAATATTTTTTTTTATTTTTGCTTTCAACCAAAGTGAGCCTACTTGTTTCGTATGACTTTTTCAAACATAATTGGTCCCCAGACTGCTAATGATCAAAACAATGCAATGGATCGTAAAAAATATAACGAATCGTAAACAAATAAACACTTGCCTATATAATGATTTGATAAAATTACGTCGAACAAATAAAATGGGATCAATACTGTATGATTCATTTCTTAGTTAAACAGTTCAATGTACTTAGCGTCCATATACGTTTAATGCACTTAGCGTCCAAAGAGGGTGCGACAAAGTTAAAAAAAAAAACGATTTTTTTTTTTTAGATAGAGAGAGAGAGAGAGAAGGAGAGAGGGGGGGGGATGAAGTATCAATATTATATACCTAAGAGCTACCATGTCATTTTCCTAACTATAAGGAAATAAATGATTAAAATATATATTGCTTCGGCATCCAGAAATACTAAATAATTTAATGCACGAAGCAATTAAATTTGATATGGGACGGTAATACAAGCCATGGCATAAACCTATGATAATTGGATAGCCTCCATACTATCATCATTTATCGGGGACGTTTGACCTTACACCATTTGCCATTACACCCTTTTCTCCTTTTTTTATAGTAACAATTGATAAGCGCAGAAATATTACAAAATTTGGGAGTCATAAACAGTAAAATAAAAAAACAAACAATACCAACCAACCAACCAACCAACGAATCATGCTTGGGAGCGCATCTCATGCAATGCTAATCATGTATCACGTGATATATCTCGATAACCCCCCCTCCTCCGCTCCCACTCACACGAAAGTTTCATAAAAATTAATACAGCTTGCCTTGAATCCAAATCCACCTGTTGAAAACTCCGATACATATTCATCTACTTCAGCGTTAAGACGGACAAATAGACTTTGTCTCGATCCACTCCTGTTTACATCAAGACACGCATCGCTTTTGTTGTCGTCGTCGACTTCGAAATCGCCATCGTTGAACGTGTAGCACATCCCGGCATCGGTCATCTTGGCGGTGAAATTCGCTGCTCCACACGCCTTGACCCCATTCTTCCATCGGCATTCTAAAATCATGTCCGTTGCTCTGTGCGCGTAGGCCAGCATAATTTCATCCACCCCCGTCTCCAAAGCGGCGTCGGTTTCGTCATACCCGCGCTTATCAATGGATCCACTGAATGTGCTTGAGATGACGTTGGCGGTGCCATTATGGGTAGAGTTTTCGGCGATCGACGATTTGATGGGATTTGAGTTGCAAATGGTGACGGCGGGAAAGCAAATAGAAGATCGCCGTGTTGTTGAAAACTCTTGCTTCGTCATCCTTGAATTGTAGGTTGTTACGTGCTCTTTTGCAGTCAGTAACAAGGCGATGTATGATGCCAACATAACGCATACCCAAGATAATCTGTAAATACCAAAAAGAATTTACCACAAAAGGGTAATTGAAATTATTTCAGAAACCGGAAGTTTGGTGACACGTCTTCATCAGAAATGCCCATTTTTTGTGCTTTTTTACGGAGCCTTTAAAGTGCCATCGATTTGACGACTTGGCGAGATACTTTATCTTGCCATGTCGAGGTTATTATGTCGACCTGACAAGATAAAGTATCTCGCCAAGTCGAGTTATATGTTGACATGGCGAGATACGTTATCTTGTCAAATCGACTTATAAGACATTATATGTCGACATGGCAAGATATGAACTGTCCAAGGCCCGGCGAAAGTCCAAATATCTCGCCAAGTTGACTTTTTAAAAGTCGACTTTGCAAGATAAAATATCTCGCCATGTTGACATATAACATTTTATAAGTCAACTTGGCAAGATAGCGTATCTCGCCTTGTCGACATATAGTTTTTATAAGTCGATTTGGCGAGATAAAGTATGTCGACATAATAAGGTTATTATGTCGACATGGCAAGATAAAGTTTTTTATCTCGCCAATTCGTCAAGTCGATGGCTTTTTAAAGGCTCCGTATTTGGGCAGGTGCATTTTATTGAATGTAAATACATTAATAATGCATGTCAGACGCATTACGGTCTGTCGTGTCATGAATTTCAACATAATAAATGTCAAGAATTCTCTCCCCTCTCTCCCCCTCCCCCTCTTTCTCTTCCTCTCCCCCTCACTCTTCCCTCTCTCTTTCTCTCCCTCTCTGTATACATCTGCATCTCTTTCACTCAACCCCTCTCCCTCTCTGTATAGTTTAATTATCAGGAGCAAGAGAAGTGATTTGTGTCAACATGGATTCATTAGATCCATACTAAGATCTAAATGGGGTCGGATAGAATCACAGTTCACCAATTAACCACGTAAAACATATTGTTAAATTATATTAATTCTATGTACAATTATCGATTATAGTTGACCATTTCATAATGTACCCCAAATTAGTAATCAACCGCTTTTCATTGTTTTTCAGATGTCAAAACATTTTTCTCGGTAACACATGAATAAATAGATAAATGAATGAATGAATAAATGAATGAATCAATAAATCAATCAATCAACAAAATAGATAAATGAATTAATATGATTAATAAAGTTGATTAATGTATCAATAAAAGGGACAAACGAGTGACTAAAATAAAAAATGAAATGATAATTAGAAAGAGAGGACAAGAAAGCGAGAGAGGGAGGTGGGGTGGAAGACGGGAAAGAAAAAAAATCATCAATAAAATCCGATTGGATAAGAAGGTAAATGGTACCAATTACGAGACAATGGAACAATTTACTATAAGTCACGGGGTGTTTGTTTAGAAGTACGTCAGTCAGCTATGTCGCAATGGGGGGGGGGAGAGTTGGTCTGGACAATCTGTGATATCATTTCATAACGCCATGAATGGTAAACAAGTGATGAAAGTATAGCGGAGATATCGATGCACTGTACAAACTGTGGTGTTAAAACTGACACCAATTGGTGTTAATAGAGGACCACACCCTGAGGTGTTAAAATAACACCCTAGAAACTGAACATAACACCAAAGAGTGTAAATGTAACAACCATATGTGTTGTAATAACACCTATATGTGTAAAACTAACACCGGTGTAAAATAACTGGGATGATGATGGTGATAATGGTGGTAATGATGATGGTGATGATGATGAACGATGTTAATGGTGAGAGTGATGATGATGACGATAAACGATGTTCATGATGAAGATGATAATCATGTCGAAGATGGTGATGATGGTAATGATTAGGCCTATAACAATCTTGATAACGCGCGGTGGTGATAAAGTGGATGATGATGATTGCGATGATGAACCACGTTTTTTATGTTATTGATGATGATGATGAATAGTAGAAGCATAGTAGTAATGGTAGTGGCGGTAATAGTAATAGTAGTAGTAGTAGTAGAAGTAGAAGTAGTAGTAGTAGTAGTAGTAGTAGTAGTATTAGTAGTAGTAGTAGTAGTAGTAGTGGTAGTGGTAGTGGTGGTAGTGGTAGTAGTGGTAATAGTAGAAGTAGTATAGTAGTAGTAGTAGTAGTAGTAGTAGTAGTATAGTAGTAGTATAGTAGTAGTAGTAATAGTAATAGAAGAGGTAGTAGGAGTAGTAGGAATATAAGTAAAAGTAGTTGTCGTCGCCGTTGTGCCAGAAACAACAGCAAAGCCTCAATGTCGTCTCACTAACCTTCTAATATAGCTGTATTCCTTTTTGTAAATATATTTGATCCCATGCAAAGTTGTGTTGCCGAGAAAGTCATAAAACAGGAGGTTCGAGGCCGCGTCTATCGTTGACAATGTATCCAAATTATCATCTGAAGTTGCTCCGGGTTCGACCACGTCTGGCTGCACATTCAACTCCTCTCCGTGCCCCTTCTCTCCGTCGACACTGTAGACATCGATGTCCATACCGACAACGGGTTGGTCGGCATTTCCAGTAAATTTTCCAGATACTGACCCAACCTTGTTACCTCGATCTAAATGTTCCATTGTCCCAAAGGGTATTTTACCATAAATCAGTTTCACTTACAAAATGTCATCCGATTCTCTCTCGTTACTATAGTAGATCTGAGTTGCCCGATGAACGGTCGATGGGGTGATATTTGATAATTGATAGGTGAATGGAAATGGTCATCTTAATTGGCGGGGAAAATGAGTCAGGCTTTACCATCGCACGACTCTCGAATCACGGCTCTGGAAACTAATGAATATGTGGCTGGAAAATGGTAACGGAATCTCGACCAATTACCAACTGACAGTTGGGGGATGGGAATAGCATAAGGCGATTGGCAAATATTAATTAATTAATTAATTCTATAGAATCATTAAATGATGTGGTTTGTGGATTAGTATCGAATTTCGACCAACTGCCAACAGAGCCGATTCATAAGTCAACCCAATCCTTGTTTCTCAAAAAGCGTTTCAAAATAATGAATAATGAATTATACATTATTATAAGGGTTGACTTCTTTTCTAAAGAGTATAAAGAGGTTATATACTATATCTAAAAAATAGTAATAGCTTCACCCTAAACTTCTGAAACTTCCCGCTGCTGGGAAGGGATTTCGTCCAGTAATTCTAAGTCTACAGGAGTCTGAACTGTGCAACTTCAAGTTTGTTTTGAACAGATTAGATAGAGGGAGAGAAGATGCATCTGAAAATCCAATTTACATTAGCTCTAACTTTTATGTGTCCACCGTAGAAAATGGAAATACTTATCACATTGAACATCAAAATACGCCAGTAGTCCAGAGATAATAATGGTTGGCGGTGGGAAATGTAACGGTGGTGCTTTGTTGATCTGGGGCACGTTTCATAAAACTTATCATGATAATAAATTTTGCCATAATAGTTTAATGCTACGGAAATCATTCCATTTGATTGGCTGGGAACAAACTTGTTATAGAGATGGTGAAGTCTATAACAGGTCTTCATGAAACAGATACGACATGCCTTCCATCGCTCTTTATCAATTTTCTTTCCGGTTGACACAACATTACCTTCATCCTGCTTAAGATGTACATCCCATTTTCATTTTTTATAACAAGAACTTAACAGTTTAACACGCTTAATTGTGTCATATTATGTCTATAGGAAATGAGAAATTCCTCACTTATCTGTACATAATGGCTTATATTAATCTGATGCTTTTTTTATAGATATTATGTATGCCTTGATTTAAATATCTATTTAATGGGAATAGGTAATTTTTATTCAGTCCAATAATAGTAGAAGAGATGGACTGATGATTTTCATGGTGTCTGTCTGTCAGTTAGTAATTAGCTACACTGCACACACTAAGTGCATAACATTAAGATGAGGTTGAATACTTGATTACTTGCTGACTTGAAGATGTTTGTTGTCCGTCCGTCTGCCTGTGTGTAAATGCACATATTATGCCTTCTACCTAAGATATGAACTTACTCTACACATTTGATACATGTATCAGTAATCTCTTATAGTTATGCTGATATTGTTGAAAATGAATTGATGATATTCTTTATGTCCATTTATATCGGTCTTTAGATATAATCACATATGACGTAATCCATTTTCTGGTACAGTACATCCTATTTCATACACTGATAAAAGAGGTTGGCATATTCTATTGAGGGTTTGCTAATGTATATGAAAACCTCATAAAACCCAATGACGGTTTAGCCTTCAATGATGATATAGCAAAGCATTAAAAGTTGAACAGGTAGATATATGTATTATTTAAGGTTGTCTGTTTATATGCCTGTCCGTCCGTTTGCGTGTATGTCAGCTTGCTACTGTAGATGTGAAAACATTATACACACTCATTGATGGTTTAACCACACTATCATCATAAATCTACTCTTTTAAATAGTTGAAGGGGCTTAGGGGATTATTATGCGGTTCGTTTGTGTGCATAATCGACTGTTTGTATGACTGTTTGCTCGCTAATTTAGATAAGAAAGCATCATAAAATGTCAATGACGGTTAGACTTCAATGATAATATAGTTCAGCTTAAAAAAATGGTACAGGTTGATATATTTATCATTCAAGTTGTCAGTTTGTATGCATGTCCATCCGTTAGGTATGAAAACATTATACACACTCAATGATAGTTTAACCATGCATGCACACTACATGTATCATCATAAATCTATGGTTTTAGGTAATTGAACGGGTTTAGCAATGGGTTATTTTTTCTGTTTGTTTGTGTGTATAACCACCTGTTTGAATGTTTGTATGTATGTGTGCTAGCTAATGTAGATGTGAAAACACCATAAAAACTCAATGACCAATTAGTGATTTTTATGCTGTTTGTGTGTGTGTATGACAATCTCTTTGTATTTCTGTCTGCTTGTTACTGTAGATGTAAAAACATTTGCCACACTCTCATCATAAATCTATTGTTTCAAATAGTTAAAGGGATTTAGCAATTAATGATTTCATGCTGTTTGTTTGTGTGTATAACCATTGTTTGTGTGTTTGTCTGCTTGCTAATGTAGATGCAAAAAATACATGTATAAAAAGTAAATGGCAGTTTAGCCCTCAATGATAATATAGCTTAGCTTTAAAAGTTGAACAGGTTGATTTATTTATTATTTTAGGTTGTCAGTTTGTATGCATCTCCGTCCATTTTCGGGCATGTATGTCTGCTAGCTACTGTAGATGTGAAGTCATTGGACACACTCAATAATAGTTTAACAACACAATCATCATAAATCTACAGTTTTAAATAGTTGAAGGGGTTTAATAGCAATTAGTTATTTTATGCTGTTTATTTGTGGATATAACCATCTGTATGAATGCTTGTATGTCTGTCTACTTGCTAAAATAGATGAGAAGACATCATAAAAACTAAATAGCGGTTTATCTTTCAATGACAATATATATAGTTTTAAAAGTCGATCAGGTTGACATACTAATCATTTATTTTGTCTGTTTATATGCCTGTCCATCCGTTTGCGTGTATGTCTGTCTGCTTGCTACTGTAGATGTGAAAATATTATACACACGCATTGATAGTTTAACAAAACTATCATCATAAATCTATTGTTTTAGATAGTTGAACAGGTTTAGCAATGAATGATTTTATGCTGTTTATGTGCGTGTATGACCATCTATTTGTAATGTGTCTGCTTGCCACTGTACACTGTGAGAAAATTTATCCTTAAAATAAAAGAAGTTCCTGCAGCAGAGAACACCTGTAATCTTACCAGATTGCGTAATCTTACATTATATCGTGTAAAATTACAAAAATTGGTATTTGGTGTATGGAACCTTACAAATTTCCTTAAATAAAACACCATTTTCCCCTTTTTAAATAGACCTGTTCTGTTAAATTGTAGAAAAATTCTGTTTTATGAATTTACAGAATGACTTTGTTATTGCTTTCTACAAAATGTTTTTTCCTGTAAAATCAGGGTTTTTTAAGTGTAGATGTGAAAACATAATACTCACTCAATGATGGTTCAGTATCAATATGATGATAGAGTTCAGCTTTTAAAGTTTAACATGTTGAAATACTGATGATTTCAGTTTGTCCGTGTGTTTGTTTCTCTGTCTGTCTGCATGTCTGTCTACAAGCTTGCGACTGTACATATAAAATCATTGTACTCATTAAATAATAATACCGGTAATAATAACACAGTTCTTGTATAGCGCCTATCACAGTACGTCATAAAGTCCCTATGCGCTTCCAAAGGACTTGGATATCATTACCCCGGCTTTAGCCCCGCAGCCTTTTAAAGTGTGCTGGCATTTCAAGGAATAAATTCCTGCCAGGTACCCATTCATCTCACCTGGAATGAGTGCAGCACAATGTGGATGACTTCCTTGCTAAAGGAAGTTAAACCATGGCTGGGATTCAAACCCATGATCCTCTGTTTCAAAATCAGAAGACTAATCCACTGGGCCACAACACTCCACACATGCATATGCTGGTACAGGCTGTACAGCCCTACAATATAAGTTCAGCTGTTATTGTTCAAATGGTTGACAGACTGATGATTTCTGGTTTTCTGGTTGTATGTGTATATCAATCTCTGTCTGTATCCATGTCTGCTTGCTACGCTAGATATGAAAACACGAGGCTATACATACTCATTGACGGTTTACTGAAGTAATAATGATAAAATTAAGCTTTTATAGGTTGACAAATCAATGATTTCAGATTATCTGTTTGTATGTATATCCACATGCCGGCATGTACGAGTATGCTTGCTATTGAGATATGAAAGCATTATACTCACTACATGATGATTCAGCCATTGGAGATATATTTTGATAAAAACATTCTGTGGTTCAGGCCCCAAAACAATGAAGTAAGCTTTTAAAGTTCAACAAGTTTGATACAGTTAGGATTTCAGGTTTTCTGTATGTTTGTTTGTCCGTCTGCTTGCTACTTTAGATGTGAAAACATAATGCACTTGGTGTTTGTTCATCCCACAATAATTACAAAGTTCAAATTTTAAAGTTGAATAGGTTGATAAATTAATTATCTGTATGTATATCCATCTGTCTTTCAGCCCAAATCATTATAAATCGATGAATTTAAATGTATAGTTTAACCCTAATAAGGCTTTAGCGATAAATCCGTTGGGCACTTTTTTTTTTTTTTTTTCAGTGACCCCATCGCTCACTGACTTTTTACTTTTAATCCTCGTGCAACTTTTGAGACCAAAATTGTGACCCCGGTTACACGGTTGGAAATTACGCAACGTTTCGTAAGTGCATGCAGACCCAAAATTTCTAAAAAATGTGAATAAGTGTACAAAACCAATGCAAATAGTGTTTTTAGCCAAAATTCATAAATGTATCATTATATTTACTTTTATAGATTAATATCATTTAATTTCATCTTGTTTATGAAATAAAGTTCCCGAAAATTTCCATTGAAAAAAACAGGTTTATAAATATATGACTTCAGTGTTGTTCGTCTATATGTCTGTTTGCATGAATGCATGCCTGCTTGCTACTGAAGATGTGGAAACATTACACACAATCAATGTTGGTTGAGCCACAAAATAATTATGTATTTATACATTTGAACAGGTTGATAGATTTAGTATTTCATTTTTTGGTCTGTTTTTTTCTATCCCCACTATTTGAAAACCCCAGGGGGGCGGGGGAAGAAGGCAGTCACTCCATGCCACCCTCACTCAAACTCGACCATTCCACGTGCAAACACTTTCTTGCACATAGAAATCATCCACACATAATCCTAATATCACTCCCATCTATGCAAGAGCCAACCACAACAAACACTCATATCCATGCCCTAAAACACCCTTACTCATCAGTTGGGCTCATGTACTCCTTTGTCGTGTCTTGCAGACAGCTGTGAATGATCCGATCGATTGCAACATGCATCTTCTCAGGGCATTCTCCCCTTTCTCTTTTTTTTTCGGGGGGGGGGGGGGGGTGGGGAAGGGTGGATATATTTTAGGACGGTTGTTTTGTTCTATACAAACTATATTTTTTGATAACTTCGTATTTATTTTGTATTATTTCTCTCTCATTTATTTTTTTTCTCATTTGATTACATATTCATGTATTTGTACTCTGTTATTGGTTTTGTTATCTATTTTTGAGGGGCCCACATTGTACAAGCATTGCTTTTTAGTGGGTCCCTCCATTTCCATCTTAATTTAATTTCTATTGAAAAATAGTATACTTATTTAAAACCTCCAATGTGTTGCCCAAATCGTGTAAGTTTTTTTCACAACATATGTATTATTATTTTTGTTTCTTTGCAATGGATACAAATACTTTTTATATATATGGTATACAATTTGTTTTTGTTTGATGGAAGTGAAATAAATAAAATTGAATTGAAAATTGAACTATAGAGTGCCAGCAACGTCAACATCTAAAATGCATATATCCATTCAAAGTATTTTTTTTTATATGATGTACACTCATAAATGCGTCATTGTCATGATAAATCAGCGTGCTCCTCTTTTTCCAAAGAGAAAATGCTTACATTTGCCATGTAAAGAATTAAGATGTTGCTGGCTTTCCATACTTAAGATTGATAAGACTAATTACAACTCTGTGTAAGACAGGCCAAGGTAAACTCTTTTTATCCCTTTCCTCTAATAAATCACCAATTATAATTCCATCTCCTTTGAACACCCCATGTCTCTTACTCTCTTTCTAGCTCTCTGTTTATCGGTCTCTTTCTCAAACAACTCCCCAACCCGTTGCCTCCGAGATTATATGAATCCCATTTTTAAAAAAAGGACCACCGGTTTACCATAAACAATGGGTTAACCTCGAGATATGGGGGAAAAAAGGCATCCACATTCACAATAATGTAAGTATGTACATTTCATTTTTATTACAAATTATCAGACAGACATTTGGATGTATATTTTACAACGCCAAAAATGGCCATCTGTTACAAAAATGGAAATTCAGTCCAGTAGTCGTAAGACAAGTGGCTGACCTAATTCCTCAGTTACAGCAATCAGGGGTCCATTTCATAAAGAGTTGTTACAATATCAAAAGCAGCATTTCAATAAAAAGATTACTAATAGCCAATCACATTGAAGGATTTCAGTAGCTTTTAACTATCTATGCAAATGTTATTATAACAAGTTATTATGAAACAGGCCCAGGGGCTGTTTCATCAATCTTCACATACAAATATGCACGGTTTTATGAACGACAAACATATGGCAAGCCAAGTGTGGATCACATCAACATCAGTTGAATCTTTCAAAGTCAGATCTTTTGAAGCCTTTCTTCAGACCAGGGTCCTGGAACACAAAGGTAAGCGATTTAGTGTATGCTCGAGTTTCTTGATTAATTGTACATTGTAGTCAATGCAATCAATCATAAAATATGCGCTACGATGATTGCTAAGCTTTGTGTCAAAGGCCTTTGGTGTAGGCCGGGGGGCGTTTCATGAAAGGACTTGTCTGACGTTTTATCCGACAAGTCTCATTTTATCCGACAATTACCATAGGAACAGTGCCTCTCAGCCAATCAAAATCATGGAAAGATGTCAGATCTGACAACTTGTCGGATGAAAATATTGATGAAACGCTCCCCTGGTGGGTGTGTTATAAAGCTGATGGTAAGTTAGGAATGATCCTTACTTGTGCTAAACCATCCACCTATAGCTGACTTAGCATGTAAGAACATATTCCAGGGCCCCGTCTTACAAAGAGTTACGATTGATCCCATCAATCTCAAGTATATGGAATTACATCAATGTCATAGTTTTTTCTTTTGGAAATTTGCTCAATGTCCTTTGAAAACAAAGAGAAGCATACTGGATTGTCAAGAAAACAGTTTGTGTATGAATTTACATCATTTCTAAAAAATATTTTGAACAAACATGCATTTTAGATGACATTTCTAGCTTTCCATAGTTGTGATCGATCGGATCAATCGCAAATCTTTGTAAGACAGGTCCCAGCTGTGTATAAAGTTATGAACAGCTTTATGAGTATGAATTCCCACCTGAATCTGTGACCATGTGTCATTTACATCTTCTCATGGGAAGTTTACGTAAATCAAATAGATTCCTGTGGTCCCATAAGATCAGTCAATGTAATTATTGTTATTATGTTCTCATTTGCTCAAGATGCATGTCTTTATGGAATTTGAAAAAATAAATCAAATCAAATCAACCATTTCCTATCAAAATTAGATTTCTATACCTGGGGGCCCGTTTCATGAAGAGTTCCAACTGTTGTAACTTTGCTATTATGGCAACTACCATGGTAACCTCGATTCTGATTGGCTGCTGAGCCCTGTTGCCATGGTAGTTGCCAGTATGGCAAAGTTACAACAGCTGTAACTCTTTAAGAAACGGGCCCCTGGGCTCTATTTCATAAAAGTTACTATGACGGTAACTTTGCCTCACAATGGTAACTTCCCTGAATTCCTTGATCCTGATTGGCTGATTAGCATCGTTTCCATGGTAGTTACCATTGGATGGCAAAGTTATTATAATAGTAACTTTTATTCAACGGGACCGATAGCTCTAACAGTGTAAATCATCATGATCAACTACCCGGTATATATGTCAACTTCAGGTAATGTAACTGATGTACACATTTGGCTTGCCATATCAAAGTCACTGTAGGTTTGTGCCTAACTCTACTGACAGCATCAATCGGCATGTCATATCTCTGTCGTTCATTTGTGCCTAACTCTGAAGACAGCATCAATCGGCATGTCATATTTCGGGTCACTGATTCGTGCCTAATTCTACAAGCAGCATTCTCTCAAGCAACCACTGTTCAAAGAAGTAACTACTTCCCGTCCTCTTCTCTTTAATATTTCTTCTTTTTCATGATCTCTGGCTTCCAGTTTAGAGGATGTGTTTCTTCCGTCTGAAAAAAATTAACAGGAGTTTAAAAAAGTGAATAACAGGATTTATGAAAATAGATGAAGGACAGACATGAATATATTTATGATGCGAAATATAACAACAGAATAACAGGTGTGGGACCTTTACCCCTTTTTCTCTAATTTAAATTCTTAGATCTTAGAAAGGTAACCCAAGATTGACGAGATTCTTTGGCCATACAATGTTTTGACCATTAAAAAAAAGTAATGAAGAACAGTTATTTTTTTGACTGGTGAGAAGCATAAAACAGGCAAGACTAAGAAAGCATACAGTTTTTGTCCTTGTGAAGATGAATTGGACACTATACTCAGTCAGGTTCAGATTAGGAAATTTTACATGGGGTCTGACCCTATCTTAACGGGGCTTTTTCGGACCAGTATATACCTGGTATATACGTCACCATCTCGACCACTGATTGCGCAAATTTGGTCTCAAAAGATGCGCAAGACTTGAAAGCGAAAAGTCTGCGAGCGGCACGGTCAAAAACTGCGCGCGACGGCGTAGTGACAAAATCTGTCAAATTGACCCCTCCCCCTGTTTAATAAGGGTTAAGGAGAAATCAAGGACTGGTCGCTTGAAAGGGTTAATTTTTGAATTTACCAATTATTTTGATGAAAATAAACATGATTTAAACACATTTAAAGAGCTTATCGCATGAAAGAGTACATCTTTAAAGTTGCCAATTTCATTTTTATAAGTTTTTAACATCAAAAAGAAAAAAAATATGAATGTCTGCGTCTCTGATTTTACCATCAATCCCTTACACTCACCGCTTCTTCATCTTCCTTGTAGATCTTGATGGTTTTGTCGCCCTCTGCAGTCAGCAGACGACTTCCGCTGTGGTCAAAGGTCATGGCAAAGATCCCAGCATCGCTGTCAAGCGACCCAGGCTGGGTGGGGGCCTGGGTCCGCTGGAAGTTGAAACCAGATCTCCAGTCCCAGAAATGAAGGGAACCATTGTCTCCTGTAAAAGTAAAAGGGTTCAACATGATTGAATTAAAACAAGGAAAAAGCAATTCATAGGGTCAAAGGGTGAAATCGAAAATAGCTATGAGGAAATTGCTTGAGGATAATGCTGAAATCACATTTCCCCTAAAAACAGCCGTTTTATTCATTTTTATTCAAACCATCTATATGTAGCTGGTACAAAAAATGTTAAAACGGACCGTTTTCGACTCGCGTTCGGCCATCATAGAGCAAATGTGACTGAAATGTAAAGGATGTAGAGGTGTTATGGCCCGTGAATAGGTTTTAAGACTCTGAACCACACAGAACGGGGTTCAGATCTCACCGCAGCACCGCGTCCTTGGCATGGCATTTATCTACATTAGCCATTCGTTACGCTACTGCTTGATATATACTTATCACACAATTGGAAATAAATTGATTTTTATTTTGTAAAATATGACTGTTACCTGAGACCAGTTTCATAAATTTTGGCAACTACCATGGCAACAGGACTCAGCAGCCAATCACAATCAAGGTTACCATTGCAGTTGACATAATGGCAACGTTACATCAGTTGTAAATCTTCATGAAACGGGGCCCCTGATCTCCATTATAAAAGCAGGCATAATGAGTTAATATCAAAAAGAGTACATTTCAAAACATTGCATTCTGGATAAGGATGCAGGGTCCATGTGAGGCAGTTCAGGGCTCAAGATGGTGCTGTTTAATGTAGTGTGACATATAGTGGCTTTAACCTACCTCCAGATACAAGAACATTATCTGAGTTGACGGCCAGGCAATTAACGATGGCGTTGTGCCCTCCTAGGTTCTGCATGAAATTTCCTTCTGGGAACTTCCATTGCTTGATGTTATCAGGAGAGGCTGATGCCATCATATACCTGTGGAAATAACAAAAAAAACCTTTATATGACTTTGTAACAAATGATCAGACAGTCAGACATATAAGAACCCCCATTTTTCTCTAGTTTTACGTCACTTCATAAACTGACCAAGTCATGGTCATTTGAGAGCATTACAGACTGTCAAAAATTCAAGAAATCAGGGACAAAAAATTTCATGAAAGTCCCACATATAGGGGGTTGTACATACATGTTTTAGGAATTTCCCCTGTGGAAATAACAAAAAAAAACAACAACACATTCTATGACCTTGGAACAAATGGTCAGACATATAAGAAATGATTGATGTAAAAATAACTGTGTCGTACAAGGACAAGAAAGACTAGTGCCTGTCAGACCAAGGAACATGTGTATGAATCTACCCAGAGCAGAAGACTGAAGCCTGCTTTGTGTGCTAATGTGTCCCTTCCCTGTTATTAAAAGGATGGTCCGGGCTGAAAATATTTATATCTAAATAAATAGAGTAAAATTCACAAAACAAAACACTGGATTGGATACCAGATAACAAAATTATTGAATTTTTTAGTTTAGCAATATTTTGGGAAAACACTGAACTGTATGTATGTATGTATAAGAGTACGGGGAACCAAGGAGATGTCTCCCCAGCAAATCCCCAATCAGTCATATTGGATAATAATAATAATAATAAGAGTAATAATACATAGGATTTACATGCATACAGCGCAGTTTACTTTTCACCTCCCAGGCACAGGAGACACCAAACAAATAATAATAATAACAATTACAAGCCTTTATAACATGCTTACAGTTTTGGATGTAGTACTACTGATCTCACGCTTTTCTTGTGGTTGGTTAGAGTCGCCCTAGATTTGCCCGCTGCCAGGTCCCACAGCCTGATTGTTGAATCATGGCTACCACTGACAATCTGAAACAATGTAAATAAAAAAATAATAATATGGTCCATTTAGATAGGCAGCTACTATAATTGCACATACTCTACTGCGCTTGATACTTGATCTCATATAGTACCCTGGCTGAAGCTGAGCTGCAAAGTAGGTGCTAAAAGCATTCAAGGAATACATCTGACCAGGTACCCATTCACCTCACCTGGGTTGAGTGCAGCACAATGTGGGTAAATTTCTTGCTGAAGGAAAAAACGCCATGGCTGGGATTCGAACCCACGTCCCTCTGATTGAAAGACGAGTGTCGTAACCACTAGACCACAACGCCTCCACTATATCACACAGCTCAAAACTTGCTCAAGCTCTTAAGGATCACATTTCAAGAGAAATATACAGAGAGAGAGAAGGGCAGAGGGGATAGGGCTTCCTGGGCCCCGTCTTACAAAGAGTTGCGATCGATCCGATCAACCTCAACTACGGACGGCCAGCAACATCAACATCTAACATGCATGTCAATTCAAAATATTTTCTAGTTACTATGTATATTCATACATTTGTTTTCTTGAGAATTCAGTGCGATTCTCTTTGTTCACAAAGCACACTGTGCAAATTTCCAGTAGAAAAAAATAATGACATGGATGGATATAAATGAGGTTGATCGGATCCATCGTACCTCTTTGTAAGACTAAGCACTGATCTCATAGCAAGGTCCTTACTGATAAAATTATCCAAATGGGTGTATCCTATTGGGTAAATTCATTTCAGTTTATTTGTGGGGATTCCATGGCTTCTTCTCTGTCAACCACAAGTTCTGAAGATACTTTTCTTTATAGAAATATTTACCAAACCCCAAATTAAAGACTGGGTGGACCAGACCTTGAAATTTTCCATAACTTGACAACACAAATCTTTTTCTGCTCAGATCTAACAATTTTTATAACATCTCATGTATAATTTGGCATAGTTTTTTTCAATTGAAAAAAAAAATGGTTGCATTCACAGTTCTAGGTTGTAAAATATTCTAATGCATTTTGAACAATACTCAACAAAGTACTGAAAAACTGATTGAATTATGTGATTGGTAGGTAATGGAGTCTTCAAATAAGGCTGAAATAAGAATGTACCAAATAAAAAATATGAAAAATAGATACATGATAAAACAATAAAATGTAGAGATACAGTAAAATGTACCTGAGGTTCTGCACTCTGGCACTTGACCGATGCCACTGTATTGGTGTGACCGGTCAGTGTGTGGACACAGGCTTTTGACCGCATGTCCCATATTCTGATGGTAGCGTCACGTCCACACGTAGCCAGGATATCGATTGTCGGATGAAGGTCAAGGGCATAGCAGGCACTGAGATGACCGTGGTAGTGTCTTATCACCTGTTGCCATAAATGAGAAGGAAATGGGAAATTATCAAGGGGGAAATATTCAAACATGCCAAGTCTCATGTATTAAGGCCACTGCACACCTTACGACTGTTTGCGATGCGATTTTGTAACAAATCGCATTTATTCACTTTCTGAAAATGTGAATGGAACATATCATTTTATTTGAGGTTAAAGTTAATTGAAAGAATACTAATATAACCATTTTGAAAGATTAAAAACCTTTATTTTGGAGTAAAGGCCAAATTAGTTTCAAATCGTAGCCAATCGTACGACTGATATGACGTGATTACGACTAAAAATTAAATTTGCTTTTATTCTAAAAAAAAGGATGATAGCATAGTCACAGATTTGAACATAGGTATTCGTAAAATGATTTAGAACATTACACAGGAAGATATTCCAAGTCTCAACATTAGCATCAAATTCTACTACATTTTATTCTGAAATCGGGTCTCAGACCAATCGCAAGGTGTGCGGTTGCCTTTAGGCATGAGACTCCCGCATTAGAGACTCTTGCTCATCCCCCAAATCTCTTTCTCATGCCAATATCCCAGCCTATCCCCATATATGTTTATAATACAAAATGCCTAGTTATCTCATACTGTGTTAAGGTTCCCTGCCTAAAATCTCACCCATTGCTGATCTTTGAACTTGTCATCTCTGCCTTTTTTAATGAGTTCTTGGAATATGGTAATTATTATTATCATTATTATTATTTATTAGGCATTTCAAAATATATGAATTACTAGTATAGTACATTGCAAATTACATAAACAATAGGATATATGTGACGTTATACAAAGGACCTGGAATAGAGATGAAGGGGCTGCCTGGGTTTGGAAAAGGTTAACTAAGTTACCATGACCCACAGGTCTTCCTTCCCACACCCCTTTACCTCCATCCAGGTCATTATAAGAATATAAAAAGAAACATATGAATTAAAAGTATACAACTGAAACTGGCAACAGTGTAAATGTCAATATATATGTCCAGTAGAACTCACTTCAAGTTGAATGTTTTGGACCCCAGAAAAAGTGATTGACTTAGGTGAATTTCTGCCAATTAACTTGGTCAATTTTCAACCCATAGATAGAATTACTATACCTGTATGTCTATGAAGAATAATCGCCTCTTCATCATTCAAGTTATAGAAGGTCAGAATATGAGAGTTCTACTATTTTTTTTTTTTTTGGGGGGGACGTAGCCGTTACATTGTCTGATGCACAGCCAACATTCTTTGGAAGAGCTTAAGTAGTATGCACTCACATATATTGGTAGTATGGGGATGTGCTGCTTTGATGACCCCCTTTTTCTGACCTAATTTTCAGTTCTCTAGATACTCCAAATGACAAAAGTTCAGTTCAGAAACCGCCCAGCCCCGCTCGCACGACCCCCGTTATGAGACATGTCAGTTCCCCAGCCCTGCCAAATTTGTCAAGCGTGAGCGCCGCATGTGGGAGATGCACGCACGGCTTCGCAACTCCCTCCAGATAACTACATGTAGTAGCCGCACCATGCATGGCTAGCGCATGCACAGAGCTGGCGTGCACCGTACCTACAGCGCCGCGATCCCGTTCCGTAGACCCT